>NW_027185392.1:19906424-20598924 GCF_022577435.1 Embiotoca jacksoni | reverse complement strand
TGAGTCAGTTAACCCGGGATGAATAAAAGATGCGAAAGGTCCTTTGGTTGATCTGGGTTTTGTACTGCACTATGGGCCTGATTTACTAAGATCTCAAATAAAGGGTACTAAATTGCGTGTTCCTTCCAAAAAAAATTACATATTCTTTTTTGCACCCGTTTTGAGGGTGATTTACTAAGAGTAATTGCGTCATTGAAATCAGGTGTAAATCGTTGTATTTAAATGAGGGTTTATGTGTGTTAAAGTGATTCCAGCAATGGAAAAACAGAGCGACCGCAAAAGGAAATCTGATCCCATTGAAATTAAGACATATTAATATAACAAGAAAAAACTATATATAGAAGATTATTAGCAAGAACGTCCATACTGTGGGGAAAATAAAAAGGTGAAAAAAAAGGCTTGATAATAAAACATCGGCAAATAAAATGTCAGGACGGTGGATGAGATGCTCCAACAAACACCGATCAGCAGGTCCAGATGTTTCTGTAATGAGCTGGTGAATTAGTTTCATTCAGTGTCTCACGAGTGCTCGTGAACCTTATGAAGCTTCCTGTGAATTCTGCGGGACACATTCAGGACCTGTGACAGCTCACCTTGAATAACAGGACTGGGCAGGATATCCAAGCAGCGATACGCTGGAACGACCCAGAGGCAGGACAATGCTGAGTCGTAAGACGTTTTTTAATTGCTGGTATTTCATGGCTCCTCCTTGTTATTGGCTGTCAATCATCATTCAGTTCGTTCAATAACTCAGAAATGTCATCGCTGGACAAATGATATATGTCTGAATAATCTTTGCCTCTGTCATTTTTTTGCGGGTGGTGTGGAGTTTGCACGTGATTTTACACACGCAAACGTTTCGTAAATCAGGCCCTATATCTTTTAGTTAGCACTGCAATTTCATTTTTAATCAGATTTTAAACGGACTAATAATGCTCTTTTTTATAGCTCTTTTATAGCAACTATCTATTACTTTGAACTACCGCTAGAAATGTTTTAATATATTATAATACAACAGCTATGCCACAGAAGCAACTCTGTGCCTACTACAACCCCACAATCATGAGATGATAATAACATGGTGATATTTAGTAGGTATAATGTTTATCATATTTGCCATCTTTGCTTTTGCTGCATATTTACTCACACAAAATACAGACAAGGCTGATGGTGATACCGTTTTTGCCATAAACCACGGCACTGGACAAGATGACAGATCATGCATTTATCCATACAGCACATACTGCAGGATAGCTACTGAAAAAAAACATCTGAATTCCCCACAGTGCAATCCATTCAGTGTTTGTTGATGTTTAAGTAAAGTTTAAAAATGTCAACCTGATGGTGGTTAGAGAAGAAATGTCCGAGGATCATGAAAGTCAGCAGGCCTCCTCCTGTAGGGAACGTCCGTAGAAAATGTTGTGGCAATCCATCCTGTAGGTTCTGAGATCATTCTGTGTGAACCAAAGTAAAGAACCGATCAACCGACACTGGCATCTCTCCGCAATACCACGTTTCTGTTTATCAAGAGCGTCATCTAATAATGAGGGGTGGTCGTGAGTCACAGCAGGCGTTGCTGTTCATGGTCGGCGCGACTATATTTATCACGAACAAGGAACTTTTGCAGCTTCCACAAACATATAGTATCGGGTCCTGCTTGCTGTGCACTTATTTGTTTTATTCTTATTGCTCGAATTGTTAATTATTAGTCAGTGTATCAAATAGTTGTTGATAATTAGCAATAATAGTAATTATTATAAAATCATGTGCTGACCATTGACTCTTTAAATCTACCAAATCTCAAACATGACAAAATAATGTTTTTGTTTTGTTTTGTTTTCTAAAATTCTGTGACTGTTGTCTTGAGTTTTAATGTATGTTTGCTTATGCAACACAATTTCCCCAAACAGTAAAAGCATTATGATATTAATCAAAGCCTTACTTTTTTACATTTTAGGGGATTTTTTTGATAAATAATATCAATATAATATCATTTTAATATCTGAAAGGTTCAGGGTATTTTTATTTTTTTATCTTCATTGTGACTCCAGTCCCATAATGGTAGGCCTCTGGTGGCACAGGTCTTAACTGGTAATACTATAATCTCACTTCAATGAGTCACTTCCACCGAGCACTTATAACAAAGTACTTGAGCTTGAATAAAACAAAGCTCTTGTGTCAGCTTTGTCTTTGGCGCCTGGGTTGCTTTTACGTCAGCGAGAGTCAGAGGCCGGCGAAGGAACATTTGACATCTCATGATTTCACAGTTTTCTGTTTCTATAGCTCTTATTTTTCCTCTCTTGATCTGTATTATATCCTTTATGCTTCTCTTTCACTGTTTACCTCTTCACTTGTCATCTTTTTAACCTACCACCCTCTTTCTTCGTACGACTGGTCACCCTTGTACCCTCTACTGATGTACATCTCTTGAGTCATCACTCTCCTCTCTCCTTCTTGACCTAATTGGCATCAACACTCTGTAAACCATCCACAGGGAGCCAACTCTGGATCTGATACAAAGCTAGAAACCAGATAAGAGTGTTGATTTTACAAGGTATTAAAGTTTTCTTCCGTGTCCTTCTCCTTTACCAACCCTCTCCTCTGCAGGACTTGTTAATCCCTGCTCTCCCTCCGGGGCTGATAAGAAATGGGATAGCAGAGGGGATGAGAGAAGATAAAACTATACACCACAGCTTTGTATGGCAATCTATCACTCCATATAGAACAGGTGAATGAGGTCAGGCTGTTTTCACTGAATCCTTAAATGTGAAGAAAGTGTCAAAGTCACCTAGAAAAAAATAGATTTTATAAACATCACATATTTGTATTCATAATTCATAAATCTGACTTTCTGCTGCTGCAGAGTTTAATTCGTATTACTATTTCTAAAATGTGCCTCTTTTCCTGAAGCTTCCATGCTTTGTTCTGTTTTTTATTTTGACTTCCACATATTGGCTTTTTAACAAACATATTTAATTTCCTCAGACTTTGATTTGGCTCAGTTGTGTGTTTTAAGGAAGACAGTTGTGAGATGAAAATACAGAAAAAGCACACAAAAGCTTTAAAACAACTAAGGTATATTTGTCAAGCTACTCTTCTCAAAGTCAAGAATCGACCTAAAAACTCGAAGTTTAAAAATATACCAGGTTCTCCTTGTATTAGTTTACATTTGGTGATTTTCCTTCGCATTTTATGGCTCAACTCGACTTCAAGCTCGCTTTTTTTTTTTTTTCATCGCTCAAAGTTTGTGCATAGTACCTGGTAATTTCTGTGGTATCAGCTCGTATACTGTGAAGTTGTTTTTACAGTTCAGCTCTAAACTAAAGGAAGAAGATTGAGCTGTGAAGTTGTCATGACCATAGGAAGAGATGAAACAAAACCTCAGCCAGAAAAGGAACATTTAAGACAGAATCCCCTTTATGCATCTTTATGTATCCACTCCATGTATATCAGAGAATAAAATGTGGAAGTATCAAGATTGTTCATACCAGCCTTTTACCAGTGCATGACATTTTATTCTAATTAAATAAAACATGGTACTGTTTTCCTCTTAGAGGAGAACAGGTAAAAGTAGGAATAAGGAATCCGTGAAGTGAGATCAGATTAAGCTGATACAAAACTACAAATTCTACTTTACACCATCCTTTTCTGCTTTTTTTTTGTCCTTTCAGCTTACTGTCGTAACTTTTTCCGCAGCAGTGCCTACAGACACACACTGCCCTAGTTTGGTACAAGTCACATCCCTGTTCTAGAAACAGTCGCTGTGAGCGACACAGGGCAGAGGAGAGGAAGTGCTGCTTGGCAGTTGCCTCGCAGCTCTGTGTTTTGACAAAGACTCACAGGGGAGATCTATTCTTTGTCACCCGGGCTGCTGGAAGGATTTGGGGTGTTTTACTGTGTAAATATCCCTCTGGTCTTTTGGTGTCTCAACACTACTTTGTAAATTTGAACTTCAGCATGTGTAGTCCGTGGCAATTCAGTTTTAGTTACATGTTGATCAATTGGATCAAAAAGACAAATATTAGATGAAGTCCTGACATTTTCTGCAGTGTTTTTGTTTAGTTTGAGGCACTAAAATTAGAAAAGTTCAAGTAACAGATTGATGTTCAGTGTTACCTGTCATTCAAGCTGCTGATATACTTTGATGGAATGATAAGCAAATATATGATGATGGTATTAATCAGGATATTTCTTGTCAGTTCTGCAATGTCCACACATGGAGAGAGAAGCCAAGCACATTCAGAATCAAAAAGACTAAAAGTGAGACGTGAACAACTAAAAGTCAAAGGTTTCCTCCTGTAAGACAAGTCCGACGGGAGAGAGGACCAAATGTTAGAAAGAAAGTGCTATCTAAGATTGACCGAAAAATAGGCTATAAAAAAAGAATGTGAGAGAAAGAAAGAAATAAACGGGGCACAGAAGGTGGCATAAAAAGGCCAAGAGGGAGAAGAAGGCATCAGCCAGAAATGTCAGTTGCTATTGTGTAAAATACCAAGAGGGTGGAAAGAAAGAGGGATGAACAGAAAGAAAAGGGTGAGAGTTAGAAGCATAGGGGAGATGGGATTGTAAGAGAAGGTGATAAAAGTGGAAAAAAAGGTTAGATTGATAGAAAATGATACGACAATGAATTGATGGATTGATGGAGGAAGGAGAATAAAAAGCAGTGAAAAAGAGAGAAAAGAGGTGAATAGAAAAAAGGTCAGTGAGCGACTGAGAAGCAGATTAAAATGTCAGAGAGGAGAAGGCAAAGAGGGGAGAGCACCTCTGAAAACCCAGAAATCCAAATCCCGTTCAGTCAGTTTTTTACTATGCGAGAAAGAGGGAGGAGGAGGAGGAGGAGAAGGGGGAGGAGGAGGACGAGGACTAAGATGAGGTGAATGAAGAAGCAGGGATGAGGGACAAAATAAGAAGGATCATCAAAAACTGTGTTCATGGTAATTCTCATAGAGCGAGCCACAAATCCAATAAGTTGTACACTGGCCCCGTACAAAATTACCTATATTTTACAAGCTGCAGTCAATGACAGTAAAGTAGTTTCATATTCTGATTGTGACTCTGAAATCCAGCCGGTGTGTCCAAACGTCATATTAGAGCTGGACTTGGATAACAGAGTTAATGTTAGCCTCGCCACTGTAAACAGTCTGACTGATCGATAACGGAGACACCAATAGGAAAATACTTGTATTGTTTTTGACACGTTGAATTTGTTAATGAGCACGATCAGACATCATTTCAAATCTTACACCACGTCACTCAACATTAACCAGGTACGTGTATGGCAGAAAACCTATTATTTACCATAAACATATTAAGTAACCGGATGCTATCAAGCATGAGCCATTTACTAGTGGCATAGATATTATCGACGAAGTGTTTTGTCAATATTTTATTGGCTAAAAGTAGGCATGACAGCCACCGGAGCTGTCAATGTTTTCACACACGGAATTTGTTTATTGAGAAACATTTTGGAAAAAAATGTTTTACCATTTATTGCTTATGCTTGTGTTTCATCAGGGGCTGAGTTTATACCGCTCATAAACGGCAGCATTTTCACCGGAGGAGACATTTGCACAGGTCCATACCCCTGAAGGAGTTGGTATACCGCCAGAAATCGGTACATGGCACGTCAGAGAAGGCGGGGCGTAACAAAAGTCAAAGTGCCATACCACTAGGAAACGGTACATACCGTTTTTCACAAAGTGACATACCGCCTACCAATTTGGGATGTTGCTGTCTCCAGATATGAACATGGGAACGTGGGACTGGGAGCACAGAGAACATCGGTTGAGTTGTCGACCCGTCAGTATGTATGCATTTGCATTCACACTGCTGAAACATTGTGGTCCTATGTGTCCCAGACCACCTCCAACAGTGCCCCCTCATGTAAAGAATGTGAGTGAATAACTGAAATATCCCACAGTACTTACATAATACACCTCCAAATTGATAAATTCTTCTATCATAGAATTTAAACTGATTTTGACATAAATGCTCCCCAATTACAGCTCATCGACTTTGCTGGTTAAAATAATAATAATAGATTTAAATACACAGATGCATTTTGATCCCTTCAGTCTCTCCAGCTGCTGCCTACACTCGTCTTCGGTGATCATTGAATTCGTCTGCTTGCATTAACTTGGGGGTCTGTCTCCCAGTCAGCCCTACAAGTTTCATTACCACAGATTCTCTCTGAGAGAATGGATGAAAGAGAAAGTTGACAGACAAAAAGACATAATTACAGAAACAGCTATCGCAAACTGAAAGTCTTCAGTTCTTCCATCTCTTCTTTGGATTAACTACTTTGTCTGCTATATCACCTGTACATGCATTGTTTTAATCATGTTATTTCATTCCCTTTCTCAAGTTTTCTGCACTGGCCATACTTTGATTGAGCAAGATATTAAGGACAAGATGGGTCTTAAAGCTGACAGATATTTCCACATTAGATTTACTGCTATCGCAACCGTGAGTGCCAGAGACCACGTACAGCAACAGCCAAGCATCACACTTTTTGTTTTCTTGTTTGCCTCATTATGAACACTTGCATTTCCAGCCCTGTCTCATTCCCAGTGGTTCAAATACTGCTGTTTAGTCAAAGACCGCTGGCATCTCAAAGATAAGCAAAAGGGGCCTGCTGACTGGTGCTGTGTCAACATAATTCAAAGAGGGTTGACCAGGAGGACAGTTTAAAGAGGTTTTCAGCATGAGGATAAGGTTGTGGTTGGTTGGATGGATCAAACACAGGACTTTCACCCAGGAGACCAGTGTTTGTGTGAATGGAAAAGACAAGGTATTGTATTTTTGGAAATGTAATTAAGCTTATGTAACACATTTAACTTGTATAATTATATGTAGCATTATTTGCAAATGTAGCATACTTATTTGAACCCAAACCATCACCTTTTCCTTCACCTAAACCTAACCAAGGAGTTTTGGTACCTTGACCATCCTCCATATTAGTACACCTATCTGCATATATTGCTCTTTGCCATGGTGATGTAAATCTCTCAAACACACGTTAATACTGCAGACTATTTGACAGTAGGTGTTTATCATGAAACAGCTTCTTGTGTATTTCCTGAAGCAGCAAGTTCTGTTGGAATTGTTGCCAAATTACACATTTTTACATCTCAGGTACAGTTTCAATAAATAAAAAATAAAATATATATAGTAAATGTTATTAAGAAGTTTCCCTGAGGTTCTGTCTTCTTTTCTATCCCCCCTCCCCTGCTCCATCTGTCTTTGCCCTCCCACTCACTTTCTCAAGGGCTTTTAACAAACACAGGTAGACACATGTACTGCCAGCTACTGCAGGGTTGGCCTGCCGCGCAGTCAATTCCCAATCTGGTACACACTCAAGATTTAAAGACAAACATGTTACACTCCAAAGCTTTTCACACTTTTCTCACTTTTGTCCAAGGTGAGATGGGGAGGAGCAGAGAAGTGATCGAGGAGGGAAGTCACTGGAACAAGGCAGAGTGAAGGCCAGTCTCTTAGCCGGTCAAAGAGAAATGTGACAATACGGCTGCAGTCAGCAGTGTCCATTTGCACATATGGCTGTTATGGGGTGACAATCTTGTTTTTCCAAAATGTCACCTGTTCAGGAAATATCTCCTGACATTAGATTACTATGCTCTGTAAAAAAGAACATAACTCCAAGGTTGGTTGATGTCATGGTTAACCTTTCCCACTTTTTTTTTTTCTTTTTCATACAAATTGGTATTACAAGACTTATATTCTGCATGTTGCACTTTTACCTGACAGCTGGGGAATCATGGGTCCTGGATGATCAACAGTCTGCTGCTGAACATTGTAATTGATCAGTAGGTAAATGGCACCTCAATGTATCAAGTTGCAAAATATTTAAACTGGATGTATCAGCAAAATGTTCTTTTCCATTTTTTTTCCCAACCACATCTCCTCATGGCAACTAAAGTATATATGGTCATATTTAGTCAAAGACCTAAACAAATCATGCCCTGTTGATCACTTCGACTCCATTAATAGTCATGGTCATGTTTAGTCAAGTCGAAGAACTTGGTTGAGAATAAGGTCATTAATTTAGCACGGAAAATCAAATCAAATCAAAATGTATTTATATATTTTGAAACAAAACAAAGGTTGCTCAAAGTGCTGCACATAGACAAACAGTCATACATTCTAACAGACTGGATCAATAAAAACAAATACTATCAAAATCAAGACGACCTAACACAAATCACACAAAAGTACCAAGTAGAGGTCAAAGCGGATAAGCCAGTGAAAATAAAAGAAGGTTTTTAAATGGCTTTTGAACATTGGTAAAGTGGTTGATGACCTAATATGAAGAGAAAGGTTGTTCCAGAGCTTAGGGGCAGCAACAGAGAAGGCACGGTCAGCCCGGGTCGACATTTTTGTTCTAAGAACAACTAATAAGTGTTGGTTGAGAGACCTGAGTGAGCGAGGTGGGGTGTACTTCTGCAGCAGGTCGGACAGATAGGCAGGGGCGGATCCACTTAAAAACTTGAAAACAAACTGGACAGGTAGCCAATGAAGACATTTTAGGATTGGTAAAATGTGCTCATGCTTTGCGTGTACCATTAAGAAGCCTCACTGCAGAGTTCTGCATCAACTGAAGGCGTGATAAAAGATTTTGGCCAATTCCAGCATACAAATAATTACAATAGTACAACTAGAGATAAATGCATGAATAACTTTCCCAAGGTCTTTTGAGGAGAGAAAGGACTTGACCTTAGCTAAAGCTCTTAGCTGAAATAAAGTGGCTTTGACAACAGATTTAATCTGGAGATTTATTTAAAAACATCACACCCAGATTCTTAACATGGAAATTAAATTACAGTGGGTTGCCAAAGGGCCAAGACACAATGAGGGGCTGTCCGCTTTAGCAGCTGAAGGGCGAGAGGGCTTGAGCAGCAAGATCTCTGTTTTACCTTCGTTGAGGCACAGAAAATTTAGCGAAAGACAGGTTTTGACATCGGCCAGGCAGTTCATTGATGCATTTATAGTGGCAGTGCCAGATTTGAGGGGAAGGTATATTTGAATGTCTTCAGCATAGAGGTGATAAGAAATGTTATGTTTTTGGAAATTGGATCCAAGAGGAAGCATGTAGAGTGAGAACAGAAGTGGACCCAAGATGGACCCCTGCAGTACCCCACAGGTCAGGGGGAGCCTATTGAGAGGAGCAGTTGCCCATGTTGACAGAAACTGATCAGTTATTCAGGTAGGACTTAAAGCATTGTAGGGCAGTACCTCGGAGTGCTCAAGGCAGGAGATTAGAATTTCATGGTGTCAAAAGCAGCAGCGAGATCGAGTAAAAGCAAAATGGCAGGATGACTAGCATCAGCAATGAGTAAAAGGCCATTCAAAATTTTTTAAAAGGGCAGATTCAGTGCTAAAACCAGATTGAAAAACATCACAGATGCCATTAAAACTGATAAAAGACTGAAGCTGTTGAAATACAACTTTCTCAAAGATCTTGGACAGAAAAGGCAAGGTGGATATTGGTCTGTAATTTGATGGGTCAGAGAGCTCCTGATTAGGTTTCTTGATGAGAGGATTCACTGTTGCGGGTTTAAAATAGACTGGGACTGAACCAGAAGACAGACATCTGTTGATAATTGACAGTATACAAGGTACAATTTCATCAAAAACCTTTTTAAAGAGACCTGAGGGGATGATGTCAGAGTGGCACATTGTAGTTTTTAGTTGATCAATGATTTTAGTGAGAGCTGTGAGGGAAACAGGCTCAAAGTGGTCCAACACAGCAGAGGAAGTGGGAGAATTAGTTGGATCAATGTAATGGGATGTAACAGCAGATCTAAGTTTTGAGATTTTATCCTGGAAGAACCTAAGAAAGGTGTCACACTGTGCTGGAGACATACTTGAACACGACGGGATTGGGGGGATGATAACAGAGTTTATGGTGTTGAAGAGAATTGTCAGCCTGTGGCAGTGATTTGGAATTAAGTCGGAGAAGTAACTGTTTCTAGCTGACTTAACTGCATTCTGACCATTTGTGAGGGAGTTCTTTAAGATTTCAAAGGACACATGGAGTCTGTCTTTCTTCCATTTTCTCTCAGCCCTCCTGCACTTCTGCCTGAGTGCCCGAGTGGCTTCGTTTAACCAGGGCTGAGGTTTCAGCTTGGGGCAGTATGACCTCAGGGGGGCAACACTATCCAGAATTACAGAGCAGGTGGAGTTAAAAGTTGTTAAAATATCCTCCGGAGAAAGATGCGATTGGGGAGTTTGATTAAAAGAAAACAGTGGTGTGTCTCTAAAAGCATTTAAAAACTATTGTGCGGTGTTGGAGGGGATAAAACGAGAGCAGCGAACAGGGGCAGGAGGGGGAGTGTCTGAGCCAGCAGCGACAGCTTCAAAGATAACAGGCTTGTGATCAGAGAACTCTGCTTCACAAATTTCACTGAGAATGGATCCATTTTAACCTGGCGGCAACAGAGACTGCTTTTAAAGACTGTGGCAAGCCCACCACATCTACCAGTCAGCCTGGGAGACATAATGTATCCACAGTTAGTAGGGACAAGTTCTGATACTGGGTTCATCATTAAGCCAGGTTTCTATCAAACACAGAACATCCAACCCAAGGGAGTTAGAAATTGAAAGTGTTCTCGTGACATGTAGGAGAGGGTACAATTCCTGGTGCCTGATTAAAAGCTGTGCGCCTTGTATGCCCGCCATTTGCACCAACCACCCCCCAATACGTTTTTTTTTTTGTTTTTTTTTAGGAACAAATTGAAAATTGTGCGGACTTGTGAGTGAAAATAATTGTTTGCATGTGGATTGTTAAGAAACCATTAATTCATTCACATCCCAGTAGCAAGTACAGTATTTCCTGGTCTGGTACGGTGGTTGAGAACCGTGTCAGAAAGAGTAACCCACAGACCTTATCATGGGCAGTATTCATTGAAACATCATTCAATGAGAACAAATTCCCCACAAATATTTTTTATTTTTTTTTGTTTTTTTTTTGTTTTATAGTACTCTATTAATCCCCGAGGGGAAATTTCATCACTACAGCAGGGGGGCTCTCAGGGGGGAGCTGCTGCAGCAGGCTGCCACTAGCGTGGCGCCAGGTAACCTGACCTGAGGTGCATGTTTTTGGATGATGGGAGGAAGCCGGAGAGAACCCACGCAAGCACAGGGAGAACATGCAAACTCCGCACAGAAAGGCCTAGGACCGGATTTGAACCCAGAACCTTTTTGCTGTGAGGCGACAATGCTAACCACTGCACCACTGTGCCGCCCAAAAGGGAGGTTTGTAGTTGTTGTACATAGTGGAAACAAATTTGAGCCTCTGACCTCAGATGTGATGCACGTTCCGTTCTTTCCTGGTTGTTAATGAGCTGCACCTGATCTAACAGGTGCCAAACCCTGCAGCACAGTGTCTCTTGAGGACTGGCACAGAGCATACAGTGCATCCGGAAAGTATTCACAGCGCTTCACTTTTTCCACATTTTGTTATGTTACAGCTTTGTTCCAAAATTGATTAAATTCATTTTTTTTCCTCAAAATTCTACACACAACACCCCATAATGACAAAGTGAAAAGAGTTTGTTTAATTTTTTTGCAAATCTATTAAAAATGAAGAACAAAAATATAACATGTACATAAGTATTCACAGCCTTTGCTCAATACTTTGTTGAAGCACCTTTGGCAGCAATTACAGCTTCAAGTCTTTTTGAGTATGATGCTACAAGCTTGGCACCTATTCTTGGGCAGTTTCTCTGATTCTTCTTTGCAGGACCTCTCAAGCTCCATCAGGTTGGATGGGGAGCGTCGGTGCACAGACATTTTCAGATCTCTCCAGAGATGTTCAATCGGGTTGAAGTCTGGGCTCTGGCTGGGCCACTCAAGGACATTCACAGAGTTGTCCCGAAGCCACCCCTTTGTTATCTTGGCTGTGTGCTTCGGGTCGTTGTCCTGTTGGAACATGAACCTTCGCCCCAGTCTGAGGTCCAGAGTGCTCTGGAGCAGGTTTTCATCAAGGATGTCTCTGTACATTGCTGCATTCATCTTTCCCTCCATCCTGACTAGTCTCCCAGTTCCTGCCACTGAAAAACATCCCCACAGCATGATGCTGCCACCACCATGCTTCACCGTAGAGATGGTATTGGCCAGGTGATGAGCGGTGCCTGGTTTCCTCCAAACATGACGCTTGGCATTCAGGCCAAAGAGTTCAATCTTTGTTTCATCAGACCAGAGAATTTAGTTTCTCATGGTCTGACAGTCCTTCAGGTGCCTTTTGGTAAACTCCAGGTGGGCTGTCATGAGCCTTTTACTGAGGAGTGTCTTCCGTCTGGCCACTCTACCATACAGACCTGCTTGGTGGAGTGCTGCAGAGATGGTTGTCCTTCTGGACGGTTCTCCTCTCTTTACAGAGCAACGTTGGAGCTCCGTCAGAGTGACCATCTGGTTCTTGGTCACCTCCCTGACTAAGGCCCTTCTCCCTCAATCACCCAGTTTGGCCGGGCGGCCAACTCTAGGAAGAGTCCTGGTGGTTCCAAACTTCTTCCATTTACGGATGATGGAGGCCACTGTGCTCATTGGGACCTTCAATGCTGCAGAAATATTTCTGTACCCTTCCCCAGATCTGTGCCTCGATAGAAGCCTGTCTCGGAGGCAATTCTTTGGACGTCATGGCTTGGTTTGTGCTCTGACATGCACTGTCAACTGTGGGATCTTATATAGACGGTGAGTGCCTTTCCAAATCATGTCCAATCAACTGAATTTACCACAGGTGGACTCCAATCAAGTTGTAGAAACATCGAAGATGATCAGTGGAAACAGGATGCACCTGAGCTCAATTGTGAGTGTCATGGCAAAGGCTGTGAATACTTATGTACATGTGATTTTTTTTTAATTTTTTTTAATTTTTATTTTTAATAGATTTGCAAAAATTTCAAAAAAACATTTTTCACATTATCATTATGGGGTATTATTTGTAGAATTTTGAGGAAAAAATGAATTTAATCCATTTTGGAATAAGGCTGTAACAACAAAATGTGGACAAAGTGAAGCGCTGTGAATACTTTCCGGATGCACGGTGTGTTACACCATGAGCCGGTTGGAAAAAGTTTAGGCTTCATTTTGAGCAATATTCCCTCTGAATACATGTTTGGTCAGAGAGCATTTGCTCTACTACATTTACCCTCTTTTCTCCTACATCAGTTTGTCTCAGAGCTTGTTAATGACTGAGCCCCTCATTAGCATCCTGTGTACAGGAAGGACCAGAGAGCATTTCAAACAGCGACATCATTTATTTTAGACTCATTAAAAAAAGGTCCAAGGCTGTTATCTCAAATCAGATTACCCACCAATCCCTGCCGACTATTAAAAATTAGGTAATCAGATTTCGTAACAAAATTTGAAATAAAAGGTCTGTGTTCACAAATGTACAGAAGTATTTTGTGGGCCTGAAGCTTTCAAGAGACAGCTTAAGAGTATTATTTTAGATTGCTTTGAGAAAAGTTGTAAAAAGTTTTTCTGACACGCTAAGTGCACATTTAAAAAGGATTTTTTTTCTTTGACATTTTAATAACTCCATAGCGAATATTTCACAACACATTTGTGTCATCCTTAGAATGACTTTCATTTGGAAGTGGAGGTTTTGAATGCCCAAATTTCGCTCAATGCAACTTCTGAGTGTCATCATCTGACACGCTTATTTGTAACTTCATGTGAGGTGAGAGATTGGAAGCCTCAAAAGCAGAGCACTCACAGAGGAAAGCAATATCCTGAATTTTTTTCACTAAGTTTAATTTGAAACCAGTATGAGATTTTGAACATCTGTGGCATCTGACGGTTTTGGTTCTGCATTGTAATGCTTCACATAGCTTTTACAGTTTTTTCCTCCTCAAATTAATTAATTTTGTTTGTTGGTTTTGATTTTCTGATTTCATATGCTGTGACATAATCAGTCCTCCCAGGAAATAGTGATCTAGCAATTGCAGTAATGAATACAAATTAAACTAACCTTTGCAATGTTTTCAGGATCTTCTCCATGATAAAAGTGCTAAATAGAAGCTCTGCTTAAGATATTACAGCACAAAGTAAGCTTTTCCAAATAAGACTACCTTTAACAACAAAAGTAAATCCTCATTTACAGTCGGCCAGGCTGTTGAACTGCAGCTCATTAAAACAAACCAGAAAAGGAGTTTGACAGGGTTTATATAAGTGTGGGTTTATCATGAGAATTACACTGTACAGTTGTAAGACATCTTACTGTTTTTGTTTTTGTTTTACAGAAAATGTTGTAGTTATATCCTATTGTAGTTTAACTATGTCACTTTATTGACTCTGGCATTTTTTTTTTGTAACATTAAAGTTATCTTTATTTAAGTTCATTATATAATAATTTAAGAAAAGTTAAAAACTGAAATACTTCTGCTTTCAATTTTTGCCAAATCCCCAAATTTTACTCACAAAAAACTTACATTAAACAGTCAATCACTGCAATTTTTGAGAAACACTGCTGCAAAATCAAATGTGGGATTGCATTTATCACAAAAAAACTCCTGGAGGGACTGATTAATGACATTCATATCTATATAATGCAATAAAACACATTTCTAATGAATGGGTGTGTCCATCTGATACTAAACTTCAAATCTAGTTTTACTGGTTAAATGAGGCATTCCAGCTAGTTAGGGGGGGAAGAAGGTTTCAGTCATCATCTCATCCTCTGAATGTAGCGATGCAACTAAAAGTAAAAAAAAAAACTGCTGTTTGTTTGTTGTTCAGATAAGCTTAAACCGAACATGGGTAACCAGGGCAACCACGTGGAGTGTTTCAAATTATGCCAATGCAGGTCAGTGTTGACTGGAATTTTCCTTGAACCATGAACCACACAATCTTACTTTACTGCTGTGATTTAATAAAAGCATTGTATTTTGTGTTTCGATAATTCTGAGCATTTCCGAATGCTGTTGTGCTATTGTTCGTGTTAACAGTTTCTGTGCGACTGTTCTGGATTTATCTGTGTAAAAGAAGATCTATAAACTGTTACAGTGATATTCTGAGATGTACCAGCTAGGTTTTGAGATTAGCTGAAAACGCCTCGTATCTTATTTTTTTCTGCAGGACTGTTTCTGAATTGAACTCAGCTTTCAACTTTGGCTATTTAGTGCATCAGTTTGTTCATGCCTCTGAGAGTACTCACGTGTTTGTGCATATCAACTACATTCATAACGATGCCTTTGGTGCAATTATGCTTCTAAAGTTGAGTATGTGTTTGTGCATTTGGGAATACTACAGTTTTTGTTGTTGTTGTTGTTTTTTTTAAGTAAAAGAGTTTGGCTGTCAGTTTTGATATAGCTGATAATATAAATTTCTGTGGAACTATGGAAGTGTGTGTGTGTGTGTGTGTGTGTGTGTGTGTGTGTGTGTGTGTGTGTGTGTGTGTGTGTGTGTGTGTGTTGTGTGTGTGTGTGTGTGTGTGTGTGTGTGGTCTGTGTGTATAAGCAATTTAGTGTGTGCAAATTAAACTGCCTGTGCACAGGCAGGCCAGCTCTTGAAGGGTGGCTGAACGGATGGATGCATGGGTGACTGATGAATTGTAAATATGGAAAATGACAGAGATACATGGAGATTTAATAGTCTACTGAGATGGATGGATAAACAGATGTTTAGTTCACTGCAGGGATAAAAGATAAAGGGTGGAAGGGGTGGACAGAGAGATGGATGCCTAATAATGCTGAGACAGATGCACATGGTGTTTGTAAGTTTGTACAGGAGGAGAGAATTTGTGTAAAATCAGAAATATGTTTGTGTGTGCGTTTCTGAATGAAAACACTAAGCTTGACAAGGCACGTGAGAACCAATGATGGAAGAAAGGACGTTTTTGTGATGGAAAGTTTGAGTACTTGAGAAACCAAACGGAAGAGATATCAAAGTGTGGAGAAAGATGAAAAGGAAGGACAAAGATCAGGAGGGAGGCAAGAGATGAGATGGATGATAGAGTGAGACTCTCCATGCCAGTGATCAGTTACAGACAAATAGGAGACTGTGGGTTTGAAGCTTTTCTTTAAAGGCAAGACAAACAATGTATTATAAATTTTAAATTCAAAATATGTCTAGAATTGCTGTACATATAATTAAAACACGAATGAACAGTATCTACAACATATATAAAGAAAGTGAGAAACTGCATATGAAACATAAAATACTAGAGAACATAAGCGTAACCACACACACATAAAACTGAATATCTGCCGAATAATCATAGTTTAGCGTGACTAAATGAGATTCATCCATGAAGATGTGATTTAATTTTATTTTTGAACGAGTCCACCGAGCTAGCTGCTCCAATTTGAATAGGAGGACAAAAGAAGAGGACTGAAGAAGAGAACTCCTGTCACCTGCTGATCTTGTATTTATTCTTGGAATAGTGAGGACATTTAGAAGGTAGAATGATTCAATATATTTTATAAGTCAAAAGTAGAAGCTTGAAGTCAGATCAAACACCTACAGGGAACCAGTGAAATAATAAAACAATAAGAACAGGAAATATATGATACCATTTCCTGGTCTTTTAGCAGCTTTTTTTCTTGTAAAGATACAATTGCTAATAGTTGATTTAAGTAAGCCAGAGAAATGGGCATTAATATAGTCAAGCATTGATGAGACAATTGCATTAACACGTGTTTCAGCATCAGTCACAGAGCGAATGCAACTTTTGCAAAATCATTGATTTGTGTTCCCGAAAAGAGATTATGATCAAAAATGATTTTTAATACTAAGGCTTTGTGAAATTGTGGAACCAGTCGAGTTCAGAGTGATATCACTGAGCTGGTCAGCAATCTGCTTTAGACCAAGAAGTATCATTTCAGTTTTTCTCAGCATTTGGAAGAAAGAGGTTACATCCATTGTTTGATTTGTAATAAGCATTCTTCCAGCTTCACCAACTGATGACAGGCAAGAGACTTAATGGAGATGTAAAGCTGAATATTGTCTGCATAGGAATGAAGACATAGTTGGTAATGATTTATTAATGTACTGAATGGCAGCATGTGAATAAAGAAAACAATAGAACCAAGCACAGATCCCTGTGGCACACCATGACTAACGTTAAATGTGGTCTGATGAACAGTTGTTGTGTGAAACAAAGTGAGATCTATCAGATATGATCTAAACCAAGAAAGAGCAGTATCAGTGAGACCAGTAGAATTATGTAGGCGTAATAATAGAATCAATACTGAAGCAAGTAGTATATCAATTGTCACTTTTGTCAGAGCATTATCTGTGTCATGGAATTTTCTGAAAAGCTGCTGACCCACTGCCTTTTCAAGGTCTCATTAACGATTATGATGTGAGCTGAAATAAACATGTTACTTATGTTAGACACGTTATAGATGTACCTTCAAACACCTGTCTCCTGGGTGTAAGCCCTGTGTTTGATCCATTCCACCATCCCTGACCTCCTCGCTATGACCTGACCACTTCTTTATACGCTGTCACCTGACTTCCCTCTTCAAATCAGCCAGTCGCAAAGGGTACCAGTGCGTATCTCTGTAACCCCGGCGGATTTAAAATAAATGGCGGTGTCTGATGCACTGGGAATGCGAACGGGCTGGACTCGCTGAGACTGGATATGGTCTGCTGCAGTTCCCTTTTCTCTCTGTTGATCCTCTCTACATCAGTTGGCGTAAACTTGGGGTTTTGCAGTACATGCTGCAGTTTATTCCTCCCTTGTTCTAGAGATTCCAGATGACTGAAAGTGGGGCAGCACCTGGTTTTTGCAGAGCTTGATGCCGACCTAGTCACCCGGACCAGGTGTGCTGTAGCAGGAAAAGATCCAAAACATATAAGGCAGTGGGCCCGAAGGAGGAGGAATCACTCGTCATTGTCTCTTGCAGCCAGACTAAGAAGTAAAAAGCTCAGAGGAAATATGAATACACAAAAAATATATTAAACAGCATAATATGCTAAATTTTAACTTAAAAACATGAAATGGAATCAGTACTGGGCATCTTAACTAACCTCAAATCAAAGTAAATGTAATTGATGTCACTGAAATGAAACAGATTTTGGGCCTGGGCCTTTCTGTGCGGAGTTTGCGTGTTCTCCCTGTGGCTGCGTGGGTTCTCTCCGGGTACTCCGGCTTCCTCCCACCATCCAAAAACATGAACCTCAGGTTAATTGGTGATTCTACAAATTGCCCTTAGGTGTGTACTAGAGCGTGAATGGTCTTTGTTTCCGTCTGTCTCTATGTGTTAGCCCCGTGATGAACTGGTGACCTGTCCAGGGTGAACTCTGCCTTTGCCCAAAATGAGCTGGGATAGGCTCCAGCCCCCCGTGACCCTTTTCAGGATAAAGCGGGTATAAATAATGGATGGATATTCTGTATTAAAGCTAAAAATCATTTGATTGACACACATGATTTGGTTTCACACGAAGGTGAATGAATAAAATATGAGCAGTTTTTGGGTTATCTGGATTATATAGCTGCTGAATAAGGAACAAGGAACAACCAGGCGCTTCAAACCACAAAGCAACCAAAAAGCCGCTTAGTGTTCTTCCTCACGGCATTGATCTTGAGGGGATTTCTGACAGTTGTTGTTGTGAATCACAGTTTTCTTAAACATCAAATCATTGCCAGATTTTTTTTTTTGACAGATTGGTGTAATTGATGATTGATGATAAACCCTCAAGGCAGACCTTCTATTTTTCATTCTTGTACATTTGACTTAATTCCCATGAAACATAAAAATGTTACTTCCTGCTTTTACAAAACTGTACAGATCAATCCAGCAGTCACATCATGCTGCTCACATTCAACATAAACACAGATCTCCCAATTAGTTTTGATCACTGAACATTCCAAGAAAGTTTAATCAAACAAAACAAGTGCATCCTCAAAGATATTTACCAAACGAGAGAGCTGCATTCATTTTGGAAGTTCCACTACGAAAGCAAAACAAGGAGTAAGCAGAGCTGCATATTTCTAAGAAGAAGCCGGCAATATGTTCTGTCTGATCTGCAGGGAAGTTCAGCTTTATTACTATCACATCACAGTCTCAGTATAGACAACAGTTTTATCAACAAGCTAAAACTATAGTTTTAACTGATCTTTTGACAGCAGTCATGTGGGAATCTATAAACTACATCTAATGATCACTGATTAGTGTTACTCGATGTCATGACCTCCCTCAAACTGAACTACAAAATGACGACTTGCCAAGAATTTGGGCCGATTCTAAAATTAGATGGGACAGGTCGTTGGAATTAAAATCAGGTATAATCTAGTGTCTGCCTGTCTTTAATCTAAGGGCGGACAGGAGGAGGAGTGGTGAGTAATGGAAAAAGATTAAATGGCTGCAGCTGAGGTATGCAGGGTGAATAGCAGAGTCAGTGGAAAACATGATGTGATGTGCACATTAATGTTGGAGGGTGGTTAGCAAAAGAACAAGGGAGAAAAATATCTGTTTCGATCTGCCTCTCTCCTGAATCATATTCATGTAAAATACATTTTATCTTCAGATTTTACTGGGGAAAAATGAATTGGCAGCGAGAGGTAACTGAATCTAAATCACTTTTTTTTTTACTGCAGTTATTGTTTGTTTTATCACTTTCTGATTTTTATTTCGAGAAATGTAGGGAATTTATTGCCTCTCAATTAGACGGCTTATTATTTTGTTCTGTGACAGGCACATTGTGTGATTTTATCTGACAGAATGGTTTGGAGAAATAAATATTGCCTTCTGTACTCCGAAAACAAACATTGTCAGTCAGTGGGTGTACTTGCGTATGGATCTATATCACCAATAATCCGAAATGGTGCACTCATACATCCTCCCAGTCTTTCATTCACATCCGCTTTTATTAAGGTTGATACAAGGACACACAAATTCAAATAAATTCTACTCATCCTGCCTCATCCAGCTCTTCATAAAGTATTACAGGGTCACTGATTGATTAGGTGTGAAACTCTGTGCTGGCATGCAGTAGCCAGCTTAAGTGCATGTTAAGTTCAGCCATCATATCCTATTACTTTTCCAGGAAAGAGTTTTTCCACTGTCTGCTTTGAACAGTATTATTCTTTGTGTTTATGGATGCTGGAAGTTTTGGCCTTTTTATTTTTTCCAAAGCTTTCGTTTTGGAAATCTGCCCGGTTCTTAGACCTTAGAAAGAGTAATTATAACTTTCTGCGCCCCCTCACCCACCTCACCCCGCAATGAATGGCAGCTTCACAGAATAACTTTTTACATTTCCATATCAAGAAAACATGATGACATTGAACGAAAAATTGTAAGAAACAATACTATTGGGAAGCCTACATTCCACGAAGAAGAAATCCACTGCAGGTTAAAGGTCGTGCACACCCACACAGGGGTTTTTACTTTTTCTGGCTGATTAGATCTTTGCTCATTTGGCCTATATGTTGGCCAGGAGATAAAACAAAACTAATAATGGGGTCAGAGATGTCAAATGAGCGCACTGTTTTCATTCCCACACACTCTTGAGAAAGAGTCTAATTACAATAAAAATGTGTGACTGGATCATTGGTGTGAAGGGCTTTTAAAAACAATCCTTAAGATCCAAGACCATGTGATTCCATTGATAAGTGTCTGTATTAAGTGACTGTTAATAAAATCTTCTGCTGCCTCATCAAAAATCATTCAACTGGCTTTGATTTTGAAGCAGTCACAGGAAACAGTAAATAAAGGAGCGACAGACAGATGAATCTCATCTTCCTCATAACATGTCATCCATTCTCTTGGGTTTTATGAAAGGACTCTCTGTGTCTGCACTGTCTTTCTCTCCTTTCAAAATCCATCCAATACAAGTGACATGCAACCTGAAACTCGTATCCCTCTGTCACCCACCCTAATTCATCTTGCCTGGTAATTATTTTCTGTGGTCGTCATTACAACAGAAGCCATATTTCTATCTTTCTCTCAAGTGGATGTCATGTTCACCTTTATCAGATTTACTATTAAACAGTCACAAGTGGTGAAATCTATCCCAAATTGTTTTTAGCAAAAGAAAAAAAGTTGAGGAAGCATACAGCTATTCTTTATATCAGACTTTATAACTAACTATTCTCTTTTTTCATTCCTATTTTTTTTTCCTGGAAAGTTAAACTTTTCTTTCACCTGTTTCTTTGATCACCATTGTAATGATAGATCTACTTCCCTAAGCTGTTTAACTATTTAATTTACTTTTCTTACCTGCCATTAACCCCTTATATAGCTTTCATTTTTCACTCCCTTTCATGCTCACTCAGACTAATCTGGGACTTTCCGTGCTTTTCTTTTGCCCCCATCAGTCTCTTTCATTGTTTTCTCTTCATTGCTTTTTCTTTCTGCAGCCATTTCATTACTGTTTTTTACCTCTCCTTCTCTAACATCATCTTCCTCTGTCCTATTCTCCTTCTCTCTCCCGTTTTCTCTGTAAGTCTTTCAATTTGTTTGCTGTGACAGAGATGGCCCTGGCTATTCGAGCATAAAGAAGTCAATCTCGATCCGCTGAAGGCAGGGCCACACCCTGGGGGATTTGGAGACATGTGATGAGGAGGAGGGGCGGGTCAATTTTAGATGAAGCCGTTCATGACTAGTCCTGGACGTCTAGCAATTGAGTTGAGAAGAGAAGATGGAAGACATGACAGCACAGCGAAAATGATGTGCAGTGCCATCAGTATGCCCTGAAATTAATAAGCATATCATGAAGCCTGAAAACCAAACTCTTATCTCAGCTAGGATGTTACAGTTTGGGGTCTGAAAAAGGGTTTTTAAAAAGTAGTCTTAGCATATAAATGCATATCGTCTAAAATTGTATTTTAACCGTATGGCTCTGATCATTGGAGTAAATAGGATTATAGATAAGGGATCATAATGTCATCATGACATGATTCTGTTTAATACAAAAGTGAATATTGCCTATTACATTAAATACATTTGTGTATGTGTGTTCCTGAAAAGTGAAGTATGTCTGCGTGATTGGCAACAATGCTTATCTGTAGTATGTTTAAATAATAGGATGTCAGACAGAAGACTCAAGGACGAGTGAATGTAGTAATTATCTTCTTCTGTTTGATAGATATAACCAGCAATTATCCTATTGTTGTTTCTACCATTTCTTTTTGACCACATCCTTATTATTATTACTACTAGTATTATTGTTATTATTATTTGCTGTTGTTGTTGTTGTTGTTATTGTTGCGGTGATGGTTGCCTTTTTGGAGAAAAAAAAATAGTCCAAGAAATGTTGTAAAATGGTAGGATTAGCAACACAAATTTAGGTATCGTCTGCATATAAAGTACCTGTATGTTAAAGTACCTGTATGTTATCAGCAAACATAATTTTATTGATGAATGCTGAATGGAAAAGTGGCCCCAGATAACTTTCTTCTATAGCTGCTGACGCATAGGTCAGAGTAGCTGTCACGTTTTGGCTTGTTGGTCTTGGTTGGTCTTGGTTGGTCTGGTTGGTCTGGTTGTGACGTTGCATTAATGTAAACAATGGCTATTGATCATAGTTTGCTTCTGTATTGTTCTGTCAAGCTTCTGACAATTGTGTTAAAAAATAACTTAGGTTTGTTTTCTGGTTGATCAATCAGCCACCACTTAAGATGTCAATAGTGGTTGTTGTGTTGAAGCATTTTACTCAACATGCCAAATGAAAACATGCCGAGTGATGTATTCATGTAGAAAAGACAATACCTTTTTGTACAACTTGCCTGTTGTTGTTAAGTCGATTTTTGTAATAGAGATAGGAGATTTACTCAAACTCTGAATTTTTGAACCTTGTATTTGGTTGATTTACACTGATGGGAACAAAGCCAATCATATGAAACAGTAGAATTGAGGCCAGCTGTCTAAATTCCCAGTTAAATATATTTGTTTTAAAAGTACGGTATTAGGGGTATATGGTGAAATCTGACAAAAAGATGTTAGTATTGATTAAATAGACTATCATAGCAAAATCAGCAATATGATAGCAAGCTGATCATTAATATATGTTTATTTCACTGATATGAATCAACAAAACTTCAACATTAAGCACAGTCAAAATCTTAATGACTATCTTCACTAAAAGGGAAGCATAGATCCGGTTTGTTCTGATTCTGTTCGGCCCCCGAGACTTCTATCTGACAGAATAGCTGTTTACCAAAACTCCTTTCAAATGACATACATGTGAGTTATGTTACTAACTATGTTTATAGGTTTGTTTACTGTTGGGCAGTGTGAGATAAATATATCGAAGACAAAAATGTAACAAGCAGGAAGATTTAATGCATAGAAATCAACGCCGCTCCTCTTGGAAGCTGCATGTCATTTGGGAACCTGAGCATTGTAATAGGGATCTGTTTCAGTGCTAAACTGGATACGTTTGCAAATTACATTGAGATCATTATTAAAATTCAATAGGACGAACCCAAACTGACAAAAACTTGTTTGCGTCCCATCATCGTTGTCACTCTTTTGTCTTTATTCACTGGTGTGGCTTAGTTGTGATTTTGAAGCCTGCAAATGAGCAACATTTGAGCCGCTGTCTGTTTATTGCTCTGAGAATATTCATTATGCCGGCATGAATATTGAACACCATCCTCTATCCTTGAGCGCCTGGATTATTGATGGGCTGCTCATTGGATTTTCTCTTTCTAGTGTGACAGCTTCATAGCAGCCTTGCCTAAGCTGTCTGCCAGATGTAAAACAATTGTTAAAAAAAATCAGCAAAGTTACTCTGCTGAAGATTTCTGATGAAGTGTACAGTTGGTGGTTGTAGTCTGTGAATAAACTTCCCCTTTCACCAAAAGGTGACAGATTCTACCACCACCACCACAGCCAACACATCTCCATCTACAACCACAAACCTTTTCCATGGCTGTTTTTTTCATGGGTTAAATGTTACCTCAGTAAAGTAACTCACTCAGACCCACAACTGATTTTAATTTCATTCCTACTTTTGCTTGTGTAATTGCTCCCCCTGAGGAGATGTTTTTGGGGCAGTATTTAGTTCACAAGATAAATTATGAATCAGCTGAGTGAAATGTCCTTCACTCAGTCTAATGATACTTTATGAATACAAGAAGTACCCTCTTTCACTGTCGGTGTGAATGAATTGGGAGTATTGTCCACCTGTTGCCTCAGGCAGCGTCTTTACGCGAGGCATTTACACGTACTTTGAGGAGCAGGTTGACTTTGAAGATTTCATGCTGGCTGGATTAGATTTTAAACCTGCACTTCTTCCATCTGTGATTCACTTTCAGAACTTCAGGGCATATGAGTGGAGGCTTTGTATGTGAGTGAGTGTGTGTTGATATCAGAGGGCTGGTGTGTCCATGCTTGTGTGTAAAGGATACCTTTGTTGGTGCGTGTGTGTGTGTAGTGTGTGTGTGTGTGTGTGTGTGTGTAGTGTGTGTGTGTGTGTGTGTGTGTGTGTGTGTGTGTGTGTGTGTGTGTGTGTGTGTGTGTGTAGTGTGTGTAGTGTGTGTGTGTGTGTGTGTGTGTGTGTGTGTGTGTGTGTGTGTGTGTGTGTGTGTGTGTATGCTTCTGTTGATTTAGATGTAAAGATCATCCGTCATGCGGCTAACCTCTCACTCTGTAGTGCACACAGGCAGTGAATCTCTGCCATACTAATGATGTTGCATAGTATAATAGCTTGGCTCTCGTATAGAGCGCATCCACTGAGAGATGCACATTATATATTCACTCAACAGGTACTTATCTCTGCCAAACACAGTCTGAGATTGCTTCGTGTCCATAACACTGCAAACCAAGATTGCACACACCTTGTAGGGATGGTGTGTGATGACATCTGAGGGAATATAATATGTGCAGATCATGCGTTGCAGGCAGGGATAGATATAAACATGGATGGAAACGCTAATGCTCCATCAGGGGGTTTATGGTCTTGAATCAGAGTTTCAAAGTAAAAGAGGCAATGGGATGTTTACTGCTTCCCTCCTACACACTAGAGAACAACACAGTCCATATGTGACTCCATTGTGTGATGTGGTCACATATTTGAATCAGCTGAAGAGAATAAACATTTTGTTTTCACTACCGTGAAGAAATGTGTAATTTAAGACAACTGTTATAATAGAAAATATTTGTCAGTAGAATAAAGTTATTGTTGGTTTTGCAATTTGCTTATTTATGGAATTTGTTGAAGATAATAAAATTAATAAACATACCTGCTTTATCATGAAAATACCACTGCAGAAAAACACAGATAATCAATCAGATACTCTATTAACAGTGGGGAGCATACAGCATAGTTAACAGTTGATGCAGCTCATTTTATAATGGAGTCATGGTTGCACTGACATGATGTATGATGTTTAGAGAAAATCACATGAACCCATGTGTTTATCATGAGGAAACATACACGAACTGAGGAATTCCTGCACATTATACATTTTGAATGATACATATGAATACAAATGTTTCTCCAACAAATGGTGTCATGTACTGTATCTGAGTGATGCTATTTTTATTCTAATGTATGCAATGTTTGCAATGATTTAAGAGCCCCTGAACTCGATTCAAATTTTGCCATTTTAAATGTTCAAATCAGTGATCACCAGCAAATGTCTTTAATACTTAATATACTGCATGCATGATTATCATTGTGCTTGATTAAAATGAGACGTAAAGGCACACACATATATAAAAGCCCAGGGATGAAAAACATGTTGAAATGTGTGCAGATTGTAGGAAAAATAACATCCACACTGTTCCTGGCTTGTGGGTCACAGTGTGCTGCCTACTCAACCCTCAGCAGTGATATTTTCAGTAATCAGATGTGTGGTGGAAAAACTTCCCCCAGTGCTCTGACATTTGAAGGGCTGTTTTATACAGAGAAACCTCATCGCTGCGCATCCAGGCAGCAGCCCTTCAGTCGGTCTGCCCTCGAATACAAACTCACACATACACTCATGCGTATTCACTTTTCCTCTTGATGCAAAGATTACACAAAAGCATACATGTGCACATAACACACGTACAACCTTACTGCATAGTTTTCAGTTTTAGTGCAATGTGAATTAAACAAATTGGGACATTAAAAAGTTTTGGTTCATGTTCTAGGTTTCTCCTTAAAAGACACATATTATTTTCTGTCTAGTAATACAAAAAGTATATATTCAACATGAAAAGTAACCAAACAAACAAATCTAGAAAACATTGGGTTGAACACTACAGATTATACTGTGTTCTCTGTTGAGTGGCCTACAATTTAAGAAAACTAAATATGACAAATGTCTGGCTTGTTTGGATTATTTTATCCCGGTGCCATAAAATATGTCCAAAATTTTGTTCCGTTGGCTTAGCAATGTGGGGATTTGTATTATTTTGCAAATCATTGTCACTATTTGTGATTAAATTTGCACAAATTATTGGCATTGCAATATTAAAAATGCTTAATTTCTCCTCAGCTTGTCACAACAGTTTGCGCATGTGTTTGTGCAAATGCTTGTCAGTTATGAGTAAAAATAACAGCAGAACCACTGACATTCTCTTTGGATTGGAAAACACAGCAGATGCACAGTCATTCACACTGCACATGCATTTGCATTGATGAAGCAGAAAAGAGACCCGAGAACAAACATGCAGACAGTTTTTAAATTCGTTCACATACATCGTATATGCCTTACCACACACACGCCCCTCAGACTGTGTCTCTCCATATTCATGATAACCAGGGTCAGCAATGCAAATCGGTGTTGATGGTGCAGTTCACACATGGCTTACACATAAATCAGTAGCCTCAAAAACACCCACGTGCACACATCCAGAGAGGACATACACACATTCAGATATTCTTTACACACACATACACACACACGTTTATATAACGGTCTGGTTATGTCAGTTTCATACTCAGGAAGTCCCATTGGATTTTAGTTGAGTTTAATAGTAGAGACTTCAATCTGTCTCCCGTGAAGGTGCATAATTTCAGCAGATGATGCCTGTGCCAAAAGTTTTCTGCTGATTTTTGGTCCTTTTGTTCTTTAGATTAAGATGATAATCAGCAATTATCATCAGTCAAACCCACTTTTTTTTTTTTTTTATATTCCTTCTTTTTTTGAGTCCAGTTTGAGAAAGGATAATTAGTGATGTCCTGATTAGGTTTTTTTTGTGACTTCTTCAGCCTCATCATTATATTCCTTGAATAGTGGCAGATTTTGATATTTATTTGAATCAATCTTTTGTTCGCTCTATCAAATAACTGACTGTATAAACTTAAAGTAGGCATACATACAAATTCTTAAAGCACACCTGTTCCTTTAGTGGTTTCCAATAATGTCCTGTAGTGTTTTGCATGATTATCTGCTTCAGTCAACAAAACACGTGTGACCAATATTTTATTGTACTTGCTGATGTTTACAGTATTTATTTATGCTGCTTTGTGGCAAATTTATTGCTAGAAATAAGATACACTCTTTTATGGGAGAACAAGACATTGGGTTTACTTTAAGTATAATAATATACATTAATCAGGCCTGGAACTGGATCTATATAAACAGTAAAGAGAATTAACTTTTAAACCTGGCTTAATCAACCAGAAGTAGTTGCATCATCTTCATCATGTTCATATTCTGAAAGAATACCAGTATTAGTAATGTAATCATTATTATTTAGGTGAATCTGTATGGAGAAAATGTACTTTGCAAACTGACCATTTGAATTAGAAACCATGTAGCTTAATATTTCATACTGGGCTTCCTTAGTTTACATGCACACAAACACACACACATAGCAAATGTTCATACTGTACAGTATATATTGCTTACATAAATACAATTACGGACACAGAATCCATACTGCTGTATTTATTGGTGTCTTACTTGAGTGAACTGGTTTATTTTTCAGGGCTACAGTACAAAGCAAACGTTGGAGGGAGAGGAGAAGCAGAAAAGAGGTTTACAATCTGGAGGGAAGGAAATAAGAGATGCAAGAAGGGGGGGAAATGATAAAGCTATGTAATTCAAAACAGAGACACAATCAACAACATGCATGAGATGTGGAAAAACAAAAGCCTAGAAGTAGAGAGTTGTCAGGGCAAGAAGTCTTCAGGACCACTTCACAGGTTTTCAGCTCCACTTGTTTGCTGTCATCTGCTTGTGTCACTTGTCTCCATCATCTCCTCACACACACTGTCTCCTGTCTCCACTGGCTTGTCCGTGTCCCTTCTCTTCCAGACAGCACTTCATTGTTAAGCTTGACACCTCTCTGGCCACAGCAGTCATACAAGTGTGTTTGGAAGTGAAGAAGACAGAAGAGCACAGAATGTTTTTTTCACTATCCATATGTCCCCATTCCATGTCTCATATCCCCACCCTCACACAGATATCAAGCTAATCAAACAGCCAGGAGGAAGCTGACAGCCAGCAGTTCATCTCTCCATTCTCCCTACATCCATGAAGGTCTCCAGGTTATCAGTCAGTTCACAATAAGCATGTTCCACCCTGAGCAACCCCTTTACGTTCGTGACAACATCTGTCCGTGTGACACATGCCACTAGAGGAACCCTTCTTCCTCCTGCTACCCCTCATCAGCAGGAGTAAATTGGAAAATGTATTCTTGAATGCCATTGCAGCGACCATTGAGAGCACACTTGTCTGGAGGGATGCAGGCAGGGCACACCCAGGCTTTGTTGAAAATCCTGGCCAGCAGTTTAAAGGAACTCGGCAAGTTAAATAACAAGCAGCCTCTCTGGCAGGCTACAGACACATGGTAGATTAACTCTCTTTAACTCTCAACTTTCTTTTTTGTAATTCCCTTTTAAATTTGTAGTTTATGGCCCCAACTAAGGACAGGTACCAAGGATCTGTCTTTAATGTGAACCAGTAAAGAATAAGTCAGAACCGTAGAACGAATAAGCTCCAGGAGCATTCAGTACCACTGCCTGTATTTGAACGTCACTCATTTGTGTAAAATAGTAATCGTTTTCCCATTGTTACGTAATAAGATGCAGTCATTGGTGTCCTGTGACTACATCTTCAACATGTTTGCATTTTCTGACCTGCTGTTACACGGGATATTGTAAAAGGCCAGAGGGCTCTCTCACAGGTAAAGCTACGTGAACAGTTATATGTGAAGAAACATCCCAGTGAAAAACCACTTCAAGTCATGACCACTTTGCTGTTTTTATAGGATGGATGGATAAAAGGAACATTAATCTCTGGTGCCCTTGATAATAAACTTTAACCCTATTCAATTTAGGAAGAGTACCAATAAGCAAATGGTCTGCGTTTATATAGCTCATTTATATTATGGTGGTCTACAAGCGCGTCACAATTTTTGCCTCCCACTCACTCATTCACACACACTCACACACCAATGGCGACAGAACTGCACTTTGGGAGCAACTTGTGATCTTTCTTTGGTGGAAAGTGTCTTTCTCAAGGATATCAAGTTTAGAACTTGAGGCAGTGTATTAGAATTTACACAACTCCATGAGGACCTACAAAAGCTTTTTACAACCGATCAAGTGCGCTATGCATTCTCACCTAAACCAGGTGGTGCACAGATTATAGAAAAGAAAATCTGTTTTATAAAACTTAGACAAATATGTTCCTGAAAGTGAGAACTCTCCCTCTCTATGATTGCTGTAGAGCAGCTGTTTTCTCTCATAAAGATGTGTTTCTAGAAATCCTCTGTACCTGTAGGTGGATCCCCAGACCATTCACACCTCTCTTTCCCCATCTGAGACTGCTCTGCAAACTGGGAAATGTTCCGGCAACCCCTTCAACCCCGTCAGTCTTCTTCCAGGTTTACTTTGCAAGATAACACACTCCACCTTTTAGTTAAGCCCTTGAGGGAGAAAGAAGGTGAGGAAGAGAGGGAAACAAAAAAAAAATAGTGCAAGTAAAATTGAAAGAAAGGAAGGGAGCTGTACTACAGTGGGAGCAAGAGACAGATAGAGCCCGTATGTTCAGGCAGAAAGGATGATTATGGGTTCTTTAAAGATAATTTGTACATGAGCAGAGCAAGACAGAAAGTGGACAACGTATTGCATAATAGTCATAATATACAATGTACCCCAGACACAACAAGAACAATACAAAAAAGTAGCTTTTGTTTGACAGCTTAGCACTTCAGATGTTGATGGCAAAATGGGTCAAAAGATAAAGAGAGCAGAAAAAAGAAGCTGTATCTTGACACCAAGTCAAAGAGAAGAAAGTTTTTATGATGATCCATGGGGAGAAAAAAAAAAATTCTAGAAAGAGAAAGAGGGACAGCAGAGCAAGGAGGTGTCACAGATCTTGAGGCAGAGAAGTGAATGAAGATATTTTCATGGAAGCTATACAGGGATGAAAAGAAGAATAAAAAAAGAAAAGGTGCAGTGAATCATGGGGTCATTATGTGAGAAGAGGATGGAGTCCTAGAACAGTGAAGAAACTATGGAGGAAGAGTGATAAAGTAACCTAAATTGAGGCTGAGATGTGTGTGTGTTTGTTTTTTTGGAAGCTTTGAGAGAATCAAAGAAAAGGAAGAGAGGAGGGGTAAAGAGAGTCATGAATGAAACTAAGATACAGACAAGGGGGTAAATTATGAAAGATGTAGAGGAATGTGAAAAAATAAACCAAGAGGAGAAGCAAAGAAGTATTCAGGCCAAGACAAAGGACATTGCAGAGAACTAAAATAAAAAGAAAAAAAAAGAGAAACAGAAAATCTTGAGGCCAAGATGAAGAACAGTCGGGTGTCCATGGAAACATCCAGAAAAATAAAGAACAGAGAAAAGCTGAGGTTACTAAAATGAACCAGAAATGCTCTGGTTCCTCAAAAAGCCTCTTGTAGCAGAATTCGGAGCATTGCACTCTGTTTAGATTTTACACTTTGCTGCTGTGCTTAAAAATTGTGGCAAAAAAAGTGACAAAGTGACAGCTGACCTAAACCCAAAGCAACTCGATATGGTCAAAAGGTCCGTCATTGTCTGTTATACGACTATGATCTTGAACATGACTGTAATTGTGCGATGCCAAAAGGCAAAAATAAATCAATGAATGGATGAAAAAAAAGGACACAAATCATGCTGTCCTATTGGCCAATTTGCTTTAATTTCCTACCCCTTTTTGGTTTGGAGTGGGTGAAGTCTCCTTGATTCCTTGAGGATGTTTGAGGAAGACTAAATATTGTAGTTTTTAGTCTCTTACTGCCATCCCGGCAGTGTCACATCAGTCTGCAACTTTGACAATCCATCAATAAGTTGTGTAGACATTTTAGTCTGGATCAAAGGGTACAAACACTGACAGGGTTCAGATATTCAGAACATGTACAGACACACTCCACAGAGAGTCCAACTTATTGTTTAATTATTAGTATTTAGAATGTGATAAGATTTCAAATAACTTCTACAGTAGTTGCTTGAGATTTCACGTTTCACCATGCACTGACAATCATTCACAAAAGGATTAAACAGTAGAGTAATACCGATCAAATCTACTTCATTAAAAAGTTTGACATCTATTCCCTTGCCATTCAATTTCCTGTTTTCTTTTATCTTGTGCTGCCAATCTGTTTCATCCCTTTCATTACCTATGTTCAAATAAACTTGTAAACGTTCATTCATTTGGCTGACCAACTGGTCTTAAAGTCATTTTGTGTTTGCTTTGAGTTTGGCTTTCTGAAACGTGCAGATGTCCAGCTTGACTGCCTCTTTCCGTGCCTTGCTCTCCTGTAATCACTCTCCGAATTAAATTCACTTCAGTCCAAAGTGACTATGTTCACATTAGATTAATACAAATAATGTTTGCAGTCACTAAAACTCTTTCTCTCTCAGCTGTCAATATGCTTACCCTTTAGTCAGATGTGACCTACGTCACATAACCGTTAGAGACTCGACTCCATCGGTGCTCTGGTTTTTAACTTGATTTTTTTATGCTCATTACTTCCCAACCATAGATCACACAATCTCCCACAACCTTAAGTTTGTGAATCTGTAAATAGACCCTTCTCCACCTTCATATTATTGATAGCACCACTCTCTGGGCACCGCTGTCCTTTCACACGCATGAACCTGAGCCCTGCAATATTTAAGGGTCGATCAAAAAGTTCTGAGCCTGCTCCTGTTGCACGTGAGCAGGAAATAGCATTGTGACTTGCATGGAGCAGGGGGAAGCTTGAACTTTTGTGAGTAAGTACTCCAAGTGTTATCGCTAGATCACCATTAGCACCTGAGTTACACACAAGTTTTATGGGCGCTAGCCCGGGCGAATGGCGATTTCATCATGCCGCTGAAACTAGAGCAGAGAGCACACATTCAAGTTTGTGAGAAATTGTTTTGCACAGAGCCAAATCCAAAGAGCTGGGCCGGTGGGGATCTTGCATTGTGTTTTTGCTGGAAAGAAACTAGCCTGATTTCAATGCTGTGAGCGGGCACATTGTCATGTTGGATTGCATCACAGTTCAGCTTGTTTGTTTTGCACTGAATGTTTTCCCTCAGTCGCCTCAGATTGTCACAGTAAAACCCAAGTTGACAGTCTGTCTCTGGGGGGGCGAATATACGGTGCACAACCCCACAAATGTCAAAAAAAGTCCACCTTGTTGTGCTGCTGACCTCCTCGCCCAGCTCATTGTTACATTACCGTTGAACCATTTTAAGGGTCTCCCTTGCCGATTTCAGGAGTTTGAAAGCAAATTTGATGTGTGCCCTCTGCTCATGTCCATGAACGAATGAATTGTGAAAATAACACAAAGATTTTTTTCACAACCATTTTGAAGTAGAGGGGATAAAGAGGGATTGCACCTATAAATATTGGAATTGTGCTGGCATTTTAGGGACCTTTACAACAAAATAATAATGATTGGTTAAGTTTATGTGCACAAGGTCTGAGGGCATCATCAGTGCAGATGGACAAAGTCAGGACTTGGCAAGGGTCTTAAGAAATCGTTTGATATGCAGTCATTAATAATGGTTTGACACCGATGGTTAAATCTTTAATGAAAATGCTAGAAGAGATTCTATCAAGTTGCTTTTACCTGTATGGGTGTGACCAATCACAGATCAGAGCAAGAATGAGAGATTTAAAAAAATAAATAAATAAATTAAGTATTTTTCTGGACAATGCCCTAAATAGCACAACATAAAGACACATAACATTTAAAAGCAGTGTGTCAGCAAGAACACCTCTAAGGCAGCAAAGACCATGGCCTGGTGTTTTTTTTTTTCTCAACACACTACAGCAGGCATAAAACAGGTTTTTGTGAAAGAGAAGACATAAAAAAAAATTAAAAACATTTACATTTGAAAATGTTTAAACTCTGAATCTGATCTGCATTTTAAAATAGAGCTGAGAATTGATTTGTATTTGTGTGCTGTTAGACAGTAACTTCCAAACACCTGTTTCAACAAAAAAGCTATTGGATTGCACGAGAAAACGGTGAAGCAGAAATTGCAGCATCCAAAGTGTTGTTTGTGACAGGAATCTGACAGAGAACTGCATTGTAGTTGATGCTGCCACTGTCCTCAATATACCAAACACATTGCTAGAAACACCAGCGCTCACAGCACAGTGTCTGCCTGATGCACTCTATTCCGTCGGGCTGATTTCATCTTGTAATATTTCTTTCTTTTTTTTTTTAGGTCATGTTCATTTTTTCCTTGCACGATTCTTCGACAGCTGATCTGTTTTGATTTATCTCTATTTTTCTCTTCTAATCTGTGTCTGCTTATGTCTCTTTTACAAAGGCAAATGCATGCAAACATGTCCACGCACCATTTCACCAAGCTGTTGAATCAGATAAAATCAAGGCACGGCTGAAACATACTGTACATTCAACATCTTCATGTTTGCCATGATTTTATGTCCTTCTTCCCTCTCCGTATATACATCTTATATTATTACTCCTCATTACTTTCTCTTGTTCTTTATGAAAGTGATTAAATTCCCAAGTACATTCAACTGTTTCAACTCTTTAATTTTTTTTTATTATTTTTTTTTTACCAAAATGTAATTTAGCATTCATTTGGTTGCAAGCATTCAAGTGCCACCACAGCTCTCAGCACAGCTGGTTTCTTGCACAAGGTCAGCTTGACAGGAATTTTTGAGTAAACCAAAAAGGTTGAGTGCAATGCTGGTATGTAGTGCAGGTAAAAACATAGGTCCCAGGTGCTTTGTGTGAACAACAGTAAAAAAAAACAAAAAAACATTGGAGTGGCTCCAGCAAAGTGTGTGGGCCAGTTGTCCTGGACGGTTTGATACCTTTAAAAAAAAAAACATCACTTCTTTTCTTCAGAACTCACCAAGCAGCAACCAACCGTGATGTCACCCATCGGTTTGTAAACCACCCTTCTGAAGCCTCGAGTTGAGCATTTCAGTCATTGCCATCTTGTTATTTTGGAGCTAGAAGTGACCATATCCGGACCCCGGGGACACTATGTCCACCCACCTACAGTATAGTGGAAACCTGAGTGCACGAAAAGCCTTTCAATCAAAGAGACCCCCTAAAATATATCGCTTTTTACTATGTAATTAATGATGGGATTATTTTAATGTTATTTTTGAATACAAAAGGGTGACTTCAGCAAATGACACCATTATCACTTTGTATTTCATGAGAGAAGTTGAATGGGACTCTACAAAGCCAGTGCCTTTGTGGACAAGAAACTACGATCAGGCAAAGAGCAATGATATAAGATGCTAAAACCCTGGATGACTGTTTTACCCTTCATGATACATCTTAGTAACCTTCAAGACAAATAATAATAATAATAATAATAATAATAATAATAGCAATAATAATAACAATAACATTGTTACCTCAAATAACTTTTATTAAAGTTTGAAAATAATCAATGTTGACTACTATGGTGGGCCTGGTTAATTTTTTTACATTTTCTTTCACTTTTCAGCTTTGTTGTCCAGTTTTGAACATTAGTCAGAAAATGAATGAAGTAATCAAATTTCATATCTCGTCTTGCGTTTCAACAAGGTAACTAGTAATCTGTAAACCTTCCCAGCACCGAATGACAGCCGGGTATGTTCTGTTAAATGTATTCTGGTGAAGGATAATTCCAGTTTTACAGGAGCCAGTACAGAAGGAATAGCCTTCCCTGAAAGGTTCCATTTTTGAGTAGCTGTTAAGATGAGGCTGATTATCTTAATTTAATTGAGCATGTAAAACAGGCACCGGATCCCGAAATGACAGAAGTTTCTAATTTGGGAACATCTACTACATACTAGTGTTTGTTTATTGGTCAAAAATTCAGGCTGAATAAAAAATGACAGAGATATAATGTTTTACTTATGTACAACAGGTGTAAGAGAAATAAAGGTACCTGGAATCCTTTTTTAGTATTTACAAAAAAAGACCTCAATGAGATGCTTTGCTCGGCCTCAAAGAACAGGTTATGTTCCATCAATAACTTACATGACACGCACAATGTGACTTATGTAAAATGACTTATTATAACTCAAATCATGATCTTTACCTAACCCTACTCAAAGAGTTTCAGTGCAGAAATCGAACAATCTGTCACATTTTACCCAAACTGTGATCTTTTTCTCAACCTAACCACACGGTCTTTGGTGCCAAAACCTGAAGTACATAGTATGTATGAGATGCCTGAGGGGCTGTGACAAAATGGTAGTATTAGACAGCCTGTGATGAGAAAGGGTTGAGACTTGCTCTCTATAATGCCTCCTCCCACACACCCCTCTTCCTCTGCTGCTATCCTCTAAGATAGATGTAGTCTTGTGAAGAATGATGTGTTTGCATTCGTCGGTGCCGTACGTTTAGCAGGACAAGACAGAACACCTCGGTCTGTTTAAATGCAATTACAGTGACTGATGACTCTCAACATGCACCCCATCGTGGCTGTGTTTGTATTTAAATGTGCCTGTGACTCTTCTCTATGTGCACCGTGCTTGTGTGCACGAGGGAGTGGAGCTGTATATCTTTCTGTGCATGAACCTGTTGATTTGATTTAATATGTTCACTTTTTTTTAATTTTGACTTATTTCTGGTTGTGTGACAGATCAAAGCTTCAATTCCTCTCTCGCTGTGTGACTTGATTCATGACAGAGTGTAGAGAGCAAGCTGTTCCTTTGCCATCAAAGTGATATTTTTGATAATAGGTTATTGTGTACAATTGGCAGAATATTGTACATCATGTCATCAGAGGAAAGTCTTGAATATTGTGTCTAGTGTTTCCATCTATGATGCCTCAGAAAATAGTTTGATTTTCATGTCTGACTGCATTGCTTGACCAAAAAATCCCTACACCTCAATGAATAAATTCAATTATATCCAAGTATTTATTTCAAAATATGTATCAGTGCAAATGTATGCAAGTTATATGAGCTTTCAGGTTAAGTTCAGGGATCTCAAGGTAGGCTATATAATAGAGGTAATGGAACAATTTCCTTCATGGTAATAAATCAAAATATAATGACATCAAGTCCTCTAAATTGAATGACCAAATACATTGTTGGTAAGTCATCTCCAGAGGTGCACATTGGCAATTTATGTTGCCCCTATCGGCAGAACACAATAACTGTGAGTGCTTTGCAAAGCATTCACAAAAACAAAATTAAATTCAACTGTTAGCAGGGAGATCTCCCATGCCAAATGTTTTGGTCATCTATTCAGCCTCCAGGATTTTGTGGTGCCCAGACATGCTGCCTTCCATTGAAGTCGTTTTTACTGTCTTGACAATGGAAGTCCATATTAACAAATCACCTCTTTTGGTTTTCACGACCTCACACATATGAATTTTATGAAAGTTCTGAGTTTACGAGTTGTGACGTGATTGCTGACATGTACTGAAAGGGCCAAAGCTATAGATGTAGATTTGTTTGGTTGAATATTAAGATAATGTTTGATCATTTTAGTTATATAGAGGTTCTATAATAATAATAATAATAATAATAATAATAATAATAATAATAATAATAATAATAATAATAATAATAATACTGTATTTGAGGAAAACTGATGTTCAGAACAGCTTCTTTTGATACTTTTATGCCTTTGCATTTCCTGTATAACCATCTTTACATTACATTTCATTTAGCTGACGCTTTTATCCAAAGCGACTTACAATAAGTGCATTTCAACCATGAGGGTACAAAACCCAGAACAACAGGAATCATGAAAATACAATTTCTTCAAGAAAGCCAAACTACAAAGTGCTATCAGTAAGTGTCATTTTAAGTTCTACTGTTCAAGGTAACCGTCTTTTGTCTTACTTGCCTCTGTGGCCTCTAGATGCGGCCCATGTTGCCCTTTCCTATTAATGGTGTTCTCCCAACTAAACCTCTTGAATGCCAAGCAAACTGTTGACAAAGTCATGAGTTCCATTTAAGGCGCAACGGACACAATTTATTTCTTCGCCTCTGCTGGGCAGATGTCATACTTCCAACTGCTGCCAAAGGGTTTTGTCAGACACTTCAACATGAATGATTTTTGGTATTTTTCTGAAATGGTGGCTGCATTTGTTTTTCTTGGGAGGATATTCCTGAACATGAGTCCTTATGTTCATTGTTACACAAATACCTTTGGAGTCAACATCAAACTACTCCCACCTTTGCTTCTAAAAGGGGGCAATCTTTCTCCACACATCTTCCAATAGTCTTCCAATAAAAAAAAACAGGTTGTTTTCCATATTCAAACTAAATACCAGGGTTGTAATTTGTCTAGTTAGTGGAGTTTCTTATGATGGAATGACAGTTGTAATTGGTGTTTTTTATTTGGGTGAGCCAAACCTTGAAATTGGCAGCCACAAAGAAAGAATAACCAGAAAAATATCCTTTTTCAGAATATCTCAACACCAAACCAAGCAACATTGCGATAAACTCATGAATACACTGCTGCTCAGCCAGGCACTGGGCCCTGAGCTGCCTGCCAACTAAGAAGAGAATGGCACTTATGCAGGACAGCTTACATGTTTGAATGTGTGCATATGTGTAACCGTTCCTCCTTCTGGTACCACAATAACAATGCAGAATAAAGTAACAATTAATACATTATAGATTAGTGATTTTAACAGGGTAACATATACTTTCCAAACAAATCTCTGTATCTTCTCTCCTTAGATTGAACAGGTTTCAATCTTTGGTTTCTCCTAACTTGCCTGGTTAAATAAAACTTCTCTTCATGTCCCTTTTATCATGCCGTTCTCTTCTCATTCTCATTTCCATGTAAAGGTCAACCTTGTAAAAGAGATTCAAACCGCAATGGGGTTAACCTGCTGGAATGACAAAGAAGCAGAATTAAAGCTGTGGAGTTAATCCATTCTACAATCCCTCTTCTGTCCCTCCTCATTTGCTCTCCCCTCTCTGTCTTGCTCTCTCTTTCCTTCTCTCACTTCTTCATTTCGCTGCCTCCCTCCCTTGCCAGAAAGTGCTGCTCCCGTAGAGGGCTGTTATTTCTGTTGAGTCTGGCTGAAGGGGAGAGCTTCTGCATGTTTTTTTTTTTAATAATTAAGACACAAAGGTATAGCAGACATGCACATGCACAAGGGTACATGCATTACAACCAAGCACAGAAACCCACCACAATGAGAGCTGTTTTTACTGGTGATGTGTAAATTTAGAGTTTATGTCTTTCCTGCCACACTGCACACTTATCAGCTGCATACTTCTTTACACACGTGCATTACTGTCAGGCAGACTTCACAAGTACAGACATTCAGAAGACAGGCCTCCAATTACTCCCAACGAAAATTGGTCAGTAGGAGCGAGCTGATTACATGGTTTACATGGGTGTATGAGCAATGAGTCCATGGTTCAATACCCGCCTTGGGCAAGATTTTTACATTCCCCAACTCTCTTTCCCCTCAATCTCTCTCTCTCTCTCTCTCTTTCTCGCACAAACACTGCCCCTATCAAATAAAAGCAAACATACATCTTAACAGAGAAATAGTTCAGAATAAAGCCTGACAACTGTTGAGTGACGCCAGGACACTGTGTCTGACGAGAAAATATGCTGTTAAATATTATTTGTGATTTTCTTAATCATTTGGCCATGAGTTCCGCAAAAAAAATGTTTTCATCTCCACTACATTGGGCTTGAAGCTGAAATCAGAGACAGCTTTACCAAAACATATACCAGTATCAGCCTATTTTTACCTGATGAGATGGTCTCTGTGTCAGATTCGACAATCACAGTCATAAATCCTTTGCTGTGACTTGGCCGACATTGACATGGCATCCTACATGTTGGACCCTAAACCAATCATAGCGTGTGGTCTGGCACAACTTGTGTGACGTGCACACAGTATTGGACAGAAGGTGGGTGGCATGGACGCAAAACAGTGGCTTCGAACATGGCAGACAAACTAAAATACTGTACGCCTTTCCCAAATGATCTTCACCAGGACGGTCTAAGGGTCACTTAGCCCTCACAAGGATAGAGGGAAACACATACCCATTGTACAGTAGGATGAAATAGGACAAGTCACAAGTTGTTGAGGATAATGGACACGCACCTGGGTTAAGTTTACGAGAACACGTACTCAACAATGGAGCTCCATCAATATCCATATTTGACATTAGGAGTGAACAAGCTGCTTTAGCAATGGTGTGAACGAGGCTTCAAGAGCTCTGATCCCAGCTCCGATCTCCTGCCCTCTCTGCTGAAAATGTTACATAACCCAATGCTGAACATTTATTACTGGTCTCTGGAGACTGATGAAAGTGTGTGGAAATCACTGACTGGAGTTGATGTAAATGTGACAGCTTGAGTGATTTGAGTCAGTTAGCTAAATTAGACATCATTATGACACTGGTGATGTTTAATAGTCCAGGACTTAAAGGATCGGTTCAATGGGACTCTACGTGGAAACTAGTCCCAATTACAATTGTCTACAGTAGCCTACATTATTCTAGTTGTACAAATTAAAGTCCATTCACCTCCATGACGTTGTCAGATATCTCACAACCGACGTAAATAACAATGAGGATACTTGGTGAGAGAAATGTGTTACTCTGATTCGAGTGAGCCGACTCTGAAAGAATGTAGCAGACAACTGAACCGGGTAGCCCCGGAGCACTAAGTTGCAAAACAAGATGTGGTTTCATGAGACCGTATCGGGGGGGAGGGAGGGGAGTCTTTCTTTAGAGAGGACACAGAAACATTTTATTCAGACCCCTGTGCAGTTTAGAAAATACATTTTTGTTGGTTGTGAACATCCTGTTCCTCAGTAACATAGTTTCCCTGCCTGTCTACCTGGCAGACTGTACTCCTGCCCCATGATGCTCCACTTGTCCAACAGATTATATTGGCAAAATCCACCCAGCTTTCACAAAACATAGCGAATGGCTGAAAGCACTCAGCAGCTGAAAACTTCCTCTCTGGTCTGCTCTCCTGGTGGGACTGAGTCTGGTAGACACTCGAAACAAAAAGGTTTCAATGTACGCAAAAGAACAAGAACAAAAGAAATGGAATATGTTGAGATGAGAAGGAAGGGGTTGGGCCTGGGGGAAGAGGAACGGTCCACAAGAATAAGAGTGGTATCTACTCTGCTATGTCATTTGTAAAAATCTGTATATCTTTCTTTTTCAAATTATTATTAATATTTGGTTATATTACCACACCGATGGTATTGCAAAATAATCCACAATCTTTAGTTTGGAGTATTTACAAAATTGCTGTTTCAGAAATGTCATGCACCATTTGTAAGCAATAATCAATGACCACTAATTGCCACAAAACTTACAGGTATCTGTTATTATTCATATAGAACCTTTAAATTAGTGGCTGAATGCAAAACAAAAACATGACCAAACCAAGCAAAGTTAGAAAGATAATGTTTACTAAAACAGAAAAAGCTGGGCACTGACAGAAGGGAATGGGAAATTTTAAATAAATTAACTTCAGAAAAATAAAGTCGACGTGGAAAGAGCGGGCCCAGATTTGAAAGAACAGCGTAGCAGCTTCATGAATGTTGAAAGGAAAAGAGAAGTGAAAGAGGTGAGAAAAATGAATTTGAAGGAACGCTGCAGCAGCTTTGAAGGCAAAGCAGGCTGGGACTCACAGATAGTACTAATAGGCATATTTCTCATCTCTGCTTCCACGGTGCTTCCCATACTTATTACCTGGGTGGGATGACTAACTAGTTGACTGTCTGACAGACTCGTTTGCTGGCTTGGTAAATGGTTGGACCACTGTTCAGACTGCTGACTGGACTGCTTTGGATACTTGCAACCCAAGCAGCTGGCTGTCCATTTTCTGTGCTCTTTGACCAACTGGTTGACTGATGACTGATTTTCTGGATGAATGACTTGGTCTGTTCGATTTCTAAATCGCTTGCTGACGCTTGACTGCTTCTCAGGACAAACTGAGGAAAAGAAATATGTTTGGTGTCATGTTCTGAAATGCTTCCCAACTTCTGTACCGTCTCTTCTGTACCAACATTGTCCCCCTTACACATTTAGCACAAGAGGTACAACCGTTGCAGCATTCCTACAGTACCTTAAATCAAATGTTGCAATTTGCCTTCACAGATGGTTTTAACAAGTCAGTTTAGTCACTTTTGCAAATTTTTCAGCTTTTGCCTCATCTTAAACTCCCTCTTGAAACTTAATGTAGCCATCCCAGTGTTCTGTTAGATTGTGCTGTCAGTCAGACCCACAATAGCTGTGTCAGGAATGAAAAGGGTGGATAGAGCTCAGTTAATACAGATAAGAAATGTATGGTGGCAATGAGCAAGCAAGTGAACAAGGCAAGCCATAAATCTCTGCAAAGGTTTTCACATCAGTGGAATTCAGCTGACAGTCCGTCTTTTGTTCCAGGGCTTTATTTCCCAATGCTTTGCCTCAGGGCTGAAAGTTGAGCAGTGAATAGTTTAATAAAAAATAATTATGATTCCTATTTTTTTTGGAGGACATTTTTAGCTTAAAGGTTCACGTCAGTACTTGTTTAAGAGAAATGTAATTATTTAGTATACATTATGGAAGATGGCTTTTATCTTGGAAGTTGCTGGTTTGGATTAAATAAACTGATCCAAGGCATCAAATTGATCAATGATCAGTCAATTAACTGTTACTATACTAGTCATCTCCTTAGATGGTGTGGGCAGAGTATATATTTTTTTAGTATAGTGGCTCTATAGTGGTTAGCCCACCACCTTGGTCTAGATTTAAAGATGTCAAGAATTTTGTCCAGATTTCCCTTTCCTTCAGCATCACTACGGCAGTTTTTACTCCTCTTTTGTGAAATATATTAGCCTCCACTTGATCTGTTTCCCCCAAATTTGCGCATTCTTGGTTCCCAGACCTGATGTCCTGATGACTCTGGTAATCTGCAGACTTCTCATCTGATGCCATCATGTGGCTCACATTCGTGATTTTAAATGAAAAGTCTCAGCTACTGCCGGATAGATTGAAACTCTCAAAAAAAAAAAATACTGTTTCCTACCACTAACATGGTAAACAATGGTGGAGGACATGAAATAAGTTTCTCTTGCTAACTATCAGCATGTTAGTGTTATCACTGAGAGCATGCAAGGGTAACTGTGCTTCGCAAAACAACCTCAAAGATCTACTGCAACCTGTTCCCATCCCCAGGGGTTGCTGCCGACTTGTTGCCTGCTGGTGTCAAAGATCCACTCAAGGTGCTGTAGATATAGACACCACCAAATAGTCATTGTTTTAGTTAAATGTGACCACATTTGAATATGTTTTGGCACCACAACTGCTCAGTTAGGGTTAAAAAAAAAAAAAAAGACCACAGTTTGAGTTTAAATAAATAATTTCACTAATGTAATGTTCCATTTGTCATGTTAGTTACTTTGCATATGTTATGTAAATCAAACACATTTCACTACACAAGTAGAACAGACTACTTACTTTTTATGTTATTTAACAGAAATACACGCTGACTTTAGTTTTTAGTGGACTTGAACAGTGGTTCAGGTGATCTGGTGGTCTTGTATTTGTTCCATTCAACCACCCCCAACGTCCTTCTCACATGGACTTTAGTACTGTTTGTACTCTGTCACGTGACCAACTTCTTCCAACTGGGTAGTCACTGTGCCGACACCAAAGGGCACCTTGTCACTCTGATGCAAACAGCTTTGACACAGCTGAGGTATTTAATGGCCTGGGAATGAGAACCTAGCTTCTAACATGGCTTAAGCTGTTTTCTTAAAGAACACTCACAGGTGTTGCAAAAAAACATGACGTAATAAAAGAAGCACTATCTCTGTATGTCAGCATAGTTTAGATGAGAGGTGATCTCGGTTACCTGTTTAGTAAACTGGTAAGTGTGATATTAAATCTAAATTTTGCAAAAGAAAGAAAAAGTAACTTTGCTAACCGTCCATTGGAGTGATGTTTTTGCACTGACTGTCTTGGTAGTGTTACAAAGTCAAATATTGCCTTTAAGGTATTTAAAGTATTTTCTGAGGATGATGATACAGGTTTTGTCCAACTTGGTATGTCATTTCCATCATAAAAGAAATGATCGAGAATGACGTGTTTTTAATGTAAAAGCTTACACTACCCATGCACATTGAGTTACCGTATGCTAAAATAATACAAACTACAGAAAGAAAGAAGGACTAAGCATATAACAGTCAACATTTCTTTACAAGAAATTCATAATATTATTACATCCTGTGATTTTGCATTTTCTCAGGGTCCCTTCATCCATTGTAGTCTTACTTTAGGCACTTTCCATTTGCTTTGTGACCTGACATCATTAGTGTTGTTTTTTTAGATGCAAAGCTTTAATTAAAGGCCCGCTATCAGGCACAATAATTTAACACAAAGAGAGGCTGGTTTGACAAAAGGAAGGAGAAAAATTAGGCTGTCTCTTCCTTTGGCTTACCGTCAAAATAAAACCAAAGGCATGACTATGATAAAAGCAGCGAGGAAGGGATGCGATGGCACACAAAAGGTGTCAGGTTGTGTTTTGGTGATGAAGCATATTCATTTGTGTTTCTAGTTGAAAGGCAGCAGAGATAAGCCGGCTTTAAACAATGCAGGCAGAAAGAGATGGACAGAAAGAAGGCGACAGGCCGTCAGATAAAAAGAAAAGCAGATAGAGTCAGAGATGGAGGGAGAGACAGGAGACTGACCCAGATGATAAGATAGAATGGATTAGTGCAGTCAGGATCATTACAGCATTATAAATAAAAAATGGTGTGCTGATCTAAGTTGCTGTGACTGGACTTTCCAGTAAACAACTAGCTTTCAAGTAGGTCTTGACTGACTTTGCTTTCATGTTTTTAGAGCACAGTAAATACCATGTCGGGCTAGAAGTCATGTTATATCAGATATGCTGTAAAAATGAGCTTCCAGGGAAAAAACAGCCCAACGGCAGTCACAAGCATTACACACATTTTTTTTTTTTTTTGTGGTCTCCGAAATCTTTCTATGTTACAGAAGTGTGCCAAAGACTTTGTTGGTGCATTCCCTTAAAACCTGATCATTTTTCCAAAAAGTAGATGGAGGATTGTGTCATGACACCATAAAGGTGTCTTCAAAGACAGAGAAGGGAGGTGATTCAGAAACAGGATGAAAGAAGAAGGATAATCTGTGTCAGTGTGAGCGTGACCTTATGATCAATGTCCAAACTGTTGTTTGATAAATAATTCAATTTTCTTGCCTCTTTTCCACATTGTACCATGAACTAATGCTCACATTCTCACACATGCTGTAGGCATTGCACATACATCAATAAAATGTGTCTGCTTCAAAGCTGAATACATAACCAATGATTCATGGATGACTTTCATAATCATACAGGTGGAAAGGGTTGGTCCAGCTGTGCCAAAGTTGTCAATTGCTTTTTTTTTTAATGTTTTACACACACATAAGGATGGCAACAATGAATGGGTCAAAAGCAGGCTGAAGGCCTATGGTGGAGGAATTGAATTGTCAATATCCATTTCATGGAGCAATTTGAAGAGAGGACTCGGAGCTGTTTGGTGTGCCACAACAGAAATGTGATGACTGGGAGGCTATCTTAGATGTGCAGACAAATAATGAAAAAGAAGAGGAGGAGGAGGAGGAGGAGGAGGAGAACAGGCTATTAGGCATGGGTCATTTTTTTCAGATGCATCCAAAGCTGGCTCCCGTTACTACTGGGTTGCTGATGTCATTGCTTCATTTCTGGCAACAGGTTATATTCTCTTCATGTGCCTGAGACAAACCAAAGGAGTACAGAAGGAAATTAATTTGGAGTTGAGAGAGGGAGAGTACTGAAGGAAGAAGGGTCTGTTTCTCAGTTGTTGTTACTATCAAACTGTCATTTATGTTTTGGCTAGATAATTTTTCCCTGGGAGGGAATCAAAACTTTGGAAACAAATTAAAAGAACGGGTGCTGTGGTGATGAGATACATAATATTTTACGCTGGATTAGAGCTTAATCCACGGTTAATCCCCTGAGAAAGGTAAATAGCTAAATGTCAGCTAGTATCCTGTTAAAACATGCAAATTACAACAGCCCTTCTCTGTTTTCCACTTAGCCCATCTCCCTGTTTTCACCCCTATATAACTGCCGCTATTAAATTTTTATTGTATCATTATGTACCTCAAAGTTGAAATAATAGAACTGCAGCTGCAAACTGACAAACCTTGTAAACAATGGCAAAAACACCAAGGAAAAGCAGCGTTGCTTTCATAGTCTTGCTGATTTACATTTTTATTGGTGCATCATATGCTAATGTCTGAATGGAAGAGCTGCAATTTCTGTTCATGTGAGGCAGTTCATAAACATGAATAATTACAGAGCATGAAAAGTCTGGTTTCATTTGAAAAGTCAAAATATATTGCTCTGGGCTTTATTAAGACTTGATGACATAATCGTAGCAGTTAATAGATTGATTACTGTGGTGCATTACTGTGGTGCATTACTATGACGGGATTGGTATTATGGGTATTAGATTCATACCTCTTTTTTTTCTTTACAGTGCTTTTAGAAACGAGACCTACACTTGATTAATTCAAAACCATCTGGGGAAATGTGAACCTGTATTACAATTTTCTGACTACTCTTAATCATTTTGTCATCACTATTAATGTTAATCCCCCACCCCTCTCCCTCCCTGTATCTCTGTCTGTGTTCTATAGGCATTCTACCTTTCTCTGAGAGGGAGTACCTCCTCATCTGTGTTGTCAAGACCTGCAGTTGTCAGGGGCCATGAATAGCTGCTGGGCTGATTGTCTCCAAAACCCTTTGACGTGGAACACCTAAAATGGGGACAGGACTTGCTGCCATGCTGCAAGCTCAGCTCTAATTACCGAGAAGAAACCCTTTGGTTCACCTGGCTCACTCACATTTGGCCTCCTTGCCCCCGACCCGCAAGCCCTTTCAGCTTTGAATCTAAACTGCAGCTGTCTACCTTCCTCCCTTCATCTCCTTTCTGTTCCTCCTTTTTCTACTGAGGTGACCTCGAACACTCCTAATCCAGACCATGGCCAGCCGTCTTCGCTTGTCCTCCCTGTCTCCCTCCCTCTTTCTCTCCCTCCTACTTCCTGCACTGTTGCTCCTCCGCCTGCCTGGCATGGTGAAAGGCGACTGTTGGCTGATAGAAGGGGATAAAGGTTACGTTTGGCTGGCTATCTGCAGTCAGAACCAGCCTCCATATGAGACCATCCCCCAGCACATCAACAGCACGGTCAGTATGCATGTATCTGTCAGTAGACCTTTTATACTACCACAGCACCCTCTTATATGCCTCCATGCATTCTGCGCTATGGTAGTGTCAGTTTTAAAACACATGCTATTAATTGATCATTAGTGATTGGGACTTTTGCAAAGCAGCAACTGATCCTCTGTTCACTCAATGAAATGCTTGTGGTAATGTGAAGTTTGCAAGTTTATCCCGGTTGTATTTCTAAGTATGACAAAAACAATTTTTTTATAACACTGTCTTCATGATGTAATTTACATATGGATATTGGATATTCTCAATCAAATAGTTATACGTTCATTGTTTGTGTCCAGTGTTCACAGAAATAGAAGCAAAATGATGTGGTTATGATGATAAAACAAATAACTGCTTAATAGGTTAAATTTGTGAGATAGAAACAGTTGTTTTTTGGGACCTGTCACTACCTAATTATGACTGACTGGTTCAGTCAATTATATTATGTTTATACATATGATATATGTATATATATTGTAGTGTCTCTGCTTAAGGAAGCTGCCAGACGGTACTCGGTTTTCTGGAACTTTATTTGGAACAATACACAGGCTACTGTGGGCAGTAGCCAATGCCAACATTACGGCTAATTCTTACAGTACCTCGACACAGCATGTCTTCGTCGCGCACACACTTGAACTACTCTCACAACAAGCAAGGAGAACAGGACCCATCCCCACCTTAGCTCCTGGCCAATCACAGGTGGCTGTCCCACCCTGCTCACCGTCATATGACAAATGACTGACAGGTCTCACAGCTTATCTAAATACAGCAACAACAAGCATGAACACTTTAACATTTTGAGAAGTTAACCTACCATGTCATCCAGGCCATTACAATATATATATATATATATATATAGATATATATAGATATGTAGTATTTTATTTAGTGTTACCAGCTGCAATTTCCAGTGTCAATGAACACAGGGAAACTTGATATGAAGATATTGTATCGAAGTTTAAATGCTCTTGATATGCAACGGCACCCCAGGCCTAGTATCAACATTTCCGTCTGGAAGGAGGAGTTGTACAGCTGCTTGCAAATATGATGTGAATAACTAAATGCAAATAGAGATTAGATGTATAAATTGGAAATGTCTCATTAGACCATTAGTTCTCTACCTGGCGGTCACTACCAGATAATTAAGAGGTGCAATATGCTCTTGGCAGCAATGTTTAGCCAACAGATTTGATCTTTCTCTCTGGCTACCAGAAGCTACAATGCGTTTACTAAAAGTCATCTGCTCTCTTGTCTCTCTTAGGTCCATGACTTGAGGCTGAATGAGAACAAATTGAAGGCAGTGCTCTTTATCTCCATGTACCGCTTCACAAACCTTACTGACCTCAATCTGACCAAGAACGAGATCAGCTACATCGAAGACGGGGCCTTTGTTGGACAGGCCAACCTACAGGTCTGCAACCAAGAACAAAACTTGTGTTCATGTTTTTTTTGTCTTTTTTTTCTAGACAAATGGTACACCAAATGATTGACAGTTAGCTTTGCTGTGTCATAGGTTATTCAATATTTCAAGTCCCTACTTTCTCTTTCTGTCTCAGGTTCTCCAGCTAGGCTACAACAAGCTCACCAACCTGACTGAGGGCATGTTGAGAGGTCTGGGTCGAATGCAGTGCCTCTTCTTGCAACACAATCTCATTGAGGTTATTTCCACCAATGCCTTCTGGGAGTGCCCCAACCTCAGCAGCCTGGACTTATCTTCAAATAAGTTGGCACGTCTTGACCCATCTACCTTCACTGTCCTCAGCAGGCTGATGGTGTGTGAACTAGCAGGAAACCCGTTCCACTGTGGCTGTGAGCTCTACAGCTTTCTCACCTGGCTGGAAGAGTTTAACAATGTCACCCACACCTATGACCGCCTCCAGTGTGAAACCCCTCCAGAAATGACTGGTTATCCACTCTTGAGTCCAGTGCCTGGACATGGTAGAAATGCTCGTTACATTCTTTTATCCGTGTGTCGTGATGGTGTGATAATTCCAGGGATGACTTCTCAGATGCCAGATCCAGATGGCTCAGGGATGGGTTTGGACAACCCAGACCAAGGACTGTACCACCAGCCAACCACATCGTCAACTGCTGACCCCAATTATAACCATCAGATTTCAATGAAGCTTCAAACAGTCTCCCTCTACGCCGCTTCGCTAATAGTGCAGATCCCACGACCATACAGTAAGATGTACATACTTTCCCAGTACAACCACACTTATGTTACGGACATCATGCCCCTTAAAAACAAGAAAGATATAGTAATTTTGGACAAGCTGAAACCACACACCAACTACACATTTTGTGTGGCTTCTGCAAGCAAGTCTCAGCGCTACAACCACACTTGTCTGTCTTTTACAACACGGGCTACGGGGCCAGAGGACACGAAAACCAATCCATCCACAACTACCCACTACATCATGACCATCCTAGGATGCCTGTTTGGAATGGTCATTGTGCTCGGATTTGTCTATTACTGTCTGAGGCGGAGACGCATCCAGGAAGAGAAGGAAAAAGCTATAAGTGTGAAGAAAACCATTCTGGAGATGAGGTAGGAGACAATTTCAAATGTTTGTTAATGAAAGTCTTATGGGCCAAATTGAAACCCTCTTTTCATGCACCCGGGATGTTTTACCACGCAAAAAATGACAGATACTACATGTATCCTTTTGGCATAATTGATTTCACTGAAACAATTTATGCTTTAGGCATCTGTTCATTGGTTGGTTTGCTGCATTGCTTTGTCTTGATGTTATTTTTTGGAAAAGCCTCATTTATCCTTAAACCATTTTTTTCCCAACCATAATCTTTATTGAGACTTCGGGCCATGCTATTTTTAATCATTTCTTTGAGCTTTAATTAAATCTACAAGGATTCTGTCATCCTATGGCATCATTGAGGGGACATATTAAAACCAGCTTTAAAAAAGAACATAATGAGGCAAAATATAATGGGACTAGATGCATTGTTTGAGCTAAAGTGAATCTGTCTCTCAGGTATGGCCCAGAGGCAGCTGCAGCAGTAGCCAATGACCCAGGCGCCATGCAGCGTCTCCAGGAGCAGGCTCACCACCAGCACCACCATTCAGGAGGAGCAGGAGGCAAGTTGCCCCAATCTACCTCCTCCAGCACAGGCATGCTCCATGGCTCAGCCAACACCAGCTCCTCCCGCCTCTCCACCTTGCCACAGGTGGAAAAAATGGCCACTGCCTTCTCTGAGGCAATGGGTGGCAAGGGCAACTACATGGATGTGAGGACGGCAGGAGTGGCAGGGGAAGCCAGGGAGGGAGTGGTGGCAGCTGGAGGGGAAGGGTTAGGAGGGGAAGTAGTTGTGGATATGCGAGGTGGGGCTGAGAATGGGACAGAGGCTGGGGATGATTCGGATGATGACGGCCGTGGCTCTGCTTCAGAGATCTCCACCATCGCCAAGGAGGTTGACAAAGTTAACCAGATTATCAACAACTGCATTGATGCTCTGAAGCTTGATGCCTCAGCAAATGTTGGGACCACAGCTGACTCTGTGTCCTTATCCCAGCCTCCTTGCATCGCATCCCTTCCCCGCAACCTCCTGCCCCTCTCTCCAGGTCACCCTGGAGATCAAATCATGGCCTCCTCTCCAAAGGTGCATCCAAAGTCTCACCCTCAGCCTCATCCTCAGCCACATCCTCAGCCACATCCTCAGCCACATCCTCAGTCACTTCCTCCGCCTCATCCACAGCTACATCAGCAGTCTCATCCACCTTCAATGGCTCCAGTGCCCCTAGTCATGCCTCTGTCTGAGCGGCCCGGCATCAGTGGTGGTGGGTTTCTCTCCCCACCTTACCGTGACCCACCCCCAGCCAATGCAGTGCGGCCCCTTCAAAGGCAGTTGAGTGCTGACACTGCTGTGGTGAAGAATCGCTGTGGTGCCCCAGCTGCAGGATCTGTCAAGAACACAAGAGTGTACAGTGTGGATATCCCTGAGCAGCGCAGTGATCCTCCCAAGTACCCAGCAGAAAAGGGCAGTCCTGTGGGTTGTGGTGGAGGGGGTGGAATTGGAGGAGGTGGTGGAGTAGGGGGCTGCAACGGGAATGGGATGGGAAACATAAATGGTGGAGGGGTGAGCTTGAATGGGGGCGGAATGGGGTGTAATAATGGGAGTGGAGGTGGAGGTGGGGTAGTCGGCCCAGGGCAGCAGCAGCACCACTTGGAAGTTCAGCCAGACTACCACAGCTCCGAGCATCGCCACTCCTTTCCTGCACTCTACTATGAGGGTGGCAACGAGTCACCTTCACCGTCCCAAAAGGCCTCGTTCCTCAAGCCACTGGGGCGCACCAAGAGGGATGCCACAGCCACCTACTCCCAGCTCTCACCCTCTCGTCACCACAACTACAACTCTGGCTACTCCTCCAGCCCAGAGTACTCGTCTGAGAGCACACTGCGAATCTGGGAGCGATTCCGACCTTACAAGAAAAGTCCCAGAGAGGAGGCATCGTATATAGCAGCAGGCCATGCCCTGCGTAAGAAGGTGCAGTTTGCCAAGGATGAGGACCTTCATGATATTTTGGACTACTGGAAGGGTGTTTCTGCCCAGCAGAAGCTGTGAGCTGAAGAAGCAAAGTCCAATGCAATGATGGAGATTGTGAAGAGAGTGCCAACAGCAGACTAATAAAGGGGATAGATGTTAATGTAGCAAGACAGATAATGACGTTTCCAGAGGTGTCTTGTGACGTGGATTATTCTGCCAGTGGAACCAGTTAAAGAGGTATTATCTCTGTATGATTTTTAAAAATGTATACTGACAATTCATTGACATTTTAAAAGGTTGTTTCCAAGGTTGGCTTTTTTCACCAAAATGCTGAGTGATAATTAACGAGAATCAAGCTATTCACCAGGCTGCCTCATACTGGGCACTTTGGTCCTCGCAGGCTTCACAGAACCGTTGACTCCCTATTAATGAGCAAAGCAAAGGTGGTGACAAGCAAGTGTCTTCTACCTCATTACTGGCACACTGTAGCTGAACTATCTCACCAGAAACAGCACCATTCATGATTTAAACCCCGTCCATCTTTGCTCTAATCCCATCAAACCACCATTCACAAAACAATCATTCTACGACACCGCAAGCACCTGCTCTCCTATAGAAGCATCATTTAGGGTGATAATGAGGGAGCAGGATGAGGAATTAGGTGCATTTGTTTTAGAATAGCCTGAATCCCCCTCTTTGGGGATGACATTAAGTGATACGTATCAGGCTAATTGTTCTTTCTGGCAATTAGCCAGCCTAAGAGTAGGTCGGGGAGGCTGTGTGTTGAGCATGCTTATTGATTTGAAATGCCTAACTACATATGTTCAGTGGGGTGTGGACATCCACTGTATATACAGTTTGTGCATGCTGGTGTGAGCGATTCATGTGGGTAGGAGAATAGGGTTGAGGCTGAGCTGTTCATTATTCTCAGGCTCCTCCAGGGTAGCAAAGTGGATTGCTAATATATAGATAACAATCCAGTTGGGAAGTTGTCTGTGTGTGTGCGTGTACACGAATGTGTGCTTTTGCCCAACCTGCCTGTCTATCTAGATAGCGCGAAGCAAACTCTTTCAAGACCTGTAGGCATTTTTGTCCAGTAGACCATTTTTATTTACAGGTATAGCATATTTCTTTTTGATAAGGGAAGGTATGAGTTGGAAAATTTACATTTCAATAGTGCGAGTCATGCAGAGATTACTTTAGGGTAGGTTATGCAGGTTGGCAGGACAGGTGTTAACTCCTATATTAAAGAACCTGGTAATCACATTTAGGAATAGTAGCAGCGCAAGAGTAGGTTAGAGGTTTGTTGTAGATGTGTCTCATTTTGAACATGCTAGTGTTGAGGAGATTAGATAGTGTTCAGGGTAATTTCAGCTGTAGATGTATCAGCTCAAGACGAGGCTGCATAGAGACTCGAAAAAAAAAAAGTAAAATGCTCCCTGCTCTACGAAGTGAGATAAAGTGAATGGTAAGTGGAGTGAGGGCCCCCGAGATATACTCTGCCTCAGACTGGATGAGTCTACACTCTGTATATACTGTATGTGGTAGCTGGTAGCTTGCTATGGACCAAAGTGCCCTTGGGAGGTATGATTTTGCAGGTTTCTATTTTTACTTGCTTTTCCAATGAGGCAATAGAGCATAATGAAAACAGCAGGACATAAATGCCTTGGTATAATTTGGTTTATCATTGTGTAGGATTAGGTTTTAAATATGTGGATGTTACAATAAAAAAAAAAAAAAAATTTCTTAAAAGAAGTAGGAGCAAGGCTTGGTGCTATTGTGGACCAAACAAGAGAGTTTGATGGCCAATTTTTTTTTTTTTCTTAATGCACAGAGCATTATGGCCGACAAAAATGACAGAAATACGAATAATTCTGACTGTGCAAATCTTCATTCAACACACAATTACTGCAGACACAAAGTTATCTTTATCAACATCCACACTGTCAAAATATTTATTTTAGCTGACCTTCTATTTTTCTGCCCACCCCTCCTATCCACACCACTGCCACCCTGACCTCTCCCTCTCTTCTGTGATACACCTCCATTGAAAAGGTCTAATTTTTGTTTTAAAATATCTAATTAATTAATTATCCCCCATGTTTTCCCCCCGCACACCAGCTCTGTCCAACTTAATGGGGTAAATTAATGACTAATTTGCAGAGGTTGATGTTTTACCATTGTCTGAGGTCAGAGGAGCGTGCTGATATTATTAACTCTGCCAAACTGGAAGCATGATTGAAATGAATGACAGCTACCTCCGTTTGCTGGTCTTTCTTTCTGTCCCCGCCTCTCTTATCAGATGTTTAACCATGTTCTTACTCACTGTTTCCTCTAACTCTGGCAGACAGGAATGTTCTTCACACAGATTTACACCTCAACCTGACTGTGCAGGCCAAGGTGAGCTGGGGATCTGACCTCCTGGGTATTTCTCCTTTGAGTCTGATTGGTCAGGAGTGGTCAGTCTGTCGGGCCTGGAAGTAATGTACTCCTATTTGATTTTCCTCTGGATTAACACTGACTTGAATTCACCCACTGTTTTATGGGGAAAATCAGAGCAAAGGGTGGCATTTAATCTTTGACCTTTAAAGATTTCTTTCTCCAGAATGGGCTCTACTCAGAAGGTCGGCTAGAGGAAGAAAAATCTGTTGTGAGTAACAGATGAAGATTATTGTTATGTGCAGTAAGAGCATGCCTTATTCAACTTTTTACTTGAACAGTACAGTGTGGGGTTTTCTGTAGGTAGAAAATAGTTCCCGCAAACTGTTCCGGTCTGTCACCCGTTGTAACCACAAGAAATGTTAAATTGTAATATTTCACTGCTATGAGCAAAACAAACAGAATTGCCTTCACTGCAGTGGTGTGGTGACAGAAATCATAAACATTTTTATGTTAGAACCTGGAGGGGGAAAAAAAGAAAACTATCCCAACAGCTGGAAACCTCCAGATGTAAATGATAAAATATGTTTTATCACTTGGGTGAACCAACAATTTAATTTTGCTGTCATGAAAAGCTGTCAGCTTTTATTCTCCCAATCTATCCACTGTTTTTGCTTTTGATATTACATTGCGTTTCAAATTAAGTAATGACGTTTCCTCTGACCTTTCTGTGTCATCTGTGGCAGCCATCCCAATAGACCCACTAGCGTTCACAATAGGATGTCAAAGGCACGTCATTACTTTGCTATTTGATCAATAGAACTTAATTTGGGCGAGTGAGACCACATAAAAAACACAGAGCAAATTCCCTTGGGCTCTCGGTTGGACAGCCTCTGTTTTTATAAAGGGCCCAGTATTCTATTTTGGCCTTTCGTTCAAATTACACTGGCAGCTCCCCTCCGTGTTCGGTCCAAGGCATCACCAATCAATTCGTTTTAGATTGGTACCACGGGCTATGCAGGGTAGGAGCTTTTTAAAAATAATGGCTTAATTTGGAAAAACAAGAGGGATCGAGCTGAGGTTACCTGCATATACCCTAAAGGCCTTTCTTTAGATGTAAGGATAAACATTAGCTTAGTTATTCATAAGCACACTGCGCCGTATTGCCATAATTTATACCTAAGACCATTACTCATTTCTGTTCAACAGTCCAGTGTTCTCCATGCTTTGATACGAATCTAAAAAAGTGTTATTTCATCGACTTGTTGTCCAAACAGACTTCATTCTGCTCTGCCTTTATAATAGTGATATAATACATTTCAGTTTTAACAGTCCGTCAATGGTGGCCAAGCCTTGCTCCTCTTCCTCAGTTGACATACTTCCTTAAAGTCCATAATATGTATTCTTCGATTGCAGTTATTTTTGTTGACAACAAGGTTTTTTATTTCCCTCCTTTACAATGAGGGGTGTCTGACTCCAGCCCCCAGGGACCAGAATCCACAAGTTGAGACTGACGGATGTACAGATATTGTACCTCGGGGACTGCCTGTGTGTCTCTTTTCCTGTCTGGCCAATTAGCTACAATGATGAATCAATGCGAAGGAATCGCTGCCAGACTTAGGCCTCCAGAAGAAAAGACAAGCAACGGGAACAATTGAGATAGCACCATGTGTCAGTCTCTGAGGAGTCGAGTCAAACCCTCTCTGTCCTCAGAGCTGTGAATCCCAGGAGTACGTTGGAACTGGTGATCCAGCATGGTGTCTGCACTGAACAAAATAAAAAAAAAACATCGACTGGGCGTTTTGCTCTCAGTGCCAAGAAATTTGAGTTAATGTCAAGATTGGAAGATTGGAGTCATTGTGATTAACAGGTACTTTGGGAGGAACAGCTCTGGTGAATAATTGAGATTTGTTTATTAATCTAAAAACTGGGAGGATCGTTTCTTTATGCCTCCAATAACATTCATGGGGGTTTTACACACTGTTCTGGACAATATTGTTGGCTGCCTCGGGGACTCATTGCTACACAAGTTTGGGGTCTCATTTCAGTTTTGTAAGTTTCTGAAGTTCAGGCTTATTGAAATCACAAATCAATAGCCATGGAAAATCCTGAAACAACCCTTCTGATTGCCTCCCTTTAGAGTTGTAGTTGCTTTCAATGTGAACCTCTGGCAAATAACTGTAGACTTACAATGGTTCCCTGGGAATGGCAGTGAGGTATCTTTGCTACTGTTTAATTAAACCTTGAATCCATACAATGAGGTCCAGAGTGGAAACACTGACTTTGTTTTGATGCAGTAACCATTAAAGCATTGAAGGGATAGAGGCTTGGTTCACACAAGCAGGAGTAAACCTACAAGCATTCCTCTTCCTATCCCCTCATGCCCCTTTCTTCTTTACCATTACCAAGTTAATGGACCACAAGAACCTATGCTGTGAAAATAACTTTTTGTCATTTCTCCTGGAGTGTAATGTCCATATAGAAAATGGGAGTCACGGGACAGAAGTTATGTGAAAAAGGGAATCCATCTAAACCACACTAGAATTTCATCTCTGACCTTGCCCCGGCACATTTATCTCTCCTTACAAAATTGTGCATTCTGCTAAACAGAATAATATATTTATGTTGTAAACATGTAAAATATAATACATTTTACATCAGATACATTTCAGAAGCTGCAGTTTGGTGCAATTTGAAGATGAGTATTTTTGTGCTAGAGTGTGACAAGGTGGGACGGTCCTGCTTTACACTGTAGGGCTACACAGGGCCAGGCTAAACTCATTGATCATTAACGATAACTCAATTTAGAACTTTATTTCACTTTCTGTTTTCAGCTATTCCATAGGTTATTTTTTTCTATTTTATTTATTCAGATACCTAATGACAGGACAGTTCTTCAACAGGTTAATCCAAATATGGTACATGACCACTCATGACAAAAGCACATCTTCAGTTTTCAGTGCTATGCTCATTTTACTACCCACAAAGAGTGTTAAGTTTGAGTTAAACAAACATGTATGCAGAGCTGCTGAGGTAGACTTTACATGGGCTTTCATGAATTTTGATAGTAAGAGCCAAATGTCCAGGAGTCTCGAGAAACTAGACTGAAAGACCTTCAACCTGTCATGGCCACAATCTGAATCTTAATCGCCCAGATCAGTTGGTCTAATGGAGGTTGCTGAAGGCGATATTCAGATATGGAGAAAGAACTGCTTGAAAATCTCCGATCAGATCACAAATTTTGTCTGGCTCAGTTCCCAGAGAACAGGGCAAGAAATTACAGAGAAGGTGGTTAAATATTATGATGCTAAGGACTTGTATTTTGAAACGAAAGCTAGAAACTGGCCAGAGTTGGTGTAAATGACCTCAGTTTGGTTCAGCATTGGTTCAGCTGGTTTAGCAGCCAGAGAGTTGATATCCGGCCTGTTTTTCTGGTATGGTCAGGAATTGATGAATAATCATTTCCTAATAGGATTCAGTTCTTTTTTTTTTTTGGTTTTTTTTTTTTTAAAGTTTGTAAACATGTCAAAATCTTTTCACAGCTGATGAAAATGAACCTACATTTTGGTAAAGGAAAGAAAGAAATAAGATGATTTATTATGTTTCTAAAAAAAATGTATATCCTTTGATCCATGTCTGCAGTGCATTTGAAAGAAAACTATTCTGGAATATGTATCCCATACTATAATCATATGTATTGTTGAAATTCCTCTTTGTTTTTTCATTAAGGTAACAGATTTGGCAGAGGTGTGGGCTAATTTTATACGTTCAACTCTTTCATTTAGAGATTAAGCACGGTGTGAACTCCACTGTTCTTTGGCTCGGTCAAAAGAAAGTTTTTCCTTCAGAGATGCTCTGTCACATGTTTGTACCTAACTGAAAGCTACACCCCAAATTCAACTCTTTATTCCTGTACTGTAGGCTCCATTTGAGTTGACCTTGGCCCTGGCTACTTTTACTGGCCCTACAGAGGAAGCAGAACTGTGATTGAAATGCATACAATGCTGTCTGTCTGCTGTTGAGGTTGAGTTGTCACTTTGTTGATTCATTTGTGGGTTGACCTGATCCATTGATCTTTTGACTCCTCGTCAACTGACTGAGAAAGACTGAACGAGGGGAGTTCCCTCCAACACACAACAAAAGCAGAAGAGTTTCTACCGGTGGCCAACTGTGACAAACACACACTCTCACACAAACACACACACTTACACTAATGTAGAGAATCAATGAATATACTGTACGTGTTTGAATAGTTTAGAGTTACACTTTATGGACATGAAATGTAAGAGCAAACACAACATATACCCTCCTACTCATTACTGAGTATACATAACAGACACACACACACACACACACACGCAACATATCATATTCACACCTGCCTACACAAAATATGGACTGAATATTTCTATTCACGTTTACAGACACATATGGTCTTAAAAGTGCCAAAATGGCGAGTTTTATGTCCAGGTGGAGTGGAACCAAACATCTGTAGAAATGATCTTGGTGTCTTTACAGGCCTAACAGCCCAAGTGTCTTATTTCTGTTGTTGATGTTTTGTATTCACTTCTCTGTATAATTTGTGTTCCTTTCCTCTATCTGTTTTTATTGTTGTAGTTGTCATGTTTTGTTCCAATCTTTTATCTTTGTGTAGAATGAAATGGCTCATTGTGAATGTCATACTCTGAGTTCTCATGGGTCCTCCTGATCTGTCAGACTTTGAAGTTACAACTCTTATCAGAACTCCCCCAAAACTTTTCAGACACCTCACATTAGATACACAGATTCACTGAGAGCACAACTCGAATCAACTAAAATAACAACATTTATATGAGAATATTTAGGATTTAGGTTCAGTTTCTGGACAGTTAAAGCTTTTAAGGTTTTGCAAAATTTCTGCCGCTGACAAACCAGCCACACACACACACACACACACACACACACAAGCACACACCCTGAGAGCTGTGTTGAAGAGCCGGTAATATGCCTGTCACACTGAAGCTGTTGTCACTGCTGGCCTTTTCAAGGACCTTGTTTCTCAGTCCTTCATAGGGAGAGACAGAGAGAGAGAGAGAGAGAGAGAAATGACAGCAGGAGAGTCTGAGCGTGTCCTTTTAGAAGATTTAACTGGCTCTGCTGCCAGAATGATATTAGTCACTATTATTCTGTGCATGGAAGGTACTGTAGAAACATTTTAGCCGCTTATTGTAAAATATTCAGGCATAATTGCATAAATACTTAATACAGTGTGGTAAATCAGTAATACTAGGGTGTCACCATCAGTTTTCCTCAGTACACTTGCACACAGTTTCCGAGATACATGGCATGCATGTTGCTTCAAGCAGCACCCTGCAGTTGTTCTGTGGATTTAGGCTGTCTCATTGTCTCCTGTCTCTACATGTAATCCCAGACTGACTCCATGTTTAGAACAGGGCTCCATGGGAGCCACACAATCTGTTGCAGGGCTCCTTGTTCTTCTTGTTGCTGAAGGTAGTTCTTAAAGACTCTGCTTTATATTTGGGGTTGTTACGTTAGAATGAATATGGAACCAAACAGAGGCAACCTTGATGGTACTGCTTGATGGATCAGAATCTAAACATCTAAAGAGCCAACAACTTTTGCACAGAAATGGATGTGTGTGTCTGTGTGTGTTGTGTTGCCGTGACAGCATGCGTGCGTGTGTGTGTGTGTGTGTGTGTGTGTGTGTGTGTGTGTGTGTGTGTGTGCATTTTATGTGCTTTCAGACAACCTGTTGTGTCTGACAGTACAGCTCTGCATGAGTGCTTTCTCACCATGAGACCGGGTAGCATTCATAATGGTATGAGTGATTTTGTGTGTGTGTGTGTATGTGTGTGAAAATGTGATTTTGTTATGAAGGTCCGTTCTGTCGAGGGAGTGACGGCCGAGGCTGGATGTCTGAAGCATTTTTAATTAATCTGCCTTTTAGTCTGCAGGGTTCTCCAATAAGGCTGCGCTCATTCACTCATTTGCTGTCACTCACACACACACATGCAGACACACTCTGTTGCTCTGTCACAAGCATAAAGTTTGTAATTCCATGCTGCCCATGTTATAAACACTTTTCATTCACACGCATGCACTCAGAATGCAAACAGTCCGACACACGTCTCACACGTCTCACTGACTATGAGTTGTACAATAATTACACACTTATTCATGCATGCACCCCACACAGTTCCACACAATTAATCATTCCCTGCACGTCGCTGCCATCTCTCCATGCTCCTGCTTCAGAGAATTCCCTTTCACTCTGACCTTCCTGCCCTTGTTGCCTGATTAGCATCGGCACAGCAGGTTAGCTATCGTGCTCACAACTAGTGGTGGTGTGCTGGTTGCCCCGACTGCTGCCCTGCAGCAGGGGGCCGGGGCAAAATAAATGTTGCCAGATCCCACAGGGAGCCGGGTTAAGTAAAAGGGGAGGCTTTGCATTACATCTTTTAAACTTTAGTGTTGCAGGGACTGTATTACAGCAGTTTATTGACTTTAGGTTCAGTTAATCAAGAAAAAAAAAAAAAGATGTAGAGGTAAGTGAAAGAGAGGGTGAAGACAAAGAGAAATGAAAAGAAAAAAGAAGGTAGAGAAATGTGTTGAGATGAGAAGCTCATCCAACACCTCGAGCCTCTGACACAAGTCCACAAAGTAAACTCAATGTTTGTGCCACTAGATGTTCATCTTAATCTCCCGCTGTTAAATCCCTTCGTGACCTTGACACATAGCACTGCAATGGAGAAGCAAGGAGTCTTTCTGTCTGGCTGAAAGATGACTGTCAAAAATACCAGCAAGGCACTGGAGCTAAAAGAAACACATCCCTGATGCACCTGCTGTTGCTCTGCATTGCAGTTCTCACATACATAAGACTCACAATAGTCTTTATATTGGTTGGCAGCAAATTATATCAGTACATTTTTGTGTCAATACAGTTTTTTTAATATACATATATATTATTGCTAATATTCCAGAGTCATATTACTGTGCTTTACCTCTCACTGTTGAGTAAATTAAGCCCATTTATAGGTATTAGTATCTTAACTCTATATGATCTGAACTGTAGGTGGTTGGTTCTCACTAAATATCTTCATCCTCATAAGTAGATGACGTTTGGCGAAGGATACAAATGTGAATCCAGATTTTAAAGCCCAAAAAAATGATATGTTGGCACTTGTTTGAATATAGTTTAGGAAATCACATTTTATAACAGTGTGATCCACATCCATGCTAACCGGTCCCGTGGTGGGTTTTCTTTAAATTTGTATATGTTTTTGTTTTAGGTTATATTGTACGGGTAAAATAACAGCAACATGAAAAAGTAACAATTCACTGCCAAATCCCTGTTAGCTGGAGGGGTGTCCGTGTGATGAAACCTTCAGAGGCATCCCAAAATACCAGCAAAAAGACAGCATTATCCAATTGTCTAACAACATCAGAGTCATTCAGTCCCAGCAGGATAAAACGTTGTGTATTAAAATATTAACAATAGTAGAAACAGCAGCAGTACTCTACACTTTGTTCCTTTTGCATCCCTTAAATAACAATTGATTTGGCAATTACTAACTCCAGAACATGATCTCAGGGAAATGTGTTCACGCTTTCGGTTGCTCCCTGGGGCAAACAAACACTGCAAATTTAATAACAGCGAACCAAATAGAGAGAGTGGTGGAAGCAGAACAAGGAGTTCTCTGGGACTACAGAGCATGTGAGATGGTGAGGGGCAGGCTGTTGAGCAGGAGAGGGATACTGGTATACTGGATGCTGTGTATGTAAATCTTTACCTTAATTCGGTTTTGCATTGTGGAAGCCATTTTATCTCAATTTCTTGTTGCACTCTGTCTCATCTTGTTTTGCATCACTTTTACACCTCTCACAGAAATTGTCTGCACTTTCATCTATCTGGCCCGCACAATATATGTAGGAGGAAGCAGCAATACATATGCTGATAGCGATGGACAATCAACATGACAGCTTCAGGTTCTAGTTGGAAACAAGGGAGTTTCTCTTTTATTCAGACTTCCCTGCTTTCTTTTCGTGTGTGATGGGATTTTCCCCACATTGTTGTTGAAGGTTTTCCCCCAGGAAATGTGTGTACAGTATGATAGATAAATCACTGTCATCTGATGAGCTGAGCCTGACAATATCCTGACACAACTTGTCTCAAGATCATTTCTGTTACTATATAATGGTCTGCCAGCCACCTAGCTTTTTAAATACAGAACCGTATATTGCTGTTGCTGTGATGTAGTGCCTTCTGACTTTATGAGGGTGGCTTTTATTTCAGAAACCCATCTTGGTTTTAAATTTTTTTTTTAAATCCCGTTGTCGAACATTACTTCAAAAAAAAGGTGGCTCTTAAACGAGGCCCTTACTTATAGATTATTGGCTTTGGACCAGGCCTGACATTTACTGTGAACAGTTTCCAGTAAATCCTTTAAATGTTCTTTCTTTTCTTTGCTACCAAACTTCACCGCAGCTGAAAACATCATTACACTCTATCTGTTGATTATTCCAGAGGTATTTTACTTCTCCATCCTTCACAGCACCGCAGGTCAGGGGTACAGTGTGATGTCAGGCCCGACAATCGATTACAGGCGGCAAACAGTGGTTGCCGGGGGCGACGGCGGAACAGTCGAGGTTGCTAGGTAGCAGATACGAACTCAGGCTCTCGTTAATTGCCGTCTGCCGCTGCAGTAGAGAACGCACAGGATGGCGCATGTTGCTGTTGTATGCAGGCACAAACACTTTCGCACATCTTACTGCACATGCAAGTATGTACACCCACCGGCACATCGCATCCAAGAGTTTAATGACCTTTCTACACTCGGCAGCTATCAACTGAGAACTTGAGAGGAAGGATCAAATTAGAGGTAGAGAGCAAGAGAGAGGATGATAAGAGGAGGTTACATACAATAAAGAAGAAAAAAAAAATCATAATAGGAAACAAGTACAAGTCAATTTTAACTGGGGGAGAAAATTCAGTATTTTGCCTCTAATGGGACAAAAATGTGATGTGTCATCCCCCTGGGCGTGAACATGTATGGCAGACATCATATTCACTCTCATTACATAGAGCATGCTTTAAAAAAAAACATTTACAGTTACAAACTAAAGTCACATAAGAGAATATGAATATTCAATCTGATATTTCTTTCTGCCTTTGTGGTGACCTGTCTGGACCACCATGAAAATATCGGATCAGAATTTCAAAGAGGTAAACATCAAACGCTTTCCCGCCTCGGGCAATCCTCTCTTTTTGACATCTGTTTTCATTATGATGAAATGTTGAGCGTCATTACCTTTACAGTTGGAGGCTAATTCATCAAATGTTCTGGAAAATCGCAGCCGAGAGGCAGGGATACCATCCCCATCAGCTGCGGTCAGAGAGCTCATAGGTGGTTCCTGCATGCTCCTCTGACAACCAATCTTGCACTCATTTGATTTGATAAGACAAGTCTTTGTGTTTATGTTGTGCTGACTTTCAGTCTGTGAAAATGAACACAACACTACTACAAACTTTGGTTCGTGCAGGGATCTGATTTACAAAGCCACCTTAGAGTACATCTATCATCTCTTTAACTTGTATCTTGTGAAAAGTAGCTTGATTAAACCAGTCTCTAATGAATAAACCGAGGATTAAATGAAACACATTATACTGGCAATTCTCTCCTGTGTAAACCACCTGATTAAAAGTGGAACACTGTATATCTGTCTTTTTAACTTCCGAGCTTGATTTGTTAGTCAGTCTCGGCCGGCCTTTCCCTGACATCTGTACCGCTCTTCCGTTCTAACTTGTCGAGGATGAATCATCGGTTCGTGACCCGCAAATCGCTTATTAAAGATACAGTTGTCTCACACAGCCCGGTGTTGCTCTGTGGCCGGATAAAAGCTCAATAAAACCTTTTAGCATGAGCTCAGAGAGACAAAGTTAAGCCCCCTAGACTGGTGTCCTTGGCTTACAGGGAGGAGTAGCAGAGTGAGCATGGAGAGTGGAAAGCACAGTGTGTACCAGTATACACCAAGCACACGCGCACAACCATGGTTTTGCTTGAGTAGCGCTGTTAAACACTATTAGACTCGTTGTCTGTCACACTCTCTCGGTGTCGATGATGCCAGGCTTCACATGTACTCAAGGTCGAGAGGAGAATCAAGATTCCAGATTGGATACTGAAGCAAAACAGAAATAGAGGTGTCTGAAATAATAGAGAGCACAGAGACAGTGGGGGGATGGTGAAGAGGAAGAGACAGAACGAGGCATTCAGACAGAAACCCTGATGAGGGAGGGACGGAGGAAAAAAAACATTCTGAAAAAAGTAGGAAAAAGAAAATGAACACGTACAAATGTGTTGTGTTCCAACCATGTCTAAAGAATAAAGTGGTTTTATCTGTTCTGAATGGATGTACTCTAGGATACGAGGACACGTATTTGTTGAGTCTCTCCTCACAGGTGACACAAAATGGAACAGGAATTTTGGAGAGAAATGGTCAGTCATGGGAGAATTGGTCGCACTTGTTGGATTGTTGGTTGGTTAGGTGAGTTGTAAGTTATATTTAGAAGCCCAGAGTTACATGTCAGAGTTCAAATACTAAAGTTCAAAGAGAGTCAACTTTTAGATCTGAAGTTTGGATGAAAGAAAGCGAGCAGTAGGTGTGCTGCATCCTGAAGGCAACAGGAAGAACAGATGGAGGTTGTGGGGCAGATGGGGACGTAGAATAGAAGAGGTAATAACAAAGGGCTGGATGAGAGAGACAACATGAGGAAAAAGACAGCGGGCCTGATGAGGAGAATTTACCTAAGCTTGAAAAACGGGAGGGTAACAGGGTTGGAAAGGATGATTGAAAAGTAAAATGCTATAAGTAACATCAGAGGCCAGGCTCCAAACTTTGAAATGGCTCTGATGAGATATCGGCGGCAGAAAGAGTGGAAGCAAAGAAAATCAGACAGAGAAGGATATAGAAGGATGAGAGGAGAAGACTAACATCCTGTCGGATATCAGTTTAGAGATGAAGACAGGAAGAGATAGGAAGTAGGTGAGCAGCGGGTTATAGAAAGCTGCATTATTACTACTGACAATCCTGTTTTTATAACTTTGGAGCAGGAAGACAGTAGAGCACATAAATCTGCAATATCTGAGTGTCAGGACTAAGAGTGGATGGAGAAGAGAGGAGGAGCGGTGTGGCTGGGAGGTGAGACTGACAGGTTTCTTTTTGGCAGCTCGTTTCCCCTGTTATCTCTTATCACTGCTGTCAGACCCCTTTGGATGCCGCCTATGACTAAAGAGATTGAAACATTCAAAGAGCTGTGACATTTTAATATAAATCAATGTCCATTTTTGCTGCTGTCCTTCTACACAAAGGTTATGAAATCCAGTTGTGTTCTGGTTTTATCTGGATAAATCTTCTGCCATACAGAATGTTAAATGTGATTGAAGAGAAATGAAGAGAAAAGAAAAGAGCACAGTTAGAGCCGAGGAAATGTAATTCGACTAACTGAAAATGGAGGGAAAATTACAGGACACTGAAAATACAATTGATTGCTTGACAGCTTAATTGCAACAGCCACTGGCTGTATAAGGGCCTGTCAATTTATATGAATCACTTGACATATGCAGCACATGTGTATTTCAGACAAAGGGAGCAGTACGATACTCTCCCTTAAACATTTCACGATAAGAGAGCTGGTAAAATTGCAGCCTATTGGAGACTTGACGTGGACACTGGTGTATTCCACGTAGCGTATTCTTGGTTATCATAAAAGATGCCTTAAAATGCCATACGTGTGTTTCCCTTTATGATAGGTCTACATCTACGTCACTTTTTATTTGGTTGAACACAAAAAAAAACTAAGTTAACAATTCCTGTCAAGCGACCTCTTCAGGTTGTGCATATTACTGTTTTCTCAAAGAAGCAAAGCCACTGGTGTTTTTTTAACAGCTAAAACACAGCAAACTGTATTAACTTTGTCTGCAGGCTACAGAACAGAGTAGTAGGGAAATGACAACAGTCAACACAAGACAGACAGAGAATCGAAAACATTTAACAACGTTGCCTACTTTCCCACGATAGAAGCACAAAAATCGAGCAAGTCAACAAAATCTGGCAAACAAAAGGCTTCGCTTCTGCAACGCTCCTGGAGAGGCATGAAGCCGCGCAGAGGAGGAAACAAAACAGATAACCAATCAGTGAGTCAACTTACAGGAAACTAATCAGCGCTTATTTTTTACAATTGGTTTACGACATTTTTGAAGTAAGTGTCCAACATCAACTGGATCCACCATCTTAAATTGTGAATATTTCCAGATTTTCTTAATCTGAGTTTTGACACTTTTGATGACATCACCTTCGACTTGGAAATTATTATTTTTTTTCAACAATATCTGACACTTTAATCGAATTGGTTAATCCAAAAAAATAACGGTATAGTTGATTTTGTACTTCATCACATAAGTATCTTGACCAGCACTGGAAATTCGAAATATGAATTGAAGTAAAGTGACTCCTCAGCCTCTGTCACGTAAGTATGAGGACTTTGAAAATACTTTGTACATGCTATTCATAAAATTGATGAGGGATCTGTTGATGATAGAAGGAAAGAAATGCCTCTGATGTCACAGATTCATTTTTTCACGCTGATTTCCAGTCAGAGCAGCGACAGTGTGTCAGAGATATAGTCACACAGGGAAGCGAGCAATTCCAAAATTCCAAAAAGGAAAAGCATGTTGTGTCTTATGAAATATGATAGAGGCAGCTTGTTATGCTCCAGGCTGAATAGAACACTTAGCATGCAGGGAGGTGGTGGGTGAAGGCAGAGAGCGAGAGAGAGAGCGCGGGTGAGAGAGAGGACAGGACAGTTACTTGGAGACAGATGGAATGAGATTTTCCTGAAATGATTCGTAGCACCGCGCGGACGAGCATCCACCTCCATACTTCTTTTTTTTTTTTTTTTTTTTTTACTCCTTTTCTAAAAGCCTGTCCCATCTCTTTCCTCTTGTCTCTGTCACTCTCCATCTCTCTCACTCCCTCCTCCTTCCCATTTCTCTGACTACCTGCCTCACACACACACACACACACACACACACACACACACACACACACACACACACACACCCTCCCTTCCCCCTTTGCAGCTGAAATGACACCATGTTTCTGGAGCTTTGTCTGAATGTGCCTGTCATCTCTAAAGGGGATGAAAAACCATGTGTTCGTTAAACTGCATGCGTGTCCATAGAAACAGCAAGGGCACGGCTGATCATGGATACAGTTTAGATTTATACGCCATAAAAACAAACTCATTTCCATGCGCTCATTTTTTTTTTTAGTGTGTACAAAAAGATATAGTGGCATGAGCTCTTTACTGCTTGTGCGCCGGCAGCATGTCAGTTATTCCCTTAATGTGTGTGACACGCCCGTCACAGGAGGATGTACTGTAAGTGTGTGCGTGTGTGCATTCCAAGTTTCCTCCGTTTTACGAGTGTGTGCACACATTTCAGTTGATCAATGATCCTCCCCTCCGTCCTGACACAGGGCTTGTTTTCAGAGCCACTTACTCAAATTGGACTAAATGAACAGGGAGAGAGAGCAAGAGAGGGCGGGCCGAGGGAGGGGAGAGGGGCGAGTCAGAGCTGATAAAACCACAGGGCTGCCTGTCGCGTGCCGATCCATCAATAGAGGTTGTTCAGGGGCAGGAGAGAGATTGGTGAGTGATGTCCTGTGAACATGTATGCACACACACACACACGCACGCACACGCACACACGCACACGCACACACACCCACACACACACACACACACACACCCACACACACACGCACACACACACACACACGTATATCTCCGTCTACTAGAGACAGAGATATATGAATGGGCCAGTGAAGGTTTTTTTTAAACCTGGGGTTTACAACAGTGCAACTGCATGTAAGAGGCTCAATGATCCAAACATAAATAACAAAGCGGTCGGTTGTAATTCCCGTTACGCCCTTCGAAGCCTTTTTCTGATCTGGTTCATGTGTGAGTTGGTTTTGGCAGAAAACTACTTGTCATGCTGCTTTTTAATGATGATGTTAATAGAGGTGAACAGGACACAATGGGAGACGCAGGAGTTTGACATGCAACAAATGACAGTGGCTGTAATTGAAACATTGATGTTGCGGTTATGTGGTTTCGCACCATAACCATTCAGCTGAAGCGTTGCCACAGACTGTTGTTACCGTTGACTGTTGGTAGGAGGACGAGTATAAAATGTAGTTGACAGTGTCAGAATGAGATGCTTCGTACGTCCGAGCATGCCCACGGGCCTCTTCCTCAAGTAGTTCCATGCCATTATCACAAGTGGCTGACGTAACAACTATTGCTGTTATTTTGCTGGTGAAAAGAGTTTTGACTCGACGTAGTGACCTTTGCTTTGGCGTTTCCATATGATGATGCAGCCTTTGTTTCTTACATGGGATTTCTTTGCAGAGATTTTATTTTTACATCATTTTTGGATTAGTTAAGTGAACTCTTTTTATATGTACTTATTTATGTAAACCAATCTTTTTGCCTCTGAGAGCTACTTTTACAAAATAAAAGTGTAACATTTATTCACATTGCTTAGCTCCACCCAAACCAGCTGAATACGCTTATTTTATCTGAACAATGACAAATTGATATTCGACCTGTGTTAACCATAGGGCTCTCCAACCCGTGATGTAAACACTTTGCAGTCTCTCCGACTGTTGATACACCATATCTGTAGATTTGATTTCACTCACAATTACATTTAGTTTGTATGAATTCCACTGAATGTGAATAACTGACAAGTAATATATGTCAGAAACAGTAAAAACAGTGTGCCTGGAAAATTAGAGGACAGTTCATGATACACAAAAAAAAAATGTAAAAACATAAAGATATAACAACATTGTCCTGTGAAATCTGAATAAATTGGCCCAGCAGTCTCAGACATCATGTGTTAGCCCTACCAAAAGCTGTCACTTGTTAGCGTGTGGTCTCTCAGCCCTCCACTGGGATCACACCACCAGAGATGTGTTCTCCCTGTTACCTCTGCCTCTGACAACGTGTGAAACTGCATTTTAGTTACATGACAGTTAGCATAACAGAGAGCCACGCGTGTCTCCAGTGATGATAGAGAGTTCGGAAACAAGTGGGTGAACGTTGTCCTGCTGCGCGTAATCACCGTGGAATCATGACAGGAGGGAGAACATCGTGAATGTGGCGGAGACGAGGCGGCACGACATCTTTGTTAGTTTTGAAATAATAACTATTTGGAGAACATTTATTTGTTTGATAGCCTCAGCCAGTTGTCATCCCATCGTAGTATCAAGCAGCCACATGCAACTTCAGCACATCCACACATTTATGAGTATATTTCACTGAAACTTTGGTGACAATGTGTGCACTGACGAGACTGCATGACTTTAAAGCTTACAGGAGTCTTAGATGTGGGAAAACTTGCAGGTGCCATTTCAGGTTTTTGCTGATTTAGAAGAAATGGATCGGCCATTGTATCGTGAACGTCTTTGTAACTATTCATCTCGCTGAATGATTTCCGTCTCCACATTCAACCTCCCTTCTTCAAAATAATACTTCTCCTAAAACAATCACATAATTGTTTTTCATGAGCCGTTGTATGACCTTAATCATATAAGCCTCATCAGTCCTTTAGCTCACATCTCCAGCTGTTGCCATGGTAATAGCCCCAGGTGGCATGCTGATGGACTCCAAATCCACTACATTTTCTCACGCCACTGAGCTATCATCCCCATCTCAATTAGTGGCCAACAATAGTCTCTCTGAAGCGATCATTTGCCAAATGAACCAATCAACACATTTCCCGCCCTTTGTCTTAGGGGAGAATTGTCTGTCCCTCCCCACCAGTTATTCACAGATAAATCTGCCTTTTAAGTGCCCAATATAGACACTGGTTCTCCCCCGCTGTTCTCCAGCAGTGTCGCACTCCAGCCGTCTTCTCGCCTCCCCTTCGTTTTCTCCCCTTTGCCGTTTAGCTTTGCATTTCATCTTTATGTGAAAAAGGGTCTCTGCTGCCATTTTAAAGTGAAGACGTAATATTTCAGCTTTCGGAATGAGTTCAATATCAACTCCAGTTCAGTTTTTATTTTCAAAATCATCCAAGGAAGCAGTAGATTATTATAATTTTTTTCATTTCAGCCTTGACAGAGATCTATTTGTTACATCCAAGCGGCAATCAACAGTGACATCACCCATTGGTTTGTGAACGGCCGTTATGAAGTCTCCAGTTCAGAATTTGGCCCGCGCCATTTTGCTAGCCCCGAGTGCTTTGGAATGGGTAGTGACCATATTTGGGCGAGTTGGGAGGGATCTGACTCGATCTGATTGGAAACCCGGCAATATTATGTCCCACTCACTGATAGTCGTAACCTGACTGCACCGCAGGGCCTGTCAATCAAACAGACACGTACCCCAAAACATGGCTTTTTGAAGTTTATTCTATAATTAATGACGGGATTATTTTTAGATGGACGGCCAGAACACTAATCTTGAAGAGTGAATTTAACAAATGACATAAAGAAAACCTTTTATGAATTTTATGAGAGAAGTTGAACGTCTATGTAGCCGGAGGCTTTTTGGAGCCAACTGCTGGCGGCACCCGGTGGTATTACAGCTTAAGGCCGCATCGGCCAAATTTGTCATTTTCAGAGCCTGAAGCTACGTCCACTTTTATATATATAGTCTATGGTTAAAATCATAACTTGCAGTTGAGGCTCATCAAAGCAAACATCCAACCATCTCAACGTAAATCACTCGGTTCTTACAAAAAAAAAAAAAAACACATTCACTAAAAATAGCTTAAAATGGAACTTTTGATTGCACTGAGCCTAACAGGCTTCATGGTTCAGAATCAATAAAAAAAAAAGAGTTTGCGCTCTTGGCTGAGTTCACTTGGGTGTTGAGACATCCAAAGGCAGATTAGGATCAAACAAGTAGAGGTTGTATTTACACTTCATACTGTATGATTAATATCTATGCTTGTGCCCGCTGTCTGTCTTCCTTCCATCCTAGTATGCATATTTACATATTTTTTTAGTCTTTATTTTATTTCATCCCATTGAAATATGTTGAAAAAAGGGCACTGGGGTTCTGGTGAAAGAAGCAGATAACAGCACCACATGTGGTTTGCTCCATTAGATGGTAGAGAGGGTGTCGACAGACATAAAGAGAGATAACAGATGATGGTAATGTGACTGCGCGTGTGGATGATGGGGGGGTCATTACAGGCATTTTATTAATGGTGTACGCATTTGTGTTTGGTATAATTACCCCAATCATAGTAACTATATGTACGTTTTTCAGGTGCGAGTGCGTGTCTATGCCTGCAGCGTTTTACACACTTTACCCTGACTTTGTTGTGACCTTATATCAGTGACATTAGCATCAAACTTTACCACTGACGACTAACTTACACATACACAAACACAAGTGCACGAATGCATGCAGACACACAAACACACCGGGTGAAAGAAAAACAAAGCAGCGGCTACGTAATGAGCGACAGATCAGCTAATTGCTCATCTTTGTCATGCAAAAGGAGACTGCACACACATTTTGCAGGCGCACCCTACAAAGCCTTGTCGGATGTTTGTCTGCCACCATTAACATCAGAGTTCCTGTGAACAGATTTAGCAGTGTTAACCCTCCAACACAGCCAGATGTTTTCCATGTTTGTTCATCCAACAAGGCTGTTAAACGTGTGGGAGTTTTAACGTAATTAATGTTCACAAGTGAAATGGCCGGAGATGAGGTGGACAAACATAAATCTCACCCCTGAGTGTTATCCTGGACATCCGACGGTTAATATTAACAAGAGGCAGTATGTGTCTGTGCGTTCAGGCAGATTACAGTTAATGTGACATACAAGGAAAGTCCAGTTTAACCAAAACAGATTAGAGTGAGCATATTTTTTTTATTTAATAATGTCATTTAGAGTGTAAATCAAGTGGAATATAAGTATGTTGTATTTGATCTCTCCATCAGTCTAACCAACTGTGTGGTCAAGAGGAGCTTTTTTGTCTGAGAACTACAAACCAGATTTCCATTAAATTCACTGTGCGGATTCATGGTCCCCAGGAGATGAATCATTTTCTTCTTGGTCACTTTTGATACTGTTTCTCTGGTGCCACTGTAATCACAAAATATCTACCTGTAAATAAGAAATATCAAAGTGACGGGCAGATTGGTGTTAAATTTCCCCACCACACTCATGCTCCCCAGAGGATGAAACCTTAATAATATTCACAATCTGTGACTTTAACTCCAGCACCACCCTAAGGCCCAAATCCTAACTTTGTCCTTTAGACTTATCATAATGTAGCAAATTGCCATAAAATTGACTGATTACAGTAATTCTCTCAGGGGGACACACCCGATTTTCTATAAAACCACTACTACTCTAAAAACTGTGAACCCAGCAGTGTCTTATTTATGATTTGCAACTATTTCCCATTGTTTAATTTAATGAACACTCCAGCCTCAAGGGACCATAAGTAGGATTTAAAGTCTTGTTTATATTATATTCCACCGTGGTGACTTCCTGCAGATACGAGGTTCCATATCCGCATGTTCGCAATGTTGCCTTCTGTGATTCATATTTTAACATATTGCATTCAGTCCTCGACACACAATCACTTTTAGCAGATGTAAATGATTGGTTTTCAAAGTGTTGTAATCTCATTTTGATGTGATGATATCTCTTTTGTGGAACATCATTATTTTCCAGCAAATTCTTACATCATTAGTAGATCATGGGAGATCTGATCTAAATTTGCATTTATTTTTGTATTTGTAGTATAGAAATCATTTGTTGGAGCAAAAATACATTTTTCAGTATCAAACCAAAAACTCCAAAAGTTACATTGCACAAATTCTCACTTCTTGACAACCACTTTAATGTTTGTGCTGTGCCGTCAGCTGCTTCCACTAACATTTGCTGTGTCTCCCTTTTGGATGAGCTGTCATGAGGCTTGAACAGGTCTTGTGTGATGTACATTCAGCTTTATTTAACCTTCTTAGCTCTCTCTCATCACTGCCAACCACAATGACTGCAAATGTCTAAACATTTGCGAAACCCAAATTTCAGGCAAATAAAAAGTTTTGTCCCGGAGACACAAAACCTGAAACAAAATGTCTGTGAAATCATATTTATTCACACATCAGTAGCAAGAAAAGTTATATATTGTTGTTGTTTATGACTAGTATGATCCCTATGGATAAAAAGGACAACATTTACATTTTACTAGTTATCTTTTGTGTGTTTTTAAGGCTTAATTTTTAAAGACCCAGTATTCCCAGGGAGGAAAATATTCATTATCACTGATACATCTACAAAATAAATCACAATCAACACTGATGAAGGATTTTCTTTGTGTGCCTATTGTTCTGAGTTCAGCTTTATACGTGAAGTGACAGATCAGAGGGGAACCATGATTCTGAAAGTGTGACATGCCCGGAGATGGATAAAATCCTAACAATGAGCTGAAATGTGAATATTGTTTGTCTTCACTGTTCTGCTCCCATGAACAGACTGCTGTATTATAATTCACAGACCCATATCAGCAGCGGGAGCTATTTTCAGCCGAGCCTATGTTCATCTTTGTTCTTGTTTGCTTTATTTTGCGTACTTTGATCTATTCTTGGTATGATTTTACAGCAGTTTGGTTGCCTGTTCGAGAGGCGGCATGTAAACTAAATGAAGAAGGCAAACAAACAAGATAAATCTGTGAATTTTGTACAAACTGTAGGAACAAATGACTGTTTTTCTACTGAGCCTGTTATCTCTATATGTTTCTTTGGTGGGGGAGGAGGTGGGCGGGGAGAGAGGGATGATTCTCTGTAGGTGGATGGCGGGTGGTCGGGATGGGACAGAGATTTTTCTGTAAAGGGTCGGGGGTTGTGCAATGGCTACTTGTAATTATTAAGAGAATCCAGAATATAGAGGAGGACAAAATGTCCCTTATGACAAATGAAATAAAGTGTTATATTTGCATGATTTCCTGTATTTTCATCAAGCAGATATTTATGGTTGTGTATACTGAATGGATGTATGTCACCTTAATAACTGTTTAATTATGAAAATGAAAAAAAAACAATCTATTGTCACTTTCTTCTGTGAATATAAATATATGGTTTTCTTAGCTCTTTTCTGACTAAGTTAGCTGTCGCTGAATGTTTCTTGTCACTTGCACCCTCCGTTACCATGCTTCCATTCCTTTCATGCCGATGCAGTATCTGATCTTTCATCAACAAATGTCACATCTTTGAGAATTCAACACCACCCAGCACTCTCCCGGTATTTTTTTCTTTTTTCGCTGAGGCTCCAGAAAAGCCTGTTCCTCTGAGCTTTCAAATTATAACTTAACAAATCCCCCTTTCAACCCTCTCCCATGAGAGACAGATTTACATTTCTGAATCAGCGCTTCAAAAGCCACCTCCTCACAGAGGCAAACTCTAAATACATCACACCAGACCTTTTCTTTTAAAAATGGCGGCTGCAGGGGAGGAGCCCCTCCTCGACAACATTCAGCTGCTGCATCCTAAGTGGAACTCTGGTATACAAATTTGTCTGACAGTCTGACAATTTTTGTTATGGAAATGCCATGACAGACAGCCGTGGAAGGTGAGAGAAGAGTCAGAACGAGACGGCTTTTAGTATAAAGAGGGACTCCTGCAGTTTGGTTCCCGTAAGAGTGTAGGTAGGTTTTTTTTTTCCTCCAGTTTTTCTAAGTCACTTTTAATTTTGAATGGCTTTCTATGGGCTAAACATGTTTCATCATCTGTCACACAAACAACAACAAGTGACAGATACACTCCAAAACAGAACACGACTGTGTTTACAGTTGAGCATCTGCAGCTGCCAAAAACAATCTAAGTTACTGGATAATCAAATCGTTTTACAAGAAAAGATCTGATATGTCTGTATGACCAGAAAAAAAATACAAAAATAACAGGAATACTGATAGTGTTTGGACAAGTGGAGTCTTGTGCAGCTGCATTTTTACGTGAGAACAAGTAAAAATGTTGAAAAAGTCTGCTAGCTTAAATGTTCTATTAACTTATTTATTTATATTTTCATTTTACTAAGCCTGCACAACAAATATGCAAAAGTGCTTATCTGTTGGGGAACAGACACTGATAAGTGTGTGACCTATTACTTAAGATCACACACATATCACATGCGACCTCATTTAAGTAAACAAAGTGGTCAAATAGGTGTATTTCTTTTCCTATTTACAGTATCAAAATACAAATTCAATTTGTAAACTATGGCTGCTTTTTGACCAAAAATTGCTCTCGCAAAATGGACTTCAGGTACCCTTCGTCTTACTGACTGCAAACATTGTTCTGCATTGTGACAGAAGATGAACCGCAGCTACAGTGTTGTTTCAATGAAGAAAAAGGCCACATTTCTGAGCACAATCATATCTGTCAATTTTCCCATTTATTGATTAAAGGGCTAAAGTTACCAGTACTTAGAAAATATTTGACTTTGTTTGGTGGAACACGGGCACAGAAAATGCACTGTGTGTAATATGAAACTTCAAAAACACCAACGCCAACAGAAAACAAGACAAGTTACTGCCCAAGTGTCAGAGAAAATCAACTGATTACACTGCAGACACCAGAAAGCTTAATAACCCCTGGTACCTGCAGGACTGAGGAACCAGGACCTGAAACAACAAGGTGTATATTGTTCTTCTAACAGGTGATAAACTGATGAAGGTGATGAGGCAATGCAAGTTACTGGCCATCTTTTCTCAACAGCAGGATTGCAGCCTGCTGGCAGCTCTTTAGACCAGCTCGGAAATCAGCAAACAGGACAGTGGTCACATCAAATTGAAACTAGAGAACGCAATTTCAATTTAATTGAAACTTAATGTGCACATAAAGCAACACTTGATGTTGTTAAATTTGACACAACTATAATGTATGCACCAACATTGGCCACGCTGTTGGCCAGCTCAACTGCCATCAGACAATAACTAAACATCCCAAACGCAGCTCCTATTTCCAGCAATCTGAATTTCACTTTGAGCAGCCGTTGGGGTTTGAGAGTTTTGTTTTGCTGGTGTAAAGCTGCCTGTGGAGGAAACAACACTGGTGGCCCGCGGTGTTAAACGGAGATGGGCTGGTAGATGTGAGCACTTGACTCTGCCCTCTTCCTTGATGGCAACTCATTGTGTTCTGACCTTTAAGTTCCCTCGATATCTCCCTCCACGTCTCTCTTGCTGTTTTCCTCCCTCCTGCTATCTCGCCGTGAGGCCCGGGGACTTGACAACTGATTTGAAGCACTGCAGCGCCAACGACGTTTTGTTTAATGATTTCCCCCCCTCTCCTATCTTCTGTTCTGTGCCGAGTCTGTTCTAATAAGTTCTGTCTTTCACCTCTGATTTTCTCTCTCTCGCTCTCTCTCTCTCTCTCCCTCCCTCTCTACACTGTTTTAATGAGAGTGAAAGAGGGAGCGTGAGAGTTGCATATCAGTATGCAAAGCGTCCACCCCCTCTCTCAGCACAAACCTGGTATCTGGGCCACAGAAACAATGGCTGCTCAGGGCGATGGGACTAAGGATTTGAGACATAGACAGTCCACTGACATTTAATATCAGTTCCTCATAAAATGGCAGAAACAGAAAGGCCACAAAGCAAATCTGAAATGTCCTTTTTGGGATTGCATTCAATGTCTTTCGTTTTATTACAAGCACACCTTATATGACGTAGTCAAGTCAGATGGACATAAATGTGTAATGCGTATTTATCTAGATTTAAAGTTATAAAGTTTATTGTTTGAATGTGACCCAGGATGTTGTTGCATTGGCTCACTTAACGTGCTTTCATGGCCGCCACTTGGGCTCTTGGCTTTTTTGTCCATCTGTTCCACACAGGTGGTGTGGGTGGGTCCATGTCCATTGTGTCTATATCATCGGGCAGTAAAGGGGAAAATGTAGGCCATGACTGGGAGTAGCCAGAGTCATCTCGTTTGGATCTGGACAACAAAGGAAGGATGTGCCTTTCAGGCTCCAAATTTTTGTTTATGTTTGTACCCATATATTTGTTTGTGATATAATTCAAGTTAATTATCCCTATCTTTTTCTGAAAGAAGACAATATACATAGACTTGCCCTGAGAGATTCACATTATTATCCATAATAACAAAAATAAACCTCCTCACACTAACTGATTCACACTCATGTGAATGAATACTAATCCAGTTTTAAAACAGAGGTTTAGTCATATTGTGATATTCATGTGTTGATGTTGGTTATTTAGTTCCTCAGTTTTAACAGCCTTTAACAACAACAACAACAAAAATCCATCAATCCTGAATCTTTGAAAGTAAAACAGAGAAGGCAGGGCGGATAAAGAGTTGAGGATTCACAATGACTTCAGATAAGTCTATAATAGTTTAACAGAGACAATTGAACAGTGCAGATGGTTTAAATGATTAGTTAAAAAGCTACACAAAACACTCAAGAAGACAGTGAATATCATGAGTATGATGACTCATTTATGTTGGTAAATTCTATTGAAAGCTGGAGTAATTGTTGTTTAACTAAAATCAGAAATTCAAGATTCAGTTTCTGATAGCAAGTGATGCTGTAAATGACAATTCGTCTTGGAATATGAGAAGTAAAGCCTAGCAACATTTCGTTTTAATATCACTGGCATTACCGGAGAACCACAAGGTACTGTTGTCTTCCCCCTTCTCTGAACGGTTGGCTGTCGGTCGACCTGTCCAGGGTGTCCCCTACTTTTGCCCAAAGTCAGCAGGGATAGGCTCCAGCCCCTCTGTGACCCTGTACAGGATAAAACAGGTCTAGAAAATGTCTGGATAGATGGACCACTGTGGTTGGTCAAATAACTGCTGATGGCTACAGGAAAAAAAAGTTGTGCAGCTGGTGTCCTGGTGAAGTCACAACCACTTGGTGCTGAATGCACATATTACGATGGAGACACACACACGCACACGCACACACACACACACACACACACACACACACACACACACACACACACACACACACACACACACACACACACACACACACACACACACGCGCGCACACACACAGGCACCCACACCCCTCCAAATTGGCGGCTGTGTGATTTCCCCTGTAAAGTCACTCATGTTCCTTGGCATCATCCAGGGGCCTGAAGTGTGAGACAAATGGTCTCCATCACCATGTGAGCACAGCAAAAGATGTTCTTTCTCTGGCAGATAAAAAAAAGTTCAACCTGCCACAGGCCCCCAATGATCCAGCTCTACCACTACAACTCAATCATCAAATTCTTCCTCACTATCATTAACCATCTGGTTTGAACCCCCCAGGCCGAACCCCCCAGACAAACATATCACCGTTAGGACAGCAGAATGGATCATCGGTTGTAGTCTTCAGGAACTTTACGACAGCAGGGTCACAAAGCACACTGCCAAGATTATTAGTGTCCCCTCTCATCTTGGACATCACCTCTTCCAGCCACTCCCGTCTGGTAGAAGACTCAGAGCACAACAAGACATGCCAACAGCTTTTTACCTTCTTTTACGGTGGCCCAAATCTCATGCACCATGATACATCTTTGCACAGTTGCACAGTGTTCATGTAGCTCTGTGACATACTAATGACATAATTTATAATTTTCTAATTGCATGTTTCCAAAAGCTTAAAACACAAAGGCGCCGTGGCGTGTCATGCGTCTCGCGCCAAGGTCTGCCCCGAGCACCAACAGGACGCGACGCGCAGCAACGTGTGAAAGCCACACACAGCACGCAAAAAACGATGTAACGGATAAGTGGTAATAACGGCATTGTGGGTGGCACAGCTCACGACATTTCTCGACCTCGTTTACTCTTCTCCCACCATCCACCATGAGACTGCAACAGAAAGAGTTGAGGAAATAGAAGAACAAACTGATACGGGAGCCGCAAGGTACGAAAAGCCTTTTTTTTTCTGGGGGAAAATGTCAAAAGAGAGAGGTGAGGAAGTGAAGCCGGCCTGGTACAGAGTAATAGTTGTGTGTGAGGGAGGTGGTGGCGGCGGCGGGGGGGGGGGGGGGGGGGGGGGGGTTTGACCTACTGTGGGAGCAACGAAGAACAAAAAAGAAAACCTTTCTCTTGGTGAAAAAAAAAAAAAAAAAAAGGTTTTACAGGTGCAGCGACACTGGAAATACATACCGACATAGATCCAGGAAACAATAGGAGAGGCTGTTTTGATGGGCGCCCGGTGTTTTGGCCTTGAGACTCTCTTCTTAAGTACACATTCACATATTGAACATTCTTGGCTCCTTCACATTGACTCTTTCAGATTTACTCCCTTATTATATTCTTATCTTCATTTCCTTAGTTTGCCGTCTGACCTTGTGTTCTATAAATGCAAATAACCTGTATACATGTCTATCTTGTCTGTGTAAGGTGTTACACTACTTGTCAAACACTTGGCTGAATAAACATTTCTGACAAAGAAACGCTCAGTGTGAGACTGCAATGAACTACAGATGCTAGTTGAACAGAAGCTTGCCACCAGCACTGCTGCCTCCAGAGTTCACATAGAGTACTTATATATAATATAAACCCTTCCTATTTGAACCTCTTCCACATATGTACGTATGTGTACATTTTCCTACCGATCACTGCTCACCTGAGATTTAAACTTCATGGAGACAATTCCAACTTGCAGATTCTCCGTTGACAAAGATGTAGAATATCTGCTGGAAGTTAAAAGCAGCTGGATTTGCTTTTGATCCTCTTACGTCTAACCGCTCACTCCTCTTTGCTTCATGAGTTCAAGCACAAAACATTCCCATTTGGGGTTTTCATAACTCAACTCATGAATCATTGTGTCTGCTTTTCCTTTATTTACCAGATAACACACCAGTCTTCAGGCTCAATTCCAAAGTGGTGTGAAAACATTCTATTTTACAAAAGACCATTTAGTGTTGGTGTGATGATGATTTCCCAAACTCGGAAATTACAAATCAACTAGACCAATCTTCTGTTCCTCATGTTTGAGGTGATATTGTTTTTTCTTGGATGCTCAGTGGCGTCACACCAGTAACGTTAATTACAGGTTTGCACTTGGGTAACAAATCTAGTTTGTTTTTCCATAAACTGTGACAACACTGTTCTATTTAATTTCTACCATTTTCTGCAATGATGCCTGACAAGTGACTTGAAATTGAAACTCAGGGACAGCACATCAGAATGACACGAGGTTGAAGTCGTGCAAGCTTCATGATGCTAACTGAAACAATACTTTCAGATAATATTTTTGCTTATTCTCTTTCAGTGTAAATTTCAAAGATGTGTTTTCCTTAATACCTCCAGTGGAGTAAATTGCACACAATTCCCATTTCCCATTTATTAGAGTAGTTAGTTGCATGATGTGTGTATTTACCTTTTCAAACACCTAACTGAGAAAAAAAAAAAAAAAAAAAAAGAGTTGTTTATTATTATTGCAATTGTTGCAATATCACTATTATATCAGTTTTGGTTCTCCCCTATTAAACTGTCCCACAGTGCTCCATAATAACTGTCATAACAAGTTTGGGCAAGTACATGTTTGTCCCAGAGGATCACTGGCACCCATGAATGTTGATTTTTAGTATGGAGTCACTGTATATCTAAAAATGTTGGCACCATTGAACTTTAGGCATGTAAGGCATGTAATAGGCCAAACATATTGCAATGTTAATGAAGTTTCAAAATGATTGATGGATTTGCTCCAGGTTTTCATGGATCCTTCACCCATACTACACCCTTTTACCAAGTTTCATGACAATTGGGTTGGTTGTTTTTCTGTTGATTGTTATGAGGTTTTCCTGATGACATTCAAACAAACAAATTACATCAAAAGCTCCTTGGCGAGGTAAAAAAATATTAAAACATATAAATGTCCGCAAAACAGCAAGTGCCCGACGCACAGAAAATAATGTTATTTCCTGTGTCTCCTGTATTTTTTTGATAGCTAAACAAGCATTAGTGTATTAACGTCGCCTCACACGAGTAGGCTGAGGTTCCAACTTTTGTTGTCATTTTCATTTTGATCCATATGTTCTATTGTGCTCAGAAACTAACATTGGAGTTCAGTTTGCAAGAAGCAAACTATGAATACAATGAGCATTTTTCATTTCATTTGTAAAATACATTTAAAAACAATAATTGGACCAAAGTGTTGTGCGATGAAAATAGAAGAATACATCAAGACCATTTAAAAGACAGGGAAGTATAAATGCAGAGGCAACTCATTCCTGAGTATGTTGGCTACAACTGCAAAAGATTCATCTCCCCTGTGCTCCAACCTTGATTTGGGGACAGCCAGAAGTGGTCAATGGACCTGTGTGAAGTTGAAAGACTCTCCAGATAAACGATTTGCAGTGACTACTTTTTGCTTTGTCTGAGGTTTATTCTTCACCTGGCACAAATGAGTCCTCTAATAGCTCCCTTCAGAGAGCCAACAACAATCCTAAGAGATGCCAGGAGCACAGACAAAACCAATCATGTATCCCGACCTTGTCATTATTATTCCAACTGTGACATAAAATGTTCCACTTTGGCCACAATTTCTATATACCTGTCATTTCCTAGGATTTTCTCATCAGCTTATTAGGACAAGAAAAAGGAAATTAATAAAAAATGAGCCGTAAGTCATTAACCTCAATGAAGGAAGTATCCGCTGTGCAAGTTTATAACAGGCAGCTGCTCATCAAAATTAGCACCAGGTTCAATTATTACTGACATGACAAACTGCGATAGGGGAAAGCATCACAATGAAACACAACAGTTATTTTGTTTATGTTGACTTGAACAAAAATTGAATGCGATAAACAAACCATAAATACTTAGAGACAAAAATGCTCACTGCAGCAGACATTTGTTTGATTAGTTTTACACCCATTCTTCATTTTTCTTCAACTCTTATCAAAACAGTTTCATCTTTCATCGCTGTAATTGTTTATACAATACCATGTAATTTTCTCATTACAATTTCTGCACAAAAAGATCTATACATTTCAGTCCATATTTGCAATTGAGTTTTATTCAGAAACACCAATTTGTGATTCATTGTCCTCTTTATGCTCAGTTAGAATTTTATGAAGAGCTGTAAATGTGCTGAGAATGTAACTGTGAGAGATAATATGCGGCCCTATTACGTGTTGATTATTCTTCCATTAAATGCCAAGCATCAGTTTAGTGGATATATACAGACACATCACCAAGCAGGCTCTGTTAGAGTGAACCGTGTCTGTCTCATTTTATGGGAAGTGCATACCTGTTCATTCACAACGCTGTGTCAGCAGCTATAAAGCCACACACTGAGACGATTAATGTGACCACCCGGCCGCAGTGACCACACACACGAATGCTCTCTGAAAATTGCCTGCAGCCTGAAAATAGGAAAATATCTTCGAAGGGGTGTCATTTCAAAATTCATCTCAGGATATAAGCTGCACTTTCTCTCACTTGGCCAGTTATTGTTATGGAAATAAATCATTTCTGCATAATGTATATATATATATATATATATATATATATATATATATATATATATATATCCCCGTATAAGCCTTTTGTCCAGAAAGTGTTCACCTTGTCACATCACCACTTCTGACTAGGTTCTGTTTTCTTTTCTGTTGTCATTGCACAGCTTGGGTGAAATATGAGCCACACATGCATTATTGACAGTGGATGTGGGACGTTTCTTGGAAATGAGGTTAAAGATTATTAACTATATATTTGCCATTTGATGCCTTATTAAAAGCAGTTGAGACATGACATCAAATCGGGGCGAGAGAAATACAACACATTGTGCCTCATAGAGGGTGTCTTAACCTACAGGTCAACCACCTAAATTACTTTTTCCTACACCATCTTGGCAAGGCAATTACAATATACTTGACTGTCGCAAAGGAACCTGATCCTGGCTAAGATAAGGAAAATGCAGTGGTTATCAATAATGAATTGTGGTTATCTTTGCTTAACAAAATACCTACAGTTGTTAACAGCAACAACCTTCCACTTTGTCTTCTCATGCTTATTTTAACACAGTGGAGGATGTTTCTCAAAGTGTTCTCAGATTGCAGATTATGGATTGAAGTCCAGTCCAATTCTTAGAATTTCCAAAAGTGGAATGGGAGGTAGACGCCTCAGCTTTCAGATCCCTCTCATGTCCGGGAGGCAGACACCCTCCCTTAGGCTTAAAACTGGCCTTTCTAAAAGCCTTTACTTTTAACCTGAACTGTTATTCAGTTATACTGCTATGGGCCTGGGCTGCTGGGGGACCTCCCATGATGCACTGAGCACCTCCCTCCTCTCTTTCACTCTCCATGCATGCATATGCCAATATTGCACATCATTAACATGTTGCGTGACTGTAACATTACTGTGTCAATCTGAATGAATTCAAGGCTCCAGGAATCACAGCAGGATTTGCATGAATTTATATGCAACTGTTACAAGTCATTAATTTTGTGTTTTCTCTCTCATGTAGTTTGTTCTCTTTCCTCTCTGTCCCCTTTCACTCTCCCTCTTTGCAGGTATTTGTGGCTCCAGAACTGCATGTTTTGGATCTGTGGTTACTGGTCCCACTAAGCTGCCATGTGTTTATTGTTTGTTTTCTTTCAATGCTCATCTTTTCTGTATGTGCTCCCCCTTCACACCAACTGGTCGAGGCAGTCTTTTAAATATGTTACTATTTGATGTCTCTTCCTCTTTCCTCCAGTCGTTAAGTGCTCCTCAAGTGGGCATTGTTGAATTTCTCTCTATTATATTTTAAGGTGTCGACCTTACTATGTAAAGTGCCCTGAGATGAGACTTTCACTGAAACCCTCAATTAATGAAATATTTGCATCATGTGATAACAGTAAAAACTATTGCCATAAAGCCTTTCTTGTTCTATTATGTTAATATAGCCATCTAATTAGCAATCAGTTTACTATTTAAAAATCCAACAGACACACAGCAAAAGTTGTATTAAGGAGTTTTCTCCGACACTCACTTGCCTTTTACCTATGTTTTGGTGTCCACAAGCTATTCAGGAAAATATCTGTATCTTTAACTAATAAATACATCACTTTTCCATCAGTTAAGCTGGATAGATTATCAGGACTTTTTTTTAATGGAAAAAGCTGCTTGTCTGCAAACAAAACAATAAAGTGAAACCAAAACAACAAGCTGAAAGATGCAAACATAATCCGTAGAGATGAGAACTGCAGAGATGGAATATAATTTCATTATAGATAATCATGTGATTTTGTGATAATAATAATTAGTCTGTTAGTTTGTGTGTCATTGTAGTAATTCTACTTTAAGATAGAGTGAGTTCAGTGAGGGACTTTCAAACTTGTTCGCTCTTCTGCTTGTTAGCAAACACACAGTAGCAGCTTGAATATAGCGGGAAAGTTGTCAGCATGTCCTTACTAGTAGGTTTTTTTTGGTCCGGACAGTCACTCTGTCTCCCAGAGGACAGTTTTCTGGGAACAGTTGGTTGCCTGGCTCTGCAGGGTTAGTAGCAAACCTCTCTGCCCTTTTTCATCACCCTGACCATGAGTCAGTGCTTTCTTTGACAGCAGATGACAGGTAATAACCGCCCAGACACGCAGACAAGAGCAGAGCTTGCCCTTGGAGTGAAAGGAGGCAGAGGAGGAGCTGCAGGAGTTGATTTCTCCCCCAAATCACCACAATGGTTTTCACAATCAAAGTTCACATATATAGCACACAAAACTATTGTAATCGTTGCATGTACATTATATTACACTCCTGTTTACATACTTTCAGGGTTTTTCATGGTTTGAGTTCAGGGTTTTAGGGGAATCATGCTATTTTAGAATATAGAGCCCGTCCAACTTTGTGGGAGGAGTCTCCTGTTTCAACATTACAGTTCCGATACGTGTTTTTTGAGTTTGGTGTTGAAAAATGTGACAGTTCCCCCTTTACCTCAAGGCTTTGTGACACTTATGGCATAAAGTGTCTAACTCTGAGCCAGGTCTTGTCACCAAACATCAGCAGCTGACTTCACTGATGCTCTTATAGCTGAATGGGATCAAATCACCTCATAGGTAGCATCTTAAATCTGCAGAGTGCAGGCTGTTGGAGCAGCTAATTAATGGCCGAACTATGAAATGAGTTGTCAAATAATAGATATGCATGCAATATGTTTGCTGTCTTTGACTACATAATGTAAAGTTTGTGTGTGTATGTTTGTACTTGTGCATGTTTCAGCGCTACAGCAGAAATATGCGCACATTTCGGCAAGTCGCCACATACTATTGGAGTGCCAGTTTGATACATATACACACACGCTCTAATCTTCCACTCACACACCTAGAAATGCATTACTTATTGGTATGGCCATTGACCCGGCAGTACGATCAATTCTGCACTCAAATGCCACACATATACATAAAAAGAGCGCACACCCACACAAACACTCACTCAGACACACAGTCACAGAGCAGAGATTAATCAGAACTTTGACCCAAACACTAATTGCAGACCCAGCAGGATTCCCTGCTGATTTGTTATCTCTTTATTGTGCAATATCTGTTCTTTTGCACACGACCGGCCATGCTGAGAGAGATCGTGATATAGTGAGAGTAATACTAATCAGGGGAAATCAGTTCGGTGTACGTCCTCCCATCTTTCACTCCTGTCCCCCCTTACTCTTCTCCTCTTATCTCTCCTTTTATAATCTTCACCCTGCACTCTACAACTCTTCCTCATCCTGACACCACTTTACCTGCAATTTCCTCCCCTCTCTCTCTCTTATTCTGTCCAGCTCTGGCCTCCCCCTATCTCCTAACAGCGAGGGTGTTCAGAGAGCCAAGTGTGCTCATGGAGCCTCTTGTATGGTTGGCTGCTTGAACAGCAATCCTCCTGTATCCAGAGACTCAAATGTTACTGACCGGAGTTCCACTTTTTAAAATGCTCCCCTAAAACGGTGTAACTCAAAGACGAATGGTTCATATACTATACACTGCATGTGTCCAAACATTTTGTGGACTGATGATTACACAGTGAACATCTCATGTCAAAACCATTGTCATTAATCTGCTACTGTAACAGGCCTTGCGCCCGATTATGGACCCTGGCTGCAGGAATTTGTCCCCATTCAGCCACAAGAGCGTTGGTCTGCCTTAAGTCCACCTTAAACCAAAAGGTTGTGGTATTACATTCCCATCTACGTGAATATATACATGATGAAAGGCATTCATTAGTGGTGTGTTGCTCTGTAGGCCTCAGCTGTGGCTCCTCCCTCATACTTCTGGCTGGATCAGGGTGCCTTCTGCCAATCACCATCCAGCTGGGGGTATAATGAACACCCAGGCTGTGTTCGAAATATACACTCGTTCCCTAACTGCCCTACTCCCTACATAGGGGACTTCTACGTAGGGCACTATATAGTGAGCGAATGACCAACTGAAAAAAATAATTTTGGACACTACGCGGGTCAATTTCACCGCGCTGTTAATTATGTCATTACGGTCGCACAAATAAAACGTACCTCATGGACCTCAGCTGATGGAACGTCCGTGAGGTAACAAATATTATAATGAGCGTATTTCCCCATATTAATTAATTCAATGTACAAAGTACTGTGTGCTGCGCTGCTCTGCTTCACTTAAACACATTTTTGCGCTAAAAATTGTAGGTTTGTCTCATGCCTGTTATCATATGTATACTCTACTACATTGGAAATATCTACGTTTTAAGAGTTCTCTTTAAAAACGTTTTTTTTTACAGCTTGGGGGGGGGGGGGGGGGGGGGGGACACCAGCCAGCATCAATCCTTGTCCTCACAATCATTCAAATACCTCTGATCAGGAGGAGCAGAATCAGAAGACAGAAAAAACACGAGACATGTTGCTGATGTTACACCAGCAGGACGTCGTCACATTGCCAAATGAAAAGGTAGATGATGCCAGGCTTTTATATTTAACATACATACATACATACATACATACATACATACATACATACATACATACATACATAGAGAGTCCTACATACCTCCTTTATCGGGTTAATAAGGGGGAGACATTTTACATTCACCTACTGATTACAACTCAGCTTCAGTACATACTTCATATCATGACACCACGGTATCTGTTTTAATATCTTTATTTTCAGTACACCGGTGAACATCCAGGGATTGGACATTGACATTGTGGACACTTTTAAAATTCCTGTGTGTTCACCTCAACAATAAACTGGACTGGTCGGACAACACGGATGTCCTCTTCAAGAAGGGCCAGAGTCGACTCCATCTGCTGAGAAGACCGAGGTCCTTCAGAGTCTGCAGGACTCTGCTGAGGACATTCTACAACTCTGTGGTGGCGTCGGCCATCTTTTATGCAGTGGTCTGCTGGAGCTGTGTGGTGAAAATTAATGTATTTCCTTGTGAGAAATCAAAAGTATCTCAAGCTCGCTGTTGTTTGATATGGAACATTATAAGAGCGTATAAATCGTCAAACATGAGCCAAGCGAGTACATCAGGTACAAACAGAGTCACAGGACACTTATTCAGCTGAATAGTTTTGGAGAGAGTTTCTACACTTAGTGTAAGTCGCTTTGGATAAAAGCATCAGCTAAATGAAATGTAATGTAATGTACACTCGCGGAGAGTCCAGAAAGTCTGACCCCCTCCTTGTGAGGAGAGCGGCCTTATATCCACGTAAGGAGGCGCCCTCTTCTTCAGCCCTCACGGCGCTCAGCATATACATCCATCATTGGTCATCTGCACGTATGGACCGTGGATTCTAGTTGAGAAAGGTCACGTGTGTGCCCCGGGGCAGAAAAATACTGCTGGACACAAACACGGATTGATTACATAGAAGGGACATGTGGGTTGGATATACCGGTTTTCCCTTCAAGAACGCACTGTTGATACAGGGACATAAGGTCAGCTACAGATCAGTTACATAGGATGCATTTTTCTCCGACACTGTGCAGGTACAGAGAGGGACAGGAGGAGACTGGTCAAAAGGGCGGGCTCTGTCTTGGACAGTCCTCTGGACTCCATGGAGGAGGTGGGTGAGAGGAGGATGTTAGCCAAGCCGACATCGATCATGGACAACACCTCTCACCCCTCCATGAGACTGTAGGAGCTTTAAGCAGCTCCTTCAGCTCAGACTGCTGCACCGTCAGCAGGAAAGAGCGCTACCGCAGGTCGTTGTCCCGACGGCTGTCAGACCTTTCAACACCACCCTAAAATAACGTTGCATTGTATTTTATTTCATTTCATTTCATTGCATAGCACCTCCCACTTTTTCCATTCCTCCTAAACTGTATATATGTATTTCATTTTTGTATATATAGTCTGTGTGTGTCTATTTATTCATTTGCCCTTATTTTTTTCTAAAATAATTATTTGCATCTACCTTATTTTATGTATGCATATTTGTCATTTGTTTTCATATTGTGTGCACCTTTTTTTTGTGTGTGTGTGTTTTCTCTGCTGCTGTGACGACTAAATTTCCCCTCCGTGGGGTTAATAAAGTCTAAATCGAATCTAATCGAATCGAATCTAATCTAATCTAATCTAATCTAATCTAATCTAATCTAATCTAATCTAATCTAACAACCATCTCAGTGTACAGAAGGTGTTTTAGAATTTGTCTCCTCGCTGCTCTGACAGGACTCACCGCTCCTGTGAGCTCCGTCTCTTTCGGCTCTACTTCATGTATTAACAAGCAACAGGCAGACTGGGGAACAACAATTATTAGTAATGTTGACACACGGCAGTTTAGTCAAGAGATTACGTGTAATTTAACTTCTGTAACTATTAAACCTCAAAATAAGACGATCCTTCACGTGAACTTCCATCTTCCATCCATGACCTGCCGGAGAAACGCTGCTCCTCCCCTCAGGTGAATCAGTCATCGGCCCCTGAAGAGATTAAAATGAACCGTCAGTTGATATTTCTCTCATGCTTATGTTTCATTTTATTTTAATTTCGCAACGCACACATGAAACAAAAGTGTAGTCCATCTAGTTTTAACGTAGCGGCGCTGCCAACAGGTGCTGTACTAAACAAGGCCAGCTGACGTAGCGGTTGTAGCGCTAATGGTTTGTAATAAACACCTTCGTAGATGCGTGGAAAGTTATCACGCAGCTAAGAAACTGTTAAAACAAACAAATCAACATATAAACAAAAGTTAAAGAGAAGCTTGACTAACATCAGTACACCTGACACTGCTCTCTGCTCCTGTCCGCCTTCCAGTGTTTCCTTCAGCGCAATGCATGATGGGAAGTCGGGCGTGGGTGAGTGACCGTCGGATGGTCACTGCTTTTCATGGTGCATTGTGGGATACTTTAAGCGCCCTACGTAGTGGATGAGATTTACCGACTACAGAGGGAACACGTGGAACGCAGTCCGGCACTGTTCTCGGCCATCTTTACCGCCCGCTTGCATCTTGGGTGGCGTTGTGAGGTCTTGAATGAGGACTTTGAACGCAGCTTTCTTGTGTTGGCAAGAAGTTACAGTGTAAGATATCCATTGCTTTTTGTTGCCGTTTCACCTTTTGGCCACATTCTAATTGCAGCTTTATACCTTGCCCAGAGGTGATGCAGTTGTATCTCCTGTTTTTCCTGTTTTGTTTTGTTGTTGTTGTTGTCTTGATAAGGAGCACTTCATTTCTGTATTTGTTTCTACTTGGTTTGTTTTGGCCCGGGCTCTCCCTAAAGTTTTTTTTTTCTAGCTTTACAAACTGCCAAAAAACCAAATCAGCTTGAAATTGTCTTGCTCCGGTAGTTTTGCTCGGCTGCTCCGACCTCTAAACCGAATTTAACAACTGTCTGGTTGAGGTTCAGTTCTTCCACACCAAACTGGGAAAACTATTTATTTATATACTTGTGTTATTGGGACACTTTCAGGTTGGAGCAGGAAGTTAAAATATCATTATATGCTGCAGCATTAAGCCAAGTGAATGACTTCCCGCTCTCTTGATGTAACTGGAGATGAATACATTGTGATGACAGACATCTTGCAGAAGTAGTTTGTTCTTCTACTTCAATAAGGCTCATAAATCGCTATATTCAGTGATGTGGAGAACAACTGGCCGAGATCAGCAGATAACTTGCATGCTATCTTCCAACTCTGCATGACGTTGCAAGTTTGGTTGTGGCTAAGGAACCTTTTAAATCACACATTGTGACATGGATAGATAAACAAAGCTGGAACAACTATTGTTTCAGTCAATGAAGGTTGAAATGGAAACACTGCTGTATGAGATCTGTTGGTCTGGCTGGCCAGCCTGAAAAGTTGACTCTTTTTCCTCTGAACTTCACTGTTTCTGAACTTCCAGTGCTTCACTGTCCCACGGCAGCATAGCCGACATTATGTGATTATATGAATACGAATTTGCATGCTGAGCTGTGCGTGAAGGGGAAGGCTGAATTTCTGCTACTGCTGTTTTTTTGGGTGCAAGTTTATTTTCTCTTGCACTGACATTTTAGATGTCCTAGCTCAGAATACAAAATAGCTTTGGGATAAAAGCCAAAAGAGACAGAAAAATAACACATACCGAATGTCTTTTTAAGCATTTGTGCTGACAAAGAAAAATCTAAATGCGTGTTTCTTGGATAAACTGGAAGTTTCCCACAAGTCTCAGTGCAAGAAAAGGAAGCAACAACAGAGGGGGAAAGTCTGCTTTGGGACGTTTTGAATTTGTCAGTCAAAAAAAAAAAAAAAAAAGAAGGAGAAGCTAGATTTCATACACTTGTCTGTCCATCCACATGCTCAGTCTGTTTTATTCCCATGTTGTAGGCATGAATACAAAATGAACACATTCATAATGAAGCTGTTAAACATGAAAATACTATGAGAGTTCATGGAACCAACGTTACAACTAAAAAACGTCCAGAAAACCATGACAGCTTGTATAATATGATGATGATGATGATGATGATTGACACAACGCTCCCCACTGTTAGTATGCAAAAGAGGATGTGACAGCCGTGCTTTCCATTAAAGCCTTCTGCATTAATCAGATCCAGAGGCACCGACATGTTTTCACAGGGATTGTATCGTTTTAAAGAAGCTGTAATCATAATCTACGAATAGTTTAATAGGTTTGAACGTTACACTTCATCAACAGTCTGCTACAATAATGGTGACTAATGAAGACATCTTAACCAACTCATGTAGATTATGATCCATTTGTAGTTGAATGAAAATGACAATCAAAAAAACAATCAAATAATTAGTACTTCTTCTTTACCTCCACCTTCTCCCTCTCTCTCTCCCTCTCCCTGTCTCTATCTCTTTCTCTCCCTCTCCCCCTCTCTCTCTCCCTCTCCCTGTCTCTATCTCTTTCTCCCTCTCCCCTCTCCCTCTCTTTCTCTCCCTCTCTCCCTCTCCCTGTCTCTCTCTCTTTCTCTCCCTCTCTCTCTCCCTCTCCCTGTCTCTCTCTCTTTCTCTCCCTCTCTCTCTCCCTCTCCCTGTCTATATCTCTTTCTCCCTCTCCCCTCTCCCTCTCTTTCTCTCCCTCTCTCTCTCCCTCTCCCTGTCTCTATCTCTTTCTCTCTCTCCCTCTCTCCCCCCCCTCTCCCTCTCTATCTATTTCACTCTCTCTCCCTCTCTCTCTCTCTTTCTCTCCCTATTCCTCTCCCTCTCTGTTTCTCATTCTCTCTCGCCCTCCCTCCCTCTCTCTGTCTGTCTCTCTCTCTCTCTCTCTCTCTCTGTCTCCCTCTCGCCCTCCCTCCCTCTCTCTGTCTGTCTCCGTCTCTCTCTCTGTCTCCCTCTCTCTCTCTCTCTCCTCTCTCTCTCTCTCTCTCTCTCTCTCTCTCTCTCTCTCTCTCTCTCTCTGGGTCAGTCAAGGCCTAATTGGTGTCTACTCCATTAGAGACTGGGCAGCAGACTGTTTGACCCGCCCTGAGACTCACGGAAACAACTTACCAATTAACTTCTTACTATCCTGACAAAGGGATTCCTTTTCTTTACATGTGTGTGTGTGTGTGTGTGTGTGTGTGTGTGTGTGTGTGTGTGTGTGTGTGTGTGTTTGTGCATGAAGCTGGGTTTATGCTTCCCCAGAGATGCATATAAATGTGAAGGGTGTTATCTCACAGAAGAGCCAGCAGGCACACGTCTCAAGCAAGTTGATTTTTTTCATTCAGCACCAGCTGCGATGTGGCTCCAAAATAGAGACAAAAGCAAATGTAAGCCCGTGACATACTAAATGAAACAGCTGCACCAGCGTATCTGAGTGACCCCCGGGCCTGTTCACCCACATACAGCCAGCTCACGACAGAGTGTGAACCTGTGAGCAAAGATTGTTTTGAAGTTTGTATGTGCTGTTTTTGCTCTCTATATCTTAATATATGAAAATAAAAGTATAAAAACATGGCTGTATTTTTACAAGGGTAATATGGAGGCTGGTGTATTTGTGTTTCGTTGTATATCACAGTTCAATGGCCCCTTAGTGCTTACTAGCAGTCTTTACCTGCAGCAGTAATAGAGTACAGCATTAATAAAGATATATAATAGATGGTATGAGGTTTATTATGTTTACCATATTGTTTTACATTTTAGCACGCCAACATTAGCTAATTACTGCTAAACTCCAAGCACACGTGAGGCTAAAGGCAATGTCTTTTGGTTCGCAGGTATTGGCCACATTACATGTTGACTTGCTGACCAAGTTAGTATCCTTTTGGGAACATTAATATCTGTTTCATGGCATTCAACCCCAGAGTTGTCAAACTATTTCACGGACTAAAGTGACAGAAAAACCTTTTCCAGAGACACAACACTAAACACGCATAATAAGCAGGTTGACTTCGTGGTGACTGTTGTCGTCATCACCGATCTCAAAGACAGCAACGGAACAAAGCAGGGAACCGTTCTGGTCCCATTTACAAAGAGGAAAGTCAGTTTATAAAGCAATAGGATGCTGCCTAAACATCAGTTGGGATTCAGAAGACCATCAACCTGTTAGTGCCACCTCTACAGGGGTGAAATCGTCACTCTGATGGAAGCAGGAAGTGGGCGATCTACCGGGGTGAGTCTGTGAATGAGATAAGGTCAGAGAGAGTAAGTGTATGGGTGATGGATTTACCGACATGAGGATGTGGATCTATGCATCTCTGTATCTGTGCGTGTAAATCAACCTGTCTGCGGAAGCTGACTGATTGTCTCTGAGGTCAGACCCTTTCAACTCTATTTCCTCCTCCTGTACATCCTCCCTTCTTCCTCTGAATGAATTATTACTGTGTTTCTGCAGGAGGATCCAACACACGCAAGACATTAATCACATGTTTAGAGTGCTTGTTTAGTTGGTATTGTTCAGAGTAGGCAGCATGATTTTAGCAACTATGAGCTCTTTAGACTTTCTTGTACTTGCAATTTCTTATAAATACATGTACCCACTTAGAAATCAGACACTCAAACATTATGACAGACACTAGCAAGAAAAAAAAAAACAGTAACGTTGTGGACGGCGGAGAAGTCACCATTTCAGATGCTACCTCAGCACTTTTATTCTGCAACCTTTTACATTCAGCAGTGGCTTGCAGGTGATCTGAGATGTGTCTTGGACAACGACATTTTTGGGATTGAGTTAGTTTGCTTCAGCTTTAAAAGATACTAGTCAAATCAGAGATGAATGTAAATTGGGAAAATTAAATATTAAATATAATATATAAAAACATATTTAAAAAAATGAACCTAACCTATTACTGATTTATTAATTTAAAAAAAATAGTGGTAATAGACAAGTAGAACATTAGCTACTTTGTAATGTTTTTTCATATCAACGAACCAAGTTAGCAGCAGTCATCACACTCCTTCTTTAACTTCTTTATGCTTGCAGATCTTGAAACTCCTCATTTCCTTATAGTTTGCCCCCACTTCCTTTCTTTCCTCTTACTCAATATTCTTGCTGTTTCTTTGTCTCTCCAACTTGTTTCATCCTTTTCACTCCCTTGTTGTATGTCTTGTTTTTCCCCTTGATTCTGTTCTTCTCATTTCTTTTTTTCCCCCACATACTTTATTTACTTTTTTGTTCTTACCTGTTTCCTATCCAGCTGTGTCTCTTTCCCTCTCTCTTACCTCCCTCTTACCTTTCCCCTTGCATTTCTGTCTCTTTATCCAACTCTGACCTCTGCATGTCCATCCCCATTAGTTTTCTTCCTGCCTTTCCTTCTTCATCTCATGAACTTGCCTCATCTTTGTGCTCCTTTCAAAACCAACCTGACGGCTTAGTTCCTCAGTGCCTCAATCTTCTTCCTCTCAGTCTATATCAGATATTTTTTGCTCTGTCCTTTTTTCTTATGAATCTCTATAAATCTGCCTGTCTGTCTGTCCGTCCGTCTGTCTGTCTGTCTGTCAGTCCGTCTATGAATCACCGAAGTTCGGCTGTCCTTTATCACAAATGATTCTGTGATCATTTATATGATATTATCTTGTCAAAGACCACACCAAAACAAAATGGCTTATCTTTCCTGTTCGCATCACCTTTGACTTTCTCGATTATATTTCCTCTCAACAGTTTAAACATTGTACTAATGCAGCAAAAACAACAACAACAACAACAATAAAACAACCAGTGAAGCAGACAAGTGAATATTTCAGACACTGGTTCTTAAAATGTGTCCTCTATTTAGGTAATAATAACAATGAATTATAAATGATTATACAACAACATAATTTATATTATATAAATGCATATTGCATACTGATAATATCTATACTCCAGAAAACAAAGGGGAAACAAGGGAAACATAAGGAAACTTACAAAATCAAAGAAATCAAAACACAACTATTTGGATAAAACAAGCTGGCCCTTAAATGGCATATAAAGTGCCTTATACAGATATTTATACCTGCAGGAGCTGATCCACTGTCTAATTAACAACAGTCTCTACAAAGAGAGCAGACCTGAATGGCTTACAAACATTTAGCCTGGTTCTGTGTGTTTTCTTCCTCCTTACAGCATAAATGTGTCTATTTCTATGAGCAAACCAAACTGATCCTCTATTTCTTGCTCTCCTTCTCTCCTTACTACAAGCCAATGTGTCACAGCACATTTTTATTCTAAATCACATCTTGTTTTATATTAGAAGAATAGGATATATTACTCAGCAGTGATAACCTTATAATAAGAAGAACAATCCACATGGCAGCCATAAGCAAAGTGAGCCCACAGCACTGAGTCAAAGGCTAAAGGCCAGTCAAACTCTAATCTCATTTAATAAAGTCATATTTTATCAATGTTGAGCACTGAGACCTTGGGTTTGTGACTCTACAGTTTAAGGATTATAATATTTGAGAGTCAAGAATAAAATTAAACAAAAGGAAAGTCACAGAATATTGTACCTCTGCAGATAATGAAAAACTGACGATGAGAATATGACCCTATTAAGAAAATATGTCGGCGACTATTTTAAATGTCAGAAGTATAATGTAAATGTTACACAGTAATGTATAGTTTCTGCAGATAAAAGGGGCTGGATAATGTCACAGAATTGTTAAATATCAATAGATAAATTTAATTAAAATATTAATTTAGTAGCACAGTTAATAATCATAAAAAAATAATAGTTAATTCCAACAGTCATACAGTATGAAGCTTCTAAATGCATCAAACGTGAAACCATTGACTCCAAAACGCTACAATTTAGCTGGTATCGACCAATCAAATCAAGTCTTTAGATTCTCTCTAATGTAACTATGATCAATACATTTTCAAATTAAAATCAGATCACATGACTATTTGTATCACTCGAGTCTGCAGTTTCTCTCAGCCCTGTGAACGTTTACGATTAGAACTGTTCTGCTCTCTTTTTTTTCTGGTCAACTTTACTCTTCGGGGTCACTCACTCATTTTTAGAAACAGCAGGCAGCTGCATTTAGCAAAAAAAACTCTGGAAACCAAACGCAAGCTATCCAGCTTTAAACATCAGGCAAACAAAATTGGTGTTTAGCAACAGAGGAGACCAATTATTCCCTCAAAAAGAAGAATTACAGGGGGAAAGAAAAAAAGTTGCTAATTTATGTGCGTTGCTTTACGTTTGCCCCAAAAAAAAAACATATTTCAGCTTCAAGAGTAGTGAGCTTTGACTTACATCCGATGCCATTTTTGCGGTGAACAGAAGAAACAGTTTCATCGCAAACTGAGAAATTAGATGAAATGAGTGTTATTGTGCAGCTGAGGCTGTGACCTGCGTTAGGAAACACGACTTATAACTTCTTCGTTGGGTGGTCATTTTACACATAATTGTAGCCAAATTCACAGCAGTTATCTGTATGGTGATTTTGTCAGACTATGTGATATTTGAAATGAAATGCTGTGTCAGACGGAGCTGTCCAGGATGAGACACCACAAAAGAAGTGATAATGGTCCGCCAGGTTTAGTCTGTAATGTGCAACGGGGGGCCAACAATTTGCATGAGATGTATCTATGTGTTTTTACAAAATTCCTGTGAAGCCTGCATTTTATTTACACTTTTATTATAATAACTAGTTATCACAGACACTCAAATTAAATCAGTTGGTTTAGAGATGATTACAGGCTTTAAGTTGGTTGGTTTTTGGAGTTTCCTGCGGGTGTTCTGTCTTCTACAGTCGAACAAAATGCAGATTAGCTGAATTGGAGTCACACAATTCCTTTTTTTTCCAATTGTTTTTACAAATTAAAATTATTCTTCAAATTCCTTTTCAGAGGGGAAGAGTTGAAGGTACGTGCTTGTTTTTCTGGTGCTACAATGACAACCAGGAGGAAAAGGCCTGACATATGCTTGGTGAGATTTTCAGCCCCTTTTAATCCTCCCTCTCTGTATTTGATCACTTATCAGAGAGGAGGCATTATGTGCGAGGATAATAGTATGTCTACTTATTATTGGGTGTCTGGTGGGCTAATAATGGGAGTGGTAACCAGAGTGAGGATCCGCAGTGGCTGAATAGTGATGGATGAATAGGTAATAAACTCTTGCATCAATTATTAATGTGCTCCCTTGTTATAAATCACCTGTGTTCGCCTGTTTGTGTGAACTGTGTATGTGTGTGTGTCTGCATGAGTGTGTGTGTGATGAGGGAGGGCCCTCCATGAATAATGAACATTCAATTCTCATCTCGACTGGGGATTTCACACCATTCAAACTCATGGGAGGGGGGTGGGGTGCATGTTGCGAGAAGGACAGATCAAAAATGTGATCCAGAGTACTGATGTCGTCTTTGTGTGTGTTTGAAAATGTGAATGTAACACTGGAAAAAAAAAAAAAAAAAAATGCATGAAAGGGAATTCAGGCCTGTTTGGAGTTGTTATCCCTTTATCTGTGTGTATGTCTGTGCAGTACATGCCCGAGCCTCTAACTATGCGCTACGCTGAAGTGTTATTGCATTATTCAGGCGGCAGGTAAGAGGCCAGCTGAGCTTTTACCTACATCGCGGTCTTATGATTATGTTTGGATTTGCGTCAGGATGATGGATTCCCAAATGAAGAAACATCTTCTCCTCAGTTCAACATGTTTTCTCCTGCCTGCAGAGACAAACGTACAGTGCTGCCTGCCACACCGGGAGCCCATTATGGAATCAAGCACTGTTGTTTGCAGCCTGCCAGGGGATCCAAGAACATACCCATTATGTAATTTCCTTATGTAAAAATATTGTTTTCAGTCTCTATTTGTGCATCATTGTTCGCTTCTTTTCCTCCTACCAACTACTTTCTGTTGTTGTCTTGCCTTTTGTTTTCACTGTCTTGTTAACATCTTGTCTATTTCTGCATCTCTGTCCGTAGCAGTGAGGCATATTTCTCCTATTTTTATCACTGTTGGCAACATATTATGCTGATCCTGAAACTGTTAGTGTTTTGACAGAAATGGAAAAAAAATGTAATTACAGTTTAATGATTAGTCTGATAAGAATACAAATTGATTACTAATTGGCTTTTCAAGAGTAAAGATTTGTAAAAAAAAAATTATATTATTAGATTTCATTATTGTGAATAAAATATCTTTATTTTTATGTTTGTCATGGAGATATTCCTCTATGGCTGTACTGCTCATTAAAAATGATGACTGATATCACTGTTCAACAACCCTCAAATCTCTTAAACTCTTCCTGTTGCTTAATCTTTGTCAAATAGGTGACTTTCTGATTAACTCTTTAAGCCTCTTGAATGCTTTCAACAGTCTCCCTAAACTGATTTAATCAAACTAGCATCATAGTGGTTCTTCAGGAAAAAAACGGGCATTGTCCCTTACTTGTAGTCCCCCGAGATCCAACTAAAAGCCCAGCTGAAAATAGAGACCACATTTTAAGTTGTATCTGACAAGCCAGGGTCATTTTAATCTCCCTCAGGCTGAAATGTGGTGTTTCATACCACTCCTGACTTTTCCACTGAGAAGCATCATTTCAAAACGTGTTATGTGATTGATGATCTCTGAGGGGGGACTGTGAGATTCTTGCAGCTGAAAAAAAGCAATGTGATTTGGTTTTGGGAGATAAAGACACAAAACAGGCACACAAGTAAAAAAAAACAAAACAATCTTGATTATAGATGGTGGAAGTTGGAATGTGGTGCCAAAGACAATATATAAAAAAGGAGGGAAACAGGGAGGAAGATGTTTCAAATGGCTTTACTATAGAAGTACAGAGTATACAGGATTCGACCAAAAAGTTTGGACTGCTCCTGTTGTGTAAGAACGGAGCGCAGCACAGTAATGTACGCTGAGCAGAGGATGACATGTTTTCATGAGCAAGTATTCCAAGTGACATTGGTACATCAGTACCTTATGTAGCGTTATGCTAATTTACTACGTGAGGATTAAATTTGCTCTCGTTATTAGAAGGGACACCAGTCCACTATTGGACAAAATATGAACTTTACGTTAATATGAAATCAGTCAATCATAATCTGAATTTATGAATTCTCGTATCAGAACTCAAATTCTTTGATATATTCAGAAAGAAGCTGTGACACAGTTTGGGTCTAATTAAAAATATTTATTATATAACTTCTCACAAGAAATGACTAAATGATGTGTGTTTATAGGAATGAGAATGCACAATTACTTCTGATTACTAATGGCGAAGTGAAATTGGGAATTGTTACCGGCTAAAGGAGACGGACCTGAATAAATAAAATTTAAGCCTGATGCTAAATTTGAATTTGCCCCCCTGCAGAAATGAACCAGCCTTACTTTGAGATGAATTGGAACCACGGGCCGGAAAACGCGTCCAGATGGTGACGCTCAGAGGTCCGGTAGATGAAAGACGAATAACGGGGTTTTCCTCCCGTTCTCAGCTTCCAGTCCGTTCGTCTGATAAGTGCTGGCCCTGAGGTCCCGTCGCAAAGCAGTCAAAAACGTCTCGGTCCGGCTGGACGTTTGCAGGTGGAGGTGGGCGACGTCTGGTCGTTAACACGTACTGATGAACGCTTAAGAGCTGGCCTTGCTCGCGGCGTTAACACAATTACTGAGTGATGCAGGCTCGTCAAATGGGTTGAATTGAGTACTTAATCGGCGAAATCGCTGATGTACTCTAGGACTTTGATTGCTATGTTCAAAGCTTAATAAAAGTAGATATAAAAATGACGAAATCAAAACTTAATGAAACTCAAAATAACGAATCTGTACCGAATCTTTTTGAATCTTGGTGAATCTTGGATGGAAAGCGAATCAGTAGAAATTTGGATCATAATCACAATCATAATGGTCAGCTTGGGTCTGTCTGTTTTAAGGTTGGAGGGTCGGGGTGTCGAATTTCACCTTATCGATACTGTCTCAGAGGCCGAGGAGGGGGGTCAGGAGGAGTTTTCGTGAGGGACCGCATTTAACACGATTTGATTCAAACTAGGTCTAAAATAAATCCCTCATTTCATTTCAGCAGCATATTATGAGATATATAATTATCACAGATCACATTTTAAACGATAAGGTCATTTTACCTAATCACTCAGATAGAGAGAATGGAGAAGAGTGAGTGGAGAGGGAGAGAGAGATTGAGGCAGAGATCTGGGGTTAAACCATATTCACCTCTCTAAACTCCAGATATAAGTTTTAGTAACACATTACTTTTGATAACGTCAAACGGTTAGTATGAGAATATAATAGCATACAGGATGTTAGTCTATGAAATTATGAATCCAAGTCCATAATGTGTCATTATAGTCTGAGTTATTGGCAAATCTGACCAAAAGGGGGAGACGTGGTCCTTCTGGGGTGGTCAATGCTGTGGTCATCTGGTCTGGAAACTACCACTTCTGGGGGAGGATTTGTGACAATGAAGGGATTAAGTAGGTATATTTTTCTTTCACGGTTAAGTGGATAGGGTCTCCAAATTGACAGTTTTTATAGCCCAAAAAAAGGTGTGGATAGTACTGTTGTGACTGAAAGTTTTCATCTTCATGAGGTAAAAGGGTGATAAACAGGACCAGGGGAGTTTACGCAGAGTTCACATCCTCTGGCATGTGAGGGTTTGGAATTCCAGAGATAACGCTGAGGAGATGTTGTCCTGTAACTTTTGTGTGGGATACTTCAATAAAGCAAATTCGCGACACTTATGTTATGCATTTTGATGACCACTGGTACATGCCCATTTGTGATGTCACCATGTATTTAAGAGGACAGTGCACAAAATATGTTCAATTCAATTCAATTTTATTTATATAGCGCCAAATCACAACACAGGTTATTTCATGGCACTTAACACATTAAAGTCCTTACAGCAAGACTTTACAATATTATACAGAGAAACCCAACAATTCAACAATTACCACATAAGCTAGGAGGGAAAAAACTCCTCTTTAAGGGAGAAAAACCTCCTTCCTTCAAACTCAAGCAATCTGCAAGAGATATGCTTCTAAAAGCCTACACGGCAATGAATCAATGAGCCGACTGAGGTGTTTTCAGTGGTATTTGCATTTCAAGAGGGGCAGAAAGTCGCTGTGTGAGACCAGAGAACAAGTGTCAGGTCAGCGGAGCAACTAGGTGGGTTTTGTTTGACATTCGTGGGGTTGTGACCGTGAATTCATCCCACATTGTGAGACTGTCAACACAGACGTCTACTGGCACTCAGGTTCTCCAACATGACGATGCAAAACACATGATTTTCTCACCCACATCAACAAATCGTCACTCCCCACCCTCCACTATTCTCAAGTTTCAGGTCCATGGTGAAATGGCAAATGATGTCGATCGAGCGATGTAACCTGGGCTACTCACTCACCAAGGTTATAGCTTCTCCCTGCTCATGCTGTGCTGCGCTCCATTTAACACAAACAGTGTCTGAACTTTTAGGTTGCACTTCATACACAGGGAAGAGACCATGTGTCAGGAAACCAGCCCTTATGACACCTAAACATTTCCCTCTAATTAAAACAGACAAATTGATGGCTCTTATAGTGGCATTATGTGGTACACTTACCCACCAACATCCCATACTCTGCACCCTGTAGTTACGGGGGAAAGCCAACATACCCTGACCTCCTAGCATCCACCATTAACCAGCACATTAGACATTAACGCAATGCTGCAGGAAGTAGTTGAAGCTATGCAGCAATAATTCAGTAGCTAAGTAGCAATAATGGCACTTGATATAATCAAGAGAGATGTCTTTTTTTAGTCTGAAAATCGCTTGATTATGTGGACAATAAGCTTTTGTACATGACAGTTATAAACACAGGGAGCAGCTGCAGTGTGGGATATTAAACGGCACACTCGTTTATTAACGGGTTTCAGCACGTCTACTGAACATAAAAAGGCGACCAAAGATACTGCCGTGACAGTTTGTTTGTGTTTTTCAGATGGAAGATTACAAGATTGCGTCAGTCTTGCATGAGCTGCTTTAAAGGAAATTCAGTGTTTCCTCACAAAGAAGTTCAGTGTGTGAATGCTATTCTTATTAAGTGGAAAAATTAATAGACGGCAGTTTGATTAAAGTACTTTAGTGACTAAAGTCAATTAATTAAACAGTATCACTGCAATTCATCTGCTAATATAAAGCTATACAGATAAATTGCTTACTGAGAAAACTCTTGAGGTATTGAGGAGCTCAATGTAAAATACCTCCTGAGTGACCTGTGCAATGAAAATGATCCTTGATAACTGTTTACCTGTATGTGGTACAACAATCAGTGTTCTCCAAATAAAATAATAAATAATTCACTTTGCAACAGAATAAATGAAACCCTATTTCCATCATGCATAGTTCAAGGAGTCCTCCAAGCCCTGACAGCGCTGCAAAAACCCCACTGATATATAGTGCTCATAAATAGAGCTGCAGGTTGTATTGTCATTTTAAAATGATTATTGCCCAAGAAAATAATTATCTTTTCATGGGATAATAGGGATTTAATGACGTAACTGACGTATGATTTTACATTTAGAAGTGCAGATTATTAATCTTAAAAGAAAACATGTATTCAACCTAATATCGAGTTCCATTCATGCAGTGCACAGAGCGGACAACGCAATCTGATATATATCACTGTTACCCTGTTAAATGACTTCGGGCCAATGCTCTTTGCCCTAAGAGTCTCATAAATAGGTATGGTAACCTCACCAGAGATAGCTTACTTATAGGCTACAACAGGCAAAGCATTGTGGAGATATTTAATCAACTACAGACATCTTAAAGTATGCAAAGCTTGTGCAATATTAGTATATTCCTGCAAGACTTCCTGAAACTATTCATTCAGATGGAAATAGTGTGTGTGTGATATATATATATATATACCTATAACTATACCTATAGCTATAGCTATTTAAATGTACCTATGATACACCCATTATATAACAAACTGAAGATAGAAATTGAAATTATGCTCCTCTAAATAGATGCAGTTCGTGATAGTGGCGCTTGTTTGCTCCCTTCATTATTCACCAGTCACACTGAAGTAGAAAGCGTAAAGGAATATAATTTATTTTACAAAGCGACAATTCCTCCTATCCCTGATTCGTTTTCTATTCTTTTTTTATTTCCTTGTGTACATATGCACACCACCTTCCACCTCTCTAATTCAGCTGTGGTGAAAGGAGCAGAAACTAAATCATTGGGGTTTTTTTTAAATGAAAATTGAATGTAAAAACTGGTAGTTGCTGTGGCTTTATGGGTGAAATTGTAGATGTTTTACTTTAAGACATTCCATCAACAACAGTAAGTTTGACACGGCAACAGCTTGATGGACTCGACTGAAATGAACCTACGGATGGCTGACTGAAAGTTTAACCACATCTTAATGCTTTTTATTTTGTGTGGTTGGTTGTTTGTTTTTACAAATTACTAGCTATAATTTGTCAGTTATTCTTTTAACTAATCCTGCTTTAGAGTATTAATTACTAGTTGAGTCGGTGCTGTAAGTTGGTCCTGACATTTTTGGGTCGACTTATCTGACTCGGTCCAGTGTCTTTTATTTTTTTTTTGGTTTGTTTTTTTTGGCTCTGTTAAAGTTGATTTTATTTAAGTTTTGAATGCATCTTCATGGGTATTTAGTTTTTTGGGAGGGTGGGGGGGGGGGTTTCAAGACTTGTGCAGTTGTATACGAGTGGGATGTTCAGTGGGTTGTACAATTACTGCCAGAATGAAAGAAAATGAACATTCATTCAGAATGAAAGAAAAATAAGGTACTTTTTCGTTTTTAAATTGCACATTTTCGTGTTTTTAAAAAGGCCGATTTGACAAAACATGACTCGGCAAAAGCGCGTTGCGCCCAACACGACGCGAGTATTTAAACTGGGAATCGGTCTACTTGATTTAGTCGCATAGGTGACTTGGTTTCATATTTTGGGGACATCTAAAAAAGTTTAAACGATGTGTCACAGAGACGGACGAACGCATGATTAAATGGTCACACAACCGTTGTCCATTGGACTCCATCCACCAATGACGAGCAAGATCACACTGTGATGTCGGTTGCTTCGTGAAAGCAGAAACGTATTATGAAATCTCATCGTGGGTATGAACGAGTGCTGCCACTGGCACTGATCCATACAATAATGTTCATTTTGCACAGTGAGACAGTAAAGCCATTACCACTCCACTATTAAACCGAGGCCAGTTTGAAAAAAAATTAATCAAGTGATTATTTTTTTACATCTCTTCTCTCTTACATATTAATGCATAGACATTTGCTCTGGGTGTCCAACTTTAATTCACTTTTATGTGGAATATATCCTTTATTAAACACTCTGCACCACTGTTTGAAAAGGGCTTCTGTGAATATGATTAAAGCCACCCCACAGACTCGCTAGCATGTCCTGGACCCTGTTTCTAATGAGCAGTCCAGTGTCTTTATAGTTGCATTTGAGAGCATGGTCTCTGTATGAAGAGTCTATCGATCCCTCCACAAAGAGAGTCGTGTGGTAGAAAGCCATTAAAGTGTCACTCGACTGACTCTGTAAATCAATGACACACACATACAGTAGCAGAGAGATGCAAAAATTTCATGGAAACTAATCAGGTGGCAAGTAAGAATTGCATGGGCAGTGTGTGTGTGAGTGTGTGTGTGTGTGTGTGTGTGTGTGTGTGTGTGTGTGTGTGTGTGTGTGTGTGTGTGTGTGTGTGTGTGTGTGTCTCTGGGTGTGTCTGAAGTACAGCTCCCGGCTGCTGCAGTAGCTTGAGGATAATCCATAATGAAAAAATAATTGGTCATGTGGAGGAAATGGATTTTCCAGCACGCCCTTTACAGTATGATGATTATTGAAATGCACACCTTTATGTTGGTGGCTCTGCTGTTTGAAATTGCGTGCATGCAAGGTTGGGATTAGTGTGTGTCTGATATTTCTATGTACATAATGTACATCTGAGTGTGGACTATATGCCAGCTTTTTTTGAGCCTCTACCCAGTATATGCCTGACTGCATGTATATATCTATCAGCTCAAACAAATAAATGTGTGATTTATTGTGTCGCGTGGCCACAAACGTGTGAATGTATGATCATATGTGAGTAGGTGTGGACACGGAGAAGAAAGGTAATTGTTTCTATCTTAATTCCTGCTTCCATCCATCCAACCATACAGCAGTGAAATCCAACAAAAGAAGGGCAGCTGAGTCGTTTGTCAGCCATGTTGAAATGTTCCTAATTGGATTTCCTTGGCAGCAGTATAGGATGGTATAGGGAGGGGAGCTGAAGAGAGTGAAAGGAAAATGAGACGAGTTAATTTAGTCTCCTTGAGTCAAACTTTTCCACCGTTTTATATCTAGCCCCATTTAAATTAAAATGAAAGACCATAAACCATTATAAAAATATTGTATACAATGTCATAATTATAGAGCTGCACAGTTGCCGCGTTCAAATGACTAGTTATTGCTGTAAATAAAATTATATTTGGAAATGAATCTTTAATTGATCAATCCTGACACAAACAGACAGGTAGAGGCATCATTGTGATCAGGATCTACAGTTTAAAATCCACCCATTTAATCAGGGATTAAGTAACACTTTGAATACCATGTAAATGCCTTTGATAGTTTGCGTGACCTTTCTGTTTCCTGCAGCAGTTCATGTAACTAGTACTCAAGTACATTCAAGCTTAAGTCAAGTACATTTGGTAAAATCTGAACATTGTGTACTATACCCAGACACTAGTAATGGACAGGTCAGGGTTTTTAAAACCCACAGCCACGCAACAATTTGTAAGACATAAACGTACTCGCCTGACCCAGTAAAATCTGCAATACTCAACCACCTGAACCTGAACGGGACTCCAAAGCACCAACGTCAGCCTGAATCCTATACAGTAAGTAATGGCATCTGTTGCCTATTACAGAGTAAGAGATAACGTTTTAAGTGAACATTTGAAAAAGGACAGACACACAAACAATAAGGTTTTATAAGAGCCACTGTGGGATACAACAAAGTGTCTCAGTGTTTTGTTATTGGACTGTTAAAATAATAAAGGGGCAGCTGTGGCAAAACAAGTAACCCTTCATTTAAGACATGAACTCTCTCTTGGTTCCCCTGTTTTACACACACACACACACACACACACACACACACACACATATATCTGTGTATCCATGCATATCTGGACATTTGCATCCATTTCCTTGTTTGACAGATGGGGTTTGAAGGTAGTTGTGTTTCCTCATTGGCTATGCACCCAAAACAAAAGCAGCAGTGACATGAAGTAATACCCCACTGTCAAGCTAGCTGGTGTCAAGTGGATTTAGCACAATCTATTTGTACAGGTGTCGAACCTTGTATGCATTAAAAGAGGACCTAGAATGCTTTGCCATATTTCTTGTACATTAAATATGGGTATATAATGTTCCAATGTCAAATGTTCATATTAAACGAGTCCAAAGGTCTAAATAACGATGTAAACGTAGTCAAAAGTATTCCTAGATTTGTGCTTGAATGTGCACGGATGGATTTGAAATTTTCAATCAAGAGAGAGAAATTATGTTCATACGTTTACAGTTTCCGGGAAAACGGGGGCTGACAAGCACTGAGGCCCACAAACACTTTCCGCATGTTTGCTGTATGATAAACGCGATCAACGGAGTCAATCAGTAATGAAAATTATTCAAAGGATATTAGATTTGGAACATAGCTGTTGTCCCCACCTCTTCAACCACACTCATCTATTTCTTCATGGTGGAGATACTTACACGACACTTTCTTCAGTGCGCCTCCAGAATCTAATTTAATTAACACTACACTATTCCCTCCCACAGTGTACTTAAATAAAATGACCTAACAATATGCAATTTTTGGTTCAGGTTTAGGAGCTGTTAGCCCTGTATGAATGTAATGAGCAACACGCACTAAACAAACTCATATTGCTTTGGTCACTGCGTGAGTTTTTTTCTCTTTCTCAGTGGACCATATAAAACCCTCAAATGTTTTCTGCATTTTACGACTCAGATCAGTGCCAAGACCGAAGCCAAAGGGTAGACAGCGCAAGTCCAAACAAACAGGACGATCCAACACGGACAGGCAGCCAGACAGATTAACAGCACTGGCATAATTAGCTCCTACAGCCATGTGCGTTGGTTTATTATGCTCGCCACAGTGGCCAGGAACGCACACAGAGAGCTGCTGGGAGAAAGGTATTCCGGTAAAACAGCTCAGCTTGGCACTCTCATCTGACTATTACTGTTATTGCTGTCTGAGTGGATGATGAGAATTATGAAGTGTCTTTGGTTGCAGGGAAGATTCGCATGTTTTCTCCTGGTGGTTTTACAGCCGCTGTTTTACAAAGCAAAGAAAACACTTCAAAAATGACCATTTAAAAAGACAGATCAAATAAAAACACAATAAAAAAAATGTTTTTAGGATGTTTAAGCGATTTTCTCTAAGACTGAAGAAACGGCCTTTTATTTTTTTTATGGCACTACTATGTATCAAGTTCTACTTGTGTGTATGTGTATATGTATGATGACAACACTAACTGCACTTTTATTTATTTGTTTAACCTTTGCAACCCTGTTGATGCTTTTAAAGAGTCCGAGAAGTAAAGATAACATAATAACACTGAGAAGGTAAAACATTTGGATTTCAAATGAAAAGTGGAGCTGAGATGATAAACTCTAAAATATTTATTCTATTATACAAAGCTCTAACATCATTGTAATTAATGCCATTCTTTATTAAATGAGTTGAGGATAATGCAACACGCTGCTTTGCATCATGATCTCAGTTCATACTGTCAGTGCTGTTAGCGCTGGCTCACTGCACACTTATTACAGCACATTAATCACTCAGCACAAGCTAAACTAATTGAAATATTCCAGATTAACTGTCCAGATATCCATAGCAACAGTTTGTGTTGTCTTCTCAAGTTCAAGTTTATATCATAATGTCTTTACCTGCTCTACAAGGGAAGGGGAAGCTGACCAAAGTGTGTGACACACATCTTTAAAAATACCAACCGGTTTGTATTCATGCTTGTGTTACAAATGAGCACAGATAGAGACAATTCCAAAGAAAACTATAAATGAGTATAACAACCAATATAAAGAGACAATAAGTAAGTGTCTTTATGTCAGATAACTGCCATGTGCTGCTGGACATGACCGAAGCAAATATGAATGAAATGCTCGAGATGTTGAGGTTATTAGGATGTATTTCAAGTGTAAATAATTAGCATAAAGAGGCGGGCAGTATGCATAATGATGAAACTCTCTGGAGATCCTGCCGCTGTTCAAAGCTCCCACTCATGTAGTCAATCTCAGTTTGAAATCAAAAGCACAACACTGCAGCTGCTTATTTATCATACTGTAAGGTCTCATGTGGGTGGATGGAGTTTATGGAAATATGAAATGCAAAAGCTAACATTGTCTGTGGGTTACATACCGTATCCTAATACTTCAAACATAAAGTAGCAGATGCAGTGCACTTGTGTGCTATAATGCAAATAAGCCCCATTGCACATTATTGCATGGCTCATATATGATCTCTATACTACAGCAATGTTGGCTTTGAGTGGAGTCTTCACACACAGCTGAGGAGCCAATTCGTGACTGCAAAGTGAAATGGGGTTGATCACCAACGTCAGTTTAGGCAGCAGATCTCCAAGAAGAAAGATCTAATCTCAAAGAGGAGCTGCCTTTTGTCAGTCACGGAAGAATTTCATTTCCATTTACATTGCCATCATCACACCTCAGGAACATGAGGCAGACTTTTTAATTAGCAGCCTCACTGTGGCTCTGTAATATTGTCCGTGCATATCAAATTATCTGTACTACTATTTTGCTGTCTGAATTAGTTATATGGGTTTATGAATGATGGTTGATATTTCGTGGCTACTTTTATTGCTCTCATTTGATTATTCTGGATTGGAAAATCATATTTAAGCATGATGATATCACATTTCATGAGGAAAGACTGTACAGAGATGTTTCCCGTGATGAAATGTGCCTTACAAAATGCTGATTACCTGAGCAAAATATCCTCTGTACTCTGCTTGACCAGATACCTGCTTCGTAGCAGGTTCAACATACCCAGGATATCTTAACAAACCCTGATAAAGGAGATCGCACGAAACGGTCACATGAAGCTGGGTAACAACTCGCCATGTCAACCCAGGGTTTATCAATCAGCTCAGCGCGTTCACATAAAAGAGGAAGTGTTTGCACCATCTGACCAATCGCAAACATGGAGAAGTATATTGACAGTGACATATTTCATAAGGAATAAACTATCATTTTAGAAAAATATGAGGAAGTTAAACACAATTCAGCTGAAAGCAGCACAGCTGCAGCTGCTGAATGACGTAAAAATGTGCTGGCAAAAAAAATAATCACAGATTGTATGAATACGTAGCCTCAGCTGAAAGGCTCAAAATATCACTTTACCATCACTAGCGCATAAAATGATCTGACTCTAATTATGTGTGTATTTAATTTAATTAATGTATTCTTAGATGTAGTTTCATGAAATGTATGGCACGTTTAGCCTAATCATTTCAGAACGTCATTTGTTACGGTTATGTACGTACAAAAAGTCCACAGAGGACATTTTCTGAGAGAATGAATTGGTCAGTAGTTGTTACTTTTGTACTTTTTGATCCAATATTTCAAACTTAACTTGCTCCAGAGCAGATTATAGCTCTGCAGTATAAGTTACCATGGCGATGTGTCCTGATAAGAAGTGAACCAGCTGGTACTGAAAATCTGAGTTAAACCTTAAGTTACTTTGCTAACCGCAAATCCTGATTCGTAGTACAGGCCTCTGCTCATGGTAACGGCAAAGTAGTAGAAGGTACATATACAATATGTTGTAGGTGCCTACTGACTTGATTCTATGTGACTCTGTGACTGTATATTAACACTTGGACAAACAATACATTTTTCAGTATATGTACCAAAGTTTGCCAAGAAGCCTTAATATATTGAGTTCATTGCCGAGACTATAAACACAATACAAGGGAAGAAGACTACAAGTGGCCAGGAGGTGTATCTGTGACAGAGCAAGGCTTCATCATATACTCACGAAACAGACGCAAATTGAAACAGGCAGCTGGGAGTAAGTCATTGGCATTCTCTGTCCTCAGGACCGGAGCTCTAGTGGCCGTGTAAGCAGGAAATGATTTGCACCAATGATGTCAGGTGCAAGCGATTAACTGCCACAATAAAACCTGCTTGATCCTGTGGTGTAGGATCAATAATAACAACAAAAGGCAATAACTGATTCAACTTCCTACACAAAATCTTTACCGTCTATTTGAATCTTTTTGATTTTGTGATTTTTACAGTAAATGTGTGACTACCGGTTGAAACTGCAGGTTGTGTGAGAAAAAGGCAAAAGGAGAGTTAGACAGCTTTATAGAACGCTTCAACATTTTTCTCATAGTGTTTGAATTTGCTCCTTAACTGCTGAGTAGCTCAGCCAAATGTGGCACACATATCACCGCTCCATTCTGTTGGTGCTGCAGAGATGTGACTGGTGTCTTTAATGACCCCTTGAGTGGGAAATTCCCATCAAGCCAATTTCCCGTTGGCCTCTCAAAGGGTGATTATCATCTGTCTGGCGTCCTCCTTTGAATCAGAGCTAAGCTAATGGCATGTTGTGGACTGCAGCAAGGAGAGAGACAGAGAGAAAGAGAGAGAGATGGCCACTTGAGTCTTGGCAAAGAAATCAGGATTTTTACAATACGTGGCAGATGCTGTTGTCATTTGCATTCGCAGTGTTTTGACACATATCCTCATAATCCTGGGGTATAACAGGGATTCAGAAGGGTTATAATACAGTATGATTGTTTTGGGTTTCAGCCTTGGTCAAAGTGGAATGCATGCATACACATACACAATGCATTCCCATATCTGCAAGCAACACAATTACTGCAGAAGCCAGACGAGTGTTAACTATGTAAATCCCTCGGAAATTGTATGGCTTTACTCTAAAAATGTTTCATGGTTTGATTCTGAGTTTATTTTACACATTATTACGCCACAATTTAAAACTTTAACCTCTTAAATATGAACTACTCTTCTGAATATGGACTTCATTTTGAAATGTTATCAGTTCTTTTAAGTTGCTTCCAAAGCCAGTCCAAAGTCGAGAATTTAAGGATGGCAAAAATAAAGAATCACACACTGGCATGTCAAAAGTTCAAAGACCACCTGCCGGGTTTTCTGCCTGTGTAGTTGGCCGGTGTCCCTTGTTTGGACAGGAGTCATGCCAACATACTGTATGCTAATGAATTCTAGCAGAAAAAAAAGAAAAAGAAAGGCTGAGACACATTTAGTCATCATCCGGAATCATGGAATCCGGCCTGGTAAGAAAGATCTCTTAGTGGAGCTAATAAGAATCCTTGAAATACCATGTGTCATCTAACAACCCTGACTTTTAGATATAACTTTTTTTTATATTATAACATATAATTTATTTTACCAAATGATAAATATTACCAACATGGTTCATGATCAGAAGCAAATCTTTAAGTGAATGAAATGCTACATTTATGAGTCACAGAGATGTTTTCGGGGTGGCAGGTACACATCTCACTCCAGAGACAAAGGTTTGATTTGACTACTTGTCTGTGTAGTTGGGGATAAAGACAGATTATGTTTTAGGTCAAATGTTAATAAACCACATTTTTATTAAGGCTGCTGTGGATTATCTCTGTAGTAAGTAACTGCAGAATCATCTTTCCCTAACTTGAGCTTGAAATGCCACACACTGTGGTGATCATAGGTAGTTTCTGTTACAAGGCTGAGTGAGGGAGTGTGTAGTGTGTAGGATTTAGGGTGATTTGGCAGAAATGGAATACAATATTTAATTTAGTTCATTATTGTATCATCATCTGAAAACTAAGAATTGTTGTGGTTTCATGACCTTAACCTACCATACCTACCTTTATTTTCCATCAAGCAGAGGTCCATCATGTGTCGCTGTTTTGTATCGTCCTTTGCACTGCTTCAGAAGTGAAGCATTTTGGCTGCCGTCAAGGTTTTTTTCCGGTATTGTTTCTTCTAAACTGCCGGGGGCAGGAAGAGAATGCTTTTTTTTTTTTTTTTTTTTATCCTACTTGAAAGATCGGAATAGACATTAATGTAGTGATGTGATGAGGGATCGGGAGTCTGCAAAATATGTATTATTCTGAATGCTCTTTGCTTTCCTCTTTTTGACTTCCTGTCTGGCTGATCTGCTCTGGGGAGATTGATACTATATGCTTTGCTCTCAATGAAGGGCCTATAACCCATTACCCAGCTAAATAGTATGTATCCTGATGAGCCTGTCTGCACTTAGTGACGTACGAAAGGGCAGCTGGGGAATATCAGAGTCACAGAGTAAAATGGGACACATGAAGCTTGCTTCTGTATGCGTTTACAAATGGCACAAAGATGCTGATTTTTTTTTTAAACATAGATCACAAAGCTTGATGAAATTAAATATATCTTCTAAGCATTACTGAAACTGGTCCTACACATCTAATGTGTTCCTGTAGAATATTGCAGTTATGTTTTGCCTTCTAAAACAACGATGCGTCATTAGTTGTAGATTGAAAAGACAGGAAACAACAGCACACCAGGAGAAGAGCAAGATACACGCTACACCTATGTCCCTTTTATTTACCTCTGTCTAAAATATGCACTTTGACTACCGCTTGTCCAGAGCATCTATTGAGGCAGTGATGGCCTTTCTCAGGAGGGAGAAGACCCATAGCTGGGGGCAATATATAGAGGTCCAACGGCTGGCTCATGGATTGTCTTACACTGTCGTCTCCCGGGTCTTTGACATGCCAAAGTCAACGATGTCTAATATTGTGTCGGATGTGTGACGCAATCCTGTCCCTCCTGGACAAAGTGGTCCACTTCCCCACATTGGCAGAATGTGCTGAAGTGAGCCATGGTTTTCAACACCTTGCCAGCAGCCCAGCTTTTAGCCACTGTGTGGAAGCCATCGGTCCACATGCATAAGATTATCTAAACTGGAAACTCTTCCACACTATCCAGCTTCAGGCAAAATTGGCACATTTCTATACATATTTGTTGGAGAGCCTAGTTCACTCCACAATACCATGGTGTTAAAACTTGTGTCTTCGACTTGATGAATACTGGCAAAGTGAGATCCATTGTTTCACCGGCTGAGTTTGAAATGCTTATTCATGACTTTATCTCCTCTTGCATAGATCCCTGTAATGCTCTCTTTACTACACTCGGTACATCTACTCGACATTGTTTACAGGTAATCCAGAAAGCTTCTGCCAGACTTCATACTCGGACAAATAGACGGTCTCACATCACCACTGTACTCAAAATCCCTTCACTGGCTCCAGGTTGCACACATAATTTATTTCAAGATTGTTGTACTTACGTACAGAGCATTACAGGGACAGGCTCCTTCTTACAGTGCATCTGGAAAGTATTCACAGCGCTTCACTTTTTCCACATTTTGTTGTTACAGCCTTATTCCAAAATGGATTAAATATTTTTTTTTTGCTCAAAATTCTACACACAATACCCCATAATGATGACGTGAAAATTGTTTTTTTTTTTTTTTTTTTTTTTCATTTTTTGAAAATCTATTAAAAATAAAAAACGAAAAAAATCACATGTACATAAGTATTCACAGCCTTTGCCATGACACTCAAAATTGAGCTCAGGTGCATCCTGTTTCCACTGGTCATCTTTGATGTTTCTACAACTTGATTGGAGTCCACCTGTGGTAAATTCAGTTGATTGAACATGATTTGGAAAGACACACCATCTACATAAGATCCCACAGTTGACAGTGCATGTCAGAGCACAAAGGGCCTTAGTCGGTGAGGTGACCAAGAACCCGATGGTCACTCTGACAGAGCTCCAACGTTGCTCTGTAAAGAGAGGAGAACCTTCCAGAAGGACAACCATCTCTGCAGCACTCCACCAAGCAGGTCTGTATGGTAGAGTAGCCAGACGGAAGACACTCTTCAGTAAAAGGCTCATGACAGCCCACCTGGAGTTTACTAAAAGGCACCTAAAGGACTCTCAGACCATGAGAAACTAAATTCTCTGGTCTGATGAAACAAAGATTGAACTCTTTGGCCTGAATGCCAAGCATCATGTCTGGAGGAAACCAGGCACCGCTCATCACCTGGCCAATACCATCTCTACGGTGAAGCATGGTGGTGGCAGCATCATGCTGTGGGGATGTTTTTCAGCGGCAGGAACTGGAGACTAGTCAGGATGGAGGGAAAGATGAATGCAGCAATGTACAGAGACATCCTTGATGAAAACCTGCTCCAGAGCGCTCTGGACCTCAGACTGGGGCGAAGGTTCATCTTCCAACAGGACAACGACCCGAAGCACACAGCCAAGATAACAAAGGGGTGGCTTTGGGACAACTCTGTGAATGTCCTTGAGTGGCCCAGGCAGAGCCCAGACTTGAACCCGATTGAACATCTCTGGAGAGATCTGAAAATGTCTGTGCACCGACGCTCCCCATCCAACCTGATGGAGCTTGAGAGGTCCTGCAAAGAAGAATCAGAGAAACTGCCCAATAATAGGGGCCAAGCTTACAGCATCATACTCAAAAAGACTTGAAGCTGTAATTGCTGCCAAAGGTGCTTCAACAAAGTATTGAACAAAGGCTGTGAATACTTATGTACGTGTTATATTTTTGTTCTTTATTTTTAATAGATTTGCAAAAATTTAAAACAAACTTTTTTCACTTTGTCATTATGGGATATTGTGTGTAGAATTTTGAGGAAAAAAATGAATTTAATCAACTTTTTAATAAGGCTGTAACATAACAAAATATGGAAAAAGTGAAGCGCTGTGAATACTTTCTGGATGCACTGCATGTGGCCGACCTACTCAAACCCCATTCCCCCATCACGCCCCTTGAGATCAAATATGTTAAACCTTCTCTCTGTTGCACGCACTCACCTCAAGACCCGCGGCGACCGAGCATTTGAGGTTGTGGCACCTAAATTATGGAATGCTCTATCCACACCTTGCAATCTTTTCAAAGTCAGCTAAAGGCATTCTTCTTTACACGGGCGTTTGGTAACCTCTTAACACCAGGCAATTGCATCTTCTGATAACTATGTGTGTACCTATGCTTTTATCTGTCATTGTGTTTTAATGTTTTATATATGGATTTTCTCTTCCTAACACATTTTTTTTGTATGTTTTTACTTGTAAAGCACTTTGTGACTCTGTCTGTGAGAAGTTCTATATAAATAAACTTTACTTTACTTTAAGTATCCATGTGTTCATCAGGGGCTGTTACCCACCAGCAGGTTACTTGATCATGAGGAATACCCATATCTTACTGCACCATTGAGGGAAAGAGTGGAGGCACACTTCAGTCCTCACCCTGTCAAAGGCCAATCCATTATAGAGAGCCTTTGGCATGATTAAGGCATGGTGGCGAGGGATCATCTTCAAAGCCCTGGAAGTGGATCAAGCCTTTGCTTTTAATGTCGCCACTGTGTGAAGTACTTCATAACATCTGCATCACTGCTGGGGACATCCTGAAGCTGGCCGAGGAAGAGGATCCAGTGCCACCACCACCACAAAGGGATGCACGTGGGGGTCTGCATTACAAGGACAGAGTTTTAACACAAGTGTCAGCCCCCATCGGTGCCCGTCACCTCTGCAAGAGTATGACTAGTTCATTTTGTAAGGTGAACAAAATAGTTTGCTTATTACATTTCTGTTTTAGTCAATAATTAAAGTAGCTTTCTTCAACATTTTTGAACAAGTTCTCTTTCACACAGTGTTGTCACATTTATTCCAGTGGACCTTCCTGTGAGAGATGCGAAGACCTTGAGCTGCCTACTAAAATCATTGCCTCTCTGTAAAATAGTGGTAAAAGGGCTTCCAGCCACACAAACTATTCTAAATAATAAATGTAGTGTATGACTATAAATGACAGTATATAGTTAGCAGGACAACATGGAGGCTATGTCCTGCATTAATAGCTCAAAAGTGTTTCATTGCTGCCACTATTTTCCCCCATCTATGTGACAATTATATCTAGCTTGTATATTTCACACTAGTAGGCCATTGACCTTGCATTCATGTATTTCATTTTATAGTATTATAGTAGTATGCTATAGTTAAGTATTTGACTTCTTTAAGTGGTCACAGCAGGGCTCTATATACTGTGTATTTTTTATGAGTTCAACAAAAATGGTTGAGACATTTTCTTAATTGTACTCATACAGCAGCATCTCTTGCTTCCTCCCTTTCTGCCATATGTTTGAGAAAAGTCCAAATCCCTCCCCATCCCCCACCGCACCCCCTCTTTGGCCTTTTAGTGGGTGGCTGGGAGATGGTGGAGGCCATGGAGTGTCTGTGCCAGCCAGGGGGAAGTTTTCTGAGGACTCTCACAGCCAGTGCCAGGCCTCAGCGGCCAATGATTTGGCATTGAGCATTGGGCAATGAATTTGGGAGGCTGAATGGACGGCCTTTCCACGAGTGCCTAATGCATGGCATCAAACAATAGTCAAGTAGCTGCTGTTGATTCAACACTGTCCGTGCCTGTGCCAGTTCTTCAATTCCTATTTCCACCATGGATAACAGAGTGGTACTGAAATGACAGTAGGGACAATGGCACACTTTGTGACCAATAAATGAATAGTCTGTTACATTTGAAATGTGTGTCATTGTGTAACCAATGTATAGGCTCATTACATTTCCATATAGAAGGCTGGGGTAGCCAGAATAAGCCCGCTTTAATTGTTTGATATAATATCTGCTGATCCTAGCCTACCACGGTGCCCAGCCTTATGATTTACTCTACCTTAAGGCCAGAGACAAGGAATAAGGAAACAAAGGCCAAACTGAGACAAAAGGTCAGAAAACCGAGTAATGACAGGGACACTAACAATAGGTATGATACATAAGTAGGAATAAAGATGTCAGTAATATTTTTTAAAAGGGGAAAGGCCTTGAGGAATTCCTCAAGACTCAACTATATAATCACGTGCTCTTTGATGTGGTGAAAACCCTTAACTGTATTTTAGAATGCAAAGCTGAGGTTCCCAAGGAACAATCACATTCAGATATTCACACTCAGAGTTCCCCTTTACGCCGCAAATAGGATCAGGGTCAGTCAGCTGACCCTACCTGCACTTCTTCCCCTTATTATTTCATTAGATCTGTCTGGTTACTCCAGTCACTTCCTGTGCTTCATTGCTAGCCTTCATGTATTTCTGCCTGTCAGTATTCTCAATCTGCCTGCTTTGCTTCATTGTCTGCTGCTGGGTCCTCCTTGTTGCACTCTTCCTGAACTCATACAATAAATATATATTATATATTTACAGGATCACATATTAGAATAATTTCATGAGCACTGGGTTAAGTTAACATTTAGTAATATCTGGTGCTCATAAAATGGTCATATGGGATTTTCTGATTGCAAAGGATACAGAGAAAGAAAATTGCTCATCACTACAGGAATCTGAGTTTGATTGGCAGTTGTGATGCCCCCTGGTAGCTGTACCATACTCCTACTTATTGAACACACCTTTCAGAGGCACTGTGAGGCAACTGTGTTGTATGTACATCCACGGATTCACATGACAGAGTAGCCCACAACTTTGGTCCAAGCACACAGGGGGATCAGCAATGGTTATTACTGAACTGGGAGTAAAGATTGCAATAAATAAAAAGAAAATGCATTACTATTTTGAAATAGTCTCAGACGGCAAATACTGTGTATCAATAGAAATGCGCCATTTCATGCAGCAGCCCTGGAAAGCAGGTCCCCTGGTGGAACACATGTTCCAGTGGACAGATCTGGGGCTATCTCCACGAACTACAGCCTCCTTCATAAAAGACTCGTGACCATTACTGCCCTCAGCAGAGCGAGGCGATAAGAGGGGTACACATGCCAGCGGCTGACATGCTGTAATGATTCCTGAGGCCTGGTGGTGGAAAGATGGCCTCCCCTGAGGTTGCACAGTAGCTGCAATGCTCCAAAACATGGATATCACATTATTGAGACAAGAGTCTGAGGAGGCTGGCTGGGAAGATGAGCTGCAGGGGGGAAAAAAAGCAAAGAGGGAAAGAGAAAGATTAGAAAACGGAGGTAACCAGCCCATCAACAGAGTAAGTTTGTGTTTATGTACAAGCTGATGCATGATTGTGTGTGTATGTGTGTTTTATGGATCAGTATTCTCGGAGGAGAACAGAACTCTGGGAATAACTCCGAGAGGATGAGGGCGAGAGAGAGTGGGAGAGGCAGGAGGGGAAACTGACAGCAGGTGCAAGTTGTGTAAGCACGCATGCACGGGTGTGTGTGTTCTTATGTGTGTTAGAGAGGCAGTTTAATCTCAATGGAGAAGTAAACTCTGAGGGCACATTGAGAGGTAGAGACAAGAGAAAGCAATGCAGGCAATGGGAAATAGTTGTTTGTGGAAAACAAAAAGAGGGGGAAAGTCTATCCCCCTCGGAAAAAACTTAAAATAACAGAGACCCAAAAAAGTAGTGAAGTTGTGGAATAGGCAGATAGAAATCTGAAGTCAAGAATGGATTTGTGTGAATATTTGTACGTGAGAGTGTTTCGGAAGTAGCTTGGTGGTACATTAATCATATATGAAACACTTCCACAATCATACACTGCCTCGGTGTAATTCTAATTATCCATTCGAGGACAGCGACAGCTCACCAGTTTGGCCGCAGGGCTGAAATCAAAGACGACACAGAGAGAGAGGAAAGACGAAGTAATGAGGGAGCGAAAAAAATGAAATAAAAAAGGCAGGCGAGAAGAAGAAGGCGAGGGAGAATCTTACAAAGAAAACAATGTGTTAGTTAAATGTTAATTAACCAGAGACAAAAAAAAGCAGCACATAGGGCACTAAGGGATGAAAGAAAGGGGAATTATTCAGAAATGGGGGGGGGGTGATTTGAATGCCTGCACAACAAATACGTTACATGGAGGTGTAAAGGAAGTGAAGGCAGTAGGGAGGCTTAAGGATTAACCTATTAACGCAGCAGGTTTGTCATGCTGTAAGCCACTTAGGAGGACCTTTCCAAGCCGAGAGGCGGTGAGAATGTCAATTTAGGCACTTTCTCTGCTTGTAATTACGCTGTATCTCAGGGCTAACGGCTTATTTTGCATGCGGCCAGGCAAGGAACGGATATTAAAAAATAAAAGATATTCAGGCAGAGGACACAGGAGACAGAAAGGATTCCTACAGGCAGCAGAGACAGTAGCTGTCTAATTCATTCACAAATGTTGTGAATGTGCAGGAAATTACTAGATACGCTACTGAAAAATTCTTTACATCCTTTACCAGGACTTGTTCTTTTGACAGCGTTGAACTGCTGGCATTTTTGTAGAATAATGACTCATCTTCAGGGATGTTAGAAGCTCAAAACCTGGTGTATTTCAGTAACTAGAAGCACTGATCATTGAGGGCTTATATATCTTATATTCTGCTGCTAAAGCTAAAAATCCAACTTGCAGACAAATATAACACCTGTGTGATATTGTTAGGCTTTGTGCAAAAACTGTGTAGCCTTCACTCATTGAAAAAAAAAAACATTTTGAATGCTGTAGAATGTGTGCAGTGCAGATAGAAGCAGGTACTGGTGTTGAGTACCTTCAAAATGTGTGACTATAAAAACACTTTTTTGTGCAGTTGTTCCTTTGCAATTTTTTGGCATGGGATCAGAATGAGTCAACACAAATTACAATGACAATTTTATACAAGTCATCCTTCAAAATGTACTCCTACGCTGACACAAGAGTAAGAAAATGTGACGTGGATTTTTTTCTGTCAAGTGCAGAAACAAGCAGTACACTACAAGTACCAGGATGGCGCACTCAAAACACCCCAAAAAAGAAGTGTGTTTTCTGTTTGCTGCTGCCTTTCATTTAAACAGAGTTGAGGATATCTAAAACTGCACTGTAACTTATATCATATTTTTAGCTTGCTTAATAATTGCATCACTGTTTTTAATGTTCTAATGTTTTAATCACTGTTCATAATTTTTTTTTAACGTCCTTTTTCTTTTGCCTTATGTTTTGATGCTTTTAATGGTTTTATGTGAAGCACTTTGAATTGCCTTATTGTTGAAATGTGCTTTACAAAAAACATTGCCTTGCCTTGCATTGAAATGCCATGACACTTTCCACCCTAAACGGTCACCATCTTGGCTCCATAGAGGAAGGCGTGGAGAATTTTGAAATTAAGGCTCTGACGAAGCAGATGTTCCTGAACTCCACACAAAAGTGTTTTGATTTCACTACTGCTGCTGGACAGAAGAATTAGGGTGTTTATTGAGTGTGTTAAACAGAAAACATGTTAATTTATGAGTAAAATAATTAAAGCTGCAGATATTTTGGCGGATGATATATTCACATGCTGAGGTCATTTCCAGTCAGTGCAGAACAGCAGTGTGCGGATTGAAAATGGAAAACTCCTGCACTATACAAGTAAGAGTCTGATGGACGAGCACTATTTGTTAGGGTACTACGAGAAGTATATAATTTGGAACACAGCAATATAGTCAGTCTTAGAGCAGTTTACCACATTCATTTCTGATGGAACATAAAAAAAGAATGAGTAAAATCTAAGCTAATTTGAAGATGGCAGATACAACAGTGAGTGTTAACCCAGTTGGAGTATCGTGCCATTCATCTTTAAGTAAAGCCTGGAAAAGGAAGAGGTTGCTTATTATCCGCACTGTCACACTGATCCATGTTTCCACTTTCCTTCCCCACTAACATTTTGAGCCAATTCTCTATACACTCATCCCAAATAACACTGATGATATTACACTGATAAATATACATACAAATCACATTTACATATTGTGTTTATTTGTAATTTAATATTTGCATATTGTCTCATCTGTAATAAAACATTTGCATTCTGCTGTAGTTGATACTGTTTCATGCATAATGTTTGCATCTTTTATAAGCTGTGCTTCCACTGAGGAGTCATGTAAAACAGACTCTTCTGTTCTCTGTAACCTTTACTGATTCTGGTTACAGTTTCACGACTGTAATGTGGCTTGTATCAGCATGTTCAGTGGGAATTCTGAGTCATGATTATTGGCTTACCTTAACATAGCAGAAGGGGAAAGTTTGGATAAGAATCAATATTGCATATTGCAATATTGCAAGACTATTTTGAAGTGTTAATGTGGTTTCATATATTTTCTCATCTGAATAGTCTGACACAGCTCAGCCATTCAGTGTTTCATTTTTATTAGCTGTAATAAAGCACAAAAGGTGCAGGAGGGTGATGAATTTAAGGGTCACCTGGACACCCTGAACTGCCAGAACAGCTTCAATGCTTCTTGAGCCAAGTCAAGTCAGTTTATAAATATAGAACATTTAAACACAACATACATTGACATAATTAACACAAACAGGCCTTTAAATAAAAACATATTATTGTTAACCAAACAAAAAAATTATATATACAATTTTTTTTGATTAAAAATAATATTAAGACAAAACAACACAAGGATATATATCAGAAATCATTATTACTGTAAAAAAAAAAAAAAAAAAAAAAAAAAAAAATCATTAGGCCTAATTTGGAAATGGCAGCAGCACGATTAAATATTTTCAATCAAGATTTGGTCACTGGTAGTTAAGTTGATGACCTGATCTGCTGGGGGAGGCTTTATCGAGGTTTCAGACATAGCATGTATTCATGGCATATAATGCTGTTTCTTGGACCTTGATAGAAAGAGGCATGGAACTGAAATGAGTAGTAGTAAAAGAGGAACTGACAACAACAAAAGGAGGGAACACCTGGACTACATACACTAGGGAGAGGAGAACAATGAGGGACAAGTGAAATTTACCAGAATAGATAATCACAGGTGGCCAAGAATTGAAGTAAACAAAGACATAGGGTAAAAAAAAAATGAAAAGGCTGAACCATGGGAATGTATGAATGTGACAGTTCAGCCAGAGATGTTGAGGTTACCCATTCAAGGTGCCTCCCTCCCAGATGAGCATTGGTTGTGAATTGAATAATTCTTCATACCCGCTCATTAGTTTCCGATGCTGCTGTACAACTATTGCATGTATAAATTGTCTATCTATAATAAAGAAGTTTAATCCTGCCACTAGTAGGATTGGTATAGGAGATTAGTTCATGCAGTTTTATAATTCTTGCTGAGCCTAATTATATTTTGGTCTTCTGTGGATAAGTTAACTAGAACTGAATCCCTGCTCAGTTTTATAAATGAGATTCTTGGTCTGCTCTTGTATGAATGGACAGACTTTGGAAGCTCCTTGGTGAACTCATCTATTTTTCATAGTTAGATAAACCTGCCTATATTCTGTCATGTACATATTTTATATTTCCCTTATCCTGTTATCTCTGAGGGCGGCTCTCTTGAACTTCTATTCTACTCCATGACTGTTGCTCTGTTGTTCTCTGACCTTTTTCTCCTCTCTCTCTCACTTTATCTCTCTTGCTGTTCTTGTGCTCTCTAAAACAAACTAAAACACATATTTCATTCATTTTCAAGCATGATGAAGGAGCCTGATGTTTGCCTATTATCTATCTGGTCATATTATGGGAAAAGTAAATTCAGGTAATTGTATCAATTTTGATCAGACTTGAAGAATATGCATCAAAGTGGCACAGCTCAAAATGACTTGTATCTGAGAAATACTTCATACTTAAATATAATTTACTTCAACTCTAATTTCAAAGATTAACTATCATAAATTATCCCTGAATTACAATAAAATTAATTGAACATGAAAACCCTTTTTTTTTTTTAACTGAAAATGAAATTACATTTTTGTCTGTTACCCACGCCTCCAACAAACTATGTCAGTCTCAAATGGCCAAAAAACATGATGCACCTACTTTTAAAGGATATAGGCTGGCTTTAAAATAGTGTGACCTGTACCTCCAATCAACCTGTGCTAAAAGTAAAGTAGGAAGCTTTTGTTAATTATTGGTGAGCTACCTCGATTACAGTTTAGCATGTGCTACTCTACTGTAGAGAAAATCAAATGCATTAGATTACTAGTACTCTTACATAGTATGCAAGTGTAAAAAGCTGTGTGCCTCATTAGCTGTGTAGATGCATTTTATGCCCCAAAAATGCTCAATAGCAGCATGTGAAATTTGGATTATGAGTATTTTTGAAGTGTAGAATCAGCATGGACATGAAAGTTTCATGTATAATTCAACATCTTTAGCTCTTCAATTAAGATGTAGATGTTTCCAAGTCAGAAACTCATTATATCTGTAACGCTGATATAACTTGGTCACCACATGAGTTTGGAAATTCAAATACTTGAATTGATCAACCAGCAAATCCCCCGAATATCTGCTTTTCAGTCTGGTGTTAAATTATTCTTTCATTTTGTTTTGCAAAAATGATCATTCAAAATTATCCTGTTGGAGGCAACAGCATTTAAGGATCCTCATTAAAGGGCATATTAATAACTTAGCTCAGTAGATATTAAAGGAGGCACAAAAAGCTTGGGTTCCACACGAATCTTTGTAAAAAATACAACAGGTGGTTTTAATCTCTACTAAGAGGGGAATAAAGAACAACAAACCATCCATCCATTCATCCATCGTCTTCCACTTATCCGGGATCGGGTCGCGGTGGTAGCAGGCCTAGCAAGTTGGCCCAGACTTTCCTCTCCCCTGCAACATTTTCCAGTTCATCCTGGGGGATCCCGAGGCGTTCCCAAGCCAGCTGGGAGATATAATCCCTCCAGCGTGTTCTGAGTGTTCCCCAGGGTCTCATGTCAGTTGGGTATGCCTGAAAAACCTCCAGTGGGAGGGGCCCAGTAGGCATCCTGATCAGATGCCCAAACTACCTCAGTTGACTCCTTTCGACGCGAAGGAGTAGCGTCTCTACTCCGAGATCCCTCCTGATCTCCGAGCTCCTTACCCTATCTCTAAGGCTGAGCCGCTTGTAGCTGAAAGAACGAGATCGTTGCTGCCAGCGGCTGAAATAACAAACCAAGCAACCATAATAAACTGCTATGTCTGGGCTATTTCAGCAGCCTGATAATAAACATAATCCAGGTGAACAAAACCGCACTCTCCCTACTCCATGCAGATGTAGCAATCTGTCTTGTTGTTATTCCATCATTTAACTGCCTCCCTTACCTGATGCTCTTGGCCATATCTGTCCATGTCTTTTCATTACCATTTTGTTTTCACTCTGAAGCACTATTCTGTGTCCTTTATGTTCTAGGCTAAAGGGTATCTAATGTAACCTATGTAATCTTTATTTTTTTTATTATTTAAATTGCTTCAATGCACGTTCTGTAGCTAACTTCCGCTTAAATAAAATAAAATAAACAATATGCTATTCGTTGGACCCTGAGTTAATTTTGCCTTTTGCCTTTTTTTTATGCACACATTAACACGGCCCCTCCCTCACCTTGAGTAAAAATGTTTTATTTTGTTCAACCTCCCACTGAACTTTATTTTGGTTGCACCTTTTCTTCAAAAGTTGTGTACTGAAAGTAAGCACATATGCAGTAGCTGCAGCCCTTTACCAATGTCTTCATGCTTTGATGGTACAGCAGTGTACTCAAACAGATAGTGGCAGAATTTCACAAAAAACAAAAGACCTAAAATATAAAAAGGAGCCACAGGTTGCAATGCATGTAAGGCAAGTGTAAAATAGGTATACATTTCAACAATCTAAGCGGTCAACAGTCCAAACGACATGGTGCAAGTGCCTTTAGGATGTGTTCAAATCTAGTTTAACGGTGGATAATTTGAGCGCAAAGAAAGGCACATAGTTCAAAGGGGGTTGTTGCTTGATTATTTATAGGGGAGTTTTTGCCGCAACGTGAACGAAACCAATTGGACTGCCGTCTCCCATTCTATTTGAAAGCCGGGTGTGCTTGCACCTTCGTGGATTGCCATTATAAAGATTTGCCAGGTATTAGGAAAGAATACTTCTTTGCAGAAGAAACTGAGTGTTGTGCATCCGTCTATAAAAGCACATATTACTGTCTTAATAAAATACTGCACCAATTGACTTTAGACCAGGTTATTTTCAGATGCTTCAAGATAGCAATGGACCAACAATGCACATGACCACACCCCATTTTAGGACTCACACGCCCATCGGTGCTCAGATGGGCGCAAGTATATTCGCTACTGAAACAACGTAGGGGAACATGACCTCCACATGTTCTGAAACTAGTAGAGACACTTGCATTGGTCTTGGCTCCACTTTTCATCAAGTGCAAGATAGAACCTATGATCTGTATTAATGATAGTAGAAATGAAAAGTGGAGTATATCTGTTCCAATGACTTTAAGACTGAGGATGAAAAAAACATGGCGGAAATAGTTGGCTAACCATGTGACAAGCAGAAATATCTACATTTACTGCATTTGTGCTTGTTTTGCTAAAATTATGGTGTGATCTTGAGGTCCTTCAGTCCTGAAAAGTCTGATTAGCGATGGCTTTTTAAACTGAATAATAGTGTGCTCTGGGGAAAGAAAATTGCCTAGAAGCTTGACTAATTTGAAAATTTGATTTCAAGATATGTACTTTAAATAAGGATTTAAGATGCAGATCATCTGTTTTGGATAATATATCCTCCTGGCACCTTGCAGTTGTTAGAAAAAAAGGCAAAAGTGCAGCATCTCCCAGTATAAATATTGCTCGTACAGTACCCTCAATTCAATCCTCAACGATTCCGCTTATGTGTAGATTCAACTGGTATAATTGCCATGAATAAAAATATGCAGTTGTCGAACCACGGCACCAAGCATAATTAAATAGCATTGTATCGAAGAGGACAGGAGATGCTCACCATCAGAAAAAGTAAAACACTTGCTCAGTGCTACAATCATGTGCAAAGGGCTGCTACCACGTCTGCCATCTATACATCAGAAAATATCAAACAGACTGCTCAGGAGCTTCGGGGCTCACCGGATTTGTTCATGTATGAGTCAGACACTTCACTTGACTTTGTGCTTATTAGCCTGTAGATATTACATTTGGTTCCTGCTGCCTGTGGACTTCAGAGGGAGTCATCTTGGAGTGGCTACAGTTTGGTTGTTTTTAATTATTTTGCAGTTTGATTGAAATACTTTTTACCTCCAGGTCATTTCTTATTTATGCTTCTGTCATGATAAAACACATACATTACTTGTTTTGTTATTTACAGTACAAATAATACACACATAGCATCAACACAATCATCACAGTAATGTAGGTTGAAATACATCATAATTCATCAACTTTATGCTCTTAATGTTTAGCAAGAGCGATGATAAATATTCCCATGATTATGCGTGTATTAAGGAGCTATTTGAAATGTAGACACAGGACCAACTGGTAATGTGAAAAACAGAATCTTTTATCGTAAGAAAGGCATGGTAAGTGGTGTCAGGTTGAGTGGTGAGGGTACTGGCAGTGAGCTGGCTGGCAGAATTAACAGGATGATGGGCAGAACCCCTTGGGAGGCCGAGCAGGAGATTGGGAGAGAAGGCCCTACCTTCCAGGACGGCGAGCCGCACACTGGCGCTCAGATAAGATGCGGGACATGCAGAAAGCTGGAAACCAAAGCAGACGTGTATCAGCCAGGCACTTATGGAAGGAGGTGACAGATGCTGCTTGGACTGAGGGTTGGTGGTGGCAACTGGCCTTAGATCTGCTGGTTGTCTGATGGGAGGGCAATCTCTGGACAGCTTGGACAGCAGGGTGAGGATCAACCCAGAGGACGGACTCTGGACCAGGTGGGACATCAGGAAGGCCCAGGAAATAGAAGAGGCATCAACCATTCTGGAAACAAGGGTCTTTGTACCGGGACAGGCCCTGGCGTGGTGTAAGGTGCCGCTAGGAGGCTAGTTGTCTCAGGAACTAGGGTTGTGTTGGAGGCAGGCCGGCCTGAATCCAGCTGATTCGGGATCTAGGCAAGACAGGAAACCAGAAAGCTGGTGGTTTCTGGGTGTCCGCTAGCAGTCTGGGAGGTAGGCTAGAGGGTAGCAGGCTAAAGGCCAGCTGACTCAGGAGAAGCATTGTGGCATCCTTCCTTAAGAAAGGTGATTGAACAGAGAAAAGGCTTGAGATTAGCTTCTGCGGTCACAAGCTTATCCAACACTACATGCAGGCTTGAGAATAATGGTCCTCTCCATGAGACTGCACGTAGCTAACTGGTGTTTAAGGTCCATGGTGCTTTGAATGACATAGTATTGACTTTTTAGACAGAAGCTCATCTCCTCAAACTTCTCCCGAGGCAGCTGAGTTCATGATGGCTGGATCATACTGTTGTGTACCGAGGTTACGGACACAAACAGAGACACGACAGAGCAACAGGTAAGTATTTTATTGTAACAAACAACAAACAGAGGTAAGTAACATGTCGGCCTGAATGGAGCGGGTGGTGGCCTTGGCAGGCAGGTTAATCATGGGGACAGGGAAACAGGTGTCTCGCAAACTCGCGGGCAGGCAGGCAGGCAGGCAGGCAGGCAAACACACAATCGAATTGGCTAGGCATGTATATTTCCAAACTAAATGCCTAAAAGTGTGCCACACAAACAAAAGTATTAGTAACACAGCAATCCGGCATGTACTGGTCATCAGAGAACAGGTTTTGAATACCAGCAGGTGTAACGAATCCAGATCAGGAGCAGATGTGCAGGAAAGCAAGGGAAAAGGGAACATTGATCGACAGGCGAAACCAAAACACACCAAGCACCAATCAGTCACACTAAAAAGGCTGAACGTAGCAGAAACACACTCACACAACAAGCAGGCTAGTGTCACAGTGGGGGCATCGTAACAGTTTAATTTAATCCAGTACTTACACATCATGAGATTGTGAAAACCCTTCTTAAAACACCTGCTACTTTTAGAGAGATCCAAATCCTTTATATACTCAGAGGGACAAAAACAAAACACCCTTCTTAAGTATAAGAAGCATGAGATGCTGTATCTTTAAGCATTCTGTTATCGTGTCCTCACAGACTAGCAACACCTACAACACTGAATCTGCTTGCATATTCTTAAAACACACCTCTATTTACAATCTGAACATAACAATCACGTCATCCAGCTCTACCCCTTGGACAGTGTTCAGTTTCAAGCTTACACTTTTCAAGCCACAGCACTCCAGCTGTTGTTATTCAGCCATTTGTACTATGATGACATAATCAGAATAGCAGGAGGTCATAGCAAGGATAACATGTGGAACCTAGCCTCCAGTGTTGTAGGTGGTGGGGGCATTTATTGTACTTCCATACCAGCTGTGTAAATGTACTGGAACAGTGAAAGTGGAGACCAGGCTGCTCTCTGACAATGATGCTATTTAACACAATCATCTGCCCTCAGGGCCAAAGGTCTGTCCACATTACAGTGAAGTGTCGAGTGCAGGCCAAGATCCCTGTGTGTGTGTGTGTGTGTGTGTGTGTGTGTGTGTGTGTGTGTGTGTGTGTGTGTGTGTGTGTGTGTGTGTGTGTGAGAGAGAGAGAGAGAGAGATAGAGAGTGTTTGTGCGCATATGTATACAAACCCTGCATTCAAATGTCATTGTGTTTGGACATGAAAGTTTCCATTGTGTATGGAAATACATACCTATGTGCTGTGTTATGTATTCATACCCCTGTCCTCCTCTTAATGTGTCCATACAACATGCACATTGGTTGCACCCTCTCAATTCTGTCTATCAAGACACTTCAATTCCTGGAAAAGACACTCGAGATTAGCTGGAGATGATTATTGTTGTGAGCATTAGTTGACGATTGCTGCTTCTCTCATCTGTAAATGGTTGATGACAAATTAGCTAATTAACAGAGGCCAAGTAATTTGGGAGGAGGGAGGATATTATGAGGAAAGTGTTTGTATGACAAGAAGGAGGACCAGTGCGAAAGGAGGAATGAATAGAGATGAGTATATGGAGAGGGTAGTTCAACCTTCTAAGCTTTTATGAGTCATAGAGCTAAGCAAAGGCCAAATGGTTGCTGACAAACTGCCATGTACATTTAGGACGCAGTCAAATGTACAGCAAAGACATGCATGAATATAAAGCCAGCTCATTTCTCACCAGCATGAAAAGAGCAGGTTGACTCTACAGACGGGAGGTTGTGATGTTTGGAACACAATTAGTGCTCTAATTATAGCAGCAGTGGAAGGTACTCTGCCATACCTACAGTATATTGAAGTAGGTCAGTGGGGGCGTTTGTGCTCAACACAATACCTATAGACTATTTTCACATTTTAATTAGATATGAGGTTTTCCAATTAGTTGCTGGAGGGGGTGTGTATGTTTCTTTGTGTTTTAGGTTGTATTAAAAGTGAACCAATGAAAGCGCTCCAATAAAGACAAGTGTTCACATACACTGCTCAAAAAAATAAAACAAACAACAAACAAAAAATAAACAACACATCTCAATGAATGAAATATTCCTATTGAAAATCTTTATTCATTACATAGTGGAATGTGTTGAGAACAAAATAACAAAGAATTATCAATGGAAATCAAAATCATTATCCCATGGAGGTCTGGATTCAGAATCATACTCAAAATGAAAGTGGAAAAATCAGATCACAGGCTGATCCAACTTCTGTGGAAATCCCTCAAGACAAGTCAAAATGAGGGTCAGTAGTGTGTGTGTCCTCCACGTGTCTGTATCACTCCCTACAACGCCTGGGCATGCTCCTGATGAGACCACGGATGTTCTCCTGAGGGATCTCCTCCCAGACCTGGATCAAAGCAGCAGTCCACTCCTGGACAGTCTGCGGTGGACGTGGCATCGGTGGACGGAACGAGACACGATGTCCCAGATGTGCTGGATTGGATTCAGGTCTGGGGAACGGGCGGGCCGGTCCGTAGCATCGATGCCTTCATCGTGCAGGAACTGCTGACACACTCCAGCTACATGAGGCCGAGCATTGTCACGCATTAGAAGGAACCCAGGGCCCACTGCACCAGCATGTGGTCTTACAATGGGTCTGAGGATCTCATCCCGGTACCTAATGGCAGTCAGGGTACCTCTGGCTAGCACATGGAGGGCTGTGCGGCCCTCCAAAGAAACGTCTCCCCAGACCATCGCTGACCCACCGCCAAACCGGTCACGCTGGAGGATGTTGCAGGCAGCAGAACGTTCTTCACGGCATCTCCAGATTCTGTCACGTCTGTCACATGTGCTCAGTGTGAACCTGCTCTCATCCGTAGAACCGTTCCTTTATAGGGTTGTCTTGATAATTGTCTCATTTCCACCTGTTGTTTGTTCCATTTGCACAACAGCAGGTGAAATTGATTCACAACCAGTGTTGCTTCCTAACTGGACAGGTTGATTTTCCAGAAGTGTGATTGACTTGGAGTTGCATTGTGTTGTTTAAGTGTTCCCTTTATTTTTTTGAGCAGTGTACATTAGTCAGCTAGAAATACATCTCAGAAAGTGGTCACAACACACACATTTGAACCATCAAATCTAAACTGTAATACATTCAAATTGGAATTTCACTGCCATCAATATTTGTATGAGTTCATCAGCTCCATGATTGAGAATGTGATTGGATATGACATGAGTAATAAAACATAATCCGTCTCTCTTTCGACCTCTTCTCTTTTTCCATCTCAGTTAATCACTTCACACTCACTTCTATCTCACGCTGTCATGTGAAAATCAGCACAGCAGTCGGTGTCACGGGACGGTGGTCAACTGTGACCAAGCAAGCCTCCGACACCTGAGGTGATTTCTTAAAATAGGTGACCGGTGGCAGAGTGAGCTTCTGGACTAATGGGCTCTGATTATGGGACACCATGTGGGTCATTATCAGACTTCATTGTCTGTGTTTATGATTCAGCTGCACAAATCATTCTTTTAAATAGATTGAATAACAATGTGCAACGGGAAAGGTGAGGAACCCACTCTCCCTCAGTTTCATAAAGCATTTCAACAACTGTCAGCCTACTGTTTCAGTTCTCGGCTCACTTGTGGGTTTGGTGCTGGCTTCCATATGTAGCTGTTTTCAACTCACTATTTGATACTCTGCACAAGGTTATAACATGTTCTGCAGCCCCAACGTGACAAAATAAAAACCATTTCATGCTCCTTTAACATACTGTACACTTATGTGCCTGAAAGATGACAATGCTGGTGACTCAATGATGTAGTGGCCTGATAGGCCTGCAGTCTGTAACAGACCTTTAGTATGGCCCAGCATATGTGGATATTTTGTTGTTTTTTCATGTTTGTTCATTTTAGAATTATTTTCTGAAGTTTGCATTCATGTTTATATTGTTATTTTTGTCATGAAGTTGGATACTTTTATGTTGGGGACTAATGCTGCTGGGGGGGGAGGGTATAAGGACAGAAATAATGAAAGATTGACAAGTTTGATGAAAGGGTATCTTTCAATCGAAGGAAAATGTGACTGTTTTTGTTTGCCTAGCAGCTGACTGATATTGGCACAAGGTTGGAAGAATTTAATTTAATATTGTGAACAGAACGGCGTAACATTATTGTGCCTTTTCATGAATTATCTGGTTTTAAATGAGAATGGGCAAGGTATAGCAAAACTGCTATTTCAGGCCAAACACATCGCAGTTCTTTAACAGGTAGTTATTATTTGATTGTTCAATTAAGATTCCTGAAGAATAAATGTAGTTTAGTTCAAGTGTGTTTTACAGTTACTAACGTGTGTGTATAAGGTGAATGTATACAAGTTAAATCTGCTTTCGACATGTGATCTTGAACTGTTTGGACAAGTGTGCATAATTTCACATTAAGCTGAATAGATTTTCTACAGCAGGTTGTCATTAAAAAGTTAAGTACATACAAAAATGAAACTTCATTATAGTACTATTCTGTTTTTTTGTCTTCCTTCATAGCTCTTACGGTGTGTTCATGTGAGTTCATGGAGCCACAGCGTGTGTATTCACTCATCAATTGAGCATCATTCAGCAGGCGATGCTTCACAATCCCATTCATTTTTAGAACATAACCTCTTCAACAATGACTGTATGTGGAATATTTTAATAGTTTTATGTACTGTAGATGATGGAATCCCCAAGTTCTTTGTAATTTTCTGTTGAGGGACATTATTCTTAAATTTTTGCACTATTTTCCCACACAGTCGTTCACAGAGTGGTGAACTCCTCCCCATTTTCACTGCTGAGAGACTCTATGTCTCCGGGATGCTCTCTTAATGATATTAACTGATCTGTTGCAAATTAACCTAATTAGTTGTGAGATGTTCCACCAAGTGTTTTTTTTTTTTTTTTTCTAGCTAGCAGTCCTTTGTTGCACCTGTCCCAACTTTTTTCAGACATGTTGCTGGCATCAAATTCTAACTCAGCATATATTTTTAATAAAACAATATAATTATCAGATGCTATCATCAATCATTGCATTCTGTATTTATAATTTACACAGCATCCCCATGTTTTGGGAAACAGGGTTGTACAAGAGACCACAATGAGGTTCGTGGTCAGAAGTGCAGTAATCTGAAACATGTGACAGCAACAGAAGTAATTGCAGACAATTGAGCATTGCGTTACTATTTAACATTTACAGTTCTTAGAATGTAAATGTATTAACTGAATGCTCAGCTGGCTTTTCTTCATTATGCTTCTCTTTTATTCTCAATCACTGGTCTGTTGTGTGGGTGTGAATTTCTCATTTATAGTCTGTCTATGAATAGGCTGAGGATTTTCTAAAAGATAAAAGAAAAACTGACTGATTAAATGGTAATTTACATGATGACGTGTATTTCAAAATTAATTAGAGTAAATATTAAGCTACGACAACAGTTTTTTTTCTTCCTCTTCTTTTATTAGCTATCTGCCTTTTGTTTCCCCGGATACTGCGTTCTGGTCTTGACCACCTCAGTGCTGTGTGTGTGTTTGCATTTTAAATCACTGGCAGAAACTTTAGCGTGCCTGCATGTGTGTGCATATTTGTATGTGTGGGCTAATCCTCATTAAAACCAGCTCAATTTATGTAGCGTTCAAGGGAAAAGGTGGCTTTTCCAGCAAAACAGGATTAGGTACAGTATGTGTGTGCTTGGTTGTAGTGCCTGCAAACTTTTCCTCTGTGTGTGTATGTGCATATGTGTTTGTCGACACAAATACGTGCTTCATAATCATCTGCATATATGGCACACATACCATTTTAGTGAGTGTGTATGTGTGGCATCATCTCCTCCTCCTCTTCCACTCAACAGTCAAGATGCCTATAAGAAAACCTCTCATCTCCCAGCTGCTCTAATGGAGTTGCTCACACCCTCAAAGTCTTTGATTACACTATTTACTACTTAAATGTAAGTATCTGAGTGTGACGCATAATAGAGGCTTATTCGTCACACTCAGATACTTGTTAACTAATTGTGCAAGAGCACAAAAAGTTCCATAACTGAAGATTGTTCAAAAGAAATGTGCACTCCCTGTGTTGTGTGGATTGTTTGTTAAAAGCAACTTTGACGTACAAATGCCAGCTTCTTTACAGGAATTTGGCTGAGCTTCTGCTGAATGTTAATTGCTTGGCTTAAGGCTTCAAAGGAGAGTGGCTGGAGGGACTCATTAAAACAGAAAGAACAAGGAAAAACGCACATAGAAGAAGATGAAGGGAAAGAGGAGAGTGAGTGATGGTCAGGAGGACAAAGGCTGTATATTCTTGTTTGCCAGGTCCAGGACATTAGGAAGTAACTCTGCCAATTGGCGACAATAAATATGTTACAACTGAGTATGCAGTTATCCTGTATAACTTAGAAAAGTACAAAGACTTGATTTTTAACCGAGAGGGGTAATTTATTTTGTTGAGTCTGAACATTTTTATGAGCATTTTACATTTGAATTTCTAAACTATTAAGCAGTGTTGATATTGAAGTCAAAACGCTGAAACTGTGATTTAAAACTTGGGTTTTGTTTGCCTAAAACCTCTTAAAACCTAAGGGTTAATTTCCAAAAACTCAATATTGGTTCTTCAGCATGTTGTATGCCTGGTTACTTGCTTGGTGATAGCTTCTAAATTTATGCTGTACAAATGTCTAAGAAGGAAGAACAAATTGATAGAGAACCATCTCCGGTGAATTGTTAAGTATATTATGGTTCATTATTCAAACGTGAACTTCTTACCAAACTTCGCATGGCACTTTTGCTGTTGGGTTACTGAATGTGTCTTTATAAATGGGCCATAATGAAGCCAAATTGGACTGAGGAGGAGAATGACAAAATACTACACAAGATGAATATCATGTAGTGCAAATAAAGAATATGAAAACAAATAACAGACAAGATACTGCATAAAATCACTGCTCTCTGACATGAATGGAAAACAAAAACCTGTATTGTACTGTAGATCAGTCTCAATCTAGGTAGTAGCAGGTGAGTGATGGAAACAGTGGCGAGAGGGGATATGAGATGCAGTCAACAAACTGGCCACGAAAAACAGATCCGTCAGTCTTGTGTGAGGGATGAGAGGTGATGAAGGATGGAATGTGGGAAGTAAAGATGTATGAATGTGCAGTTTTTGGATGTGACCTTATATACATACACACACATAAACAGAGACAAACTTCTGGAGATGTTTCTCCATGCAGCTGTAAACTTATAATGTGATATTCTTATTCTTACTTTTTATAGTAAACTATATAAATTACAAGAGTCAACATGCCAATATAGACAGGGGTTTCAGGCAGTTATCAGCTATGGAGTAATGTGTACCTTTAGCTTTAAATTACTTTCAACATTAAAACATGTTATGCACTTTTCATTATAGTTCAAATCAAGCATGAGTCAATTTTAATGCAATTTGCCAAATATTTCTGTTTTTTATAATGTTTAATAAGATCTCTTGCTGATCATTAATTAATGTTGATATGCTGAGGTGCAGTATAGTGTGTTTCTTTTTCTTAAGTATAAGTTTCCCTGGTTCTCTTGTGTTGTTGCTGAAGTGAGCAGCTGCTGAATGACAGATCATCACCCACAGCCAAACATTTACTCCAAGTGAGACCTCGGTGTTACTCAATGCATCACAATCCGAGCGCAATTTCCCTGAAATGTTCTCACACCATGTACATAATCAGGTCTTGATTGCGGGAGATATTGCCTACCACTTACCAGCAGTAGCAGTAAAAACACAACCAATGGCTCGCGCAATTATACCACAAGTATGTTGCGATGAATGTGTGCTCTGAAAACAGGTGGTTTATTGTTTAAGCAGACAAAAGGCTGTGCTTCCCTTATACCAGCCCAGGAAGTGTGGAGCAGATGCAGGGCACCCTCTCCCATGATTTCAGGGCACAGCTTTTGTGTGTGCATTTGAGAGACAGTCAGAGCAAGAGAATGAGCGACTTAAAGGAACTCAGTCATCCTGATGTTTATTTCGGTTCCTCCGCCAGCCTCAGCGGGCAACACCGCAATATATTTGTCAAGGTAATCAATTTACAATGTGCTCATCATGGCCCTCGTTATATTATGCTAATGTGTATGAGGCAAAATGCACCAGTAAGTGATTCCAGAGAGCTGTGGAGGGCCAAGATGGCAGCAGTTGCTGAGCTGTACGCCGTAAATGGAGGTGGAATATTTCCTGATGACTGTCTGGGAGAGGATGAGCATAGATGTGATTTATGCAAGAATCAAAAGCTGGCACCGCGGAACAATTTTGTGTACCTCTGGGACATTTGTATCTATGATGTATCCATGCTGTTATGTGCTTGCTTTTAGAAATAGTCATAACGTGTCCGTGGGCATTCATATGTACCAGGATCCTGGTACCCTCCAGGAATTTCCCTCAAAAGCATTCTTAGCAGTATTGTGTTTTCCCCTTCCCACAGGAAAATATCAGTATAATGCTGCTAAAATCCTTGGATTTTAATCTGTGTTTGCTTATATCTCTGGAGGTTTTTCTTCGATGTTCTTCCCCTACACCTCCCATTCAAGAGCATGTAATTTGGACCAGACACCAGCATTGGTTTATTTTTGGAGCTTTCCTTTGGATCTCTGTTTAGAAATGATCAAATGTATCATTTGTGCTTCGTTTGTTGTATCTTAGTGTGTGCCAAGACCTATGAAGATTTTTTTTGAAAAGGGAGTTACAGTATTGTGGGTAAGCCAATCAACTGCCCATAGAGCTCCACATCTTGAGCCAAAAAACAGAGGTAATAACTTTGTCCAGTTATAGCTGTGTCAGTGAGCACCTGTTAGCTCAAGGTATCGTCTCCAAAATGTCTTCACTACTATAAAACTGTAATGCAAAAAACTTCAAGTTTGAGCTTAAACATGTCATTATTACAGTATATGTTTAACTGCAGGAGATACTTCTTGTGATAGAATAGTAGCTAAATAGCCGTGTGGCAAAATGTTTAGCACAAAGGATCTTGTTTAATAGTTTAGGAAAATTAAAATCATATTTTTACAATGCAAAATTAATCTGTGGTTTTTGCCTGTAGAGTATTTAATTATTTTGTATTTTTAGACCCCTAAAAGGCACTTAACACACAACATAAAATAATGACCGACATACTTACTTCTGGAGTGTGTTCACACTGTCAAATATGGAAACATGCAATGCTCTATGACTACCCGGATGGTGTAGATGATACAAAAACATGTTCATTTCTGAGTAAAATAATCACGCAATACACAAATACGAGTTATACACAAACATAATTATTTTTTCATTAACTACCACAATACTGTTGTTGGAAATGACCAAACAAAGCCGGCAGATATGTTGCAAGATTCATTCAAATGTTCCGGTCATTTCCGGTAAGTGCAGAACAACTGTGAGCAATTTAAGAAAACACTACCCAGTCAAAGTTCAGGTACTACACAAATAAGTTTTCTAACATGCAAGTGTACGAAGAAGTTTGAGACGCAGCCTATGCAGATGTTTCCACGTGGCCTAATGAAACATAAAGGCTTTTATCCACAAATTAAGATGCAGAGCATCAACAGGTGGAGCATGAAATGCAGAAGGTCGGCCTATCAGCTCAATTTACTGTAACATCCAAGAACAGTTCTCACATTCGAGACTTGAAACTGGAGACACAGGACAGAAATGGTCACAGGACAGATTTCCCTTTCATGACATGGAAGGTAAAAAATAAGCTGAACATTATAAAACATGTTTTTAAAAAGGAGTATATTTAACATGAAAGACATGACCACATGATCTCATGATATACAGAAGAGAAGCACACTATATATACCTGTGGCATGCATTTTCCTACCACGGGTGGTTTCCCCCAGCATGAATGACAATAGTCAGATGAATTCTTGTCTCTAAGGTGTTTATTTCCACCACACACACACACACACACACACACACACACCAATTAGGCCTCTTCCAGGCACCGTTCCCTGAGCCACTCCCCCAATCAGTCCCTCCTGCAGCTGAGCCAAACCACATCCCGCCACCGCAATACCATTTTTTGAATTAGCCAGCCACAGTGATCCTCGTCATGATTTACCCAGAAAGAGAGAATCAAACCATTTTTAAATTGTAGGAAAAAACATTAACTCTAATTTGTGCATTTAGTGTTTTTGTGTAAGGGTTTGCACACCAACAGTCATTCTGCAAGCAGACACACATTGTACTTTCATACATGAAAGGATGTGCTTTCATAATGCATTAAAAAAAAACTTACACTGTAGTTTTAATCAAAACATCTTACAAACCTGAACATGAAAATAATGCCTCAGTATTAAAGCCTGCTGGTTTCCATAAATCATTCTAAAATTCTTAAGTATAACAGTGCATGGACACATTATACACATACATACTGGCACAATAACAATCTGTACTTCATTTTCAAATGTTTTTTTTATGGGATTTAAACATAAGCTTAAGCACTATTCATATACCACACTCATTTCCTGTAGCAACTTCTAAGGACATTCCATCCTCGAGCTGTTTTAAAATCTCACCAAAGCCAAACAAACCTTGACAAAGCATGTCGAGAACTTGTAAAGAGGGCTGTGTGCCAAAAGACACTTTTGATGTTGTTCACGTCCCTGGAGCTGTAAACTGTAGACTCCGAAATAAATTGTGTGCTGAACTGTCAGCGCTCAGTTGGAAACTCGCACCACCAGCAGCAGCTTCTTTACGGCTGTCTGATGGCCAGCTATAGCCTCATGGCTGCTATTTGTATAGTGCCAATAGTAGTACAAAGATAGAGACTGCATACTGGAACAGAGCAATTGGATTGGCTGCTAAAAAGTTGACTAAACTTTAAAACAAACCACTTCAGCTAACACAAATGTCTCTATTAGTTGTATTAATGTATGTTTACTTTGCTTGACTTTAACACACTCCAAAAGAAAGTCTACCGCATTATATAATTCAACAACAATGAATGGTTTTCATTATTTAATCCCAAATTAGACACTTTTTACAATTCCTTGCATTTGTCAGTGAACCATTAATAGCAAATGGCAAACCTTAAAAGATACATATTAAATTTGGGACAACTGATCAGTATGATACAAATAAAAGAAAAGAGTGAATACAGTCAACATGTTTTCCCTCATACATGGCTTTCTAAATGATTCATAGACAAATATGACACATATTTCATCATTCATTCATTTCAGAAGAATGAGATTAAAACATTTTCTTTGAAAGAAGCTATGAAATATATTGTAATGTTCCCAACTTATTTAATGACGTATTTCAGTTTTTGCTGATGCAACTTGCTGAAATAGTGTAACCTGGACTGTTACAATACTTCCTTCCTCCATGGTGTTAATAACTGTGTTGCATCATAATGTGCCAAACTTTGAAGGACAACATGATTTCTCTGACATGAATTTTCGTATAAACACAACTCAAATTACAGAAAATAAATGATCATATCTCCATTGTACAGTAGAAGTATGTCAAACGCTTTTTACATTAAATGAAATCTAAACAGTATTGAACCTGTGTGGGTGTCATAATTACTATCAGAGGAAATAACTCATTTTTCTTATCTTACCTTATATCCAATTTATATTGGACATTTCAAAAGTGTTTCTGTTGTTAAATTTAAATTAAAAAAAATACAAACTTTTGCTTGAACACAATGCACTTAGAAGCAGAGTTGATCTTAAACCTATTGTATATATTAAGCCAAGACCACAATATTTCCCTAGCATTGATCAAGAGTGTAAATATAACCATACGAAATATAGCCATGCCCTATTAGCTGTAATTGGATTTAGTTTATTAAATAAATGTAATTTGTCGTCACTTATAGTGAATATTTTTACCGTTGCAAATTGGTAATATGTAGGAAACAGAGTTGGATTTATGGATTTGCAAAATTTGATTGTGTAAAGCCCTCCACATAAGTAAACCCATTTCAGAGTGAGAAACATTTAAATTCACATCTTTACTCTGGGACACAACAGGCGCTCTGTTAAACAATAACACAAATGTGATAAAATGTCAGATTTGGTGAAGCCAGAGTGGAGCTGCAGTTTGCCTGTATGTTGGCACTGAGACATGATGCAGCTCAGTGATTTCCATTTAAATTTCCCTTTGGTCCTCTCACCATGTCTCCCTTAACTGCTGCTGTCCCTGATGGCTCTCCACAGCAACACATAATGCATTTGGGAGGTCAGTGGTGTTTTAATAGCCTCTCCACACTCTCGCAGAGTCAGCTCAAGGGCTAGGTGTTGGCGTAGTGTTAACCACAGCAGGGGGCTGGTGATCGAAAGGCAGATTGTCCTCCAATCTGAACTCCACTTGCATCAAAGTCAAATAGCAAACTTTAAAATGTCTTTATATATTCACCTGTTAAAACTTTGCCATTTTATTTTCAGTCCCACTTATGTTCAGTTAAATAAATTCCAAAATGTATTATCAGGCCGAAACAAGTGCTTACGCTTTCAGGTTAACAGGTTGGACTTAGGGTTAAGGTTCAGTTAGGTTAAGGTAAGGAGAAGTATGTTGGAATCAAACGCCAACCACTTTAGGCTGTTATTACAATAGATACTGATATGGCATCACGTTGCCTTTTGAAAGCAAAGGAGAGCCCTCTGGCTAATTTTAAAATAAACATAACTGTTAGTGTTTGTGAGGAAGCCAGTGAGAAATCACATCAATTTTGATTAAGTACCAAGAACAATTGGCTGGAGTTGTGGTGCGAACCTACCACACATTTCTCCCATCACTCTGTCCGGCAAAAAAAGAAGCAGCTAATGGAGGTGTCTGTGCACACAGTGGTTGTCTACACCATTCACCATTTTATTGAATAAAACATGGTTGGAGTCTGGAAAGTGAGGACAATGCAGAAGTGCCTTCAGGTGCAAAACCACTGAAGGACACTCGGAGCTGGCTCGAAAATACCTTTGGCTTCAAGTGAGTCCCATTCAAAAAGCGTCACTTTCTCTTAAGTAATACAAAGTCAAGTTGTTACTGTATGGTATCATTAGCTAAATTATTTTTTTCTGATCAATGTACTGGTGGTCCTTAATTCCATAAATAATTTGATAGTAGTCTTCCCACATATATATGTTTGGCAGTGCGGTTTGATGGACATGCCCGGGCTACAGCCAGATTGCCGGTATAGTTGGGCGGGTTCACCCCTCGCTCCTCCCCAAGTCATTCAAAGATAGTCCCTTTAGGCTTCAATAAAAACAAGATGGTAAAAGTCGAAATGTCAGACTCAAGGCCCTAAAAAAGGCAGTTCATAAACCAACGGGTGGCATCATGATACGTTACCACTTGGTCTACACCATCCCCAGGCCAAAAATAAATGTACTTTTCTCTTTTTCCTTTCTTATTTGCAGGAGCACTGGAGTAAGTAAAAAAACAACCACACAACACTATGATTGGGAGGGCCACCGAGAAGTTTTCATCAACTTGTGTGCTGCTTTTGGTTGGAAAATGTTGAACTGATTCAAACAGTTCTAAAGTATAAAGACATTGAGATTCTCACCCACTTCACTGTCTGTTCCTTCTTCCATATCTGTGATCTTGCACTTGATCTCACTATTAAGGCATCCTTTCATTTCCCTGACTGGAAAGTAAATTGGGAGTGTGTGAACACAAACAAATGTATGATTGTATGGTGTGCTTCCTCTTCAGTCTGCTGTGCTTCTGATTTCCTTGGGTTGCTTAGCTTTTAATTACTTAAGATACTTAAGGAAGTCATCCAAGCCATTTTCTCTCTCTTCTGCTTCATGCAGGTATCAATGCTAAAAAATGTGACTAGTGTCATCATATGTTTACATATTCCTTCCAGAAGAAATTAAAGTCTGTTTTGACACAATGTAATGTGGCTGCACCTGGATGTTTTCTTTTGATCTTGCAATGGCAAACATCTCATAAGTGTCATACTAGTTTGTTGTTGCACAATTTAACTATTGCCTGTTTCCCTGGTGCAAATATTTTCTTCACTCACCTCCATCCATTTCTCTGCTTTAAAATGTGCAACCAATGAAAAGCTGTTCCGACTTACCAGATGTTAAACCTGGAATGATCCTACCACGTTGTAGTTCAGGCAACGTTCTCCTCATTTTTTCACTATCTGTATGCTGGTTTTTGTTTTTGTTTTTATAAATCCCTGTTGCAATGGGCAATAACAACAACCTCCAAGCTAGCAACCTACATGCTGAAAAAGTAAAGTTCTGACAAAGATTTGGACTATGCAATAAGGCAGGCATTATCATGTTGGAGAACCCAAATGCCATCACACCACAGTTTGGGTCATTTTCACTCAATGTTTTTCCTCAGACGCCTTAGAACATCATAACAGACCTACATGGTGACCGTCTGACTCCCCTTGGGACAAATTCATGGCGCACAGCCCCGCGAATGTCGGCGAAAACCCACCTGGTAGGACACCTGATATAATGCACCTTTTCAGGTTTGGACAGTGACCCCCCCCCCCTCTCATTTGACTATTTTCTCTCATCGAGCACCTTCTAATCTCGTTCCGTCAAACCGCTGCATTCCTCAGATTCATCAGGACAAGGACATGCTTAATGGCTAATCAGCTACATTAGTACTTGCTCACACTCTGCGCTTTCTTTGTTCTGTGTTGTTTGTCCCTCTGACTCTCAGTCCTCCCTTTGCTGCAGCTTCTCTCCCCATCTCTCTCCTCTCCTGCCATCCCCTCCTCCTCAAGCCCTCGCGGCTCTGAGTTGTTCATGTTTGTCAGATCCATTAAGAAGAAGGCATGGCAAAGAAAGGGAACCACCCCGGCGTTTGACCCGCTTTGCCCTCCCCGTCACCAGGCGGCCTTGGCAGAGCCCTCTGGGAGGTTCTGGATGTCTGACTGGGTCCTCGTGGCGTAAGCTTGCCTAGACAGTAATTGGCTGGCTCAGAGCTCCACGTTGGTGCTCTCTCCTGACAGCTGGTGGGTGGATGCTGCACACCAATTAGAAAAACATAGGAAGACAGAGGCTGAGACACACACACACGCACACGCACACACACACACACATACACATACACACACACACACACACACGCGCACACACACACACACGCACACACACACACACACACACACACACACACACACACACACACACACACACACACACACACATAGGAAGGTGCACTGGGTTTCTGTGATTACATGAGAAAGTGAGAGTTGCTGAAATAGTAAGGAGACAAGAAAGTACAATTTGTACTTTTACCCTTCGAAATCCATGCTGGTTGATTGCCACGAGTGAGAAAGTGACAAACACAATGCCGACACTTCACACACATACATAACATTTTTCTATTCCTTCATTTTCTCTCCAGGGCAGTAAAGCTCTCCTCCAAATAAAGTATATTTCCCCACCAAGGACCTTTTCTTCAAATCACACCAGCACTTGAATTTTCCAGTACAGACACAGTAAAACTTCCACATATACACTCATATGTTTCAGTCCACAGACACACAGTCATATCATTTTATATCATATGTTCCCAGTGTTACCAGCTTGTTCCTCACATCTGCATACATACGGTTATACATACAAGTGCTTTTGATTCTTATATTGTCCTTGTGGGCAAACACGATTTGAGCTTTCCCACTGAATTGAAAAAAGTTCATCAAACAGTAAATATGTATATAAGCCTGTCATAGACACACTCAATCACGCACAAACCCCCCCCCCCCCCCGGGTGAGGTATGTGGATGGGTCAACACAGTACTGTAGTTTCTCTCAAGTGTTCCTTTCTCCATTCCAACCTGAAGTCAGTATTGAACATAATGATCATGATAGGAGTTGTAGATGAGGCGTGAATGTATAATCTGCAGTCTCTTCTGAAGTGAGGATGTGTCGACAGGGGAAGACTGCAGGTCTTCCAGGCTGAAGGTGAGTCTGAGTGTGTGAAGGTTTAACGGTAATGTAGCGTCCAGGGATCCAGAGAACGTGTGTGTGTGTGTGTGTGTGTGTGTGTGTGTGTGTGTGTGTGTGTGTGTGTGTGTGTGTGTGCGCGTGTGTGAGAGAGTTCGCCAGCAGGGGCAGAGTCAGAGCAGTTCTCCTGCTGGGGCTGAGTCCAAATCGCACTATTTGAGCAACTCAGTGTTCAGACACTGAAGCAGCAGCGAGGCGGATGTGGAGGAACCAGACGCAGGACACTGGGAGCAGTCGGCTCGACGTCGACGGGGATCTCCGTGGATAAATGCAGGACTTAGAGGTCGGAGTTGACTGGTGACCTGCGTGGCCCAACACAGGACAGCAGGTGAGTGTCAACGGTCGGATCTCCGTGGATCTCCGCAGGACATCAGGTAATTCAGAGATACGACGAGGGGACAGATCAGGCAGACTGCTGGCACGCTGCCAGGTTGCTGAGTCAGGCAGACAAAAACTGAGGTCTGAACCAGACGAGGAAAAATGAGGATCAACATAAACATCTGACATAAATTTAACAGAGTAGTGATTTGGATACAAACTAAAGTAAATCTATAAATCTAAACCCAGCTAAGTCATGTTTGTGCTAGTTAAACTTAAACTAGTGACGTCACATCATATAAAAAAAAATGTATGTTTAAGCAGTGATATTAATTCTAAAAAAATATATTTTAACAACCTTAATGAGCATATACAAAGTGTTGTTTTGGTTCAAATGGAGAACTTCTAGCCTCTTCTATATACAGTCCGTTTGTACTATGTACGGCCTGAAGTTATTATGAGGTGTTCTTTGAACAAACCCAAATGCAGACACAACAGCAGAATCACTTTCGAACCAGGTCTTTATTTTCCCTAGGCAGAGATAACATGCAGGAAACACACCAATTGTCTGAGTCTGAAGTTGGTCCGGCGCCAACAGGGAGGACGAAAACTCCTCCTCCTCCGATCCTCTCTCTGAGAGGAAGCTCCGTCCACACCGTGAACGGCTGTAACTGCCGATACGAACTTGTCCCAAAAGTCAGATGCGTGTTCACGTGCTTAATCCGGTCCAAGCCGGAAGTTGGCTCCACCACGAACGCGGCTGACGAGTGGACAGACAGGCTGACAGACAGGCTGACAGACAAGACCTACTGTGTAGGCAGGAGCTCCGCTGTGTGGTTTCCCGAGATCCAACACAGAGAGCAGCTGGCTGGCATTCTTGTGTGTTGTCCCATGGCTTGACACAAGAACGGCGAGACTGGGTCACCCTGTGTGGAAATCCCGAGGTCCTACACTAGGGGGCAGACTGGATGGCAGAGTGGAATCCCGAGGTCCTCCTCTGCAAGTGGCAGACTGGCTTGGGCTTGTGTGGCGCCCGTGGCCCTACACAAGACTTACGAGGCAGGGTCGACTGTGTGATACCCGAGGCTCGACACAGGATTGCCAAGATCTCAGCAGATCATCTCAGAGGAACGATCTGGAATCTTCTTCGTTCAGGTGAATGCCCGAGGCTCGATGCTGAACGGCAGGTAGATAGTAAACAGACCGGGAGTCAGAACCGGAATTTCTCAAGCAAAGAGACAGACAGACTTACGGGGCGTGATACCGGGTAGGTAAATGGACGGACTGACGACGAGCTGACATAAGACCGGGGTATTTAATCCAGCTGGAGGTGAACAGCGGAATGAACTCCAGCTGGATCTACGGAGACGGGTGTGGGCGGAGCTCGGAGGAGGGTACTGCAGGAGAAGATGAAAACAAAACAGAAGCACATGGCAAAACAATAACAAACAGACAGGGGAATGACAGCACACATGAGGAGAGGCGATTGGGGGTAAAACAGAGGAAAACACACTAGAAATAGACCGAAATCCTAACAGAAGTGGATAATCTGTAACTCCAAATAGACAGGAATCCTAACAGAAGTGGATAATCTGTAACTCCAATAGGACATTTGGGATGATTGATTTCAATGGTTATATGCCATATGAATTCTAACTTTGTGTTCACAGGCAGCTTCAGTCAACAGTAATACAGTGTATTTAGATAACTGATCTTTCACTGACAGATTATCGCCGTAATATGGGTTCATATGAAGATGAAGATAAAGTATATTCAAGTATTCTATCAGCAGTAAAACATCTGCAGATAAACATGACACAAAACATAAAAAATGGACTTCTGCAACTAATACACAACACATGGTTCACAAACACATCCTTCATTGAGTTACGTTTTAGATCAGTGGTTGAATAAATCTTTGGAGTCGTGTGTTTCTCTGATAACATGATGAAAAGTACGAGTTACTGATTGAAAGTGAAGATTTTATGTTCGTGCTGGTGGACCGCATTTACGCTATACTGATAACACAGTGACAAAACACGCACACGCATGCGCACACACACACACACACACACACACACACACACACACCGGTGAAGTCATATACTACAGAGTGTATCCTGTCACTGAGGACCTACTCATACATCAAAGTAGAAAGACACTCTGCCTGGCACAGACACGCACTCTGTAAAGTTCCTCCCTGTAGGCTCACAGTTTTCTGTCGCAGAGGACCTGAGCTGTATTTCAAGGCAGACAGACTCTTTATTTTTGTGTGCACTAGATATATATACAGCAGCTATAATTGATGACAGAGTCCCTCTTTGCTCAGTGTCTTGTCCTCTCTAATGTGTATATTATAGATCTAAATCACTGCTTTAATCTCTGATTGAAGACACATTTTCTCTGATGTACTGTAAGGATCAGCCTGTTCCTCTCAAAAAGAAACAGACTGCACTCACTGTGTGCTTGTAAATACTGTACTGTGAATACTGCTGCAAACTACTCTTCTGTGAGCTACTCAGTAATAGAATGAAATGACACTCGTGACCAAATAGTGTAGATTTTATTAATTAAAACCTAAATAAACAAATGTTTTCTCTGGATTTGTTGAACTATTTGTGTAATTTTCAACATTACTGTTCCTGTCTTGGTTCATTTCAGTCTTCATAATGTGCCATAAGACCAATTGGCTTGCTAGCCTACTCATTAGCAGGTTATCTTATTAAGCTACCTTCATGTTAGCTTATTATCTTACTTTGCTTTTGGTTTTCAGTTCTGGCTCGGTACCAATAGTAAAACCACCACCATCTCTGTAATTTCAGCCTACAGCTAAGTGTTGACACAGTTTGTAAGTGTGGAATTAAAATTGCCTCTAATTAACTGATAAGAGAAAATACAAAAATATATGTCAGGTCAGAAATGTCTGCAGTCATGTTTGGAATCATTAAAAGTGTTAGATTGATTCTTGATTGACAAGATTCTCATGACTAAACTGAGATTCACTTTCACACAACCATCATTTTAAGAACAGGCATCATATTTCTATGAAAGAAAACCTGGCACAGGAATTAGATATGTGCTTTTGGCAGGGACAGCTAGTGTATTATAAACAGCTTTTTTTCCAGATCTGTCATCTTCAGTGAACCTAAAGTGAGAGAATCTTATTACATATTCAGTAGAAAAATAAATAAATAACCATGTTCATTTAACAGTAATCAGAAAGTCCATGTCAAACACTGATGGAATGCATTAATCACAACAACATATTATTTGGACAGTTAAATTTGATACTCAAATAACTATTAAGCGATAAAAAAAAATATGTTTAACAAAGGATCACTCTCCTGTTTACTCTGTCACTGTAGTCTTTTGCACCCATTTAATTATTCCTTTAACCACATCCACTGGATTTCTTTCATAGCCTTCCAATCTCCTTTCTTTCTTCTTTTTTTTCTCCTCAACTTACTTTTATCCAGGGATTCACAGATGCATAACAACCACTTGACACCAAACTCAACTTAAAATCATTGTACATGCCCCGTCTCTCCAGTCTTGTTGGACAAGTTAATGAACACAGAAAGACTAAAGGAAAAAAAAAAAGAGGATGTTGGATTAAGGGACAATTTATGTTCCAGTCAGACAATGGACAAAAGTCAGGACCAATTAATTCCAGTTCATCAGATGAGCCTGAAACAATGTTAAAGTCAGTGAAGCAATTTAAAAATAATTTCTCCAGCACTTTAGGCAAGCTTGAGTAAATGTGCAAGAAATCACAAACAACAAACAAAGGAGTCTAATGCAATTGCTGCCAAATCTTCAAATGAATATTAATCTCTGGATATATTGATGTTGAACAAATCTGCAAAAGTTATTTTGTCATTCAGTGACAGAAAACAGAGGTGATTTCCTGTCAGTGGTAGTGTGGCTTTTAACAGGCTTAATGTCAAATGTTCAACATAATACAAAAATTGAACTTTATTTTCAAGTAGGATAAAGAAGCACAGCTGGATGACTTGGTCACAGCAACAGTGTGCTTTTAGGTGCTTTTATCATCAGCGGGGAGCAGGCAAAACCGAACTCCCACTCAGTCAGGTTTTAAAAAATAAAATGAATACGATGAAGCACTCAAGGTGCCAATGATTGCATAAAAGGAATTTTCATATCCAGCTGAATAAAAAAGGTCAGAGGGAGAAGCACTCAGAACTGTCATCCTTCCTTTATCCGATCTGTGTAATTACTCTGAGAAAAAAAGTTTTCATTCTTCTCTCCTAACTTAAATTCATAGTACCCTGGACCAACATTTGAATCCCTCGCCACTTGCTTGTAGAAGTTACCTTCTTGCATTTAACCTACAACTTCAGGAACGTGTGTCATCTTTTGAGAAACGCCCATGGTATGTGCAAGTTTTCACCCATGACATACTGTAATAACATCAGAATAAAAGGTGTTTTGTTACGTCAGACCCAATGTGAGGTAACATCTCTGGGATGTTGGACTGCTTTTTTGACTGCTGCTACATGCTGAATTTTGCGATAATGCGAGAGTGTCATTTTCTAACGCGACATGTTCCACAGGATATACATGACTGTGCCGGTGAAGCATAAATCTGGTTTAAGCATAAATCACTCCAATCTGCTGTGAATTAATGAAGTAACATAGAAGCCACGCACGTGTCTTTACTTACATCTCATTTCATGCATGTAATCAAAGTGACACGCACACTCAAATGTACCTACTCCATTTCACATGAAAGTAGCTCCACTTTGATCAAAAGCTTTGATGGTTAAATCCTTCACACGTGTCAAGATTTTTTACTTAAAATCTGCACAACATATTTTAATGAAATGTTTTGCCTTTGTCGTGCAGCAGCCATTGACTTGGAGGTTTAAATCAAGTTGACACAGCATCACTATACACCAGGCAAGATGAATAACAACTACTTTGGTTTGGACTCGGAGGCAACAGATCAGAGGAGGGTGTAGATGGGGTTGACAACAGCACTCACTCAGAAACACAAATGTGTGTGTATGTGTGTAACAGTTTACCTGCTTGAGATGAAAATGAAAGCAGCAAGGACAGCTCCTCCAGTAGGTATACTGTTGTTGGAGTATCAGTCAGCCTGGGCCCCAGGCAACAGTTAAGGAAGGGGAGACGAGGTTCAAAAAGGAAGACTGAGGTCTAAATCCAACCAAAAACACTGGTGAAGTGCTTTCCACTGTGAAACACAGTGCATGTAACATAGCTCAGAGGTCAACATTTCATTCATTCATTTATTGAGCCGTAGTAGTAACTGAAACCATGTAATGGTTGGAGACCCTTGCCCTCAACCTACCAGTACGTTTAGTAGGCCCATATACTACCACTACCTTTGCTAGCCCATATATTTGAGACAGATGTGGGATTATAACCACCTTTTAAAGAGTCTAATAACAGTCAAATTGGGTGGTACTGCATACTAATGATTAGAAGCAGCAAAAAAAAAGGCTTAATGTTCTTTTTTTCTTTTTTTTTTGTCCTCCCCTCATAAAATAGGTAGCACTAAGGGTTTGATGTCACAGTCGACTCACTACCAACAGGACTGATAGGGGAGCTACTGTAACTAACTAACACTCTCACAAACTAAATATGATACACACATCAGTCACAAATGCTCCGAGACCCTCTTTACTTGACGAGCATTTAAGTTTTCAGGATTGCACGTCATTTCATTTAATAGAGTGACTGAAGTCTCTGAACGAGCCAGCTGGAAGCTCCCACAAACCATTTATTTATACAAATATATTCTCTGTCGTAAGTGTCCATGCCTCCTTCCACTCTACACTCAGAGGAGTCTTAATAACAGAGTATGGGGTAATAGTTTAAAGTGTTTAGTGTTTGTAAGTCTTGTCGTGCAGCTGAGGATGCAGATGATTTGATTTTCCTTGTGCTTTATCTGAATTAGACACCAGCCCTCACAGTAAGCTATGTGAGCTGTTCAGTATACATACGGCATCATCTGTCTACTGTCTCTTACCACCAATATTGATGATATCCCATCTTTCTGTAAAATTATGGATCGGCCGCAGCACAGAGGCCATCTCTTCAACATGATATTACATTAAGTTCTTTCTTTCTTTCTTTCTTTCTTTCTTTCTTTCTTTCTTTCTTTCTTTCTTTCTTTCTCAGTAGTTCTTCTTCCCCCTCTTCTTTTTTTTTACTCTTGCTACACTAACCAATCACTTACTTAAATTGCATTTTAAGGTTTTAGGACGGGGAGGACCAAGCCCAAATAACAGCTTCAATCATTGAAAATGAAGAATAATTCAGTAGGCTAGTATTCATGTCTTGTTATGGGCTCTCAGCTGAAATTAGGTAATCCACTAAGTAAGGTGAGAGATCGAGCAACCCATTCAGGCATGTAGCCGGGGAATGCGTTGGCTCTGCAACACTTAAGATCCACTTAGCTGCCTCACGATACCAAATATTTTCTTTAACACCACTGGCAGAAAGTCCTTCCTTCCCCAGAAAAATAGCTTCCTGATACACCTGTACCTGAAAATGTACATTGTCTTGTTAGTCAACTCATAAAAATCTTGCAACTACCAAAAGTTTTAGCAAGTGTACGTTAGCTTAAAATCCTGAAAGCATACAGACAAAGAATTTGAACTCCGTTGTCTTTTAGTAGTTTACTGCAGTTTTAATTACTGATGGCTGCCGGCTAGCTATCTAAATAAACGTGCCAATGTTGGTTAACTTACAGCAGCCACAAAGGCAAGCTAACAATAGAGAAATGCACTACCATAGAAAACAAAAGAAAAATCTAAGGAAAAAAAACAAAAACACTTATGCTGGAACATCATGGTGGAAGAAATTTCGGAAGCAGAAAACACATTTACTTTGAATGTTAAGGTTGGAAATAAAGTTTGTCCTTCAAACGTTGATGGCATCTGTAAGGGTTATATGAAATGACTCTGGACAAGATGGGCTTAAACCTGCAGTGCGGGACCTTCTGCCAGTGGGAGTAATTACAAAGACGCTGTTGATGTTCTTTCAGTATAGACTCTCCTGTACTATTGGAGCTATCGCATGGTGGGCCACAACCCCACCAAATGATGTATTTCACTTTCATAAGTTAATCCATTCCAATAAAAAGTCTAGAATAGCTGCACAAGTGCATTATTTTATTCCCTTTGATGTTAGCATAGGGTGAAACTAAAAGTTATCCAGCTCGTTTGGTGGAAGTCTCCAGTGCACTCTACCCATAGAGCATGCCCAGTGTGCATTCATCCGGCCAGCAGCACGGGAACATCTCACCACACAACACATTTCAAAACTGTGTATATTGTCTTATACAATGACTCTCACCTGGTGGCTGTAGGCTCAATCAACAGTGTGAACTAATTTGGCAAGGCTTGGATTTAACAGAGGTTCTATAATTTAAAAGTCCCACATTAAAAGTTTAAGCCTGGGTTGCTATGCACTTGAAACATTGCCATAGATCTACCAATTGATTATTTCCAGGCGAGCTTCTGGCAAGATTTTATAAGATTAGAAAATAATTTGTGCAGATATTTATGGTTCTCATATTTGTGGTTCCCACTAACTATTTACTTAACACGTCAAGCCAAAAGAGTCAAAAACTAAAGATTTTTTCATCGTAAAAAAGTGCCTGCAAAACTAATGATATTCCCATCAGCCTCACCTGTATGGTGTTCTGTGCCAAAGAGCAAATACCAAGCCAACATAATAAATTTGAATGGTGAAAACATTACCTGCTATGCACCATTACTCTCTACTGCTGGCACGTCAAGCCAGTTTGGTGTGGTTTCTATTCGATTTCTACATGGCACCGCAATCTGTTCATGCCTCTTATGCCAGTAAACAAAATAACATGTCTTTCTACAACATAGTCAGCAACAAACACGTAAGCACATACACATCGTGTGGCTTGTAATGGATGAAGGTTCCAAAAGGAGAAAGTACCATATCAATTTTTCCACTTTTTATTATGAGCTGATATAGATCCAACATCTTACCTGCTGCATCATGAACCATCTGCACCCTTTTCAGTAGATGTCCGTTGCATTGTACAGTAAATAACCAGTACAGCCAAAATGGAGCACAGCCACAAGAACTGTTGCGCATAAGCACAGCCAAACTGCTGTAGACCCTTCGTCTTTCTGTCCCCCACTCTGAATGAATCCAGAATACCTAAAAACAGGGAAATAAGGTAAATCGAAGGACGTAAACGTTCTATAGACACACCGTTTTTATTTAATACATAAGCCCTGCAGCCTTATCTGCCAATATACACAGCAAAGTTCAAGGGACATGTTTTCAGGTAATAGATAAGTATCCGCTTCCCTGAAATAACATGGTGTAGAAAACTTGATGTATTAATGTAGAATAATTTTTGGTACCAAAAAATAATATCAATGAAGCATATGCAAAAACACAGAGGGCCTGATCTTGTCCAATTATGTTGTTAGTGAGACGGATGCTATTTTAAAACTGATAACAAGTTCATGCCATCAGATCACTTTGCAAGCAAAGGTGGATATTGTTTATCTGTTTTGGTTTGCTGTGGCTTTTCCTGTTAAATGTAATGCTGCAAATGGCGACTTAATGGATAATGATTAGAGACACTCACTCTTTACCTCAGAAAATGGTCTTAAGCTTTCCAATTAAAGTTAAAACTTGTTTTTTTTTCAGGCTCATTAGTCCTGAAAAGTTAGTGTCATAAGAGAGAGATGGAGCAGAGAGAAACAGACAGAGGGCGAGAGAAAGGAATCTCTTTGAAATCTCCCCTCCTATCACAACATCCTCTGTCCCATCTCCAAACTATTTTTGTTTTCCAACATGATGATGTGTGCTGCGTTTTTTTAGAGGAGGGTTATAATTGAAAGAAGTTGTCTGTAGGAACAGCAGGTCTATTTTATGCTGACTCAAATCAAATCCGTTTGATATGAGGATTATTTTTTTTATAAATAGTAAACAATAACACGCCATATGGAAAAGTGGAAACTCCTCGGTTTCTCAGGATCAGGCTGAACAGTATCACCAGTGCATCTGGTTCAGTTTGTGAGAGAATAGAATCTCATCCTTAAGTATGAATATTACGTGGGAATTTTTGCAGGTAATTCCTGCAGGTGTCTGCATTTGACTCTGCAACGTTTTCCCTTTTTCCAAATGTTTGATGTGTAAGTGAACTGTGAACATCATTCATACTCCATTTAGCAAGTCAAAATTATGCAAATGAGTTACACTGATTATGCTTGCTTGTCAATGACTTAATCTTTCAGATAATATTGCTGTTAAGTTAATTACAACACCCTGTTCATGGCATTAATAATGCTGTATAATTCAAAGCAAGAACACTTTTTGAAGCTGAAGAGAGAAATTAGTGTTTTCTTTCAATGCTATACTTTCATCTGGGACACTGTTTGTTATGGCTTCCCTCAGTTTTATGGATCATTTTCATTTACACTGACATTTTTGGTAATATTCTAATGGATGCCGCAAGACCAAGCCCCTTTTTAACGGAGCCCCACGTTACGAGGCTTCTGATGCGACAGGTGGTTCGAACGAACGTTTCCAGGATGAGGCTTCTGGAGCAGTAGCTTGCTTTAACGGAGCCCCACGTTATGAGGCTTATGGTGTGAGAGGTTATTCAAATGTGACCCACCGTGATGAACGTTCTCGAATCTGAGGAAAGGATGAATCTGTTCACAAAGTTCTGACTCGGTCAGTGTACAGAGGAAAGACACCGAGGCAGATTGAAAGGTTCATTGATCATGAAATGCGACGCTTGTCAAAGTACAAGAGTCGACTGGTGATGATGTTCACTAAACACAAGCGTGACCCTAACCTGATAAGTGAACTGTCACGCTTAGAGCACTGTGAGGTACAGCTTAGAGAGTACCGGCGTAGTTGTGAACGTCTGGGGTTCTACGAACGGTCACACGGATACCATCGCACAATCGACCGTAATCCAACGAGGACAAGATCTCATGAGAGAGCGGAGTCTAGCACAAGGCGCTCCCTTGACACTGTGAACAGGAGCCGAAGATCCCATTACAATGAGTACCACCACTCATCTTCCCATTCATCCTACCCGAGTAAATATAGACACTGGTAGAGCCACTTGTAAAGACTTGCTACCTTCTCATCAGAGCAAAATGTTTTTACCGTATACAGTGGCTTAATGTAATGTTTCTAGTACACACTCTAGCCATCATGGCCACCTATATCTCAAGTTCTTGTAATTGAGCTGGAAACTATAAGCCCCTCGATTCTGTCATAGATGACCTTTTGATCACGTGACCATCACTTACACAAACATGGCCCTTCCTGAGTGTAATAGTTGGTCACGGTTGGATGATTCAAGGGTGGGTGTATAAATAAGCAACGGCAACCTAACCTGTGCACACAACATATACTCGGCTTGTTTGCAACTACAACTTAAACATTGTAGCTGCCATAATGGAGAATTACGTGAAAGATTCTATTGTGGGCAAAGGTGCATATGGAACCGTGTACAAAGTGAAGTGTCAAACAACCAGAAAGATATTCGCCTTGAAATGTCACACACACAGGGTAGAGGAAGCCACTGTGAGAGAACTCTCCTGTCTCGCAGCACTAAAGGGTCACCCTTATGTGATCCAGATGCATGATTGTTTCCTGGACAATGGAAAGATAGCCACGGCCATGCCCTTCGTACCCTACACATTGAGTGAAGTGATTCACAACGGGCACGGACTTACATTGTGCGACAAACAAAACCAGTTGCTACAGTTGATACCGTTGAGTTTCATGGCTCATTTTTCTATCCAGGTGGCTATCGCTCTGTCTTACATGCACAGAGTGAATATAGTACACAGAGACCTGACACCCTCCAACGTGCTGCTCATGGAAGATCTCACCATACAGGTGGCTGACATGGGTCTCACTAGACAATCCTCCAAACAGATGAGCTCAAGTGTGGTTACGGTGTCATACAGGGCCCCAGAATTGTTTGTTCCAGATACCTGTGCAGATTACACTTGCGTGATAGACATGTGGAGCCTGGGGGTGATGATAGTGGACGTGATGGAGGGTAAAGCGGTGTTCTTGCAACGTAGACATGGCAGTGAGACAGTGTCAACATACCAGCTCATTGTAAGGACTCTATGCTCCCAAAGACCACATCTGTGCAACATCAACACCCTGGGAGTCTGATACCATAATGCCCAAGGTGATGGAGTGTGAACCGGTGAAAAGGATCGTGTTCAGACTTTTGGATTTTTTTTTTGAGAGTGCAAGACTTCTTGCTAACGAGCTGGTACAGGACACTGAATGGATGCAGGTTGCTCATATGAGCCCGGAAGAGAACATTATGGTCAGAGAGCAGATTGGTAAACGTGAATTGGGAGAGTGATTCTGGAACAATATATATAGTATATTCATGATATACCAACAGATTGTTGATGACCAACATTGTCAATTGTACTATAACATCAAGAGACATTGTACATTCTCAATAAAACTTGTACAAAGGAACCTTGTTTGCATAAAGGCTTTATGTTAGTGTTACATAGAGGATTACAGTTTACAATATTGCTTACAGGACACACTTTAGCATCACCACATTGACCTGGTTCGTGACTATATTGCAAACATCAGGGTGGCCATTGTAATGAAAACTGGTGTCAGAAAAATGTGTCTTCGGAGCATAGAGCCTGTAGACCTTCCAGAGTTCCACGATCTTTCAAATTCATCTAACATCCGCTTCATGTCCTGTATAGCTGCAGGGACAGAGACAGTGACAAAGTGAGCTGAATGTACAGAGTAGTACTGTCATTAAAAATAAAACAACCAAAACTCAACTCACTTTCGCTTACATTGAGCAGTTTCACGGATGTTCTGACATCCTCCAGCTCGTTGAGATCTGGCAATATCACCATTGGGGTTCCGATGGTTGTAGAGGAGGTGACACGTGCTGATGTTGTGAACTTGAGATTTGAGCAAGATGTGTTGGCTTGCATGTTTCTTTGATATATGAAATACTGGTAGGATTTATCACCATATCCACCAAAGGTGTTCCCGTTGTGGATCATGAAACAGCAATGTGCTGGACTTATTGTTCTGCTCATAGTGTCATTCCACACTTCGATTAGGCTCCAAACTTGACTATTTTCGGGTTGTATGTACAACATAGAGATTCTGACAACACCCTCGAGCGGGCTCAGAAACGCAGCCTTCTTTACTTTGTCCACTTTGGCACTATAGTAGAACATACCACGTGTTGGACTTTGCGCTCAGATTGAAAATCTCACTTCCTATCCTGTATGTGCCTTCGTCTGTCCATGTGAGAAAGCAAATGCTGACTTGGTATCCCAGTGGTGTCATCGTCAGTTGGTATATGTGTTCACCAGCGTACACAGGTTGACTGTCTTTATAGAACGGATGAGTGGGGCTTTCCAAGTACCCTAGCAACTTGACAGTGCTGTCCATTGTACCGACGAGGGTGACAGGTTCTAGTCTCTCAGCTGCAAGATCTTTAGCCCTTTTCAACACACAACACTCAACTGTCAGCGTTGTCATGTACAGCAGACTCATTATGATAGGAATGTACATTCTCATAGTGGTTGAGTGTACACAGATGTCAAACAGCTTGTTCTCTTAACGATACACGCACACAGGGAGCACAGCGTAGGAAGGCTGCTGTTGGCAGCAGTTGAGCCTTTTTATACATGCTGAAACCTGACACTGTTGGACAATTCGCAAGAAAGGCCTCACCATTGGACAATTCGTAGTAATGGCTCACGGTTGGACAATTCGCAAGAAAGGCCTTTTGCACCTTGGTAACAGGTAACGATCTAACCCAGACCATGACCAGGATGGGATTCTCCACACTCAAGGACTCTGTTCTCAACGCAGGTGTCAATCTGAATGAGAACACCCCGGAGAGTTCAGAGGGACAGAGTATCACGGAGACTGTTACATCCCTGAGGAAGGCCGTACTAGACCAAGCAGCAGAGATGCGAGTGCTAAAGGATGTATTAGAGGCCATCAAGGTTCAGAATAGCGTACTAACTCAGAGACTGAAATGTCCTAACGATCTGGACATGCTATTCACGGTGCAAGGAGCTAAGGATTTCACCAAGCGTACCGGAGTGAAGACTAAACTCTGTGCTGGTGTTAAACCTGGTGACAAAGATACTAACACAGGAGTAACAGACTGTAGAGGAGAAACTCCAGGACTTAAACTTGAACAGATGGAAGATACAGTGTCCGTTATTCAGACCCAAATTGATAATATGATCAAGCAGCAGCAGCAGCAGCCTCTGGCTCAGCAGCAGTAATATCAGCAGTCACAAGCACAGCTACAAGCTCTACAGAGTTTCATGCACTTGGCTCCGATGCTTCAACATTGTGCACAACCTCAAACCCAACATCCGTGGAATCCTCAGCAGCAGAGCGGGCAAAGTTTCTTTTGAGGGCAGAGTCTCTACACCCCGAGTGAAGTATCGAATCATGATGACAAATCGTTTCAGTACGGGACTCTGACCGAGGAGCAAAGGAGGAAGATAGCGATCGAGTATTACAATGAGCAATCAGAGAGACAAGCAGCTTCGCAGAAAGAGCAAGACCAGATGCTCGATTCGATCAAGGCCAGTGTAAGAGACGTAATACTAGAACAACAGCGCAGCTCAGTGTCACAACAGTCCTTGTCTAACCAGTCCAATATGGACACGTTGCAGAGTTTGGCGAGAGACACTCCATATAAACGTGTGAGCAAACAAGATGAATGAACTACGTGAACTTTCAAAACAGATATCAAAGAGCAGTAGCAGAGGCTCAAGTGAGGAGAGTTGCGAAGTGGTCACGATGGACACGGAAAACAATGTAGGGGGCACGCTCGCAAGCGCTAACGATCAACAGTCGACTCAATAGTACAATACCAACGTTACGAACAAACAGCAAGCTGGATATTCTGTACCATCGGACAGCAGCGGCTCTTCTAAGACTTCAAGTTGTGTGGCAGACTTTGTGTCAGCTGTTGTCACAAAGAAGTAGAGATGACTTGATATAACGTTATCCTGGTAGCGTAGTGTAAGGGTTTTTGAGAAATGAACAGTGTGTAATTGCTTGTTGTACTTGTTGATATATCGTATGCTGAAAATAAACTTTCACATGGCAATCTAAAGCAATTTCTGTTTTGTTAAGTGCTTCAGGATGAAATGTTTACACTCCAGTAAGTAGGACACTAACAGATACATTTCAGCAGCAGTGTCCTACATTCTCACACTCAATCAACAAAGACTCCTCAGGTTGTTACTATGATCTCACAGAACTCCATTTGCTTCATGCTCAATGAACAAAGCGTGACAGTAGGCAAAAATATAGGCTCGTCTCCAGCGACCCTTGTGAGCGATGGCCGTGGCGATAACGACGTGGTGTTACCAGGGTTGAACGGGTATAAGGGACAATGTAACAACCTAGCTCTGGGTAAGCTCAACTTCAAGTACGTAGCTTCTCAACTGATCACCGCAAAGGAGGTGTGGACAACCTAGACAAGGTGATAGGGACGTACAGTTGCAGACATGTCCTTGACGTGTCCTCCTACAACGCGTTTGTGATATGGAGAGAACTTAACCCTACCTGGATGCCTGGTAAAAAGAACAACAGGAGGGTGTTCCTGGAGCAGCTGGGCAAGGCGCTCGTAACCCCGTTCATTGAAAGACGGGAACGTCTCCCCCGCACGAAAGCTGCCGCTTCGGTTGTGAAAGCCGTGAAAGCCGTTCAGAGGTCCAGGTCTTGCGACGTGCCCGTGGATCAGCCCGCCCTAGCGTCAGCCCCAAACAGCGCGCCGGCTCTCGGGGCAAGTAAGAGGAAGAGGTGTCAGATCTGCCCGCCGAAGAAGGACAGTAAAACTCACATAATGTGCTACGCGTGTAAGAAATACATCTGCAAAGGCTGCGCGCTCGCCTGCTGTCCCGCGTGTGCACATTGAGGCCGTAGATGGTGCGGGACAGTTTGACCCAAGGGCGCTGGGTGTCAGGTAAATGTGAGGACAACACAAGGGTTAAGTGTTTTCTTTTTCTTTTTCCATTTGCTGCAAAGGTCAGTATTAAATAGTCTGCAATACAGCACACAGACTCATAAGCAGCTCTGTAGTTGTACGACATCAGATAACTAATACTGTCTCATACCCATAGAAACTAAGGCCACAGAGATACTTATATCAGAGCAGAGTCACTGTAAGATTAAAATCAGACTGAACACTTCTAATCATTAGACTCAATTGGGCTCCTGCTAAAACAGACATCTGACAATCTTTGAGGCCATTTTTAATTTGGAGAGAAGCTTTCTCGTCAATGCCAAAGTTTGGTATTTTCAGGCTCATTAGGTCTTTGAAATCTGCGCCGGAAGACAATTTGAAAGGAAAAGTGAGTGTGTGTGTGTGTGTGTGTGTGTGCGTGTGTGTGTGTGTGTGTGTGTGTGTGTGTGTGTGTGTGCGTGTGTGTGTGTGCGCGTGTGTGTGAAGAAACATGTTTTGAAATGTAAGCATCTACATCCTGTCACATAATTTCCTCAAATTCCAAAGTGTTTATTTTTTTTTTATTATTATTTCTGGCTGTGGTGATGTCTGCAGTTTTCTTTTCAGAGGAAGAAGATTATAATTGAAAGTGTCTGTGGTCTCTGACAACAGCAGGCATCTCTTATTTCATCTCATTGATCATTTTGATCTGAGTTCCTGTTTGGAGCTCATGGTAAACCATCTGCAGACTCAAAAGTTTTCTTAGGAAGTTTAAATAGCAGTTTTATATTTTAATGGACTATAGCCAGTTCAGGAAGCTGTGTGCTCAGCTCTGCCCTCGCACATGATGCACTCAGCGTATACCTTGCAGCTACTCCCACAATACACGAGAACATCTAGTGCACAGATTCTGGCTGCAGCTTTCATTTCACTGCTGCTGTAGCTAATCAACCCAACCTCCACCTGCAGGCTTTATTTTCTCTGTGTGCTGTCGTCTTACTGGGGGTGACAAGGTCAGACAAGAAAAGTCAAGTATCCATCCATTGTCTATACTCGCTTTATCTTGAACAGGGTCACAGGTTGGCTGGAGCCTATCACAGCTTACTTTGGGCGAAGGCAGGGTACACAGGTCGCCAGTCCATCACACATGGACACAGACCGAAACAAAGGCCATTCACACCTCAGGGCAATTTGTAGAATCACCAATTAACCTGAGATGCATGTTTTTTTTGGATGGTGGGAGGAAGCCGGAGTACCCGGAGAGAACCCACGCAGGCACAGGGAGAACATGCAAACTCCACACAGGATTTTTATAAATTCAACAAAAATATAAACTCAACACTCCTGTTTTTGTTCGCATTTTTCATGAAAGATCCAAGACTTCTTTTGGATAAACAGAAGGGTTATTTCTCTCAAATCTTGTTCACAAATCTGACAGAATAACTCATCCACTTAACAGGTGTGGCCACTCCAAAATGTGTAGTTTTGTCAGCCAACACAATGCCACAAATGTCCAGGTTTTAGACGGCGTCTCAGTGGCACGCTGACTGCAGGAATGTCCAGCAGAGCTGTTGCCTGTGAAATGAATGTTCTTTTCTCTGCCATACGTTTTCAACATTGTATCCGAAAATATGCGAGTTCCGCCCCTTCCTTCATCTGCAAGACCAGCCACTCAGAAAAGCTGATGCAAAAGTTTGTTTGCACAACCGAAGCGCTTGCTCACCGGGGTCTTGAATTAACAATTTAATTAAATTAATCAAGACTGTAACAGACTTGGATCGGCAAATGCTCACCATCAATAGCGTCTGGCACTTTGGAGAAGTGCTCTCCTCACAGAAGAATCCTAGTTTTCTCTGTACCGAGCAGATGGCAGACGTATGGTGCTGGGTGGGCGAGAGGTTTGTTGATGTGAACGTTGTGAACAGAGTGGCCTGTAGTGGCGGTGGGGTGATGGTATGGGCGGGCATAAACTACGTGCAATGAATTCAAATGCCTTTCATTGAAGGCCGTTTGAATGCCCAAATAGATATCGTGTTGAGACCCTGGCTCTTTGTCGTGCCATTCATCCGCCACCATCGCCTCATTTTGCAAAGATTTGTGCAGAATTCCTAAAAGCTGAAAATATCCCAGTTCTTGCACGGCCTGCCTACTCACCAGACACTGATCTCTCTCGATCGACGTAAACAACACCGTGTTCAAATTCCTGCCAATATATTTGACCTTCTCAAGAAAACAATCATATATGTATGATGTGGATATCTTAAAGCTCCAGTGCAGGTACAAATAGAACGGACTTTAAACTTCTGAAATTAAATGAATTTGAATATTTATAGATTCCAGAGTTTTTAATTAGGCAAAAAGAGTTGATGTCATTTGAAGGATTTTTACCAGATAATAAAATTGTATTTTCTGGAAAAAGACAACAACAAAGAAAACCATATCAGACACAAATTATTATTCAATTAAGAGTATTATATCCACTTTCAAACATGTCCTCCAGACATGATTGGTTAGAGTGTGGAACCTTTATCACCTCCTAACTGTGTATTAATAATACAACAATGAGCTTTTCTGGGAAGTCTGGCTAACGATCTGTTTGACTTTCTGTGACAATAGATTTGTTGTTATTTCCAATTTAAGCCATTAAAAGTAAGTACGAAATAAAGCAAATAACTTGCTCTATGAAATAATGGTCACAACTGGTTGATTTAAAAAAAATTGTTTTCTGCCAAAATGTGCCTGCATATGTGCGTGGGAGTGTGATTTTAAAGCAAAACACCCTGAAGTATCTTCAATAATCTACAACACACACACACACACATACACATACTGTTTGCACCCACACAGACACATAGGCGGCAGGAGAACTAGAATCTGCAATCACTCCAGTTGTTAATTAATATGCATACAATCCTGTTTAACTTGCATTTTATCAGCTAGACTGATTGTACGTGATGAAGACAACAATTGTTCCCTGAGCCAGTGAACAGAAATAACACCAGCTATGTATGAACATCTGCTTTTTTTTAATTCCTACTTCGTCCACAGTTTGCAATGAACATCTTTACTGAAGTATTGTGTTACATGGAACGATAAGGAGAGAACAGGTTGCGCAAGAAGAAAACCTGTGTTTAATTTTTTTTTTTTTTAGATGAAGAAATAATGGAAATACCACATCTTAAAACAAATGAAAACTACTTTGTCATACCATCTGTTGGAGGCATACCATCTGTTGCTGTATAGAGTTCTTTATACGGTGCCTCTAACAGTATATTTGCATTAAAGCCAGTGACACCAACAAACTGGTTAACCCTCGTGTTGTCCTCGGGTCAAAATGACCCGCAGCTGTGTTCAACCAAGTTTTATTTTATTTCTATATTTTTTGGGATCATTGGTTTCTTTAAAAAAACCCTCACAGCCTCCTTGTCACCAATGATCCCAAAAAATATGAAAATAAAATAGAACTTGGTTTGAACACAGCTGCGGATCATTTTGACCCAAGGACAACACGAGGGTTAAGAAGGCCAGCTCCATAATTGACAGTCTGGAAAAGGTGGTGGGAAGGAGGAGGCTGAACAAACTGTTATCCATATTGAATGAGCCGGAGCACCCTCTTCAGCACCGACTGCAGGGACAGCGGAACACTTTGTCCACTGTCACAAGGATACAGGAGATGATTAATGCACACTGCAATCAGACTTTGCAAAAACTCACCTTTGGCCAAATCTGCTCTACATCATTAACACCAGTGCACTGTTGTTTAATTTAATTTTATTCGATTTTATTTGTATATATTGGACATTTGTTACATTTTTTAAAATATTTTTACTACCTCTATTTTTATTGTCATTTTTATTGCTTTTACCCTGTATCCTTCCATCCGTCCATCCGTCCATCCGTCCGTCCGTCTATAATGGTGTGAAAAAGTGTTTGACCCCTTCCTGATTTCCAATTTTTTTTGCATGTCTGTCACACTTAAATGTTTCAGATCATCAAACAAATTTAAATATTAGTCAAAGATAACACAAGTAAACACAAAATGCAGTTTTAAAATGAAGGTTTTTATTATTAAGGGAGAAAAAACAATCCAAACCCACATGGCCCTCCCTGTGTGAAAAAGTGTTTGCCCCCTCCTGTTAAAACATAACTTAACTGTGGTTTATCACACCTGAGTTCAATTTCTCTAGCCACACCCAGGCCTGATTACTGCCACACCTGTTCTCAGTCAAGAAATCACTTAAATAGGACCTGCCTGACAAAGTGAAGTAGACCAAAAGATCCTCAAAAGATCGACATCATGCCGAGATCCAAAGAAATTCAGGAACAAATGAGAAAGAAAGTAATTGAGATCTATCAGTCTGGAAAAGGTTATAAAGCCATTTCTAAAGCTTTGGGACTCCAGAGAACCACAGTGAGAGCCATTATCCACAAATGGAGAAAACATGGAACAGTGGTGAACCTTCCCAGGAGCGGCCGGCCGACCAAAATTACCCCAAGAGAGCAGCGACGACTCATCCAAGAGGTCACAAAAGACCCCACAACAACATCCAAAGAACTGCAGGCCTCACTTGCCTCAGTTAAGGTCAGTGTTCATGACTCCACCATAAGAAAGAGACACGGCAAAAATGACCTGCATGGCAGCGTTCCAAGACCAAAACCACCGCTGAGCAAAAAGAACATTAAGGCTCGTCTCATTTTTGCCAGAAAACATCTTGATGATCCCCAAGACTTTTGGGAAAATACTCTGTGGACTGACGAGACAAAAGTTGAACTTTTTGGAAGGTGTGTGTCCCGTTACATCTGGCGTAAAAGTAACACCGCATTTCAGAAAAAGAACATCATACAACAGTAAAATATGGTGGTGGTAGTGTGATGGTCTGGGGCTGTTTTGCTGCTTCAGGACCTGGAAGACTTGCTGTGATAAAAGGAACCATGAATTCTACTGTCTACCAAAAAATCCTGGAGGAGAATGTCCGGCCATCTGTTCGTGACCTCAAGCTGAAGCCAACTTGGGTTCTGCAGCAGGACAATGATCCAAAACACACCAGCAAGTCCACCTCTGAATGGCTGAAGAAAAACAAAATGAAGACTTTGGAGTGGCCTAGTCAAAGTCCTGACCTGAATCCTATTGAGATGCTGTGGCATGACCTTAAAAAGGAGGTTTGTGCTGGAAAACCCTCCAATGTGGCTGAATTACAACAACTCTGCAAAGATGAGTCGGCCAACATCCCTCTACAGCTGTAAAAGACTCATTGCAAGTTATTGCAAACGCTTGATTGCAGTTGTTGCTGCTAAGGGTGGCCCAACCAGTTATTAGGTTTAGGGGGCAAACACTTTTTCACACAGGGCCATGTGGGTTTGGATTTTATTTTATCCCTTAATAATAAAAACCTTCATTTAAAAACTGCATTTTGTGTTTACTTGTCTTATCGTTGACCAATATTTAAATTTGTTTGATGATCTGAAACATTTAAGTGTGACAAACATGCAAAAGAATCAGGACTTTTTCACACCACTGTATCTACATTGGGGTCGTTTTTATGCTGCAGAATGAATTTGGGGCCATTGAGACGCCTCCCAGGTGGATAGGAATCTAAACCTACAAATTGAAAGGATATGCAAAGCGGCACAGGTGTTTTCAATTATTCTGCTTAATTTGACTTATTATCCAGCCCTATTCAACCCGATACTAAAAAACCCAGGCATAATAGCAAACCATTAGAACTGTCTCACCTAAATGGAACACAGCCCTTCATGTTAATTCCAGCTATGCCTTTCCTGCTTTGACACATGAGAATCGCTGCCATGAAAAGGGTCTGTTCTGAATTGCCACCCAAACAGAAACAAAACAAGTGAGTGCGGGAGCTGACAATTTAGTGTGCTCTTAACAAATCCACACAGTCCTGAGAAGACGTACAATCTGTCAACTGAGCAAAAACATGTCTGATGGTTTGCATTGCCTTTTGATAACCAAAGAACCCTCATGCAGGGAGAGGTGTATCATTATCAACTGACAAACAGTATGTTGGTATTGATGGGTCTTTTTATGACATAAAGGTAGTTTTGGATTGCGAGTACGCAGCATGGTTAAAAGGCTTTTTGTGTGGGCGGGGGAAAGCAATGCCTTTCAACCCTGAGTTTTACTACTGAAATTGTTAGTGATGAATTTCTTTGTTAGAGTGTGAAAGTATCTGGTATAGTGTATGTTTTCGATTAAAGCCTGGGTAAATCATTCTTTCAAATTTAGATAAAGTCTTTACGTAAGTTCAATGAGGAAGATCTGTAACCTTGCGTCATGGTTCAATTCCACCTCTCTGAATTAATCCCGCTCTCCTATTTTCTTTATCACTTTCATTTTCCCACGCTGTCAAATCACTCTTTCAAAATTTGTCGTCACCCTATTTGCTCATTGATCTGTCTGCCCGCGCTTTGATCCTATCAGTTTCTTATCCCTGTTCTTTAAATGTCATGGTAATTCTGTCATTCTGCCTTTCAGACTTGATGCGCATCCCTCCTCCTCTCCATCACCACCTGAATCTCCACCAAAGTTCCCATCAGTCATCTCCGATCTCCCCCCTCCCCCGCTGGTCAAGGCAGATGACTGAGCCTGGTTGTGTTCGAGGTTTGACTTGGCATTTTCCAGTGGTGACTTAAATGAGCATGTTTCTTTCTTTCTTTCTGATGTCTCCTTTTGATATTTGTATGTAGCACATGAGCATGTCCACAGGGAATAATTAAAGCTGAAACTTTAAACATGACTAGTTGCTTCCTTAACACAAATTGTAAAGCTGATACACTGCGGCGAGAGAGATAGTAGATGAGACATGCTCAGAAAATCTGAGTAATGCATGCACTCATCTCTGCCAGCAACCACCAACAAATGCCTCTGAGCGAAGCTCTCACAGATAATACTGGTAGGTTTTTCAGCTTGAGGGTTTTGTTTTCTTCAGCTCAAACAAATTCCATTTACTGCCAATCAGTCTTTAAACAGGAAAGAGGATCCGAGGATGTGAAAACTGCCTCAGCTAGCTCTTTGCAGCACACTCTTCCTTCAGTGTTGCAGTCACTGTGTATGTTTTGTAATCACCTGACACCAGGGTGAAAAAATAGAAGCTTGTGTGATGATATAATACTCAGATACACACTTTTAAAATGGACACATTCATATTTTCTAATTTAAAAAGTTGTTAGACAGGACAGTGCACTCCGTGGCACTTCCCTGATCTAAATTGCTGTAAGTACATTGCAATGAAATATACTGATGCGGAAAAGAAATTTGCATGCTCATCAAATCTCTAAGTATAAGTTGATAAGCACATGAATAACGGCCTTGTTCAAGCACGTACAGATTACAAAAGTCAGCCGTCAATAAACTACAAAGAGTTAGCAGCACTACAATCTTCAGATCTATTTATAGTGATGGATGATAATGTGTGTTTTGAAAGTTAACTTCAAACAGTCTTTACTGCTGCATAAAGGGAGGAATAACTATAGACATTAATGGGAAATGTTGGTTAAAAGGCTGGTGACTGAAAATAAATGTATTTGAGATGTAACTTAATGTTTTTTTGTTGAAGCTGGAATTTTTTAACAAAAGTGAATAAAAAATACTTAATTCAAACACTAAGGTTCCAACTTACATTGGTCCAAAATCTTTTACATCATTTTTTTCCTGACAAACAAGTCTGTTTTTTTTTTTTTTTTTTTTTTCTCTCTCTTGTTAGTTTTTGAAAGCTGACAGGAAACAAAATGTTAACTCAACTCAGGTAATGAAGGAATATTTACCAAATGGACTATTTTTGTTGTATGAATGTGCAGAAAGTGTTGATGCATTACATCTTATGCATCACCGCTCTTTGGCCTGGTTGGTATACGCTGTGATGTAAATTAATACAATAAGATGGCAGCGCTACAATTTGACATCAGCACTGTGATGACTAAGATTAATTATATAAGGTTGCCAAAAATGTTGCAACAAACAAAACAAGCAAAAAAAACAAAACCAAAAGAATAGTACACTTATTAAAATGACATCTCCCAGATGGAGGTTGTGAGATAAGCACCTTGGACAGCCGCCAGGAAACACTTTGGTGCAAAATGACTGAAGCTGACCTGAGGTGCGCCAGTTTATGTCCTCTGATCTCTGTGTGTTTCACGAAGGGCGGAGCTGTCATGTTTGGGCTGGTCTCAGTGTGAAGGTACCAGCACATATGGCCAGGCTCAAATCCCAAATGGAGAGGCAGGTTGCAGATGCTTTGATGGGTCAAACCCAAGACTTTTACCCACGAGATCAAGGTTCAAGGCTGGTAAAGTGACATGGATTTCCTTTAGGTAATTAATTTAAGTAACTTTACATGACATAATGTATTTAACTTGCCTAAGCTTATTGCGTGGCACCTTGCTTTTCATGTCTAGGTGAGGCAAAATGTGACACTGACACGGTATCCTGCCGTAGACTGGTAGGTGTATTACACACTTTAGAAGAGAGAGTAGAAGAAGAGGGCAGGACTCATTGACCCAAACTACCCCTAAGTTTCAGAATTTCCTTCACTGCCTGCTTAGACCTGCCATTGGGCAAAAACTCATTTTTACTTTCTCGTGTGCACAATTAGTTAGTTATTTAGAATCATTGTTAGATCATATCGGCGGGAACATTAGAAAATGTCTAACATTTGGCCCTCAAAGAAAGCGAGATATGAAGTGAATGCTGGACAAAAGGGTCATGTGGCCTTTTTTAGAACAGAAACTCTGGAGAAGCTTGAATTTATTTGCTCTCACTAATCAAGTTATTGTTTCTACCTTACCACAATTGATTGCTTCATTAATCATTATGTTTATAGGTGTCAATCAAATTAAGAACATGCTGTTTTAGAGAACTGGAACCACCCTTTAGGCATAATCAATAATTTTTTTTAGTGCATATTTAAGATATTTTTTTTGTGCAGCTTGTATCTGCTGTGATTGACTTCTCCACTTTGTGAAAGTTCTGGCTCACTTGTTTGAGTGAATACTGGGAAATTGCACTACTGAGCCATTTGTACAGTCTGTGTTTATACCACACAAACACCAGACTGTACAGATATGAGCTGCAGCACCGTACACATTGATTTTATGTGCGCAGAAAGCGTCTGTTTGTGTGGCGTCGTGACTTATAAAACTCAATGCTTTCGGTATCTTCTACTATTTTTTTCTCATTTTCCTTTGTGTCTCATTAAGTAGCCATAAAGCCTCTAAATAGGTATGAATTTTTCAGTTAAGATGTACAATTTCCAGCTCGCACAGGCACATTTACCTTATTTTGTGCCAATTACAGCAAATCACATTTGTATGTATCCACTTCTTTATATGTCCTTTCTCTGTGACTGTCTGCCTCATGTTTATTTTGGACATGCCTAAAGAAAAACAAGCTCTGATCACCAGACTAAAGGAGCCAAAACACCAAGAATAACAGAGCGAGGAGGCCCGAAGCCAGTCCACTATAACAAACTAAATGTCATTAGGTGGGTTTCTACTACATAGTAATCCCAGTATAATCTATGCTTCTAATTACTCGAGTAGAGCCTGGTATGGGAGAGATAATAAGATGGAAAGGATGGTAAAGTGTGCAGAGGGCCTGGTACTGTACGCAGTGCTTATTGGAGGAAGATGAAAGAGGGTGAGAAGAAGAGTGAGCAGTAACTAGGGTAAAGTCAAAGGATGAGGAGAACATTAAGGATGAGGAAAAAAAACATGAAGGATGAGCAGAGGATGGTGAGAGCCGGAAGAAGAAAGGAAGGAAAGGTACGGCGAGGGAAAAAATGCAAGATGATATATCAAAGGGAGAACTAGAGATGGAGTAAAATTGTAAATGAAAGAAAAGGGCAAAAAGGACTGCAGTAGGATACGGAGGACGGTAAAGGTTGAGACGAATGAGAGATGGAAGAAAGAGGAGGTCAAGGTATGTGAGAAAGAGATTCCCCAGCTACAAGTAGTAAGCCATCCATCATTCCCGCTTTGGTTCTCCCAGGGGACCACATCTTATTACAGAGCTGAGCGCAATATGTGCATCATGTGTAATACAGACTTCATTATGTGCTCCCTCTACCATGGGTGTAAGTATGTCCGGCGCTCCCATCTCAGCTGACGATAGCGTCTCCTCCCGCTCAACACTGATGACACTCCTTTGTTGTGCTCGGTGATGAGGGAAGGAATATTTAATTCTCCGGCTCACCGGAGCGCCGTGGTGACCAGGATGCACTCGGTACTGTATGCTTGCGATACTGTAGGTTTACATGTACTGTTTCTCGCCTTCCTTTCATTATTTCAGCCTCAGGTGAAAAAGCAGGAACAGTTTAATCTGCGATGGAGTAATCTCCAAAAACTTCTCAACCTCAGAACTAGTGTGACGCCCCTGCTATTTTTTTTAGATAAAGCACAGAGCTGGGGGGTTGAGAGGAATGAGTCTTGCGTGGCTGATGTAATAAGATGCTATTTTGCTGAGTATCCAAAATGACTGCAGATTGTCAGACACTTACAAATTTTAAAAGCCCCTATATGCAAATGGTTTCATCTACACAAGACAGGCGCCTCATCAAAAGACTGATCCTGCTCTGGAACGAGAACATCAGCACGCAGAAGGTAATACAGACAACACAATTATTAAAATGTGACTATAATTACATTTTAAGCGGATAAGGAAGAAAAGGACCCACAAATCTCTCTAATCTCTGCAAATACTTCAAAGTAATTAGAGTCCATATCATGAGAAAGGATATTCCTCAAGGTAGGCTGAAATCCAGGAGTCATTATATCAAATTACAGCTCAAATAAAATAATGTAATAGGATATTAAATTTAAATGCATAAACACAATTGCATTGGAAAAAAAAACCTGTGGCTCCCAGTCATAGGTTAAGTCTATAATACTATATTATCAACTGTAACGTAACATTTAAATGGATTTCCTCAGCTATAAATGTGCCCTCTAAGGTGGGTTTGGATTCACATATGGCTTGTTCATTTTGGACACCCATCCGTAGCTTTAATTAAATGGCACACTTATTATAAAATAAACAAAACACTGCTTAGTCTCACTGTTTATAAATCTGGGTGATTAGAGCAAAAGCACGGTGGCTAATAAAGGATTATAGCAGCCCGGTTTTCATGTCAGGAAAGTTTCTTTTGAATATAGAGGAAGAACTTCACTCACTCGCAGTTTGCCTAATTAAAACACTTCACATCATGTCATTAAACATAAAATGAGTGTAAAAATATGACTCATTTGGATTAAAAATGTATGTCATTTGAGAAGTGGAGAGAATATTCGCTGTGATCATGACTGCCACACTTGAACTTCACATGTGAACGTTTTCCCAGAGGAGTTACTTACGCATCACGAGTCTGTTTAATTAGGACCGTGGAGGTTTCTCATCAACGTGAGAATCAAATGTTTTACCGAGACCTGCAGGCCAGATGTGTAGAAGATGACATAGTTCCATATGGTGTGTAGCCTGGGATAGATACAGCATTGATAGTCTATAAATGGTGAGTGTGTGTATATATAATGTATACATCATATACATGCATAGTATATATGCAGTATATGGTTTCATAATGAAATTTAGAACTTTAATCCAGCTCGTTAAAAACCTGTCAAGAGTGTCATAATGTACATGATATTTTTTTTAAAGGCCTAACACTATTTATATTATATATATGTATATTATATATATATATATTTACTGGTATTGACAGTAATTAGATGCATATATTTAGCATAATTTGTAATTGTATAATTAGTAAAGTGTTGGATGCTTTTGTTCATGCTATAAACAGTCTGCGGTTGCAGAAGCCCTGAATGTGAATTAGAAAGCTACTGAGCCACTGAGTTAATTAGTGTTTATGTGTAAATAAATGCACGTGTGCACATGGAGCCACGCAGATGCTGATGTTGGGTTTGCGCCTGTTCTTCTCCAAGTGACTGGTTTCATTTCACACCCATGGGAATGAACTTGACTGATGAGCTACAGAGAATGAATCAAAGTAACAAGCCAGTGGAAATCCAGGGGAGCAGACACATCCTTCATGAAGAGGACTCACGTCAACGAGACCTTAGAGACAGAGAGAGCAGTTCAACATACACTATGTGTGCGTTTATCTGTATGGCTATTTGTAGTTCTGAGAGTAAGAGCATATAAACACAACCAATATTATAAACAGTAGACAAAAAGACAGCTGTAAAACCATTTATACACGAATGTACTGTCAAATATCCTGTTCAAAAGTGTGTTCATTCATCGAAACAATGAAAATGATTTGAACACATACTCTTATATCTGTTCTTCTGCTCTGCTCACTTTGAAAAGCATTTTTCTTTACACAAGTACATTAAACAGCAAAACTGTAACAACAACATGTTGTTGCTTGCTGGCAGTCAGTAATTCAATTTGGCCGTTTCAATTCCCACCTGGCTGAATAGCAATTTGAACATTAAATGTATCCCAAACCAAATACTTCACAGTATGCATGTACTTTTCCTTTGTATGACCAAACATGATGGGGCTGGAAGATCTGCACAAACACACATGGAGCAAATACTGATAAATGTGCAGTTGAAAACGTTGTGCTCAGCATGTGATTCGGTTGAGAGGAAACTAACGAGCAGATCAATGAAGACATGTTCAATAATACTTTTTGATCTCCTGCTTATTCATCTATCTTACTTTTAACCCTTCCTTTCCTCCACTCCTCCATCGCCGCACCTTCTACACAACCTCAGCTAATTACCACTCTGGCGACAATGCATTAAGCAGCACGAGGGAATAATTGCTGCTGCAACACTTTTCCAGCTGCCATTTGATGCCTGTTGAGGAGTTCTATGCTGCTCCCCCACTCACTCATTAGAAACCCATCGATCCCAGTCCACACTGGTCAAACACAACACCATGGGGAACTGAGGCATGCAGTTACATATTTGCAAAAGCCACAAAGACCACTTGTTGTTTAACAAAAACCGTTGACTTAAAAAAAGAGCAGCGGGACCATTTTAATCCTGAAAATAATTATTTTTTTTAACACATACATTAGAATCATAGTTGTGTTACTTTTTCAGAGTGCATTATTTACAATAAAAAACAAACTTTTTTTTTTTTAACTTAATATTCCTCAGCTTCGACAGGCATTTCATGGTTATTTTATAATTGTATTGACTTGTGTTTCACACTATCCCATCAAGTGACGCCCACCAAAGCCAAATCAGTCATCACCGTAGTCACTAATACGTCACATAATCATTGGTTATTGAACTAAGAGCACACTGTTTTGCAGTTTGGACAAATGTGACAGCATGTTTATTAGGACTTTTAGGTGGTTCCGAACAAACTAAACACTTGAAGAGCATCCTTCAGCTTTTGGAAGTTGTAGCACCATTTTCCTTTTTTCCAGCTTTAGTCGCAGCAGCTAGATGCATGTTTATGAGATGTTGTAGCTTCCCAAGTTTGAAATCTGGCCTTGAAAACTACTTTAGCATTGATAGGAGCAGGGTGGAGGCATCCATGAATGAATTAGGTGAATCCTCATTTGCATAACTTTTTGGTAGCAAAATCACAAATTCAAATAGTAACTCCTAGAAATATCCATAACACTACAGTCTGAACCACAGCAGCTGTTAAAGTCCAAACAATAACCAGTATAAACCAGCTTCACCCACAGCAGACAGAGCAGCTGCAGCTCTGCTCACAACCAGAAGCTGAATGCTGTCGGGGATCGGCCTTTTAACATGAATGAGCACTAAAGGCATTAACTTGTCACATCATCTCTAATTCCTGCAGTATCTGAATGTTATCGCTGACATGGACCAAGACACTACTGTTCATGAGGACCAGAACAGCTGAATGCAAACAGACATATGGCTCAGAGTGAACGGAAGAAGGAAAGTATTGCGAGGGAATGCAAAAATAGTCCTCAAAAAACGATTGCCGTGACCCTGAAGGGGCTCCGTAACCAGTGACCACTTGTTTGAAAAGGACAGACATTTTTAGTTTTGAAATTTTGACACCACAACATGTTAAATACATAGTTTGAACAGCAGCAGGGACCTGAGCATTAATCAAATTAAATGAATGAAATAGAGTGCGATAAGGTCCCCCATCACTAATAACCCTAAAGTATGCAATTATGGGTTAAGGAGCAACTCCCACTGACAAAACAACAAAAAACAATACAACAGTGCTGCTGTTTTAGCTCCAAACTGCTGCAGAGCAATATCAAATCAATACTGATTTGTACAGACCATTAGTAACTTCTTAGGAACCTTTCTTAAGTTCACAAAATATTTTTCACCCATAGCTGATATTTTTGCTCCAATTCACGGAACCAGAACAAATACTAAAACTATTACATTCCTCAGTGTGTATTTTAGTTTTACATTTCCATGTCCTTTCCAAGCCCTTTACTTGTCTTCACTTTTACCAGTTGCAACACAATACCACATCATTGCATCAGAAATTATAATATAATATAATTGTCATTCTACCATCCTTTTAAAGTGTATATTATAGAATGCATGTATTTCTACTAATCTGTAGCATTGTTAATTCTTAAAATAATTCAATAATAAATAAATTAAATACATAATTAAATACAATTTGATTTGTTTCTTCATTTCAAACCAGATTTAAAAGTATCTCTCCAGCCCGAAATCCTTAAGACTGGTCTTTATCCCTAAACTCCCTGACCTGTCCCAAACAAATGCACCACTGCCCAGGCAATTTTGACTGTTGGCAGTAAATGTGATGGCTCTAATAGTGTCTGGAGAGACAATAAAAATCTGTTAGCACTGTAAAAGCGTATCTCCCATTTCTCAGGCTCTGCTGTATGTGAGCCCCATTGTGTTCCACATCACCAAGGCTCAAATAAAAGTTTAGGATAAATCTTTTTCTCTTAATATCAGATGCTCTTGGTGGTGATCGATTGCTCCATCAAGACAAAAGCAACCTCAAAAACGAAAGGAATCACATCCATTATTCTCCTTCACATGACAGTTATTGTTGATGATCCCATATTATATTTGTCACCAGATTATGTGCAGCAGCCCTGTCTGCTATTGTCCAACTTGTGTCTTTTTGTCTTCCCTCAGGGTCTTAATCTCTGACATTGCTTCCAACACACAAGGTGAGTTTCCAGCTCAATAACTACACTAACAACTCTCTCTGTCCCTACACGGCGCCTCGGTTTCTTTTTATTTACCTTTAGCTATTGATAGTATTTGCTCTTGCTGCCATCCGGGGGTGACAGATATGATCTCTATTTGTCCAAAGCTGCTATCTACTGCTCGTTTAATATTATAGTTTTAATTACTTGTGATTTTCTCCCATGAAAAAATAATACAAAAGAAAAAGAAAAATTAAGGGTTAAATTAAGTCAGTCTGGATCAGAATTAAGTGTCATAGTTTTCCGTATCTACTGCAAATTGTATGCCCATCTTTCCAATAGTCTTTCCTTACTGTGTGTCCTTTTAAGTGAACAGTTTAATGGTGTGATTCTTACAGTTTGAGTCAGTTAATGTGGTCATTTCTGCATAAAAATCACCCCAGGTCTCATTATGTGTCCTTAAAAATCGACATTTATTCCTAGTAGAGGAGCTCCAGGTTAAATGTCTTCAATTATGAAGAGTCTCATGGAGAGTCAGTGGACCTGCAATAGAGAATGTTTTCTCTTTTATAGTATGTTTGGGAATTAATCTAATAACTCAGGCATTTTCCACCTATTGAATATTAATATATTTCCCCTTTCATTTATTACTAAATAAATACATATTTAGATATTATAGAATTTGTGTATTTTTATATATACTATAATAAAGAAAAATACTCTCAAAGTGTCTATCTAGACGTTAGGGTTCAGACATTTAGGGTATTATGACGGGGAAAGAGAATAAATAACTATGTCCTTTTCTTAGAGATATTGAAGCTGTCAAATCAAAGGAAGCATGGTTGTAACAGGCCAATGAGTCCAACTCAGGATGGTAAATCAATTGTATGTTGTGGCAATCTATGTATTATGCTTTATATATTTGTGATTCTCATCTGGTAACATGTAACTCACCACTCTCAGCCACTTCACTACTTGAATTTAAACATTCTCAACATTGAGTAAGCACATAAAGTACAGTCTTCGATAGATTTGATATTCCTATGTTTCTAATAGGAATGTCAGCCTTCTATTATACTCCATTTATATATCACGTCGTCTAATTATCCAAAGCACTATATTAATGTCTAATTCTTTGCAGATGACGCCCAGATCGATTTTTCGTCTGCATCCAATAACACATCACAGGTCGGCAAAGTAAAATCCTGTCTTGCAGAAATTACAAATGGGCTTTTTCAAAGGTTTTTTCATTTAAACTCTAATAAATCTTGCTCTAGTGATCACTTTTCCATTCCCTTTAAATATTTGTCATTCTGCATCAAAATATTATATCTGATGGCAAATTTAACTTTAAGTCTTTCTTTAGCAAAGACCTTGGAACCTCATTCATTCTATTACTTGTATTACTACATCCCAGTTAGATTACTGTAACTCCCTCTGTTCCTGTCTTATTTCTGTACTCTTGACAACACAACATATCTAAACCTTAACTGATCAAGAATGCTGCAGCGAGACTACTTACAAAATTCAGTAAAGTAATCCACATAACACCAATTTGAGCTCATATGTTTTACAATTAGTTTTAATGATTACTTTTAAAGCACACATGGCACTCTATTATATTACCAAACTGCCAACACCAGGCCATCAGGCAGAACGCAGCCTGACATCATCGAGAAGAGGTGATCAAGTCAATGGAGTCTCGATCAGAAGAAGATTAAACTTTATTCTCTCAAAGTATTTCACTGTTTTTATGGATGTTATCAAAAAATATTTGTAAGTTTGTTTTTGCCTTCAATATCTGAACAGGTTGACTATGCTGTGGCAATAATAAGGGAACAAATTGTATAATGGCAAACAGATGTGAATGTAAGGTTAGGTATCTAAAACACTTTGTTTATGTCAGAGAAATTTCTTGTTAAATACACAAATTCTGGTCTTTCACTGAAAGATGACCGATCACTCTACATATTCATCCACACAAACCTCCACAGCCTCACCTCCCGCAAGCTCCATAAATGGCACACTTTCTTTCTTGGCACTGAAAGCAGTATGTAAATCAGTGCAACTGTCTAATGAAACTATAACTTCTGGTGGCATTTTGGCTTGAGGAAAGCTACTCCAGATCCTTTTCATTATCTTTTGAAAGGTTTTGATATATTAGGACATGAAAGATAAATAAAGCTGCAGTTACACTCTTTTCTTCAGATTTTCGTAATATTGGAAGTTCAGGCTTCATTGCTGAAGTTCCTTCACTATTGCGGGCCTCACAGCATGACTCCTCAAATCTGGGTGTTGGTTTAAAAAAAAGAACTGAGATCCCCTGTAAAGCTTATTATACCTGAAATCTCCCGTCAGCTGCCTTTTCCGGCGCCCTTGTCTCTTTCTCTGTCCCTATCTATCCTCCTGCCTTTGTCTCTTCTCATCTCTTAATCTGATCATCTAAGTCAGCACTGGCCAACTCAGGGAAATGTTCTGTCTCTCCTTTCACTCATTTTCCCCCTCGCTATCCTTCTTCCTGCTGTTTCTCCTCCTTTTCCTTGTGGCCCCGGCATCAATAATTCACAATCCCCCTGCAGAGACAACGGCCCGGTGGACTGATTAAACGGGAGAGAGAGGTAGACTGAGAGAGATTGCAGAGGCGATGCAGTGGAGCGGCAATGATGACAACGAAGATGAATCGGTGTTTGAAACTCTGAAACACACTAAATACAGACTGGAGATATGCAAGTGAGTGAATCTCTTCATAAGAGTGAAACTCTTGTACTTCAGTGTTCCTGACAACTGAGTTTAAACCTTCTGATTGAGGACAATTTCTTAAATCTCTAGTTTTTAGGGAACTATTTCATGGTACAACTTGAGTTTAGCAATAACTTTAAGGTCGGACTGATGGAACATCATTTCCCAAGAAAGGCTACCATTAATGGCAATCATTTGCTGTGTATGTGTATGTGTGCTTAACCCAGCAGTCCAGAAAGCCCAATATTATCCCCATCACCAAGCAGCATAACTCAGCCATCTCTGATTTACACAGCCTGGCTAATGTACCGCCGTGATGTGAAGGAAGCACCACATTAATATTGTCTCCTCTCTTTAAATCTGCCACTTCCTCTCCATTCCTGTTCTCCAAGCAGTCACCCATGAAGGAGTTTGTAGCTTGAACTTTGGGGTGCTGTTTCTTCACAGTAGTTCTGTTCACTCCATGACCACTTTTTGTTGGAAGTGTCAGGAAATCATGTGTTTCTTCCATACAGCAGCATGTGATAGGGTTCAGACTTTCTTCTGTTAATATTTACTATTATCTTGTGTTACATTTTCCAATGCAGGATGGACCATTTTCAATGTTGTAGTATTAAAATAAAGTATGATATTTTGGAGCATTTCTTTTCATCTTAACTTATATCAAATTTGGTAATTAGTTTTACGAGTGGACATTCTGCTGCAGTATTTTGAATGGCAGATAATGGTATATTATAATGATATGGCACGACTCGGAAGCACAGCTTTGGTAACAGATTTTACTGAAAACGGTTCATAAAAACCACAGGGGACCGTGTCCGGTGAATAATCCCAAAGGCAGAGTCAAAAACATGTTCCAGAAGTCAAAACCAGTAATCAATCCACTCAGGCAGGCAAGGGGCCGGCAAAGACAGATCCAAAAAGACAAAAACTCAGGTCATGCACTAACAATTTCACAGATAGGAAACACTGCAACGAACTGGCAAAGAAGTCAGCCGAGAAACAGGACATATATACACACAGGACAGAGAGCCAATAGGATGCAGGTGGAAACAATCACAGAAGCTGGGAAAACACAAGGGACCAGAAGTGAAATGACCTGAAATGACACAAGAGGTAAGTACTAAAATAAAACAGGAAATAGAACCAGAAAATTTTACAAATTTGAGAGAAAAAACTTAACAGACAGGACGAGATGTGACAGTCTGGAAGTAGACAGAAGACATTCCTGCGCGGTGAAAAGATGCAAAGCAGCTACAAGAATGTTATATTCTACATATGAGCTTTCACTGACAAGAATATATTCTCATGTAACCCCTCTGTAAACAGCAACATGTTGAATAGTCGCTGTAGTTAAACTTTATAACTGTAGCAGATTACATTCATTTTGCAATTTAATCTTGTTACTACATGTAACCAATTACTCCCAACATTGTTCCAGAATAAAAACCAGTGCATGGAGTAAGGCTGCAAGCCAAGCTAGTTAATAGTTGGATCCCCAAGTATTATATTTGAAGCAGTTGATACATTTATTTTACTTTTTCAAATGAATTGAATTCTTACCAACATGGGATCTGAATAGTTTGGTGCCTTAAATTCCTTAAAGCATTGCAGAATCATTGAAATGTTACAAACACAGTGTTGCTACCACGTAGTCCCACTGTTACATAAACTGTTAGATGTTGAGTGCCATGGAAACACATGGCATGGTATATGCCCGTAGGGACTTGCCATATTGCTTTTAATGGAAGAGGAACTTTGTCTCTTAGAGCCTGGCAGCAGCCATTAAATGTGGTTCTGATTTGGGATGATAGAAGACTGCACCATTTAATGGGGGCTTTAAAACACACCACCTGCTTGGGGGGCGAGGCAGTGGGATTAATATTTATCTGTGGGGCCTTGAAAGATGTGGCAGATGATAGAAAGTTATGTTTTCATGAAGTCTTTCCCAATGCTTGTCACATTTGTCACAGTGACTGTTAATAATTCAGTGGTGCACACAACCACACAGATACTCATCCATACACACACCGAGATACTCCTTTAAATGACTTGATAGTTTAGCAGTTTACACAAAACTTTAGTTACACACACACACACACACACACACACACACACACACACACACACACACACACACACACACACACACACAAGCTCATATTGTCGAGCGTACATTTACATGACTGAGACGTCATTGTCTCCTAATGATTCCTGCCATTGCTTCAGGCTGCAGGTATATTAGTGTCATATTAGGAGGAAATGAAAAGAATTTACCCAAAGGGGTTGAGTATTTCCATTTATTTATGGACCTGTGAAAAAAAAGGAATATACTATATCTGGCACGGAAACGGGGGATATGGTGGCATTGAGCAGATGCTAGAGGCAGGTTTAGTGTGTGTTTTCCTGCATGTGTTTAAAGTCAGTGAGTGTGTGCCCAGCTGTATTTGGAGGAAAAGCTGTCGAAGACTGGGTGACTGTGTTTTGAACAGAAACCGTGACTGAATTTGATGGACGGTCACAAGCTGACACAACCACTTAGATGTCAGGTTTCCAAACTTTTTGACTCATTATAATCAGACGATGTCAACTTGTGAGTCAGGTTTGGAACGACTGATTAAGGGGATGTTTTAATGATGGTTTCTAGCGAGAACTAAGAAGAAAAATTAGCACTTAATTTGCTTAGTTCATCGACAAGAGATGTTGTTGATCCAACCATACGTATAGTATATGTACTTACACGTCCGGAGGCCAGTGCAGGGTGTACCGCTCCTTCGCCTGAGGTCAGCTGGGATAGAGTCCAGCCCCCATGCGACCCTGTTCAAGATGAAGCAGGTATAAATAATGGATGGATGGATGTACTTACATGTGTTTATGTCTTTCCATGCTTGCATATATGGATGCACTGCAGCTGTGTGTGTATTGCATGGTTAGTTGTGTGGTTGCATTTTACTCTGATTCATTATTGAATATCTCCAGCAGACATATGGCCTTAGCGTATTGGTGTGATTCATTGCCTCATATTGATGAGTGAGTGGGTGAGGTCACCACTGCGTGCCATGCTGAAGGACTCCAGGGCCGATCGACAGCAGCAAGTTAAAAACTGTTTAAAGTAAGGATGTGAGAAAAGAGGTAATAAAATCTGATATTTTTCCTCTTCCTGATTAAAAAACAAGAAAAAGAAATATCCATAAAACGTCACAGGATAACCAGATGGGGAAAGCTTGGCATAAAGGAAAGAACATTAATTTACATCAGTTGGAAACCATGCTATTCTCAGGTACTAAGGTACTACAATTTTGGCCAAAAGTCTAAAGAATGATATTGTTTATCATTATTTTAACCTGAATCAATAAGTTTATGTGTGTATGACAGTGGATCAAAACATTCTGAGACTGCTTCTGTTGTGCATGAAAGGAGCCACAGAGCCAGTGAGGGGCTAATCATGGCGTAAGGCTACAAACACACATTACATTCAAAGGCAGCATTTCTTCTGCTTAATAAAAATGTTGCAAATATTTTAAATTCCCGCAATTTCCCCCCAAAAAATGTCATCAGCAGAATGTGCTCAAAGTATGATGGCATAAAGTACGTATTTTTCAGACAAAACTCGCTTTATTAACAGAAATAACTCCTCATTGTTTATCAGCTCGGTTGTCCCTCTTTCATCTCCTCACCAAAACAAACTCTGTGCACCAGAGAAAGACGGAAAAAGCGGAACAAAACAGAAGTGGAGGGGTTTGCCGAAAATGTGGCATTCTCAATAAAATTATCTCATGAAATGATTATTATTAATGGAATTGATTACATATTACTGTTGTTTTTGTGCATATAGTAGGACTATGTGTTGAATTAACATGAATTAAAGAGCATCTAAAGCTCTTATTTTGACAGCTGATGTAGTGGTTGTATTCTATACTAGTCACACACTCTGTTCCGTGAAGCTGCGTCACTTTAGGACTTTTTTTTGTAACATTTAGCCCCATGATTTTCTGAGTTCAATAAAAAAAAAATTAAAAAAAGGATTAAAACTAGAATATTTATATGATGTGCAGCATGATTGTTATCACAGGTAGCCATTACATATTTATTCCTTTATCAGATAGTGTTTAAAAAAGATTGCTTTTTTTTTTTTCTCAACTTTTTGTATTTCCCCCATTTTTACACAAAAAACTCATTTAAAACTAAATTTTTGGGGTAAATCGGCCACAAAATCAAACATTTTTGGTTGCAACAATCACAAAAAAACTGTGTGTGTGTGGAGCGGGGGAGTGCTATAACACCTGCACATTGTAATTAGAACTATTTTAGTTCAAGTAAAGAAAAGACAATTAGCAACATGACAAATACAGTATATTTACATAGAGACATACGATTACAGATGAGAATAACATTCTTTATTTAATCAGCAAACTTTTGGGAGGTTAGGAAAAGACTGTGGTCATGATTTTTCAAAAGTAGCATTACTGCTACATAACTGCCACCATGATCTCTACACCCACGAGACATCAGCATGATTCAGACAGAATATGTGTCTGATTTATTGAACAGTTGTTATCCGAGATCCCCATGCACTCCAGTGGAAACTGGCACAGAATGAAAACTGTTTCTCAATATGAATGTAATTTACTGAGGTATATCCAGGATTTACGACAATCGTATCCATATCAAACATCACCTTGCAGACCATTTCACTGTGACAAATAAACTCTCAAAGGTTTATTCTCTCATGCAAATCGCATCCAGTCAAAAAGCACCTCTGATCTTCACTTTTCAGATGGAGATTAAGGCAGTGTTTCCTTGTCATTGTTCTGTGTCTTTATCAAATGTTAAATATGCAACAGTTACATTGCAAACAAAGAATATCATTTAATTTCAATTTCCTGCAAGAAACTGACAGCAAAGTCACAACTTTTTGATGCAATGGTGAACCATTCTTTTTATCTGAACATTGTGTCAACCAAGTGGAATTACAGGTGTTGAGGAACAAACAGGAAAGCAGTGATGAGTTGTCTTTACAGGATGTTGACATGCCTTTACAAAAACAAAAACAAAAATGATTTGTCAAGCAGAGAGTACTGTGTGAAGCTTGATGCTCACTGATATGTCATCACTGGCTCAGAATAACACATTGTGCAGCACTTTTATGCTTCAAGCTGAATAATTAACACTCTTTCAAATTGATCCAGTACAAATCTAAAATGTTCAAAAGTACCAAACCAACCGCGTTGTTTTTATGCTTTGAAAAGTCAGCCTTTACAGAGGTGTCAACAACTCACTTTTAGATTTTCTAAGCTCTAATGTGCAGTTACTGCTCTGTCCTCAAATTGTTTAACTCAGTGATGCCGTGGCTCATTCTGGAGTTGGATCTCTGGACCATGAGGCATCAACACAAAACTATGGAGAGATCAGCCAAGTTGACTAACACAGATCGGTTATCGCCGTGGGTTTTCCTCAGCACAATAACCCCAATACGACCTGGTACCGTTTTCAAGTGCTTTATTGTCACCACCATTCAAGGCCACAGTCCGTGCGCTCTGCGGCCGCTCCTCCGAGCGCACTCGCAGCGTCGCTCTCTCTCTCTCTCTCTCTCTCTGGGTGGGTGTCCGTCAGTCTTTCTGCCGCTCTCCCACTCCACCAGTCTGTGTCTCCCACGTGTCCCCGCCGGTGTGTCCCTACTGTCGTTATATGGGGAGAGAGACGCCATCGATATGATTCAGCTGGGGCTAATTAAGCCTCTTCCCGACACGTTCCCTGAATCCCCCCCCCCCCCCCACACACACACACACACTCTGTCCCCCCTGCAGCTGAGCTAAACCATGTCCCACCACCACATTGACCTTTGACAGAAGCCATAGATGTTGTTTACTAAACTTCTACTTAGCTCTGGTCATTTACTCGTTAACTTTGCATGGTTGGGAAGCTGGGTAGGTGGGCTGCATGCAGTTGGTCCAAAGTTGTAATTTATATTTCTTGTTTTCTTTTTCAATAAAAATAAATAATACAATTCTTAAAAATGAATTAGTAAAAATGAACCTTGTCTGAGTTGGAAAAGGGGAACAGTACTGTCCTGCTCTGAGCTGCCACCAGTTTCTAATACAGACATTCACTATAGCCTGGCTGCACATTGTTTTATTCTAAATATATGTTTAACTCTGGTAATAAATACATCCTCATAAAAGTAATCTGTTTATTCTGTGAACCTGCATATTTACCATGTCTTGCTTTAATTTCACAAGTCCGTACATTGGCCGCTACAACCCCCCCCCCCAATTTTTTTACACTGCTGGTCATTGAGCAAATTAAAATTTCATTTCAAAGTAATTTCATCAGCCTATGTTTTTTTATGTTGCAGACAATGACAAAAAAGACTCCCATCTTCCCTAATGAGGTGTACCGAGATCCACTCTTTTTGCCATTATTTCATTCTGATATTGGATACGGTCATTGTCAGCAGTATTTCTCAGCACACACATTTATAAATTCATATTTAAATGCAAATGTACACTCACCACGGCTATATATAAAGTGAGTCTTCTCACAGGGTTAAATGAAGAAAGCCTCTTTCAGCCGTTAGCTGTTTTCAGAATTCCCAATTAACCACTGAAGCTTTAAGAGCAGGAAAGATGACCACTTTCCTTCTTTTAGCTTCATGGTTGTTCTCTTCATTATCCGTTTTAGGTTCAGCCAGGATATTATTGCAGCAGGGCAGAACATTCCTGTTCTTTCCTAAGAGAAACGCAGCGAGCCAAAGACGAATAACATATGAGAGCAGTCTTAATTTAAAAATCAAATCTTTTCCAGGAGACAGAAAGTGAGAGATTTCTAAAAAAAAAAAAAAAAAATGGTCATATTCTTTTAGTGGATCTAAAAAGTTTCACAAGTAGGATAAGAGTCAGCCCACAGAGATCTTGATATGCCACTTGTAAAAACATGAATATCCCACCAGTCAACATTATAAAGAGTTTTTTTCCAACAGCAGAATATTCCTGCAGGCAAACATTTTAACCCTTCCAGCATATAACAACACGTGTCTGCCAACAAACTGTTCCCTCTGCCTCACCAAAGAATCAATTTTGGGCCAATGAGACGTGTATGAAATCCATTCATATTTCATATTTGAATCCCTGAATAATTTAGGCCTGTACTGACTGAAAATGATGCCTGGTAATAAAAACAGCTGCATAAATATGACAGGAACTTTTATCCATAAACATTTGGGATTGACCTGTAAAGCAAATCTACTGGCAATGTTTTATTATTTGTAGTAGAAAATTTTGATTTACACAATGCAAATAATATGAGCAAAATCATTTGCAACTATGCTATATAGCACAAAATGATCAGGATTATTATGAGGAGAATTTAGCTTATGGCAATAAATAAAATAAAACGTATAAGCTGTACTTGCAAAGAGGTGCTATCATCTTGTGTGCTGCAGCACAGAGAGGCAGAAGGTTTACTGTGATTCCCTTTCTTTGATGTGATTTTGTCCACCTCAGCTCTTAAATTAGCACCACTGTCACACAACAAAGAGATTGTATCAAATAAACTGAACTGATTCATCCCCGATTGTGATGGATAAAAACAAAAGCTCCTTGCGAACAAACCAAATTAATAACAAGTCATGTGGCAAGTTTGAAAAGTGTCCCGACACATTTCTTTTGGCTAAAGACAACATCCTTGAAAAGTGGGGTGGAGCCAAAAAGATAATCTGTCACATGCCCAATAGTCTCATTCAAAGTGCACTTCCATTTTGACACAACCGGTCTCATAGTCTCTTTTGCTAACATTTGCTAATTTGCACTAAAAAGCTCCGATTTGTGGAAGTGCCATTATAGTTTACGACGAAAAACTAATTAAAAATCCGGCCTGAGGACGGCGTCACGTGAAGTCAAGAGATCGCCAGTCTTATTACAAATCTTGCTGGAGGGGCCATGAATATGCTGAACAAATGTCATAGCAATGCATTCAGCCACTGTTGCATTGCCTGTTCCATTCACTCTGAAAAGAGGTTAGAATCAAGCGGCTACCAACAATAACGTCACCCGTTGGTTTGTGGACGGTCCGTCAGGATCCCTGTGACCCTGTGTTGTTTCCCTCAGTTTCTCTGATCTCCGTCCCCGGTGTGTTCTGTCATTCCCTGTTTATTGCGGTGTGCTATGTGCTTTTTTTTTGTTGTTTTGGTCTGCAGACACCTCCTATGGCCACGGCCCCCAATCAACCTGCAGAGCTGCTGGCAATCCTGCTAATGACCACCTGGCACGATATCAACCCTGGTCCTGCAGTCCTGGGTTGTTGGTTCATTACGTCTACTCGCTGCCTGCCATCCACCCTGCCAGAAAAATCTAGAACAGTCTAAAATAAAGTCCATTCTGGTCTCGATCCTGCTTCTGCTATTGGGTCCTATCCTGTCGCACCTCCTGACACGGTCATCATGATCTCTTGCATCGCGATGTTGGACGTCGCCATCTTGCCAGTTTGGAGCGAAAGGTAACCATATTTGGAGCGAGCTGGGAGAGGTGGATCTGACTTGATCTGATTGGAAACCTGACGATACTGCGTCTCGCTTACCGATAGTGGTAACCTGACCGTACTGCAGGTCTGTCAATTAAACAGACACGCCCCAAAAGCACATCTTTTTTTTTTTTTTTTTTTCGAATTAATGATGGGATTATTTCAGATGGACTGCCAGAAATAAAATAAGAAGCAGGGACTTCAGCTAACAACACCAAATGACAAGTGGAAAAAAAATGATTGACTTCATGAGACAAGTTTAATGGGATACGCTTCTTGTTCTTCTTCTACTTCTTCCTCATGTTGAGCTGACTCTCTGCAACAGAATACGTGGATGTCTTAGTCATCAAAACTGTCAGTCCATCGCACTCTGTTCATAATTTGTTTCAATGTTTTGAGATAAATGTCTTGAATATTGCAACCTGACACTCACAATGTGTTCAACTGAAGAAATATTTTATGGGAAAGTTAACTTGATGTGTTGAGTTATTGCCTATTATTTTAATTACAGAGAAAAAAAAAAATCTATAGTGACTGTTGAAAAGTGGGAAATAAAAGAGCTGTTTTCCAATTAAATATAATTGTGCTGCTCTGCGTAGCTTTTTCCATCCATGCAGTCAATATCAAAGTGGAGTGATGTCCTCTAAAGGCAAGAAAAAGGTATAATTTATTTTCAAACAATCTCATTTTAATCAATCTTGATGCATCATTTTTCTTTCAAATAATGGGACAGCTGTCACAACATGAAGGCACAAACAAAAACATTAAACTGCGGGAAGAGTGGATCACAGAATTCATCCAGTAAAGGAACTAATGAGTAAAAAAAAAACAGCTACAACATCGCTTGTTAAAAACACTGAACCCTGACAAGGCTCGTTCATCGGATAAGACTGCTTTTTTAAAATGGGCCTCGATGTGCAGTTTTTACTGTGAGGCAGTGACATGTGCGACTATCCCTGATCCCTGAGCCCTCCTCTAACTAGGCTGCACCATTCATCACAATCTGATGAGCACTTCTCCAGGATTTCAGACGATCAGACGAGTGTTTCGCTGAGAGTACGTTTTTATGCAAACAATTTTTTACTTCCTTGCAGTTGGGGACTCTTTTGAGGGATTTAAAAAAAGAAAGGTCTAAATTTACATAGCACAGTGAGACATCCTTAAATGTATTGAAGATACTTACATTTCCCATAATGCAAATTAATAGCATGTTTCATTAGATTGTCACAGTGCACCCACAGATCCAGTTTATAACGCAGACTTTCTCATAACAAGACTACAGACTTACAGTCATGTCATCATCAAAGACATGAAGGTCCATCCTCTGGGGACCATAAATACACTCACTCTACCATTCACTGTCCCGGAGTAATGCAACTAAAAGAAGAGCCAATCTCCCATTCTTGGTTTCTCCTCTTCTGATTCCTTCTCGTGTGTTTAAATTATTCAAAGTGATTTAACATTGACTTACTTAGACAGTCTCCAAGCTCTTGTATGGAGACGTTTATTCCAGTAGATGATTAGGACACGTTCAAAGATTGGAATTAACCTTTTTTTCAATTTCGTGAGTTGATGGGCGTATTAAATAAAATAAAATGACGTCAGTGCCGAAGCACCAAAATCTGATTTAGTATTGATGGGGCAGTGGCCTCAGAACGTTCAGCCTTGAGTGAGTTTTCCCAGCATGCCAACCATCTACTCACTGACAGAGCTTTAATGCATTAGAGGAATGGCAAAAGAAAAATGATGAGATTTGTTAAAAGAGGGGAAAAGAAGAAAAGGACTGAGATGAAGAATATTGTATGGACTGGAGATGATGCACTTGCTTGGATTATGCCATTAGGGCCCCCGGAGGCATTATTGATGCACACCTGGCAAACTGCCTTGCCAAGCCAGATCTTGCGTAGCTGGCCGGCTACCACTCTTCTCTCATATCTCCTCAGTGTTCACAGGGCTAAAAAGCCTCAGCAGGCCTCCAGGCAGTGCTTGTGGTCCAGACAGGGAGCTGTATCCTGGGGCGTCCTCTCCATCCTCAGATGCGTATCCCTGGCTCGTAAACACATAGAAGCCTGATAAGAAAAACACCCTCAATAAATATACATGAACAGAAATGTACACTGATACTTGTGGTAGCAACACAGTGTTTCATATTTCCACAATATTTCAGACAGCAGGCGGCCTTACGGGAGTCTTGGGGGGTTTGTCAAGAGCCCTTAAGGACAAGGATCATTCTCAAAATGTTCGCATCCCACTTCTGCATAGAACGTACTGCAAGTTGAGTACTTCTGGGAATGATGTGGACAACATGAAGTCTGAAAAGGAAAGTAAACACCCCACAACAGACTTCATTAACGGGGCAATAAAGTAGTGACACATCATTTATTGTGAAGCAATGACTTTCAAAAACACATGCGTTTCCCATCTTTTTCCACACGGGACACGTGTGATCACATGTATGACTCGTGTTTATCACATGTTGCAACATATGATAACATTGGGGAAAAGGTGGAAATGTTTTCACATTGGAATCTACATGGACTTCACAAATTAACCCTCGTGTTGTCCTTGGGTCAAAATGACCCGCAGCTGTGTTCAACCAAGTTCTATTTTATTTCTATATTTTTATATTTTTTGGGGATCATTGGTCATCATTCTTTAAAGAAACCCTCACAGCCTCCTTGTCACCGATGATCCCAAAAAATATGAAAATAAAATAGAACTTGGTTGAACACAGCTGCGGGTCATTTTGACCAAAGGACAACACGAGGGTTAAAATGAAAAGGTTCCAAAAGCATGTTTCTCATGGGCAAAATACATGTTTCACATGTGCCCGACCACACGTGCATGTGGTCACATCTCATCACAGGAGGTTTTGCATGTGAGATTCATGTAGTTTGTTTGTAAGGGTTTTTACATGGTATCTTAAGTTGAAACTGAAAGTTCATTTGTCACCCTGAAAAACAGCAGCTGACCAGACAGTCTCACCACATGGTCCACTGAGCAGCTGATTTAGAGCTTACATTATTATCATGCAATCATCCCTAGCAGATGGATATGCCTGTTCAAATGTTCATGTTTTCTGAGCACTAACAGGACTCCACAGTCTGTCCATGCTGAAAGATTTTCTGTGAAACTGACAATAGTTATTGACAGAATGGAGGGCATTTCCCAGCACAATCAGCCATGAATGGATAAACAAATGGGCCTCCCAGGCACAGACGGAGGGGGGCCAAGGGCTCCGGGGCCTCATTAGTTAAAGCAGCAGCACAGTGGCAGAAGCTGCAGTCCTACTGCTGTGCTACGGCAGCACTTACAGCCCAGTACAAAATCAATGTACTGTTGAAAACATACAAAAAACACTTTGAGTTGTAGTGATGTACAGTTGTGGCAGTTATAAGTAAGATGCTACGATAACATCTTGGAAGTGTTCGTCCCTTCGGTCTGAGTGTTCAGGCTCGCTGCTTCTTGCCGGCACCATGTCGGAGGGCCCAGTGTCTCATAATCCGATATGCCAGCAAACTTGTGCCTTTCACACAAAGACGTATTTAACCTCTGGATCACTATCCCTCTCATCCAGTTATATAAACCACACCAAGTTGTCATGTTCTTGGTTCTCAAGGTGTGAAACTGCTGCCTAACATGCAGTGACACAGCACTTTAGGGTTACAAAGAGTTCATGCCTTATTAATCATATAGAGAAAGAACAACATCCTGCATCCAGCATGAGTATATTTATTCATTTACAATGAACCACAATGAGACAAACTGCAGCAGAGCTGACTGTACATATTAGTGTGATTATTAATGACTCTTGAAGATCTTGTCGCAGTCAGCAGTTTCTACACATCACGGAGAAGAATGTGAACAATTTACTCAGAACTTTTATTTACTCCTTCATATTCACACTAATACGATACCAAGATCATATCTACAGTGCTGATGATACATAGTTGTTCAGTTAGAGAGAAGTGATTGATGAAACATCAATATCAAATGAATCAAGATTATATTCAAGGTATCAACTAATATACCTTTTTTCATCATTCATTTGCAGTTTATAATAAGTCCTCACCTGCATCAGAGATACAGTCAAACTGCATACGCACATTCAATCTAGAAAGCAACACTTTTATTCATTTTCAGTGATACCTTTCAGATAGGTCATGTTAGATAGTCATTTAAATCCTTCATCTGTCTTCATCATCACAGGAAGTGGTGTGAACTGCATGTCTCGGCAAACTTGCTGCGAACTGCAGTTGGCTGGTTAGAAATACCAGTTGCCCTTTGGATGACACCGAATGTTTCCACAGGCTCTCCACCTCCACACACAAACACGCATCTGTAATGAGGTCTCTTCTGTCAGTGCAGAGGTCTGGCCTCCTGCCCTGTACTGCAATGGAGTGACATTTACTTTAAGGCAGGGATCAAAACAAATTAATACTAATGACCTTTTTCTATCTTCTTATATTATTATATTCATTCTGGAATTTTAAAGCAACCTGATCGTTTCTAAAGAAACAGCAGTGTGAGCAAGTACATAAAGGAAGTAACAAAACTGCACATGCAATTTACAGCATGCCGCCATCGCATGTGGCTTTCTCCTTTTTAATTAACTGTGTCTGCTGTAGATTTGTCCTTAACCAACAGTACTGTGCTTTGCAGCAGAATGGCAACACCTGCAAGACAAGACAATTTCCACACAGCTGCAGAGCAGAAAGTGTGTGCATTGGTGCTGGGACCGCACCAATCACAGTAAATGCTTTAATTTCATAAGCTAATTTTTTTTAGCATTAACCTGCCCTCTTCAAAGCAAACGTAGCATGACAGAGTCTCAGCACTTCCACAGCAGAAATGTTGAAATGATTCAAAACAGAACTAAGAAATGAAAGCAATGAGTAAAGAAATACATATAAACCACACATCTGTGGAGTTGTGACCACATTTAAGGCTGTATATAAGACATCTCTGTGTGTCTGAATTGTAGCATATTTTAAACACTGATCTGGCTCTTACATGTGGTTTTTTTGTTGTTGTTGTTGTTTTTTGCAGTTTAATCTCACCAAAATACATGTGATAATAATAATAATAATAATACAATTATAAAATCATGATCTAACAGCTCACAATAAAAGCCTGTGTGAAATGTCTGTAGTCCAGATCATAAATGAACGAATGAGATTATGTGCAGAGTTTTTTCTGCCTTTCCTAATTACAAACATCAGGTCTACATTGTCGCAAGCCAAGAGAAAAAAAAAAATCCTAATTAAGACACTTTCAGCGGCATCGCTGACACGGTTGCTCACCCCCGATGTGCCGTGTGTGCTGGGGAGACGCAGCAGGAGCTCTGTTTGGCATCCTGCTGATTCTCCACCCACATTTTCCTCCAAGAGAAAGCAACTAAATTGTTAACTTTGCCGTGCGTCTTTCGGATTTACTTAAAAATGTTTGCATTGGATAACTCATAACTGCAGTGTTGCAGATTGCTGTGCGCTATCTATGTAACCCAACTCAAACTAAACTGTGAAATGACATAAGAAATGTGAAAAAAAATGACATTTGTTTTCAGTCACATGTTTGAGCGCGTGAGCAAAAACTGAACAAAGGAAGAGTGGAGAAAGAAAGAGGATCGGAAAAGACTGACAATGGAAGGCTGATGACATAAAGGGTAATTATGGTCAATAGAAGGAGGTGGTGACAATATCGGAGGGCAATAATTATTTTTGTGCTTACAAATATGACCATACCACGTTCCTCGCAGAATTGTGCGTTTCTAATTTTAGATGGGACAAATAGGAGTGGGGCCTTGCACCAAGTAAACAAATCCATTCGTTTATTCAAAACCTTTAAGTGCACACATTATTTCATCCGGGCTCCAGACTTCTGAATTCCGTCCCATATCTCCGATTTGTTCAGCCATCTAATGAGGACTAATGGCTGACGCTAAAGCAAATGCAGCTTCACTGTTGTTGTTGTTTTTTTTTGGTAAGCTGACCTGCACAGAGATAACAACTCTTAAATGAGCATGTTTGTTTGGCTGTCTTGAACAAAAAATACAAAAAAAAAACAACACTAACCGGTCTGGCAGCTTCTACGTAGACAGAAAATGCAAATAACACGATGTTAAGTCAAATAGGTGGATTGTAGCAAAATCCAATTATTGCTAGAGTGTCCTTAATTTATTTGGACAATTTATGGGCACAAAAACACCAAACCAACAACCTTAAAAGCCCAAACTACCATGTTGTATTGGTTTTGGTCTGTGTGCTTCACCTTTGATGGTCTTAGTGTCTCTCTCCCTCTCCCTCCTCGCCTCGTGCTGCGTACAAATCAAACTCGTGAGCTTGTGGTTCCAACGTGGGAAGCGCCGTATGCTTGGCTGACAATTTAGCGAGCTAACAGGGGGATAACGTAATGCAGGAAATGCAAAGGCATTGAGGGGAAAGAACATTTTCCTCAGGTGTAGGCTATTATCCAAGTTATGAAGACAAACTCAGCATGACTAAAACCACAACCAGCTTACCATCCAATGTAAAATGAACTTCCATGGCCTCTGCCATTTCTGTAAACGTCACCAAACACGTCACAACACATCACATCATGAATACCACAACAGGGGGCCGTTCATATGGATGCTTCTGATGTACACGGTAAACACCTCTGTCTTCCAGTCAGCCCCGGCTGCAGCTATTCTTTAATTAGCCACTCTGTACACTTACCGGATTGTTAAGTCAAATCAAAGTCAACACTATGTCAAGTCTGCCCCTGCTACTTCTACCTGCTTCCTTACATTTTGGACTTCCCCCATGTTTTTACAAACTGCCTGGACTTTGTGTTTTGTTAAACCCACCCTTACAAGTTAAAGTTCTTTTGTTTTGCTTCATCCTTGTGTATCATTGTCGTGCATTCGGCTCCTCATTTCTACAAACTGTGACGCATATTTAGCTTTTTAAAGCTGTCAGCAAACAATTCCCACAAATATATAAAAAAGTCCTCATCTGCTTGATGCTTGACTTCCCTCACCAGCCAGTGCTAACTAGGTCAGGTGGTGTAAGGTGTCAGGGTAACACTATAATTTGTATTTTGTAGAACCAAAACAAGCTAAAAAAAAAAAAAAAAAAAAGACTAAAGGCAGGGAACTCCAGGCTATTGTGTTTGCTAATGATGTATGCAACTCCTTCACATCATCATTTGTTAAAGAAGCAGTCGCTAGGATTTAGTGGCCTCTAGGGGTGAGGTGGCAGATTGCAGGCAATTAAATTCCCCCTCGCCTCGCGGTGGCCGCGAAAAATGTGAAAAACAGAAAAGACCCTCTCAAGACCCAGTGTTTGGTTTGACAAGAACACAACAATTCTTAAATTCAGCTGATTATACCGTAATAAATACATATTGATGAATATTATATCTCATTTCTGCCAATAAATCCCACTAAATCCTTCACACTGTACCTTTAATATTTATTTAGGTGTATACTGGGAAAAGTCTACGACATTATTGACAATGAAATGCTAGTCTAGTTTCTGTATGTAGACGTGTTGAATGGGCTTCTTGCTCGAGGGCATCTGGTCGGGGAGAGCATGAGTAGCCATTACTGTCATTATTGTTCTGACTGGTGTTTTGGGCGGAAAGCAGACTGAGTTCCAAGAAAATCTCAAAGTCAAAATGGTTGTCCTCTGTAATTAGTCACTGGAGCTTAGTTAAAGACATGAGAATCTAACAAACGCTGACCGCTAGAGTATGTCTCAATTACAAACTGAAAATCCATCAATAATACTGAAATTAATGAGGCAAAGTTCAACAGCTCCCCCCACATGAACACAATCTTCATATTTATTAATTCAGTCTCATGAGTTCCTTTTTTTTTACTCACAAATTTCTGCCAAGAGAACGATTCCACTCTTTTATGATGCTGATTCACTTACGACAGGAATTTGTCATGTGTCAACATCTTGGCAGGAAGACAGAAAACAGTAACTCCCACGCCACAAAATGACACCTAATGCATTTCAGGAGTCCACAGCCACACCAGCAGCTCTGCAGAACCCCGATTTCAATAGTCACTATCATTCATTACTAAATTGTTTTCTAAATTACATTATGGTGGCGACATAATTGCTGGCTGGAAGCAACATTTTTATTGTTAAGCGGTGGTCGGGTTGGAGTGTACAAAGTGCACGACTCTCACACCAGCGACTGACGGGAGCCTGGTTAGGTTTAGGTAAATTAAGCCCCCCCCGGTTAAAGCTGGGGAAGGAATGTGGATTAGTTTAAATGAGAATAAACACATTGAATTTCAAGTCATGTCATGAGTTTTTCTGTATTAAACCAAACCACAATCTGCGTTGTGACCAAGTCCTTAACATAACCACAAAAAACTTTAAAAACAGTCACTGTTGCACAGCAAGATCAAATATTTTGGCGGGGAAAAAAACAGATTGTCTCTGACCATTTTACTATTAGGCTACTTTTTCTTCTGTAATGGGGTACGTAATCTAATAGTTTCCTTAAGAATGTATTGGCTGTTGCGAGGGTGTGCTTGTTGTTGCTTTGATCTTAATTCTCATGATAACCTACTGAAGTTTAGACATTGAGAATCGAATCAGATGTAAAGTCATTACATGTCATCCTGAATGTCTGAACCAAAATTGATGGTAATTCATCAACTGTTTGTTGAGAATTCTTTCTACAAACCTCATGTGGGAAACTTGTCATCGTGTGGAAACCATGAATACTTCACAGGACAAGTCAAAGACCTGTTCCTGGCGGTGTAGAGAGTTCAGCAATCACAATACTAATTAGGAGTCATCCTCTTGGCACATGACACGGTCCTGAGACATTACACTGAAAAAAAAGAGGATGTTAACCTAATGGTGGCGTTACAGGATACTTTAGGGGAACATCATAATGAGGAGGATTCACGCTCTGGGAACCATGAATGTCTTCAAAATGCCATGATAATCCATCAAATAGTGTATTTGAGATATTTCAGTTGGACCGAAGTGGTGGACCAACATTGTAATCACATATAGACACAAGTACACTAGCAGGGTAGTCTTTGGATTTGGCGGTGAAGAAATGGTGTTGGTGGTCGTGTATAGCAGGTATGATCTTGTGGCTTCGAGCAAAGATAACGTTGCTCTTTAGCAATTAAGGCAAAAATCATACTAGATTAGATGTTGTTGAAAAGCTGCTTGATTTTTGATATTTAAAGAAAACGCAAACTAATGTGGCATGATTGGTCAGTTTAATTAGGATTTAAACGTCATTTAAATCACTAAAGATAGATGGAAACATTTAGGAGCGCAGTGGTCCTCAAAGAGAGCCGAAGACGGGACCTTTGAGAGGCAAACACAGAGCACTTGACATCCTGGAGAGAGAAGTGACAAACAAGTTGACAGATGCAGGAACAGAAAAGATTGAAAGTAAAAGATTCAGGCTTCGGCTCGGACCAAACCCAGAGTTGGCTGCAGAGTTGCATCTTGGCTGGAGTGTCGAGCTCCTCTTGGCCCTCCCTGTTCCCTGTCTCTAGATGCACTCGTGGAGCTGGACGAGTGGAGGCAGACAGCAGGCTGATGTGTGTGTGTGTGTGTGTGTGTGTGTGTGTGTGTGTGTGTGTGTGTGTGTGTGTGTGTGTGTGTGTGTGTGTGAGTGTGCGCGTGCGTGCGTGTGTGTGTGTGTGTGTAAGTGCTCTCACTAGAGAAAGAGAGAGAGAGCAGCCGGCAGAGACGATAACAGCTGAATCAGGCAGAAATGGGGCCAAAAGTGGGAGCCGCCCTCACCTAATGAAGCACCATAAATACAACAGACAACTTTATTTCTCTTTTTCTCTCTGCTTTATCTGTAACTCTGTCTCTTTTACTTTGCCAGCTGCTGTGGATAAAGCACACGCACACACACATTTACAAAAACCTATATTCAAAAGCTCCCTTTACAGTAGCAGCTTTACTGGAGATTATACTCTTCCGTGGAAACATGCCAGACCGGTGCGTTCACACTCAAACACACCCGCAAACATGGATGGCCTGTGACTGAGCGCATTCTCAGGCAGCTGAATTTGAATAAATCTTAACACAACAATGACCCCTGCTGGCCAACTGAGACCGTGTTGACATAAGAATGAACTTTGCACGGGATTTGAGACCAAAGTTAAGTGTTTGTAAAGTGTTACAGTCGGAGAATTGACTTGATCATCTCCCGTTACACTGTTTTGGACAACAGGCAAAGATGCTGAGAAAAGAAAAATACACACATACATACATAAACATATCTTTATATGTATCAATCTCTGCTCCATCTATACTGACTCAACTCACGGTTTTATTTGATCTTGTTTTCTACAGCAGCTCCTGACTAATTCATTTGAAATCTCTTTACCGGATTTAAAATGTCTGAACCTCATTTAGAATGCGTTAGTTGCAGATGATTGCAAATGAAGAAACCGTGTAGCTCCAGCCGAGGAACATTTCCTTCTGCAAGGCCGATAATCAGCCGGTTAACCAAGCAATATCAAAACTGTAGACGAGCAGACCAGCCAACCTAGCAGGGTCCATAAGGACAATGACATTGTTAAGAATAAAATAAGAGTGTTGCAAAGTGTCTTATAGAGAAGGATGAAGGCAACTTCACCACATTGTGCTGTACTTGAGAATACATGTGTTTTTCCAATGGGACACTTATATGACTGCGATTTCTTGAATATGATTTCATTGGTCATTTAGTTGCCTTTTTGGTTTGACTTTCTGAAAGATCTCGGCTAATGAAGGTTTGTGTTTGTTTGGAAGCCGTTCATTTTGTGCCAAAACTTAAATATTACTCATTCTCAGGGCGTGAAAGCTACTTAAACTGGAGTTCGACTAAATTGGGCCACTAAGTAAAACCCAAAGTAATGAAATTCATCTCAGGTTAACTGCTCTCGAAGTCTGTGTGACTCGATTTCACAATAAATCTGCTTAAAGTGCAAAGAGCTTAAGAGAATAAATGGTTGTGAAATCCTTTCCTGTTGAAGAATCAAGTCTCTGTCCTTGACTGTGTGAATGTGACCACCACTCGTTTTTGTGCTGAGCAGCTTATTTCACCAGCCTTTATCCTCTTTCATCGGCCATTCCGCCCAAATCAGCGAATTGAGCTTCATTGACTGACGCGACACACTGGCTTAACATTAAAGAAAATATTTCTCAGAGAATGAAAACTATAATCTCCAGTGTCTCACTGCTATTATCTGACATGAAAGACCTTTTTAATTTTTTTTTTGCTAACAAAGGAGAGAGTTCTTTGTATTGTCACTGATGCTTAAATGTTGGAATTACACAAAGGCGTTTTATTGATTTTTCAAGGGTGGATGCTCATCAAAGGACTAAGACACGTAGAAAACTTAGTGAGGAGGAGTTCCAACTTTTTCCTTTCACTTTATTTTCAAAAAAAGGTTAAAAATGTAGTTAAAAAGAAATATGTATTATTATCATTATTAACTGCAATTGTTGTTACAAGGTATAAAAAAAAAAAAAACAGAATCATAAATCTTTAACAGTGTATTATGTTGTCATTGCATGAGCTACGGTACAGAAGTCAGTCAGTACCATAAAGAAGAAGTAACATTGTGGATATTGGACTCCACGCGGCAGCTATAAATCCACGAAAGGTTGCTCAACCCACACATGAAAAGCTCTCTCTCTTCCTGATTTGCTTTATGCCAGTATTATCATTGATTAGGATATCATGTTGTAGTTCTGCGGTTGACCACTTGGAAAGAAATGGCACTGACTGTCACACCAGACTGAGCTCCGATCATCTGAAGGTGGATGAACGTTTCAATGGAAGTAATATGAGGGGCAGTCAAAAAGTTCCTGTTCTGCAAATGGAGTGAACTGATGTGCACAGAGCAAGGGGGAAGCAATAATCGTGGTGAGGGAAATATTCCATGTTACAATGCTTGATCAAAATCAGAACCTGAGTTACACACATTTTGGGGACTGCCGGTACATGAGCATTTGTACATTTTTCTATGTACTTGAGCAGAAACCCTTGGAAAGCTTTAGAAAATCTGCTGCAATGAGGCAATGAGGGCGAGGTGTTTTGAGTGACATTTTGCATTTCAGGAAGGTAAGAATGTCGCTGCCCAAGACCGAAGGCGGTGCGTCAGGTCAGGAGCGCAACCGGGTGGCTTTTCTTTGACATTTTCAGGGTTGTGCACCATTAATTCGTCAGTGAGGGTCAGACAGGGTCAACACAAACTTCGACGGTGACGTTCTGAGGGAAAACATTCGGGTTAAACGACCTGATCTGTGGCACAATGGCACCTTGGTTCGCCGACATGACAACACGATCACTCAGAGCGTGTTCAAAATGCACAAGTTTCTCTCCCGTAACGGGATTTTCATTCCCCACCACCCTTACTTGCTGGATTTGGCTCCTCATGTTCCCCAAAAATTTGATGTGCACTTTCTCCTCAAGTTTTAAATCCTTGTTGAAATCAGAAATGCACATATACCACTGCACATCACAGTGCTGTGCTACGTTCACGTGCAACTACTTTGTATACATCCATGTAAACATCAAAGTTCAAATTTGTAATTGGTTAAACTCCTTGTTTCCCAGTGTTGGAGCTAAATGAGATGCTCTGATCCTAATGTAGCTCCTGGATTAGAAACGGATCACCAATCTAACTAAATCTCTGCAACATTTTCTAAAATGTGTCTTCCTTTAAGGTTTCTTCTCATCTTATTGTTTTAGCCTCGGATGTGTCATCTGCCCTCATATCTGCGTCCATATTGTGTAACGCAACGTGTTCCTCATTGTTCTCTTTTTTTCAAACTCATTCACTTTCTCATTGTCTCTTCGCCCACCCATGTTTTCACTTTTCCTTCTGCCTGTTTTGCTGCCAGCCTATTTCTCTCCATCTGCCCACCAGTCTGCTTGTTGTTCTTCTCTGTACAGCCTATACCGCAGTTGGCTTGTTCACCTTCCATTGCTGTCGCTCATCTCCGGCAGATTGTCCTGTTTGTCATACAAACACTCACTGACAGCAGTTCTTCTTCTTTGCCAGAAGCCATTTCATTAGCTGAATTAAACCCCGATAGAGAGTCAAGTGGCTGTAAATATCAATGGGTTGATGAATGGACTGAAAATCACAAGGGGACTAACTTCCTTTAGCAATGCATTCTGGCTCTCTACTTCTTCAAACAGAAGGAGAAATATGGAAAAAAAAAAAAAAAGTCCTATCACCATGTTTGCTTTATTTGCTATCCTACTTCTCGTAATTCACTTTCACTGTTCAGTAGACGACACAGAGACTCTACGGTCAATGTCTAACTAACAAGTAAACTTTATCAAAATGAAGCATGATGGCACCAACAACAGCGCAACTGTCCCTGGATCTAGTTCTGGAGTGCTAAAGCTACCCAGAGATAACTTACATTATGATGGCCCAAAGCACACAATGCCGATCGATGCTGAGCTGAGTGACTGTCAGTGTGAGTGATCGTTTGCACCCCTGGACGTCCACAGGGGACAGAAAACAAATGCTTTCTCTAAAACACCATAATAATGAATAATATGGTTACATACTGTTTACATACTGGCACACATATTAATGGAAGCACATAACAAATAAGCACCAAATTTGAGTTGTTGTTAGGTTTAACCAGGGGAGAAAAGTCTATGAAATTGTGAAAAATGAAAACAGAAAGCACAAAAACAGTCATTGGACAACATTTTACATACAAATCAACAGGAGGGATAAACCAGGAGAAATGGAGGTAAAGAAGACATGTTGATATATGCAGCGTCTCCTCAGAGTGTGGCAGTCCTCTGGGAATGAACAGGGGAGCTTGACTGAACATGAATATTGGATGAACAAAGACGCTGTGGGACGAGACAGGGCTGTGAATTTTAACAATAAAGTAAGGGCAAGAGTGGCATGAAAGGACATGCTGCCAAACACAGTGACAACGACACCAACCTGGACTAAGAGGTTGGTTTCACTTCACATCTTTAGGTAATAAGGTTAGCATGTCATAATCTAATACTTTGATATACTGTATGTCCCCAGTATTTGTTTGTTACTGATAGGTTAACACACAGAAAGAAAGCGTATAGGGACATAAACAAAAAAAATGCTATCAACAGCCTTTTAAAGGGACACTTTGGGTTTACCACTCGCTGACATTTTGATAGTTCTGTGAGCCAGGGGATCCAAATTTGGGCAGCAGTCTGAAATAATCAGCCAACAATCAATCAATCAATGCAAATTATACTTATGACTTGATTTTCAGTTCAATAGAAGAAAATTGCCGTTGAGGAAGTGATTAGCTAATGAGGCACCACAGCAAAACCATTTGCTTTGCATATCGACAAGGCACTCTGGGTTTTTCCCCACTCGTTACTCATTAAAGGCTGAGTTGAGAAGTGCTTTAAGATGAGGCATGGTTAATGGTAAGAACCAAACAGTCTTTAATCTGAAGCTAAAGTGGGTTCCATGAGAGCGACCCAATAACTGAATAGTTAGGGCGCAAACCACATGGGACCTTTACTACACGTCATTTTTAAACTCTCCATCTCCAAATTTCCTGTCTGTTTCCACTTTCATTCTCTAAAAAACGCATTAAATGCCTGAATATAATCTTTAAAGTGGATTCCATTCAGGGCGAATGTGGGTGAATACAGAGGTCTTAAACTGCAGTGCTTGCTTCAAATAGCTCAGATATCTGTATATTTCTATTACTATTGTTTTGTCAAAAAATCCACGTGAAAAGTAACTGCTGACAGAAAGTTAATTTACAAAAACATATTTTGCCAATCTGCAAACTGTATGATTGCTTTGAATGCTCTTCATTTTTTTTAAAAGGATAAGTATTCAGGCTGACTGTCAGCTGGTTTGAAACTGATTGGATCCATTATTGAACAAAAAGCTACCAGTTTAGCACAAACGCACACTGCCTCGACAAATTAAAAGAGTTGGCCTCTGTTTTCCAGAACGTGCTCATGTCAAAATGAAAATGAAAAACTCTTTTAATCATGCGTTAATAACAATTTAATAGACTTTATTTCCCATTAACTGATCACAATTACAGACCTCTACGGTGAGTAAATTAGACACAAAGTGTCACTTCTGCTTTTTGTCCATATTCAGTGACGTAGTGTGATGGAGTTCTTGTTATTAACTGGAATTATCTCTTGCTCTGCAATTTTCCAATTTCTTTGTTATGCTATAAAAGCTGTCACTGTAATGGTCTTATATGAGATAAGTTTAAAAACCCCTCTGATGAAAATCGCATTTTTAATAACTTAATGATGTCCTTGTGGTGTTATTTGATGATGATGTGCAGTCAATGCCATGGTAGAGCATTTCTGTTTTAGAACTGCATTGACACAGATTCAGACAGCCAGAGTTTTATACATCACATGCCTAAGGAACCAGTCCCGTCAACTAATGGGGTGCGACTTTCCATTTCATTGGGTTGCAGGAAAGCAGCAACCAACCACGACGTCACACATTGGTTTGTTAACAGCCTTTCTGAAGCCTCGAGTTTGAAACCTTCGGCCGTCGCCATCTTGCTATTATAGACACAGAAGTGTCCATATTTGGAGGAGCAGAAGAGGAGAGATGGAGGGATCACAGGACACTACGCCCCGCCCATCCATGGAGGAAACATACCGCTTTGTGAGGCTTAATATCAAGTGATGGGATTATTTTCAGATTGATCACTAAAGAGTGACTATAGCAAATGACTCCATAATGACTTGTGGAAAACATGTATTGACTTTGAGTTTGAGAAGTCTGTGGCGCCAACGCCCAGAAACCCTTGTATTTCAGTTTATGACACTTCCACCTTGGCCTCACTTGTCAAACCCAGGAGATACGTCCACTTTTATTTACAGTCTATGGTTGCAGGTGAGCGATGGAGGTGTGAGTGGAGAAAAAGGAGGGACATTTTTGCATTTTCACGGTTCTTCACTTTCTAAATGAAGGTAAAGGTGCTGAGTTACAGCCGAGCTACTTTAAGGCAAAATGGGGAATCTTTGGGTGGGCTTATGCATCTTTTATTTTTCTGAAATGATTTTTACTTCGTACAATTTGTATTTCATTAGTTTTTAGTTTTTTTGTATTGTAGTGTATTGTATTTTATTTGTATTTTCATATGGACATTCAGAGAATTTTGTAATTTCTTCACGTAGGTGTTGTTTGGCGATAAACTGCTTTTCAGCAGATAGTCAGAGCCACATTCACATTAGCTCTGTCAGACGCTGAGCTGAACATAAACACAGTATAGATACAGCAAGCTTCTGGCAAAGGGACTTTTACAGCTAGAAGTAGCTAGAAGTCTGTCTCAACACAATTTGAATTAATAGTAATTAACTCCCACGAGTTGGATGTTCTGTGTCTGACAGAAACCTGGCTTAAAGATGAACCCAGTGCCTTCTCAGAGCTTGTCCCTACTAACTGTGGATACATGGATTCTCCCAGGCTGACTGGTAGATGCGGTGGGCTTGCCACAGTCTTTAAGAGCAGTCTCTGTTTCCGCCAGATTAAAATGGATCCATTCTCCAGCTTTGAGCTTCAACTCTTTGAGTTTTCACAGTCCACCAGATGTTTTTATCCAGGAGTTTTCTAAATTTTTAGCTGAAATCTTCCCAAAACATGATAGTATTTAAATTTTTGGTGATTGTAATATTCACATGTTGTTCTTTTAAGCCAGTGGTGAATGACTTTTTACACATGATTGACTCTTTTAATCTTGAGCAGCTAGTCTCTGGTGCCACTCATGAACATGGTCATACATTGGACCTTGTTTTATCTTTTTGTCAGGATCCCTGTCCGACCCCGTGTGTTTTGACCTTTGCTTCCCCAGATCTCCTCTCCTCGTGTGTGCTGCCATTCCCATGTTTATTGTGGTGTGCCATGTGCTTTGTGTTTTGGTCTGCGTCTCTCCACTTCCTGTCTCCAGAAACTTCCCATGGCCACGCCCCTAATCATTCTGAGCAGCTGCTGACAATCCAGCTGATTACCACCTGCAGGTTGACACACCGGTTCCTCATCCCACTAATCACCTCCCGACACTATATCAACCCTGGGCCTGCAGTCCTGGGTTGTCGGTTCATTGCATCTACTCGCCTGCAGCCAGCCACCCACCCTGCCAGCCGCCCTGTGTCGGTCCACAGAGATCACCCAGTTGACCTAAGCCTGCCATCCTGTGTCGGACCAAGGGAACCACACCGTTGATCCTGCCAGCTGTCCGACGTCGGTCCACGGGAAACCACACTGTTGATCCTACCTGCCATCCTGTGTCGAGCCAAGGGAACCACACAGTTGATCCAGCCTGTTCCTCCCCGAGTCCCGCCTCTGATTCCTCCACATCCGTCCCGTGGCTGTTCGACCAGTGCGGTTCGGACTAGCCTGCTCCTGCCAGAGTTCTGCCTCTGAGTCCTCCACATCTGTCTCACGGCTGTTCCACCAGCCTGCCTCGGACTAATCCGCCGTCTAAAATAAAGTCTGTTCTATACTTGATTCCTCTCTTGTGGTCTGCTATTGGGTCCTATCCTGAATTTCTGTGACACTTTTGGTATTTCTGTAAGCATCAGTGAAATTTGTGAAGCGACGTTTTCTGATCACAAGCCTGTTATCTTTGAAGCTGTTGCTGCTGGCTCAGACACTCCCCCTCCTGCCACTGTTCACTGCTCTCTGCTCTCGTTTTATCCCCTCCAACACCGAACAAGAGTTTTTTAAATCCTTTGAGACACGACGCATCAAACTCCCCAATCGCACCTTTCTCCAGAGGATATTTTAACAACTTTTAACTCCACCTGCTCTGTAATTCTGGATAGTGTTGCCCCCCTGAGGTCATACTGCCCCAAGCTGAAACCTCAGCCCTGGTTAAATGAAGCCACTCGGGCACTCAGGCAGAAGTGCAGGAGGGCTGAGAGAAAATGGAAGAAAGACAGACTCCATGTGTCCTTTGAAATCTTAAAGAACTCCCTCACAAATGGTCAGAATGCAGTTAAGTCAGCTAGAAACAGTTACTTCTCCGACTTAATTCCAAATCACTGCCACAGGCTGACAATTCTCTTCAACACCATAAACTCTGTTATCATCCCCCTAATCCCGTCGTGTTCAAGTATGTCTCCGGCACAATGTGACACCTTTCTTAGGTTCTTCCAGGATAAAATCTCAAAACTTAGATCTGCTGTTACATCCCATTACATTGATCCAACTAATTCTCCCACTTCCTCTGCTGTGTTGGACCACTTTGAGCCTGTTTCCCTCACAGCTCTCACTAAAATCATTGATCAACTAAAAACTACAATGTGCCACTCTGACATCATCCCCTCAGGTCTCTTTAAAAAGGTTTTTGATGAAATTGTACCTTGTATACTGTCAATTATCAACAGATGTCTGTCTTCTGGTTCAGTCCCAGTCTATTTTAAACCCGCAACAGTGAATCCTCTCATCAAGAAACCTAATCAGGAGCTCTCTGACCCATCAAATTACAGACCAATATCCACCTTGCCTTTTCTGTCCAAGATCTTTGAGAAAGTTGTATTTCAACAGCTTCAGTCTTTTATCAGTTTTAATGGCATCTGTGATGTTTTTCAATCTGGTTTTAGCACTGAATCTGCCCTTTTAAACATTTTTGAATGGCCTTTTACTCATTGCTGATGCTAGTGATCCTGCCATTTTGCTTTTACTCGATCTCGCTGCTGCTTTTGACACCATGAAATTCTAATCTCCTGCCTTGAGCACTCCGAGGTACTGCCCTACAATGCTTTAAGTCCTACCTGAATAACTGATCAGTTTCTGTCAACATGGGCAACTGCTCCTCTCAACAGCCCCCCCTGACCTGTGGGGTACTGCAGGGGTCCATCTTGGGTCCACTTCTGTTCTCACTCTACATGCTTCCTCTTGGATCCAATTTCCAAAAACATAACATTTCTTATCACCTCTATGCTGAAGACATTCAAATATACCTTCCCCTCAAATCTGGCACTGCCACTATAAATGCATCAATGAACTGCCTGGCCGATGTCAAAACCTGTCTTTCGCTAAATTTTATGTGCCTCAACGAAGGTAAAACAGAGATCTTGCTGCTCAAGCCCTCTCGCCCTTCAGCTGCTAAAGTGGACAGCCCCTCATTGTGTCTTGGCCCTTTGGCAACCCACTGTAATTTCCATGTGAATAATCTGGGTGTGATTTCGGACTCATGTTTACACTGGATCTCCAAGTTAAGTCCGTTATCAAAGTCGGGTTCTTTCAGCTAAGAGCTTCAGCTAAGGTCAAATCCTTTCTCTCCGCGAAAGAAGAAAGTTATTATAAGAGAAAGTTATTCATGCATTTATCTCCTCTAGGTTGGACTATTGTAATTCTTTGTATGCTGGAATCGGCAAAAATCTTTTATCACGCCTTCAGTTGGTGCAGAACTCTGCAGCGAGGCTTCTTAATGGTACACGCAGGCGTGAACACATTTCATGGATCTTAAAATCCATTCATTGGCTACCTGTCCAGTACAGAATTACTTTTTTATTTTTAGTGTTTGTTTTTAAGTGTCTAAATGGATCCGCCCCTGCCTATCTGTCCGACCTGCTGCAGAGCTACACCCCACCTCGCTCACTCAGGTCTCTCGAACAACAACATTAGTTGTTCCTAGAACAAAAATGTCGACCCGGGCCGACCGGTCCTTCTCTGTTGCTGCCCCTAAGCTCTGGAACAACCTTCCTCTTTACATTAGGTTGTCATCCACCTTACCGAAGTTTAAAAGCCCTTTAAAAACCTATTTATTTTCACTGGCCTATCACTTTGATCTTAACTTGGCACTTTTGTGTGATTTGTGTTAGTTTGTCTTGATTTTGATATTACTTATTTGTATTGATCCAGTCTGTTAGAATGTATGACTGTTTGTTTATGTGCAGCACTTTGGGCAACTTTTGTTTTGTTTTAAAATGTGCTATACATATACATTTTGACTGATTGATTGATCGATAGAGCTCCAGATTAAAATTGGGCTACATTTCATGATAGTAATTTAAATGCTTTTGAAATTGTGACAAAGAACAATTATGATTCACATAAATGATCAATAATGTGAAGAACAGGGGAAAAAAAAAATTCTATCGGCATGAATCCATCTCATATTTTCCCCTGGAGGAAAATAGTCTGCAATTATACTGCTATTGTCAGAGTATAAGGACTCACAGCTTCTCTTTGCTATCGCTTTTCTTGTAATATTTGTTACAGTTGACTCAGCGTTGCTCTTTCATTGTACTCATTGTTCATCACTCAGTAAATAAGAGCATTAAATGTATAAAATGAAATGTAAAACAGGGAATTATAGATTCAAATCTGGACACTGAAGTTGCTGACTGCTCAGTCTGAGTTTGACAAAATGTGTGTTGCAGATTGAGCAGCATCCCGCTGAATCCATCTTTTCCCTGAGAAACTCCTGTAAAGAAATGATTTTGTCTTTTCGTGTCATGCTTGAGATGACAACAATGGTTCTGCATATTTGCCAATGACATGGCTCATTCAGTCCCTCAGACTTGGTGATGAGGCTCTCACACTGCATGGTGTGTAAGCCAGTAAAATCAGGGGGGGGGGGACAGGTTGATACACTGTTATTGGAGTTTGATTCTATCGGAGGAGACGGATGAATACGCAACGGGAGATTGGGAATAAACATGGTGCCAGGAGCTGTTTTTAATTCCTTCATAAGCTTTGAGAGGGCAACCTTGAAATGCCTCCGCTCACATTCATCAAGTCAGTCACTGACCCCGGGCTTCGCTTCAAAGACCTTTTGCCATTTCCATTTTTATACCATCTGGGTGAACTCCACCTGTGAAAATGAGTTGACAGGTTCACGGCATGAGACTTTGATTGAATTGCAACAAAAACAATCTGTTGTTACAGAATAGTGCTTTAAGCCCCGGGGCGTTGGGAAATAATCAATACTGAAAGGCTGACTCTTTCTGAACTATTGAACACATTGAAAGTCCAGACAATATCAATTTCAGGCATATGTAAAGGGATCCCAAAGACTAAAAAAAAAAAATAGTGTGTTCGTTCAAGGAATTTCAAATCTGACTCCACAACTTCCTGTTCGTGATTATCCACCCAACCGCTATGCTTTAAGGTGACGTACAACTTGGATAACAGATCACTTTCGGTAAAGTTAGCTGTAAGGAATAAATCTGTGTATCTTTTTCAAGATGATGTATTTGGATGTCAAAGGGATTTTGTACAAACTGATATATAGTCGTGAAAAAAAAAGTGTTTTACACGACATTTGTTGACTTTTTCAATATATATGAAGAAGCCCACATTCTTTAAAACAGAGTCTAAAGAGAAAAATGACAACCTCAAACAGACAACAGATCAAATTGACATTTTGTAGTCCATTTAAAATTGAAAAAAAAACAGATCAGTAAAGCCCGACATTTATCACAACAACTCCAGGAAATTACAACCGGGGGTTCCAGGTTGTGTGCCGATAATTAGAAACCCCTGAAAGAGACAGGTGGAACCGTCTTATTTAAACCTCAGACATCGAGGATCTGGTCTTCTCCTTGACACTGAGGTGTGAGGTGCATGATGTCATCATACCAAAATCTAAAAAGCTCTCCAAGGCCAATAGGGGAAAAAAGTTGTGGATATGAGTCTGTTAGGGGATTTAAAAAGATCAAAATGAAGAAATAGAAATTCGGAATGGCCAAGTCGAGAACAAAAAGTCCACATTTAAACTCCATTGAATTGTTGTTGGTGGATTTGAAACAGGCAGTGGATGCCGTAAAAACCTCAAACATCTTCTAACCAGAGGAATTTTTGGAGGAGCGGTTCAAAACTAGCAAAACACATACAATGTGTTATTTCTGTTAAAGATACCTTCTGAAGCCAAGAGAGCACTTTCCTTTTCCATTGAAAAATATCATATCAAATGATGTTTTTATTAAAAGATGATATAAAGTCTGAACTAACTTCAGTTTATTTAGGCAGACTCAGATTCTGACTACATTACTGAAACCTGATTACCAGTTAAGGTGCAGTACTCACAATTCCCTTGTATGTCTTTTTGCTTTCTTCCCACTTTTCTTATCAACTTGTGTTAAGAGTCAAGAGTCAAGACTGTTTTCTTATTAACAATATACCCATTTTGCGATTTCTTTCCTTCGTCAGACTCCAAACATAATAGACTTTATATCCAGTTCAACAAACTCGCATGGCTCCCACCCTGTAACTGAAGCCCGATGCCCCCTGAAGGACCACGTTTTGGGTCAAAACATCATTTAATATGAATACTGGGCTTCCAGAAATGTTTATCATGTGTTGATGAAATCCAATAATCAGGATTCATTCTTTGTACTTCGCAAATGAAGACCGTAAAAGGATTTGTTTAATGTTGGAAGGCGCGTTTCTGCACAATCACTTCAACTTGATTTAACAGATCAAATATTTGAGATATTCTGTTTTCATATGAAAATCTTTTTGAACTATGGAGAACAAGGTGCATTGTTTTCAAAGCCGCATTAATTGAACGGTCGAGGTGGTAATAATTCAGTGATTTGTTTCCATACCTTCACATTACTTAGTAATTTCACACTGTTAAAAGACTGATATATGCAGTTATTAATATTTGCATGGATATAAAAGAAGAACGATATCCTCGAACCAGAAGCGCATTTTTTCAATTGCATGAATATTTATGCTGATCTCTAATCCTTTGGTTGATTCTGTGTTCTGAAGTGATGTAAACAAGCAGTGATATTGTGAGAGGGTGACATGTCGATTATGTGAAGATAACGTGAAATACGTATAATTTGATGTTGATGGCCTATAAATATTCTGTATTTACATAATATAAAAGATGGTCATACATTTCACACAAAAGAGCTGTTTTTTTACCTCATTTATCTTGGTGCTATTTTGAATTAGTTGTTTTGCAGCATCAGTTAATTGATTTTAAATAAACAAAATAAAAATACAAAATACAAACGGAACTGAAGAAAGAAAAGGAAAAAAAAAGCCAAACTTCTATAACATCTTTATTTAAAAGGATTTACAACCAAAACTGGCACCACTTAATTTAAATGACATCTTTTTTGACCTTAGTTATTCTGCACAACTTGCATTTTTGTACATACATACAAACAAAACGTGTCTCTTCAAAAATAGATCCGTGCACTATCGGTAAAGTCAAAGGAGAAAATCGGGAGAAATTTAGTATTCTGGCAGTTTAGTATGTTTATGATCCTTTTAAAATCAGTAATTCAGGAGCCTAAAGACTCTCAGCTGAGACTGACGGACATTGAATCAAGTGTTATGGGGAGACTGGTGCCCTGAAGAAGAAAAAAAGCCCTTCAAACTGTGACAACTTCAAACATCATAAGTCACATTTCCAATATAAAACTCACACTGGGAGAGAACCGACAAACGGCTTCATAAAAACAAACAAAACACTCAAGTTTCCTGTTGCTCACTTTACTGCCGCTTGATGTGATCAGTGGTTTATGCAGCTTATTAGACGTGAGATGACTTTTATTATTGACTTGTACGATAAACAAAAATGGCACACCGTTTCTATCTCATAGTTTAAATGCTGCAGTATCAAAACTGAATGATATCGAAGTATCTGTATGTATTTCTGGTACAGTATGTACCAAAGAAAATATTCCATCTCTGGTCAAATGAAAGAAATTGACTTCCTGTGTCTGACGTTGGCTTTGAGCACTAAAACGTTGACATTTATTTTGCAGCTACTTGCTCATTCATTTGGAGCACAAACAAAAAAATGCGCTACAAAATCAGTGATTGAAATATGTTCTTACTTGGCTTGTAACAAACACCCAGTGAGCTTTAGCATGAAGTTGTGAAGTGCTTGTTTTGTTTTTTGTGTGCACGACACTTAATCAGCTTTTGGATTATTAAAGACATGTGCTTCTCTCGTCTTGGCTTATTCCCCAGCAAACGGTAAAACAGAACCACGTTAAAACATGACCAAAAGCCAATTTGACACGAGAGGAAAAAAAAAAAACAGAAGGGACAATTCAGTCCTTTTGTTTGCTGGCTGCACGAACTCCATCTGGTAAAACTGCAACACGGGCTCTTCGAAAAAAAGGCTTCAGTATAAAATCGATAAAATGACCTTTCAGTTGCGAGGCCATATGTGCTCCGACCGTTTTGTCCTTCGTGTACCCGCTTTACCACGTGATGCACGAGTGGCTACAATTTCAGGGCAAGAGAAAAACATTTCTGTTAAATGGCCACATAATTACATCTTCAACATCTCTACGGTACAAAACAGATCCCCAGCAGGTGGAACAACTGTAGCTGCCAGCCAAAGCAGCGGGAGCATCAACTAACACACCAGCTACATCTCATCCACGCTTTCGTGGGGAGACTTACAGCCCTTGAGTTTGGTATCAGTTCCCTTTCAGTTCAACACATCTCAAATGCAAATTTATATTCAACTGCCATTTTCAAAAACAAGAAGCTCCTTTTTAACAAATGATCTCCCTCATCGTGTGACAGATGTGGCCGCGGCGGACTCCGACCCCGGCGCCATCTGAAAGGTGCGTTCACAGCAGTCAGGTGGGAGGAGGAGGACGAGAACACGTGATGGAGGATGAGGAAAAGGAAGTTGAGAAACGGACAAAAAAAAAAACCTGCTGTGGTTGGAGACAGCGGGGGGGGGGGGGGGGGGGGGGGGGGGGGGGGGGGGGGGGTGTGACCGATCCCTCTGCTGGATGTTCTGATCAACTACAAACAAGGTAACCACCCCCAAACGTTTGGATCAAAATAGAAAGCTGAATATAATAGAACTGACAAATTGTTAACGTAGTAAACCTCAAACCAAATAAAACTTCAGAATCATCTTCAGCAGCCTGCAAGTAATTCCACCAAAAACATTCAACTGATTTCTTGGGAAAAATAATTCACTCTCTTGATTTCTAATCATTTTCTATGAAGTGTGTGTGTGTGTGTGGGGGGGGGGGGGGGGGGGGGGGGGGGGGGGGTCAGTCTTGGTAGGCGACCAGCGGAGGGTCATACGGTCACTTCGGCTCCCTGTAAAGAGACGACGTGTTCTGACGAGAAACGTAAAGTTGCTTTCAGGCGGTGCCCGCTGCTCCTGCCGGCACGGCTGTGGAGATGGCTGCAGCGCTCAGGCCTTTCCCTCGATGCCTCTGACCTCCTCTCCGGCGTCCCCCGCCTCCCGACTTGAGCTGCAGACAAGACACCGACACCGCGGTGAGCCATGAAATCGGGGCGCAATTAAAGTGAGGACTTCGGCGAGAGCCGGTCGGTCCGCAGCGGTTCAGATGTGTGGTGCATTTCTGAGGAAGGGGGACGGGTTCCTCATCCGTGCCTTCGACTGAAAGGGTTAAGACGAGGTCCGAGTGTCTCGGAGGGGAAGGAAGGAAATGAAAACGGGGAGAGTTGCTGTTTTACACCGAGTATATTTAGTGCAGGTGGTTAAAACCCCAAAACTATTTATTATTTATTCCTACAATTACAATAATGAATTCATCTTTTTTTTTTTTCAAATCAACACGTTAACTTTTTAAATTAGTCCATTCACTGAGGAAGAGTCCAAAATGCGTTCTAAATAGAAGGATTTTAAATTCATATTGTAAATATTTACAGCACAATCAGAAATAAACAAACTGTTATTGTGTTTGCTTTAAATGTTAAACCCTTTCTGATTCCAAAAACCCACTGAGGTCCAGTTCAGCACGCAGCAATGAACCACCTGCTTGGTTCGAAGAAGCTGCTCAGTGACCAGCAGTCAAACTGTGATTGCAGCTTCCAGGTGCGACGCTGTGACTTCAGGAATAGAAAGCGGGGAGCGTGCTGCATGCTCGCAAAACAACAGAACAACAGAACAACAAAACAACATCCAGGCTGGAGGAGACGCCGTCGTGACTCTCACCGTCTGCAGAAACGTCGTTACCTTGTTTTCTTTGCCGCCGTCTTTGCACGGAGACGCCTCCTCCTCCTCCTCTGCCGCTGTCTGACGCAGCATGACAGGGAGGGAGGACACGAGACGAGGCGACAGGGAGGGAGGACACGAGACGAGGCGACAGGGAGGGAGGACACGAGACGAGACGACAGCGGGGAAGTGAAGGGTTAACAGAAGCAGAGGAAGCGGCGAGGAGGGCGAACGATGCGGGTTGATGCGGACATGAAGGCAAATGAAAGGTAGTTTGGAACAAATCGTGTTGTCAGTGCAGGATTAACGGATGGAACACAACGGGGAGGAAAAGGAGACAAAGACAGAATTTAACTGGCGGAACAAAAGACAGCCGAAAGCAGGAAGACAAAGAAGCGACTTCTACGTTCACTTCAAACACACAGTTCAACGAGGGTTTTTATTAAAAAGGACCTTAAGTGCAGCAAAAGTGCATCACTTTCAATAATATGTCTTTTCAGATATATTTTTTCCAGTCGTCATATTAAAGTTACGTATAATATTGGACACATGAAACTAGAGCGTGACCGATATATCGGTGGATATCAGCGGTGTTGGTGTGCGTGTTGGTTGATATGGAAACGTTTTGGTTTTTTTTTGCAGAACATAATGTAAACAAGATGCTTGTGGTAAATTAGAAACTGTTTTCTATTGTCATTTATAATGATTCAATTCCCATTCGGGTTTACCGTTTCAGTGCGATGATGTCAGTGGGGACAATAAAGTAAAACATATATTATCTCAAGTGCCAAAAGCGTTGAAAAAAAAAAAAAAAAAAACACATTTGGAGGCCTCATTGCAGAAGATGTGTGTTGTATATACTGTATATACACATTATACTTCAAAAATATGGGACAATGCATTGATATTGGATGTTTTGTTGTTGTTGTTGTACTCCCTAACGTCGGTATCGGCCTCAGCCGCAGAAAGACAGCATCTGTCGGACTCTCCGTAAAAACCTTCGCGCCAGAAAGTGGAGAACTTCATCGGGTTTGGTTTGTTTTCCTTCAAACTGACTAATTGTGAAAGTTCCCCGAGCAGCGTTTCACTCACCGGTAGCTGCGCTGCGGTCGGACTGGACGGCCGCGCTGTCGGTCCGGCCTCCTCGCCGGCCGCTGCGGCGTAAGTCTTCTTACCGGCCTGAGCCTTGGACTGCTGGGCCTTCGCTGCCTGCGTGTTCACCGACTGGAGAAGCTGGAAGTTTTATGTGATTTTCAAATTATTGCATTCTCTTTTTATTTACATTTTACACAGCATCCAAACTTTTTTTTGAATTGGGGCTATATATTTTACATTGCATCACACTTTTTTTTGAAAGTGGGTGGTAGAGGTAGTGATTAAAGTTGTCGTCGGTTCCACCCGCATCAACATGACGCTCAACCGCGCCGGCGGGTTTTCACTTTCAACCGAAGCCTCGGTACCTTGGAGATGGAGCCTACGGCTTTGGTACGTCCTTCCCTGAACACCAGCTTCTGGTCGCAGTGCAGGTACTCGGGGGTCTTGATGAAGCGAAAGTGGACGCAGGCCTTGTCCCCCGTCCTCAGGCAGTCTTTGTTCATCGTCAGGATTGTGGCCGTCTGCCTGATGCTGCCGCAATGCACTAAGGAAACGAAGAAACACCGAGCCAGTTACGTTAGCGGGCGAGTGAAAGGTGACCAGGTCGTGTTTGGAAAGTCCCGTGTAACCGCTCCAAACAAAGACGTGAAACAAGACACTGGAGCACATGTGACTGTCTTCACTAACCCATGGCCTGGTATCTTGGGGATATCGTGGTCGGGTGGTGCAGCACCAAAATCTCAGCCTCAAATTCCCAGGTGGCATGCGGCATCAGCTTGGGGGACACCATCACCATTCCTTTCCTTATGGATGAGCGTTTGATCTGAGACGGTGGACAGGAAGTGGCAGGTAAAGAAATGAAGCTCAGGATGTGGTGAAGACAAAACAGAGTTAGAGCCAGAACACTACCTTCTCCCACTCGTGGGGATTTGGATGCATTGTAAAACTGATTATAAAGTTAGGGAACTAATTCATATGCGTAATGCATCCGAAAGTTTCTGAATAATTATCCTTTTCAGTCGTTTTTCAAACGGTTTCCCTACAGACCTTTTTGAGGGCGAAGGACGCCGTCTGTCCACCGCGGACCTCTTTGACCGGCATCCTCTTGCGGTGGATGGACTTGACGGCGATGGTGATGAAGATGCCGAGCGGGTCCGGGCCTAAGAGCAGCGTGTCGTTGAGTCGTATCACTCCGCGTAATGTAGTGCCTGAAACGACCGTGCCCACACCCTGCCGAGAGAGGATCAGCAGGACGTCATGTTCGGGGCTCTGGTTGTCTGCAGAGACCGTCTCCGTCCGACTTTAACAGTCGTCTTCACAGTCAACTTTTCTACACTATTATATTTTCCGCAGTGCAAATGTAAATAGTTGAAGCTACGTAGAAGTTCACACCCGATCGTGAATTCCCCCACAACATCCACGCTCTTCTTTTCATATCCAGAAAGTAGGACTGTGTGAACTCTGCCTGGTTTGAGTACTACGTGTTGAGGAAACGTCCAGAATGTCCTTGTTTTTATATTCTGCTGTTGTTTGAAGCAGCGACAGCTTCGTGTTATTTCATTACATCCACACGTATAAACACAGATCTCTGACACGCGCTCACTTCAGCCTTTCACATTTTCACACGGACATTTGCATTAACACGCAACATGAGGGACTCAAACTGCTATCGTCTCTCCTCGACGTTAACATCTGGACCCGGAACATGTCCTTTGGTCCAGTTTGCCCCCGTTGGTTGCTGCTGTCATGTGTGAAAATGCTAAAGGAGAAAGATGAAAGATGTCGGGGTGTTCGGCTGAGCGCGCCTTCCGCTTCTCTTACCGGTACCGAGTACGTGTCGTCGATCTGAAACTCTGCCGGCTCGTCATTGCTGAAGGTGGTCCGAGACGAGAGGAGGTTCAAGAACATCTTCAGCAGGTCCATGTTCTCTCCGGTCACATTTGAGATCTGGAAGATTGGACACATCCTGGAGAGAGGGAACAAGTCAACTGCTTCACGCCAAACTACTGTTTTGCTCAGATGGGCTTCAGCAACACGTCTAAGCTGTTTAAAGCATCAGGGATGCTGCTATTTACACAAAAAAAACATCTGCGCTCCCAGTGGGTGGGATGGCAGATTCCCTAAAGGGATTGTTAAACCAGCACATGAATATTTACAGAGAGACTTAACCCTGGACGCAGGAGGGGAAATGTAGATGTGGCCGAGAAGCATCTTTCTTATTAGCCTAAAATACAAATCCGACTGAGACGGTTTGATAGAGTCAAGATATACGGTATTCAAAATCCCAAAAGGGTCGATCTTTAATATCATCGAATACGGGCTGCTTTTTCCATTAAACTGACATGGTGATGTGATACGCTGTAGAGGACAGCAGGTGAGAAAGATGACATCAGCGTGAGGAACACCAGCTTCTGAGCCGGCCGGCACGGATGAAGTTGGTGCACTGATGTGCAGAGAGGACTTTTTCCCTCCTAGCTTATGTGGGAATTGTTGAATTGTTGGGTTTCTCTGTAGAATATTGTAAAGTTCCACTGTAAGGACTTTAATGTCTTAAGTGCCATGAAATAATCTCTGTTGTGATTTGGCGCAAAATAAATAAAATTGAATTGAATTGAATGGAATGTCTGGAATATGAGGCGCGACCGGGACGTCCTGAGACGGTTCCTGTCGTGTTCTGCTGTGTTCCTGTCGTGTTCTGCTGTGTTCCTGTCGTGTTCTGTTGTGTTCCTGTTGTGTTCTTGTTGTGTTCCTGTTGTGTTCTTGTCGTGTTCCTGTCGTGTTCTGTTGTGTTCCTGTTGTGTTCTTGTCGTGTTCCTGTCGTGTTCTGTTGTGTTCCTGTCGTGTTCTGTTGTGTTCCTGTTGTGTTCTTGTTGTGTTCCTGTTGTGTTCTTGTCGTGTTCCTGTCGTGTTCCTGTTGTGTTCTTGTTGTGTTCCTGTCGTGTTCCTGTCGTGTTCTTGTTGTGTTCTTGTTGTGTTCTTGTTGTGTTCCTGTCATGTTCTGTTGTGTTCCTGTCATGTTCTGTTGTGTTCCTGTTGTGTTCCTGTCGTGTTCTTGTCATGTTCTGTTGTGTTCCTGTCGTGTTCCTGTCGTGTTCTTGTCATGTTCCTGTCGTGTTCTGTTGTGTTCCTGTCGTGTTCTTGTCATGTTCTGTTGTGTTCCTGTCGTGTTCCTGTCGTGTTCTTGTTGTGTTCCTGTCGTGTTCCTGTTGTGTTCTTGTTGTGTTCCTGTCGTGTTCCTGTCGTGTTCTTGTTGTGTTCTTGTCGTGTTCCTGTCGTGTTCTGTTGTGTTCCTGTCGTGTTCTGTTGTGTTCCTGTTGTGTTCTTGTTGTGTTCCTGTTGTGTTCTTGTCGTGTTCCTGTCGTGTTCCTGTTGTGTTCTTGTTGTGTTCCTGTCGTGTTCTTGTTGTGTTCTTGTTGTGTTCTTGTTGTGTTCCTGTCATGTTCTGTTGTGTTCCTGTCATGTTCTGTTGTGTTCCTGTTGTGTTCCTGTCGTGTTCTTGTCATGTTCTGTTGTGTTCCTGTCGTGTTCCTGTCGTGTTCTTGTCATGTTCCTGTCATGTTCCTGTCGTGTTCCTGTCGTGTTCCTGTCGTGTTCTTGTCGTGTTCCTGTCGTGTTCCTGTCGTGTTCTTGTTGTGTTCCTGTCGTGTTCTTGTTGTGTTCTTGTTGTGTTCCTGTCATGTTCTGTTGTGTTCCTGTTGTGTTCCTGTCGTGTTCTTGTCATGTTCTGTTGTGTTCCTGTCGTGTTCCTGTCGTGTTCTTGTCATGTTCCTGTCGTGTTCCTGTCGTGTTCTTGTCGTGTTCCTGTCGTGTTCCTGTCGTGTTCTTGTTGTGTTCCTGTCGTGTTCTTGTTGTGTTCTTGTTGTGTTCCTGTCATGTTCTGTTGTGTTTCTGTTGTGTTCCTGTCGTGTTCTTGTTGTGTTCTTGTTGTGTTCCTGTCATGTTCTGTTGTGTTTCTGTTGTGTTCCTGTCGTGTTCTTGTCGTGTTCTTGTTGTGTTCCTGTCATGTTCCTGTCGTGTTCCTGTTGTGTTCCTGTTGTGTTCCTGTCGTGTTCCTGTCGTGTTCCTGTTGTGTTCCTGTTGTGTTCCTGTCGTGTTCTTGTTGTGTTCTTGTTGTGTTCCTGTTGTGTTCCTGTTGTGTTCCTGTCGTGTTCTTGTTGTGTTCTTGTTGTGTTCCTGTTGTGTTCCTGTCGTGTTCCTGTTGTGTTCCTGTTGTGTTCCTGTCGTGTTCCTGTCGTGTTCCTGTTGTGTTTCTGTTGTGTTCCTGTCGTGTTCTTGTTGTGTTCTTGTTGTGTTCCTGTCATGTTCTGTTGTGTTTCTGTTGTGTTCCTGTCGTGTTCTTGTCGTGTTCCTGTTGTGTTCCTGTCGTGTTCTTGGCGTGTTCCTGTCGTGTTCCTGTTGTGTTCCTGTTGTGTTCCTGTCGTGTTCTTGTTGTGTTCTTGTTGTGTTCCTGTTGTGTTCCTGTGATGCGGAGCAGGTGGAAGCATGTCCTCACATTCAGCACCCGTGGTACACACATGCTCGCGACCAGTGATACGTGCGCATTCAGCGATTTCAACACGGACCTGAAAGTTGAGCAGATCACATTCTGTCCAAACACACCACGAGGCTCTTTGATTTGTTACCGCCGGCTTTCAGAAGCATTTCGAGGGTTTCCGTTTGCCGATTTCTCGAGTCTTTGGTAAAATCGTAAAATGTGCACGTACCGGTGGTGAATGACACGTATGTAACTCAGACGCTGATGTTGATCAAGCAGCAGAACCTGAACTACTCAGAAGGATGTTGCTTCCCTCTGCTCCCTCCGTGTAGTTATGTGGTGCAGCGGCTTCACACGGACAGTCTCTGAACTTCTGAATCGCACCTCATATTGTGGTGAATATGGGTAGAAAAGATTAAATCTTCCAGAGGATCTGAACAAATGATCAGCAGAGAACACAGTCATCCTGCAACGTTGAAATCTAAAGACAGACAATGTAGAGGCTGGTCTTTTTGGCAAAAAAAAACTTGAATTATTAGGTCTGATAGATCGACATGAACTAAACCAAAAGACAGGCGACTTTTTGGTTAAATTTGAGAGCATTTTTTTATTTGTATATTCCTGTTTTGCCAACTTGTTCAGCCAAATTCACACAAGTTCTTCAAGAGAACATGATATATTCTTATCAGAGTCTTTGTCACTTTCATTTTCAGTCTCCTCTTCTTTGGTCTTACCTCTCAGAGCTGAAGTTGGAGGCTGTGACGATGACATCATCCTTGTTCTGCACCAGCACTGGGATTTTCCTGCAGCCTGGTGACTTTAATAACCTTTGTAATAATTTGAGTGTTTCTGCAGGTAAACACAGACGAACCCAAAAAAAAAAAAAAAAAAAAAAAAACACAACATGAGAGCTTTTTTTTTTTTTTTTACAACCAAAACAACAAACCGAACACTGGAACAGACTGAAAATAAAGGACGTGCGAGCTGCGTAATGACTTGAACTTAAGAACTGCATATTGGAAGAGGAAGCCGGAGAAAGAAACTGCCCTTTTTTTTTTTTAGAGAGAGAGAAGTCCTTTATTTCTAGACCTCCCATCCCGTGTTTTTAAAACATTTCATCAAATTATAGGAAAGAGACTCCCCGTTTTCTTAAATCACCCATTTTTGCATTTTCTAGTTGGTGTTTCATTGGTTTGCTGTTTATGCAAACTCAACTTTTTCTCCTTTTGCTTCCCATTAAAACCCTTCCAGTAGTTTAGGTGGTATAATTTATTTCCCCCAGAGAGGCTTTTTTTTTTTTTTTTTAAGTGCTGAGTTTCATAACCTCCACTTTAACATCATTAAAGTGGAGCCAAGCAGCATATAGAAATAATTAATGTCTACAAACAGTCCTTAACAACAAAGTGCTGTGTGTGGTGCGGCTTTGTTGTTGTGTCATCATTGTTGTGGGGATGTTAATTATGCTGAACTTCTAATGCGAGATGTTATTTTCACTGATAACCGTGTGAACTTCAACAATAACTTGTGGAGCCAAGTTACTAAACATGTCCAGCTGGTTAATTCAGTTCTACAGAAGAAGTCCGGGTGTTTACCTTGCAGGATGTTGGCTGGACACATGTCTATCTTAGTAACCACAACAAACACGGGTACGTTCAGGGCCAGTGCCAGACCCAGATGCTCTTTGGTCATGCCGACGATGCCGGCGTTACTGCCGACCTGAGAGGAGAGACGAGGAGCGCTGGAAGTTAAAACGGGAAATGTTGACAGCAACACATCCACACACACACTTTCCTGTCCTCTCACCATCAGCATGCAGAAGTCGGGCAGGTGTCCCGTCATGCCAAAGACGGTCGTCTTGAGGTACTTCTCGTGGCCAGCCAGGTCAATAAAGGTGATGACCTTCGAGGACTTCTCGCAGATCTTGGTCCAGTCTAGACCTCCGCCGTGGCTGTCGGGTTTGTTCACCACCTAAAGAAATGAGAGAGGAGAATCTCACTGCCAGAATATCTGAGAGAAATGAAAACCAAGTTAGAGTCATAAAAAAATTAATTAAAAAAAACGTGTATTTAAACATATTATGCGACTAATTCCAATTTATCTATCCTAAAAAATAAACCGAGGGGACATTTCAGCAAGAGAAATGCATGCCGTCAAATGGCCGTGATCTTCAAAAGGATATTTGTAAGCAATGTTCCTTTTCTTAATTCTGCCCTTGCTCTGCCCATTCTGAAAAGCCAGATGCTCACCTGTCCTTCCTGGTCAAAGCCCAGGATATCATTGCCCACACTGCTCGTCCTGCCACTCTCCATCTCGTGTTTGTGTCTGAAGAGCTTCTGGCGAGCGAAGCCTCTGCCGTTGTCCAGCTCTCCGTGGGTCAACACTCCCAGCAGGGTGCTCTTCCCGGCGTCCACGTTCCCGACGACGGCCACTCTGGAGGCAGCGAAGCGTGAAGAGGGAGAAGTTCAGGTTCCAGTACCGAGGAACGTACGCAGATATTAATCATAAATACAAGACGAATCCTCTCCTGCCTGTGGACCTTTAATTGAGCCTCCACCTTGTTTATTGACTGTAACAGGGTGTTGCTGTAAATACACATATATCCTCAGCGCAACCAAAATGAAGAATAAAGTAAATAGCATTCGGGAAGAAATAACTTTCAACTCTCTAAATCCAATCTAACATAAACAACATCCAAATACCACACACACACACTCAGATGGAAAAGATGTGTTCAAATGAAATAAATATCGCCAGCAGCAGAGTCAGCTCCAACCAGTGTCTGTGCTGTAATAAATCACAATCTGTCGCTGTCACAAACAGGTCCTTCTTTTGCTTTTCAATTGTTCCACCATTATAGAGATATTTGGATTATCTGCTTTAACATGCCTTGAAGGGAATATATGTAACCATCGGTTACGTGTCATTTCATCACTGCTACAGTTTCATGTCCACATGTCAGCCACACAGTGATCATGGACATGCAAAACTATTTGGTGCAGAATATTTGGAGCGTCAGAGCTCGGCAGGAGAGGAAGTTTTCCAACATGTTTTTAAACATCCTCCAACAAGCACGCAAGAGTTTTTAAAGCAGGCAAAAAGTAAACATCTTCACCTGGACAAGCATGTCTCCTGACTTGACTTCAACAGAGCACCTTTAGAGTATTTTAAAGTGGAAGGCAGAGCAACAAAACTCCTGCAGTAAAGAGCAGCTGAAACAAACCGTCCAGACTGGATTCATTCATGCTTCGATCCAGTCGACATCAGAACAAACTGAAAACAGCTGAGAAAAGGGCTGCGTATCGTTACAAAAACGTCTGATCCTGGTGGTGAAACCTTGACTTTGGTATCTGTTCCTGAATGATGTTCTTTTTATACCAAAACCTAAAAGAAACGCATTTTAACAAAAACAAATTTACAGTACATTCATGGTGGGAATCTTTAGTCTTCATACAGTTTAGAAGGCAGACTGTAACCCAGGTGGCTTTTTTTTTTGTAGCTACAATCAACAGAAACACCTCACATGCAAGTTATTGGCGGATGTTACAAGTTACAGCATTCCCCTGAACACCTCGTATACTATCAGTAGATGGTCGCCAGCTTGCACACCGAGAAGCCTGAAATCACTGCGGCGCACGCCTCTCCAACAGGTATGTGGGCATAAAACTAGTTTGAAAAGACCGAAATAGGGCCTTCTAAAATGAGATGTACGACCTGAGTAGAGGCTGACACTGCTGAGATTTACTACTGTGGAAAAAGTTATGAGTTACAGAACAGAGCTGTGTTGATCTGGGCGTGGGACGTGGGTATCGAAATGTGCCACCAAATGAACAGGCATGTTTTGATCCTAAATAGTACTGAAGTAATTTGGAATCAAAACCTGGTACCCAGCACTTCCAGAGCAATGTCAAAGATATCTGCCGTTGGGAACAACCTGTTATCACAAAGGCACTTAGAAAAATAAAAACTTTAAAGCTGCTCGTGTACTTTTTTCGAAGTGCTTGTCAGATGGACGACCAGCCATTTTTATAGCCGTCTGACCCAGACAGACATAACAACAGCTACAAACACATTCAGGTTCCAACATGGCGTTTGAGGAGAGCTCGACCCTTTAAGCCTCGTGCTCATGGACACTTAAACATTAACAGATGAGGAAGGTTAATATTTTTACCTGACTTCCAGGAAATCCTGCTCGCCAACGCGTCGACGGATGAGGTAGTCCCGAATATTTCCACCAGCGTCTGTCCTTTCTCTCAGCAGGATTAGATCAGCCTCAATCTGTTCGCACAGCGACTGCACCGTGGCAACCGACGCCTCCATGTCCTTCTCATCCAGACCATAGTCACCCCCATCTACACCCAGGAAAGCAAGGAAGGACCGAGTTAATCTGGTCCAGGACAGAGACCAACGAATGTAACGGCACATATCTTCTATTTAATGTGTGCTTTTACCAAACGAGCCTTTCAGGACAATAAACGTATGTTCCCAGCATGTCAGAGCTGAAGTAAAGACCCTGGAAATGGAACTAACTTCACTGATCAATGTCCAATACAGGAATGCTGCTAACATACAATATAACAGGGTGGTGACTGGGAGGAAAACTACCACACTGGAAGCCCTACTCTGGAGAAGAAAGAGACAGAAAGAAAAACAGGTGGTTTATAGGAAAGACAGGTGTGAGAGGGGAATTACTGCGACCATAATAACTCACAACAGTTAGCTTCAGACAAAGTCTGAGAAGAGCAGGATGGTCAAATCTTTTCAGAACACATGAAGAAATAGCTTGAGATAACTATGAATTCATAAAGAAACCACACAACACACTGTGGGTATCTTTTTTTTTCAGTGGTTCATTAGAAACACCACAAAAACCCTCCATCTGACTTGTCACGAAGTCTAGTTGTACGAGACTGAGGAACGGAAAGCGCCAGTCGGGTCAGTGGGCGACTCAGCTGCTCGTCTCACACACACACACACACACACACACACACACACACACACACACACACCTCCCAGAAGGCCACATGGGTCGGACATGTTGCTGTAACACGCAAAAAAATAACTGGTTGCCAACAAAGGCTGTGGTGTTTGCGCTGCGTGGAGCAGCAGACGATGAATGGATGAAAACAAATGGAAGCAGCTGACCGGGAGGCGCAGCTGACAGGAGTCACAGCTCTGCTACGACACTATGGTGGCTTCACTTTTACTTGGATGTACTAAAAAAAAAAAAAAAAAACACTTTCCCAAACAAATTATACGTATAAGAAATGATATCTGCCACAGTCTTTGACCATAGCTGTGTAAATGTTATACTGGTTTTGGTTAGTAAAGGGGTACAGACGATATTTTCCAGCAGCCAGATGCAATAAAGTAGAAAATAAGAACTGGCTTTCCACACCACGGCAGCAGATATTTCACTTTACTCTGCGACAGCATTTCGTCTTCGGTGCCATGTGTGGGATGTGTTCACCGACTTCACCAAACCCACGATTCAATCAGACACATTTTTCAAGTTGCGTACAGGAGATTTTTCAAATTCTTCGATTTGTCAAAAGACTAAAGTGTAGAGTTGAGATCAAAGGTCCATGCAAGTTTGTTTTTTTCATTATTATTATTATAAAATAAAAAAGTAGCTCGTGTTTCTTTTTAAAATGTCTAAAACGTTGTGTTTTCGTCACGTATAAAGTGGTTGATATTTCAGATGTTCTGTTTTTGATGGCTCACCGACAGCTCCAGCTCATCTTTTCAGTTGTTCCAGAGTTATCTGCTCTTACCTGAGCCCAACCCGACCACGTAGATCGTCTCTCCGCAGCCCTCATCTATCCGCTCCCTCAAATGTCGTAGTAATGAATCATACTGCTCCCCGGTGGGACTCACAAGGGCCAGCTGAAAGGCGAAGACAGGCGAAGAGACATCAGGGACAGACGTGGAAAGGTCAAAGACAGCAGACACTGTGGGGTTGTAAGTGTCTAAAAGTCACAACGAGTAATCCACGTTTTAAAAGGTTACTGAGTCAATGAACATTTGTACTGCTGATTTTAGTCCGACGCCTTCGGCTGATCATGTCCCCGATAACAACGAGCAAAGTCAGAGTAATGCTGGAGGACCTGTCTGGTAACCTGCCAGCTGGATGCAGCTGCAAACGCAAGACGTGCAAACATACGTGTCACTTTCTAGTCGTTTGCACAAAATACGCTGCGTGAAACTCTCACGCACCACTAAGCTTCCTGTCGGGTCACCGTCCGGTTAACGCAGCAAAGCACACACGTCCCCTAACGTCCCGTCCTCTAACGTCCCGTCCCCTAACGTCCCGTCCCCGTGTCCAACGAGGCCCACCTTGCTGCTTAAATCTAAATAATCCGCGGACTCTCCGTTCGCAGCCTCGCCGTCTTCGAAGCCCTCTCGGCCGGACGGATCCTCGCCACATCCCCGGTCCGGTGCGAACATACAAGCGGGCACTACGGGCTCTGCTGCCGGCGCTGACCCCGGGCACGTCGTCGCTTCTGTCGCCGGTAACGACGCCATTTCTGGGAGGAGGAATATTTCAAAAAGACAAGACGTAAAGATCGGTTGTGTTTAGAGCCAAGCTAGCTCATGCTAACCTGCAACACTTGAAATGGAAGAACGACATTTAATACATTGCCATATCCGTTAACATGTCAAGTACAATTTCAAACGTTTGTATATTTAAATGGTTAGTGAAGTTGAATTAAATAATTAAACTTCTTATGAAGAAGAAGAAAAACAAAACAAAAAGGCATACCAGAAGTTGCTAGCTAGCTGACAAGCTAACTGAGTTGTTTATTCTGGTTGGTTTCTGGACGCCGCCTGTAAGCCACGCCCATAATCAAATGGAGGTAGGGGATTGGCTGTCCTGTAAGAAGCCACGCCCCCCTCCCCCGCCACTGAAGTACTACACACATCAGTGTTGTTCGGGTGAAACCCGAAGACCCTGACCTACTTTCAGACACAAACACCAACTCACACGTGTGGGACGTAACAATGATAATTAACCCGAAAATGAACCTGCACATTATGGACGTAAAAAAAAAAGTAAACCATTTTCCAATTATTGTCTGCCAACAGGAAGTCTTTAAAAAAAAAAAAAAACTACAAGTTTCATGTGAAGTATTCTGAAGTTGTGAAAATGCTGAAATGCCAGAAGCCGTTTTTAGTGCAATGTAAGTGTTTGTAGCCCGCAGTCAGTAAAATAAGTCTATAAATAAAATCTACTGATCTAGGTAGTAGACCAGGGATAAATCAGACAGTAGAGGGAGTTGGCTGTTGGATCCCAGGCTACTTCTGTTCACATGCCAAAGTGTCCTTGGGCAAGACGCCAAGTTGTCGGTGGTGGCAGGGGAGCACCTTATGGCAGCTCTGCAGCCAGTGGGGTTTAAATATGTGTGTGAATGGGTGAATTCAATGAGAGGCAAACTGTAAACTACTTTCCTACCTATAAAGGGATGCAGCACCATTCATTCTCTAAGTCTAGACCATTTACCAAATGGCAACATACTTATCTTGACGGTAGCTTGTGTTGCATCTATGACAGAAACAATATTTAAATTGAATTGTTTTTAATGCCTTTGACTTATTTGCACATAATGGCCACAAGTTCTACATGTACATACATGATATATGAATCACAAACATTATTCTATATTCCTGCATCACTGCATTTATATAAACATACTGTATTTGTATAGTTTTTTTTCCTCCATATTTGTATTTATTCTTCTCACAAGCTGCACAGTATATTTGCTCCTGGACTCGCTCAACGTTATAGTAGAAAATGAGAAAAACAGTAATGAATAGCTGCCTCATCTCTCTTAAGACTCTGTTGTCAACATAATAGAGCTACATCAACATAGCCGTGGATTCACCTAGACAAGTATAAATACATCTCACAAAAACATGTATAGAGATCAGTAGATATCGATTTCATTATAAAAAAAAAAAAAAAAAAAAAAAAAAAAAGTACAAAACTCTCAGGGCCTGATTTACTACGTGCAAACTCCACACCACCTGCAAAAAAAAATACCCAAGCAGATTTACTAACAACGTGCAGTGAGGATTGCGTCTTTCAAATGTGCAATTTAACACACGTTGTCCATTTTGCATGTTTGCCCTCATGCATATGTAATATTGGGCGTTTCGGCTTGAAGTTGCAAAATACTGTGAGGGGAAATGCAAATAGAACAATTTAGCACCCGCAACAATATTTACTAAACATGAAAGTAGAAATAGGAGAAGTGATTGTGTGTATTTTAGTGCGACTGAAAGGAACGTATGAGTCAGATGTACATCAGGAGAGACGGATGACCTTATTGTGGTGAGAAGAAGACGCAGAGAAACCAAAGAATACGTAGAGAACGAGGTTTTACATCCGTGGAAACATTTTTGGAGATGACAGACGCAGACATTATTAAGACATTATAGTCTCTCCAGAAATGACATTTCTGAGTTATTGAATGAACTGAATGATGATTGACAGCCGATAACAAGGAGGAGCCAGGAAATACCAGCAATTAAAAAACGTCTTACGACTCAGCATTGTCCTGCCTCTGGGTCGTTCCAGCGTATCGCTGCTTGGATATCCTGCCCAGTCCTGTTATTCAAGGTGAGCTGTCACAGGTCCTAAATGTGTCCCGCAGAATTGACAGGTAGCTTCATAAGGTTCACGAGCACTCGTGAGACACTGAATGAAACTAATTCACCAGCTCATCACAGAAACATCTGGACCTGCTGATCAGTGTTTGTTACAGGATCTCATCCACCGTCCCGATGTTTGTACCCTTTATTTGAGCTCTTAGTAAATCAGGCCCTCAGTAACCTGCAGAACAACGTTGTCATAAGTAACCAAGTTACTGAGTGTGATTGGTTATTTTTTTTAGCCCTGTCCTTGTTGGTCACTTCCTGCCCCTGACGTCACCAGTGTTATATAAAGTCCCTCACCTGCCTGCAGAGCTTCGTCACTCCAGGAACAACCCACCGAAGACAGCCAAGATGGTAAGTGGTGTAAAAGCTTCAGTCATAGGAAGTTGTTTCATTCTCAACCATATCCATTTGGTATCTTAGTTATGGTCCGCTATACATTGATACATTTTTGCTGACTTTATAGACATTCTATTTTAAAACGTAAATATTGAATGTACCACATTTTAAATGAGTAAATCATCTCTTTGGGGACATACAGCCTTTCTTACTGTCTGGAGGTTGAAGTTTCTGATCACAAAAACTATTCAAAAACATCTTCAACCATTTTAAAATGTACAGGTTGAATATTAGGAAGGTCGAAGTGGTATGATTATATGCAGAGCAAGAAACAATGACTCATCAGATGTTGTAATTCATATACCTATATGCTTTTAATCAAGGAATACAAATCCCTTTAATATTATCATATCCATGTGATTTGATAAAGGTGTGTATGTGTAGACCAAAACTAACGACAAGTAGCGAGAAAAATAGATGGTCCATGTTTCTAACGCAATAACTTTGTCCTAATTTTCAACAAGTAACACTTCTTGAAAAAAAGGAATCGCTAAGTTTATAACTTGGTCACTTCACAGTAAAAAGCCCAGAATCCCTTTCCCTTGTGCGTGATGTGCATGTGTTATAAGGTTTATCAATCAGACAGTGTCCTCGGAACAAAAGACGGGTAATGTTCTGGGACTTTGAACACCGCTCCTAAATAATTCAAGTTCACAGACTTTGTAGAAAATCAATGCAGGAAGAGTTTCTGAAGAGGAAATATTTGAAATCAATTTTGGGTGTTTTACCTGGTTTTCTACTTTTTTCCTGTAATAGTTTTATGGGCGTATATCCACATTTTGTGATAGGCGTGGTAGTGGTATCTATAGTGTACAGATCTTCTGTAACAGAAGGTCTCTGTGTGGATGTCTATTTATGGTTTTACTGTCTCTATAGGAGGACCACATGTCAGTGAACAAATACATTGACTTCCTGTTTCAGTACTTTTACAGCCTTGGCTCCTCTGCTCACCCTGGTTGATCATCAACAGAGACGATAAGAACAGTATTGATCATCAATTCTCACATCACAGGGTTTCATTGTACAAATCTGGCTCCAAAACACCCCTGTCGATATTTTCTGAACTGAAATATCATCTGAATAAAATTGATATGGTACTATTATCAATATTTCCCGAACAAAATTGTTTTTGTTTTTTTATTGTGAAAGGGGGAACATGACAGTCAATAGTTCATGTTTATTCCCGCATGTTTCAAAACCTCATCTCTATTTTCAGACTGGTGCAATGATCCAAACTTTAGATGCACTAATATAAAATTAAAAAAAGCATTAGCATTACAGATTTTCTATGAAAATAAGGACGTTCATTTGTTTCCACCTCAAAGTCAGTTTTATTATGTGTAAATAAGACCATGAATTAAAGTAATGTAACTTTTTTTTATTCCATTAAGAAGCCCCATCTAACCCTCAGTTCATCATTCTCTTTGTCGTTTCCCTTTACAGAAAGTCGAGAACATGACATTCAAGGAGGGGCAGGAGTTCAAGATCCGCATCAAGCCCAATGATGACTGCTGCTCGTAGGTCCTCCTCGTCAGAGATTCAAACTAAAGATGTTTCCTTGATGTGTATCATTTCTGTTTAATCAAGAGGTGGTAGTGCTTAACTTTTCATTGCACTCTTCTGATCCCTGTGTTTGTGCCTCCTTTGCAGCTTTGCCATCAACATCGGTCACGACGCTGAAAACATTGCGATGCACTTCAACCCTCGCTTTGACTTTAAAGGAGACAACAACACCATCGTCTGCAACTCCCTGTCTGGGGGATGCTGGGGTGACGAGCAGCGGGACGGGGTCTTCCCCTTCGTATGTGGGGAGGAATGCAAGGTGTGTTGGTGCAGTGTGGAGGTCTCAAAATCCTTTAGTCTGAAATATAGTCATCAGTTCTGCATCTAAAGGTTCTTTCTGAAGAGCGTAAGAAGAGAGAGCTTTTGCACATATAGCGCAAGTGCAATATAACGGCAAATGCTAAAACACTTATTTTATAAAATACAAAAACAGCACAATAATGCCAGTTTTACAGCAGCGTGAATGATGGCACACGCAATCGCCACATCTCAGTATTTCCCCCCCAAAAAGTTAGACAATCAAGTTAACTGTAGCAACACAGTATGTGCTGCCACATTACTTTGACTATTTTACCTTATATATTTATTTACATCATATTCTGCAGCACCTACAACTGGCAAATATCTCCCACCAGGGACAAAGATTTTTAAGTATTGAGATGCATTCTTATGATTTTAATACTGTTTAGACAACGAAGGCTCAAAACTGCCTTGATTACAGTTAACACACTGACCTGCTGAGCTGTATTTGAGGAGAATGTTGGTTGTGAACCATTCTCAAAAGTACTGTATTTAGTGTAGTCATGTGGTCTGAGCTCAAATTTCATAATGTCACCATAAGGACTTTACAAGTGTGCTTGGTAACTGGGCTGTAACACTGCTAGGTCAACAGACAATCATGACGGGGTTTATAGGCTCATAAAACTGATGGAGCGAGATACCCCCACCCTAATGTTCTTGGAGGATTACGCTCTGTTCAGTCACCCTTTTTACTCATGTTCCTTATATCTTATTGTTGTGCAACAGTTAGGCATTAACTGAAGATAAATTGTTTTCCCTCTCTTTTTCTCTTTGATTTACACACATCTCAGTTTTACCTCAACTTCAACAGCGAGCAGTTTTACATCAAACTTTCTGATGGCAGCATGATGAACTTCCCCAACCGCCTGGGAGATGTCAAGTACAAGTACTTCGATGTCAGCGGTGACGCAAGGATCGTCGGCATCAAGATCAAGTAGAGGTCGACCTCTTATTCACCCTTGATCTGTCCTCCCTTTTGCTTGTTGCTGAAATAGTATGTTTTACATACCTGAGCCCGGGTCTGATTGTTCATATTTTCCTGTAATGAAAAATAGCACTGGAGATGGGAACAAATGCGGATTGCTGATATTGTAATGAGAGTAAATGGCCTAAAGATGGAGCCACAGCACATCTAACGGTGCATGCTGGACATCAGTCACTGGGTTTGTTAATAAAAGCTGAAAACAGATGAGTGTTGTCTCTGTCTCTTCATTGTTTTACACTCTGACACAGATGCAACACAACACATCATGTGTATTGGTAGTGTGATTTAACAAGGTTTAACTGAGAAGTGATGTATGTTCTTAAGTCTACACAATACTCATGTAGCCTAACAGAAATGATGTATTAGAAATTTAAAACAAGCCACACTTATATCAATACAAGAAAACTGTATTTCACATGAAGATTGATTCAGATCAGAAGACACCTTAAGTGTAAGTGTTCAGAGAGGATCCAGCCGGTTGTAGAAATTGTCCGCAATGAAATATGTTGAAAAAGTTTGGAATTGAGCTGTAAATAAGGAATGTATATTAAAGCCTTCAGTGTTAATATGGTCAATACATTGAATGGACTATCATGAAAGAGAAAATAGGTTAATGTAAAAGGAGGGACAGAATACAGCAGAGGTGAGATGATGCACACTCTCTCAAAAACAATTTGCAGGAGGACTCAAAGATCCATGTGCTGAGGCCGAGGAATGTCACACGATCCCACCACATTCCCTGGAAAGAGACCAAATATCCTGTATGTATGTGCGCGAGGTGTGAAGCGAAGAGTACGGTAATAGAAAAATTGAAGCAGTCTTTACATTTCATTCCATTGTCTTTTGCATTTTACAGTATACAGCAACGGCTCAGAGAAATTCTTCAAATCTGTATGTCTTTCTATAAATAGTTTTTAGAACTTTTGTGTTCCCATTTTGTAACCTTTTCAGTGCTTATTCAACACCTTTTTTAAGTTGAAAAATTGCTTGCATTTAAACTGAAAAGGCAGAATTAGTTGTTGGCACATGAGTCAAATTATAATACAAAGAATACAAACCAAACTTTATTGTAAGCAAACATCCACATGCTATGCTGAATTTCTCTCAGTCCTTAACAGAGCAGGAAATATGTAACATCACACCAACTCATTTTGCAGCCTTCACACAGATTGAAGAAAATGCTTCTACAAATCATATACGTCTCACAAATATTACAGTTTTGTCAAAAATTACTACACTATAAAACATAATACAGGAATTTAGTTCAATTAATCACACATTTGTCATTAACTTCACATCAATGTAATTTTTTTTAAATTTAAAGTTAAATCAATGTAAATGTTCTAGTTTTAATTTTCAGACCATTTGAAAGCTAATAAATACAGTATGAGCTCTTATGGTTTGAAGCCTTTTGACTTGATACGATGAGTTCAATGAATGAAATTCTGATATTATTCTAAAAATATCAAATTTAGTTTCTAAAATAATACAAACAACTCATCAGTAGAACTCCCAGCAAGCATTTTTTGAGAATTTAATCTCTTGTTTAAAGAAAATTTGACTGACGTAAACTTGCTGTGTGTCATTAATACATGCTGAATTGTGTTCTATTTATTTATTCTGGTCCCTCTTCTCCCGACACTTTTCATTTAAGAAAGTAAGTGGAAGAAGCCACACATGTTGCCTCACATGTGCTCTGGTACAAAGTGACCATAGTTGTAGTTCATGTCAGATGAAGAGCTAATTATTAAAACTGGGAAATGTAAAAGAAAAGCGTAACATAAGTGCAACTTAATGGAGCTCAATATCTTGCGTTTATTGAACATGTTTTCTTAAGCTGAATTTACTTACCTCAGCTGGTTGTATATTTACAAACACATAAAAGTTTCAACAAACCTTTCAACATAAGTTCAGCTGACTCACATTTTTAAGGCAGCAGGGAAACTTAAGTTTTAGCGGAACCAGCTTGAAATGATTTGCAATGTCGAGCCAAAATGACCTCTCAGGCTGATGAGTCAAGACCGTTCTATGGAATGACTGTTTATACTCATCCACTAAAGGTCATGCAGTGGGGTCGTCACAACTGACGCAGGATCAGCTCTGCTTGACCCCACAGAATGACCTTTCTGGGCTAAGTAATCTTTGTAATTCCGAGTCAGAAGAGTGTAAAGAAATGGGTTGATACAACTATTCCCGTAGGTGAGACACGTGACAAAGAAATTGACATAATTATGAGCAGCTGGAGACAAAGCTCTGAGGGACTCTGGAGAGAACAGTTTGGCAAGCTGCCATCCCCAAAAAGGTAAGAAACAAGCCCAATAAGCTACTACAATGCTGAAGATCATCGATACGACTTTTTGTTTGAGTCCTCTCCTCCGGGCCGAGCGGCTGCTACCGCCTAAGCTCGCCTGCACTGCCCAGTAGCGTCTGGCTAGCCCTGCATACAACCCAACGATTACCAATCCAGGCACTAAGACACTTGTGAAAAACAGCATGGTGATATAAGTCTTGAAGGCCTCGGGGGTCCAGGTGGGGAAGCAGATTCTCTTCACCAAACCAGCCACAGTGGGTTTACCCTCCCTGAGTCGGATCATCACCATCATGGGAAGCGTCAGAATGAAAGCTAACCCCCAAACAACCCCTGCTACAAGCCGTCGGTTGCGGGACGAGGATCTGTGCGCACCGAAGGGTCTAGCCACAGCACGGTAACGTTCCAGGCTCATGGCAACTAAAATGAAGACGCTAGCGTGCATGGTGAGGAGGTCGAGACTCAGCAGGATGCGACAGCCGGCCTCGCCGAACAGCCAATCATGGGCAAAGTAGGTGCAGACAACAAAGGGGATGGTGGAGAGGTACAACAGGTCAGCAAGAGCCAAATTCAAGATGTAGACGTACATGGAACCAGTCCGGCGCAAGGCGGCCGAGCGTGTAATGATGAGTGTGTACGTGTTCCCTGCCACACCCATGGCACACATTATCATCAACGTGGCACCGAGCAGGGACGTCACCCACAGCACTCCACTGCCTCCAGCTCCACTACCACTCCCTTGGGACCCTCCATCTCCAGCCCCTGGGCTCAGGACATTTCCCAGCTGGGGGGTGACGGTGGCATTAAGACTGCAGTTCATGGTAGGGTTCGCAGATCAGAGATCAGAGGTCAGGCCTGAACGTTGAAGAGACAATTTACACACAGCTCTTTGGCGATGGACTTCTGAAAACATAAAAGGTTTAAAGTCTGTACAAACATCTCACAGTGTCAGTTGAAGTACAGATTGATGATAGCAGCGGACTGTAAAGATGGTCAAATGAGCATTTTCAATTATATATCCCAGACAATAGAGATCAAAAGAAAACATTGCTTGTCAGTTTATGAGATTTTATAGAAACTGCTTGGAGCTAAATCCAAGAAAAAACATAAAAGGGCAGGAGGTACAAGTGCACAGGACAACAACAACTGCATTAATCCACAGAGCAAATGGACATAGACCACTGACATGGCTGGGTGCATCAGTGACTACACAGCTGCCTGTAACTGACAGTGTGCATTCCCAAATGTAAGGTTTTCTACACACTCATGATCCCATACTTCTCTGAAATTGACAAAGCATGAAAGCCTCCAGTAAAGATTTAAGGCATCAAGACACCTCCAACATGAGAGATGTTCTCAGTTACAGGGATTTCTCTGTTGGGCTGAGGGCTGAAGTAGATCGGACATGGGTCATTTAGGAGCAGCGGGGAGGAATGGCGCCTTTCAGCTGGACAAACTGTGTTCAAAGTCCTGGATAGCAAACTCCTGCAATGCCGAAATGTGCTTGATTCAGTTGCTGACATCATCAGAGAGTTTCCCTTTGAGGATTAGAGATATATAGATCAATTTCAGCATGGCAGGAACAAAAAATCCACAGTCCTTTCTCCATGAGCCGGGTGTCTTGAGTAGCACTCAAAAGTTTGTAACTTCTTGCCTTGATTGTGCAAAGTAAGATTGACTCAGCAGCTGCAATTCATTCAGTCAACATTCATTTAGTCTTTGATCAAAGCATTGAGCTACAGATCCTTTCTGTTATCCGAATCCTCCACGGTGTTTATCTGCAGCTCTTCAGTACCTCTGTGGAATCACTTGGTGTCAGATGGATCATCAATTTGTCCCTGAAACTTGAGCCCCCCCATTTATCTCCCAGTTTTGATAGACGACTGCTGTGTCTTTGTTCTTTGGAGTTTTCTTGGCTACTGTCCTCTCCTCCCTTCTCTCCTCTCTCTTTCTCACCAGGGTGAAAAACTAGCGTGGAGCTATAGATTTATGTGGTATTCCTCTCGGGCCTCAACCTACACACACACACCAAGGTGTAGTTTTAGACACCCAAAAACTGCTGGCAGGGTCTGCAACTACAGAAGCATGTATACAGAAACAAAACACATTACACATGTACATTCACAATAACAGTGTACGGTTATTGCTAAAAAGTAGTACCTGTATCCATTTCTGTTCATTCCAAAGGCATGTTAATCCTTTCATTTTTCAGATGTTATTTATGTGCCCCATCTCACTTCTTTTGCTTCTGCAACACACAAATCTAAAAAGAGAACCATTGGAAACTTTTGGAGGAAATATCTTTTTATTAATGGTCGTCAATAATTTCATATTCTATGTCAATCAGTCATGGTCAAGCTGAGAAATGCCTTTAAAAAAAAAAAAAATCACATCATCATAAACGGAGTACCTCAAACAAAAAGAAGAAAACAAAGTTAAAATAAAAGTACCACTAAAATGTATAGTTTGGTTGTTTGATATTGATAGAAAATAGGACAAAAATAACCTATTATTGAATTTTTTTTTCAACACGTACTTAGTTATGCCACATGGAGGTGCTGTATCACCATTCAGTGGCTCTTGGTGTTTTAAGCTTTTATATTTTAATGCATTTGCAAGTCTGCTTTATTTTCTTTCAAGACAATTTTCTGATATTCTGATAAGAATTAGAAGAGAAAAACAAACTCAGTTTTGATTTATTTACAGAACCAAGGAACTGGAGATAAAATTATAGAAAAGGTTAATATAAACCAATAAGAAATATGGATTTTAATAAAACATACCATTTTCTAATCGATCCCAGTGAATGAATTTTTTTTTTTGGATGGTCTGTACCTGTTTGACCCATCGGTATTTTTTACTGCAGGCACTTTGACTTGTCATAGTAGGAAAAGCAAAGGTCCATTCAGGTGTCCTAGTAGCCATGACTGACAGTAATGCAGCATGCACAACACCAGGACCTGCGCTTTCCTCACTGTGACATGTCAACATGTCTTCTGTGAAGACTATTAAACAATCATTATTACAGTTGGACACAAAATACAAGAGGACCAAGGCACTTCTCACCTTTGCTTTGTTAAGATTTGCAAGCAATGTACAATACAATTTATATTGTTATTAGTCCATGAGAGCTGTTAAACATCCATCCATCCATTCATCCATTCATCCATTCATCCATTATCAATACCCGCTGAGTATACAGGGTCACGGGGGAGCTGGAGCCTATTGCAGCTAACTTTTGGACAGAGGCGGGCTACACTCTGGACAAGTTGCCAGTACATCACAGGGTCAGCTTTAAAACATAAAGGATGGAATACATTTTCCATTAAAAATATATCCACACACAGGGAGTGTCTTAGATAGTATTTAACATGAGTCGTAGCCACCATGACTTAAGAGTGCCATCAAGACATTCAGACACAAAAAAACCCATGCAGTATCAATGCCAAAGCCGTCCACAAATAAAAGTAAAATATAACTGTGGCATGAAATAATTCCTGTTTTATTTTCTGTACCAACTGATATTGCCTTGGTCCTGTTTGTATTTTTAATCTCGTGACCATCCCTTTAGGGTTTAACAACAAGCTCCATTGTAGTGATGAAGGTCAGATTTCAAGTCAGTGGCAGCACTGTCGTGGGTCCTGAGTCAGATTGGTGATGAGGTGAGAGGTGAGGAAATGGTCCCACAGGATTCTGATCCATCAATGCCTGTGCTTGAACAAGGCCTCCACTTGAAAATACATGAAAGTTCAAAGTTACAACAAAAAAACAAACATTCTTTTTCCCATTCAGACAAATCCTTTTGTACAACTAATAGTTCAAACATCATCAGGTCAATTATTTCAATGACTATTACTTTGGCTTATGAGCAAATGCCTGCAAGACGAATCACATTCCCATCATGTACTTTACTTTCATCGCTTCCAGCTAAGTATGAGTCACTGTTAGAGTTAGCATGATAACCAATACCATTCTTACCGTACAACTATACACCTTTGTGTTGTGATGTATTTCCTGTATATTGCCACTGTATTTGAGAGTCTGACTGCTCTTCAACCAGAAAAGTTCTGGTTCTTGAAACGGTACTTTGTTCAGAGACCATGGACCCAGGCTGCCACCTTCTGAACCAGCAGGCATTTCCTCCATTTGTTGCATTCCCCTGTTTAATGCCCTTAAATAGGAGATGCCCACCGGCGACGTCTTTACAGGTCATTATTTTACTATTCAGTGTTTCCAAAGAGAAACAACCTTTCTGGTTTCGAAACTTTTTTTGTTTGTTTGTTTTTGTGTACACACGTTAAACGGTTCAAATTGAGGTTAGCAAACCAGAACGGACCATTTCTGTGGGTGGAGATGCACTTGGGAGTGAAATTCATGTATTGAATGCCTTCAAACATTCCCTTGTTGGAACAGAAAAGGAGCGTACATTGCTTTCTGGAAGTCTTTCAATGATCATAATTAATACCAAATTGTGTTGGACTTCTTGGAAATTTATTTTCTATGAACTAAAATGCTTAAATTTTTTTTACGACATTATACAGGATAATAAATAAAAGAAGTCATCAAATAAAGCTTTACCTGACTACAGACTTTACCAAACTACTGCGTGTTTATTATATAAGTAGTAGTTGATGCATCAATGAGGGAGTGAGCATTAGTCTTGTCAGATCTGATATACAACTACCAGGGCTTCCAGTGACGTAACAGCAGTGCATGTCAGTAAAGATATAAAAGGGAATTTTCATCCTTTTGGTTTTCTGCAAACCAAATCCCACTCGCCCTTAACACTCCACAGAGGTAGTTAACCCACAGCTGCTGCACTGGAGATACCCAGTGTCCAGTAAGGGACGGTTTGGTGCATCCATGGAAGTGTACGGTATATAATATACAGAGTGGTTGGAAGATACAGATGGCTTCTTTATTCAACTGATGTTAACATGCCTAATTCGTTTTTTTGTTTTTTTTAAACTGTACGTCTTGGGGGCAACCTGATAGCCAGGGTGTTGGGACGCATGTCATGGGCACACATGTTTACAGCTGTCAGTCTCTGGTTCAGCTTCTGGCCTGCCAGACCTTCACTGCATGTCATTCCCCTGCTTTCATTCCTAAACATTTATTTTCTGTTTTAACTGTACCTGTCTACTAAAGGCAAAAATTGCTCAAATATATTCTTTAAATTTGAAAGTGTCAATTCATGTTTTGTGGCATTGTTATCAATTCCATGGTGCACCTGTTGAGCAGCCACTTGAAGTAAAGAGTAGCCCAGTAGATTAGCTAAATGCTAAAAAAAAATATGTGATGACCATTTCAAAGCTCTGAATTCTTACTTGCGTACTCCTTCGGGGACATCTGAGCACTCAGGACATCGTTGAACTGTTTCAGCCAGTCCTGCTGGTCACTTTCTGTCTCGCAGGTGAACAGGAACAAGCGCTCAGGTGTTTCTATGGTGATACCGTGTTGCCAGGCGCCATTGCAGTGGGTGCCAGCAGGCAAGCCGAGGGAGGCATTGTAACCATGGTCCTTGCTCCCCAAGAAAACTTCCCCTTTGGCAAAGGCGTCCTTCAAACATCGGGAGAATAAAAGAGAGGTCAGCTGTAGAGAACAGACTTTTCATCATGTGCCTGAGGGTGCAATGTAACCTTTGTTTATGACACAGGATTCTTCTGCATCATAAACTAAATTGTTTTTATTTTTGTTTCAAATCTCTGCTTATTACTGATAGAACTGACCAACTACCCTAAAAGCGATATACGAGATATAAAGGAGGTGATTTGGTATGCAACGATAATACCATAATCCTTCAAGAGCAACTAGATCAGGTAAAGTCAAACTGTTGTGAGAGTGTAGTTGCTTTCATTAACGTTGAGAATAAACACAAGAGGTACAATGAGCTGTAAATACTTCCGAATTCAGGGTCAAGTGACAAAAAAGTCCCCCTCTTGTTTAGTTGAGTGATACTTTCAGCTGTCAAACAGCAGTTTAGAAATGACAATCACACATTTTTTGCTTCGAATTGAGATCACAATTCTCTTTCATGATTTCTTTAAAATAAAAATGTTTAGTGCACTCATTTACCTGATACAGAAGACAACTCAAGGAAATCTAATGGTGCCTGATACAGGACCGATGTTATGCCATGGCATTCACCTCGCAAGATGCACCTCAAAATTTTGAGCCAATTGGTTTTGACAGTACAAATTTCACACATTTTATAATGAACCTGAAAAAACGGGCTGCATTACCAGGCAGCTAAAAATAAGAACACTTCAAAACTGAGTTTTAAAGGATTTAAATGGTTTTATCAGCAAAATGTATCATCATTGATGAAACCGACAAAGAAGATGACATAGTTTTTAAACAGTAGGCCTTCTACTTTGCCAAATAGTTACAATGTCTGGTGGTTTTCCGTGTAGCTACAGTATGTGTGGTCATGCGAGGTGCATGCAATTCTCAGTGGGCAGGCAGAACTCGGCACGACACATCACGCATCAACCTTGGGAAAAAACCCGGAATGCTATTGTTACCTTAAAAGCAGCAGCTTCCTAAATCTGACACTGAAAATAAAAACAACCAAGTTCACAACCTTTGATCAATATTTTCCTGCTTTTGCTTTTTCTTTCTTTTTCGCCACTGGGTTTATTTTCCATACTGATGGTTCCTGCTGCTCTGCATGGCATGATGTAACGGCACGTTGTTATTTGTTGTGGTAAGAAGTAAGAGCATTTGTTTTGATGCGTCTGATGTCTCCAAATGAAAATGCAGTATCGTTGGCATTTTGAAATGAGATTGTATAGAGGCAAGAATTATATACAATTTATACAATTAATCGTGTCGCACTATCTGTTTGGAATTTTTTTTTGCTGCTAAAGAAGACACTTTAGATCTCACTGTGTTGTAAACAAAAGTGTAAACACGTTGCACTCACATGCACAGTGGACCATTGTGTATACAACATCTAACATTCATAATGTAGTAAATGTCTCAGTGATCACATTAGACCACTGGGAGCATCTTCCTCCACATATTCTCCATCTACACTCGACTTCACTACACTTCCTCTTCCTTTCAAGTTACAGTTTTCCTTGTTCTCAGTCTCAGTCACTTAGCACCTATAATTATTGCACCTCCTTATTGAACTATTGCATCAGCAGTGATACTGAGCTTGTCTGCCTTGGCTAGCTGATGTGTATTCAGCCAAGAGTTGGGCAATCTGAGCCAGCCTCTCTGTAGGCCTTTGGCCCTGTGATAACCACGGCAATAAAAACTCCCTCTAATCATTCAGAATCTTCTTAAACCACATTTCTACCTATTAACCATTCATATCAAATTAATTATGAAAAAAGTCTATACATTGTCTTTAGAAGTGTCAGTGTGATTTAATGCGGGTTGGCACTTCACTCTGAGGAAATCCCCACTGTGAGGTCATGGTAAGAAACACCATCAGTATAATTAAGTTACGTTGGGAATGAAAGTACATTACATTCCTCTCTCCCCACTGAGTCATGACTTCTTATTCCCAACATTACCAACTAAATCTAATCTGCTTAATGAAAAAAAGCCCTCGCCATGGTGCTCATTTCCATGTCTTTAGAGCAGGAGAATACCATCAAGGCACCTTGTATTTCACACTTGGTAGTTTGTAATGAAGATATCAAGTCCAGTAGAGGTTTGTTTGTGTTAATGCCATACCAGCGGATCTTTGAAGTACATGAGTCGTCTCTGGTCCAGAGTGAACCACCGTTTCTTGAAACCTTCCGTTTGCTATGTGGACAAACAGGGAGACAAAGTCAGACACGGGGTGAGTGAGACAGATAAAGACTATAGTGACTCAAGGGAGCATTGTTCTTCTACCAAAAGGTGGTGTCTGTGTGGTTATAAATCAGAACGTGAGTCACACTCTGCCTTGAAGTGGCTGTTTTGTTTTAAGATTTCCTCCCTGAGTTTCCTTTATCTAAGACTGTCAAATCCTAAGGTTAGTCTTGCTTATCTATAAAATAAAAAAAAAAAAAGTTAAAAGACCTCGAAATGATGTCTTCAAAATTGTGTTCCATGAACAGCCAATACAAAGTGATTTAAGAAAGCAGAAAGGGGTCACGTCTGACTGATGTTTTTGGCCAATGAATTTGTAGTTGTTACTCAATGGAGACGAATTGGGTCAATAATGTGTCAAAAAAGATGCTAAAATACTGAAAAAGGAGCATTGGATGAGTGTTCTGCAGCCTTTCTTTTCATGAATCAGTGGTGCAGCCTTCTCTTGTATCTGTCATCTGATCATGGACATGTATTTAACATGATCCTAGGTTTTCAAAAGTGCTATAAAAGCATTCTTCTTTGTTTGATTTGCCACCTTCTCTGTTCGTACTTAATACTGTCAAAAGGATTTTCTTTTGGCAGCCCCAACTGAATGTTTATTGTACCTCTTTCATAACACTGATGTTTAATTTGAAACCTTGTCATTGTTAAAAGTTTACTTCCATAAATCAACCATGAAAGCAGGTGTCGAAAAAAGTGAAGCACAGCACCTTCAGAGAATTTATTGAAGTCTTTTCAGCTACAAATAAAGAGGATGCTCAGGTCCCTGACTGCTTCCAAACTGTCATCATAAACGTGTTTGATATTCTCATTGTGGCATAAGGCTGAACATCTGACTGCTCCCTTCTAATTTTGCCATATGACTTCTTCCACGTCCTACATGTGTGCAAAGAAAATGAATTATGACATCCATTTAGCAAATGAGCCCAACGCAGCAAGTTTATGAGTCCTTTCATCTCTCAGCCTGACAGACGGAGATTAAACTGAGAGTCTGTGTCTGAGCGTGTCTGAACACACAACCGGTTGTGTTGCCGAGGTCTCTGTCGGTCGGTTCCGACTGTATGTATGAAAGCACCCGCATGTCTATACACACGCTAATGTATGAGTTTTGGTGCAAATACCTCTTTGTGCTCAATTCCAACATCTGTGTTTTGTGTGTGTATTGTACACTTGAGACTGAAGTCGATGCTCTGCTGGGAGCCCTTCACTCCCTGACAGACAGCCTGACAGAAGGACCCACAGTGAGGCAGGCAGGTACAGGCGGTAATTCCAGCTGTCAGTCAGCCTGTCAGGTGGAGGTGGAAAGTAGCTGCGCTGACAGCTGGGCTAGTTAGCCACTTAGCCCGGCTCCCATTCAATTAAAGACGGAAGAGGGAGAGCTGGGATCACAGGTGATTTAAGACTAACTTCTTTAATGGGATCTTAGTCTCAATCTCAATTTAGAATTAAACCTGGTTTGGATTTAAGTATTTTCAATAAGATAAGTAAGCGATTTATAACTTATTTTGTTTAATTGATCAGCAACCTTTAATATCTTAAAGTGCGATGTATTCTTGCACATTTATGCTCTTCCTTTTTTAGATCTATGCATAGTACTTTTTGTAAGGACTTTACTCTGTGTTGTGCCTTTGTGCTAAATAAATAAAATAAAATTGAACTGAATGCCTCTGTATCCCAGAAATGTTATCCCATATGGAACTAACATAGTGTTTATTATCACACTTTCACCTTACTTTACTCACTAAAAGGGAATTGATTCACTGTTGAAACTAAAATTGCAATTAGCGAGGTGCAACATCGATTAACACACTTCAGAAAATAAATTACAGCCCATGTGGCAAAATATACAACTCTGCCTTACTTTCAACTTGTGTGTTTGATTTTAAAAGACAAATGCTGCACTGGGAAAACCTCAGGGGGACATGCATGAACTACAGCAAAGAGAAGTTAGAAATGTGTCCGTATGATGCGTATGACAAATGTTTACTCACCCTGGGACCTGTTTTTTCCATGTATCCCTCCTTGAGAAAGTTCCGGGTTAGTTTGGGTACCAGCTGAAAACAACAAGCAAAAGAAAATCAAAGGGATTCAAAATCAACGTCATGAGGATACAAACTGTTTCAGTGGCAACATGAGCAGGAAGTAACCGTAATGGAGTCATGTGATTGTCAGGATCAGACAAGAATATATACAGTACATGTTAGGTAGGTAGATGTGTGTGTGTGTGTGTGTGTGTGTGTGTGTGTTTACCTCAGCATCAGTTGCCCCTGGAAAGGCCACCTTTAGATAGTGAAGCTGAACTGCACGAATTGAATTAAACCAGTCTACGATCTCCTAATGAGGACAAAAAGTTGAAGACACACAGCGTTAGGAAAGACCGTCTTATATAAAAACAAATTCTGTTGGTGTCCTGTGGTATCAGGCACCAATATGTCAGCATTAGATCCTTTAAGTCCTGTCAGTTGTGAGGTGGAGCCTCCATTGATCAGACATAGTTTTCCAGCTCATCCCACAGATGCTTGATCAGACTAATTTCTGATTAATTCAACAACCTGAATTCTTTGTCAAATCATTCCTGAACAAGCGATGAACTACAGTGATGTCCCCCACTGGTTTGTGAACTACCAATTTGAAGTTTCAAGTTTGTCATTTCTGTGTCACCAACTTGCTGTCTTGGAGCCAGATGTTACCATATATGAACGTGCTGGGGAGAAGTAAGCGGTGGATACATACACCCCCCCCCCCCTCACACACACACACACACACACACACACACACACACACACACACACACACACACACCTATGGCGGAAACCTGACTTCACCCCAGGCCTGTCAATCAAACCAGACACGCCCCCACATGTCCTTCTGTTTGAGGCCTAATATACACTTAGTTATGGAATCACTTTCAGATGGACTGACAGAAAACTAATAAGAAGGGGTGACTTTCACGAATGACCCTATTATGACTCATGGAAAAAAATTATTGACTTTTTTAGGTACCAACTACCGAATACCAGAAACACCCAACAATACCCGCCTTACGCTAGCCACTTTTTCCTGCTTCTAACACATCAATTTCAAGAACTGATTGTTCACTTGCTGCCTAAGATATCCCAACACTTGACAAGTGCCATTGGAACCAGATGTAACAGTGTTATTTACTGCAGCTGTCAGTGATGTTACTGTTTGCATGAAAATTCAATTTATAGTTTGGATTGTTTGAAACATTTTTCAAAATGATGCATTCATGTGTACAGACTGGAAAAATAACCTTCCAAATCAGAAGGTGGTCCATTATTACGATGCTGTTTTCTGTCGGACTCCAAAATCCTCAACCTGAAGACAACACTGAATTCCTCCATATATTTCAATGTGTTTATGAATGACACAAAATGACAGATGGTGCGCTTGAATGTCACCAGTTAATGGACTCAGCCAGCAAAAATAGTTAAAGATGGTTTTGAAAAGGTTTGGAGACTCGCCCACAACAACACAAGCCAGGTACGTTCAATACATCTGTCTCTTGGTGCGATAGATGACAAACCTCTGATGTGAATGCCACCTTATGCCATTAAAATGAGTTAACAGTTAAGAATAAAGTGACAGGTCTTTTATAAACTATGCTTTAGATTTTCTTTATGGTTATTTTTGTGTCCATCCAGTCTGAAATATATCTGCATCACACAGATAGTACAGAGATGCAGACCTTGCCGTTGTCGTTGTAGACGAAGACGTTGCGGGTGCTGTAGTCTTTAAGGTAGGTGATCTGTAGGCCGTTGGGGTTTCCTATCTTCTCTGGCTGGAAGGTTGCGTTGATGGTGTCCACTTTGATCACTGCTTTGGGCTCCTTAGCCTGCAGGAAAGAGGACGTGTGTGAAAGGCAGGGGACAGACATGTAAGTAACTACAGATCTGCCTCATCTTCAGGCAATTTTGGAGAAATCATGATGGATATTTGTGCTGGATTTGGATGAGGGGATGCCAGAGGCTGCAAATAAACAGTCAAAATGTATTATTTCTATCAACCATCTTCATGCAATATGTGAGAAAGTGGAATTTAAGATTTAAAAAAAAAATTAAAAAAATTACATCTCGATTCCATTGAATGTTTATTTTTTGCATGTTTTAATCTTTTGTTTTACCTGAATTAATAAAGAATATTTAAACAATAATTTTGTAAATTATTTAACCATATTTGTATACTTCCTCATTGTTTAGGTTCCCAAACAAATAATACCATTATTTGTCAAATCTACTACATTGTTCACCTTTTCTTCTGTCCATTACTACTTTTACTTGCAAAAAAGTAATTCATAGACATATAAATGTACATGTTATTCTCCAGGGTGATGTCAGCTATATTGAGGTCAATCACACCCAAAGACAACATTTGAACAGTTCTTGATAACAAACTGTTTCAAACTTCAGAACCTGAAATCTAGAGACCAACGGAAACCACTCTGAATGGCTGACCAATCAGACCAGTGGGCGAGGCTGAATGACATGACAATTAAGTCAAGAGTTTGTTTTAAAATGCGGCTCCAACCATGGTGCCGGTTGTAGAACCAGATGAAGTGATGAGAATAGTTGTTGCAATAATCAAAAATATAGAGGAATAAAAGCCGGCGTCTGCAACTTTTATTTACCGAATGGCATTGGTCTGTGCTTACACTGGGTCGGGTCGGGTTGTTTACAGCCAGGGGAGTTTTGTAAGAAAATATACATCATACAGTGGTGACTATAGATTGGTTTAAGGCTGCTCCAATAGTTTCAAAATCAACCCGAGATGTACGTCCATCACGATGTAATGACTGGAAACGATCTCCAATGGAGCGTCACCAGATCCATGTATTCATGCAGTGAATTTGGATCTGGTAATACTAGGCTTGGGTAGCACCGCATAAAATGTAAAAATCAGTGACAGTTACAGAGCCTATGAAAGTTCACTGCAGTCAATCATGTTTAACGGAAGTCCACAAAAACAAATTACATATTATTTCTGCTTGGAGTCTCAGAAATCTCATCTGTCAGTTCACATTTCTCTCCCCAAACCCACATCAGGGTGAAAAAGTGAAATGAAAACAAATAAAGATCACATTAACTGGGACCAATTCATACACCTCTTAATTTGACTGTTTTCAACAGACATGGTACTAAATTAACCTTTTTATGAAACATTAATTATTTTCATGCCTCTGCTTAACCAGAAAAAGTAATATTTATGGAGTCTATGTCTGTGTGTATATAGTATCGAGGCCTGAGCCAATATTTTGCACTCTTTTTAACTGGGAAAATAATATCTACAGCTATTTTCTACACATCAGTTTGCATCACTGATATCTATCATGTCAAGATCAATTCTAATCCCAGCAAACCTGTTTGTGGATGCTGTGCTTTTAATCTGCCCTGACTAGAATCTAAAGAAGAAACAGATTGTCTCTGCATTTCTTCCATCCTTGATTTGAACAGAAAACAAACACAGTAAACACAGCCTAATTACAAGAGATCTGACAGTTCATTACATCGTCCCCCTTTGCGTCAACATGAGTGCCGACTCCTTGAGTTGTGATAAAAACGGCAAGACAAAGTGAGGCAAATTGGTAGAGGAGCAGTCAGTTGGACTTGAGTCACACTGTTATTTGGGTGTGAATATTTTACACACTTCTGGGCTCTTCTAAATCCCAACCAGCTCAAAGGCTTTAAAAGGGAGCGTGGCAGCGAGTGACGATTTCTTTTCGACCACCGCCATGACGGCATTAGGATGTTTTTGTTGTTATTGTTTACAACAGCAGATTCGCTCAGAGAATGCGATGCAACAGGGAAAAAAAATTTCACAGTGAAAACAGTCTTGGAAAAACAAGAAAAACATTCACACCAAAGAGACATTTGTATGCCAAGACATATCCTAAAGCACTCAAATTCCATATTAAGAACAAAAGGAAAAAAAAGGGTGTGAGTCTCTTTTTATTTAGTCTTTTTAAATATATTATTTCCACTTCCCTTGAGCTGGTTTACTGTGACAAACAAAGTGCTCCCAGTGCTTCAAGGCCTAATTGGTTCGGGTGGTGTAGAGCTTAGTGAATCAGCCACACTGACAGAGAGGACAGACTGCTGGTTAAGCTTGTCTGAGCACGCTGAAACCCAGCGGAGGGAGCAAGTATTTATTTTGTTGTCTCTTGGTAGGTATACATGATTACAAAACCAGTTGTGTGTATGTGTGACAACATACTGCACCATATTATGTGGGGATGTTGCCTATTTTATGTCTTTAAAGTGTTCCCTAATTAAAGTATTTGTTTTGTGGCTGCATGTGTGTGTGTATGTATGTGTGTGTTTCACAGGAGTTGGAACAACTTGAAAAGTGTGTGTTGATCTGCAAGTTGCCGCCAAAAGTCTCATTAAAAGCTGCTTACATCATATTTGGTGAAATACTTTAGAGTCCCCTCCCTCTCTGAAAGGACGAATCGCCTGCTGAGGAACTGCCCGTTGTCCCGCCCCCTCTTCATCAACAGGCCATCTCTAGTTCCTGCAGGAAGCCAGCACAGGTCAGTCATTAGCATGAGTGTGTTTAAATCCACATACGTGTCTGCGTGTGTGACTGTGTGTGTGTGTGTGTGTGTGTGTGTGTGTGTGTGTGTGTGTGTGTGTGTGTATGCATCTGTACACTCGCCTTCCTCATATGTGAAGCTGTTCCCAGGCTCGGAGAACTCTTTCCTCTGGTACTTTGCTCTGATCCACTGCTCCTTCAACACCCTAGAAAACACATTAATAGATACAATGTCAATACAGCTAGTGAGTAAAATGAGTGGCTAAAAGCAGACGAATTGTCTTGTGTACTTGGTGGTCGATGAAAAAGAGGCAGGGCTGTAAAGTAAAGACTGATACATTAAAGCAGAAACCAAGAGTGGAACGAGTTCTGCAGAAGTAGCCTCAAAATGATTTGCTTTCGATTTCATTCATACTATATTGCAACAAAAGTATAACAATATATAATTTTACTGTATTAGCTACAACCCTTCTCTTTTGTTCAGGTTTATAGACTTGTTGCAGACAACACAGACAAAAACAAGCAAAAGAAAATACCCACCTTCCTCCAGCAGTCTGAAATGATCACACAAGATACATGTTGAAGCTGTGGGAATGTAAGTTGTCCTTCAGCAGACATTTACAGATACAGTGGTGAGCTACTCCTTCCATTCAACACATGCATACTACGTTTTCAGCCAAGCCAAACCCCCGGTAGGTAAGACTTAACTCTGGTATCTATAGGCCCACTGTGTGTGTGTGTGTGTGTGTGTGTGTGTGTGTGTGTGCGTGCGTGCGTGCGTGCGTGCGTGCGTGTGTCTGATTTGTGTCACCTGAGAAGGTTTGCCCTAAAAATTCACACACTCATTCAATTCCAAGCATTCTTGTCTGGGAGCTACACAGCCACACGAATACATTTAAACACAGTCTTCATGCATCAACAGGTAACCTGAAGGTTACAAACTGAGCAGGAGAGCATCACGGAGATATGAAACAACAAGCCTTAAAGAGCACCAGGAATAAACACTGGTTAGAGAGCAGAAGAAGACCAGTTAAAAAGATGAAAAATGTACCACTTCATGAAGAAGAATGGATGGTTTGTGTTCAGGTTGAAAACAAGGCAAAACACACAAAACATCCTATTCCCACCATTCTCCTTGTCTTATATTTTATTTATTTATCATATTAATGCTGTGCTGAGTGAAACAATAAAACATTCACTGAAATAGTTGAATCCATCACACACCCTGCGTCCCTTTATTAATACTAATAAATATAATGAGATGAATTCTGTGAGGATTTGCTGCATGCCTTAAAATTATTAATACAAGGAAAAACTGGATAGTTGATAGATAAATTGACTAAAAACTATATTTATTTATGTTGCAACAGGATATAGACTGAACATACATTTGAATGGTGGCCTTGAATTTTACAAATAAGCAAAGCAGTCAGCATTGTCTGTTTTGCCATCATAGTGCAGCTGTACTGGACTCAGTTCAGAGCCAGAATGCAAAAGGTTAATGAGTCAAAGCCCAGACTTGAGTCCCATTATCAATCTGTGGAATGATTTAAAGAGGCAAACTGTTTTTCATAGACACACCCTCAACAACTTGACCAAGCTTGAGCAAATCTGCTGTGTAGAAAAGCAGAAAATCCCTAAAACGGAACACATCCAAGAACAAAAGGTGCTCCAGAACAGTTCTGAGGTGTGTACTTCTTCCTGCCACATCTCAAAGGTGAGTACATGGGGCTCACACGTGGCAGAACACAGCTTTCAGTCTTGTGACATTGAAGGTTTCATTTCAAATCCATCTTGAAAGTAAAACATTAGCTTAAATGAGTACATGACGTTACAAACTATTGTGAAACTACGTATTGGTCGGAACATTGTAAATCCAGTGTAATCAAGTTTCAAGTGTACGAACTACAAACATGTGGTTCTTCCCCACTCACTAGTACACATTTTATTATAATTCAGACTGAGAGTTGTCCCGATAGATTATTTTTTAACAAAAAATAGCCTTTTGGATGTACATGTTCCATAGAAATACCTCAATTCTGCATGTGAACACACACATGCACGTGCCAAAAAAAAACAGGAAACCACAAAACACTGTTCAAAACAGAAGTGTACATTATAAAAGATATTTGGTTGTGTGTACGTGTGTTGCTATAGTTACTTACTGACAGTCCTTGTGGGTTGGTTTGTAGTAGTAGAATGGAACAGCGGCCTCATATTTATTCTTCATCAGCTCATTACCATTTTCAGCCATGAACTAACAAAGCACACAGATACATGAAACGAGCAGATTATTTGAGGATGAATGGCACCTTGAAGCAGCGACATACAGCCTTAAAGTTACAGAACAGATTTCCTCAATAGGAGAACAAAATTCCAGAAATAAATCTTCATCAGTGTTAGAGAAAACGAATAACCCAGAGAGCCAAAGTGACAAATGCAACAAATATTTTAAGATAAAGATGTGCAAAGAACCCACATCATTTCTTTTGGATTGGAGTGAGTCCAGTACAGGGTGGGAAATGTACTTGGCAGGAATGGGATGTTCTAACATTTCAAATAATTGATTGTCTGTGACGCCTTATGAACTGGAATGTGTTTTCTTTCTCCGGATGCTTCTTATCTTAAAGTCCACCTCCATTCAAACATGTGTTTTGGTTTTTGTGAATGTGTGGAATATCCACGTGTGGAGTTTCAAACTAGAATTCTGTACCTGGATCTGTAAAGTTTCTCTGCGTTCACCGAAATACTGAAATTACGGTGTGTATTTGCCAGGAGGATTTATGACATCACAACTGGTTGGTCAAACACTAACAATCTTGTATCCACTAGTTAAACCAGTAGTTAAATGAAAAATGTTCTTAAATACAGATTCTGCATTTTGTTTTTGTGTTTTTATGAGAAAAAGGATGTCAATGTCATTTTAAGAAGAAGAAAAATAAGAAGTAATAAGGCTATAGTTTTGGCTACGGTCATCATTGAGTCAATGTCAAGTCTTAATATGCTTCACATGTATCTTCTATGTTCTTTCCATTTTGGATTGGTCAGGGTCATCTTTGGACTTTATCATGAATGGGTCTGATTTAAAAACTGCCTCCAGCTGCTTGTTATTCAAATCTGCTCTTACTACAGAAACGCATATTGAAACATATGAACATAACAGCGAGGAGGGTGGTGCGGCTGGCTCTGACACCTACCTGCACCTCTTGGTCCTCCCAGTGGGACAGGCTGAGGGACTTGACCTTGCTGATGTCGGGGATGTTGCGGTGGATCCCAGAGCAGGCCAGACAGATGAACACTCCCAGGGTGCACGAGCCCCAGTCAGGATCTGCAGAGAGGAAGACAGAGAGTACAAATGGACTACAGTGATAAAGGTAAAAGAGAAAAGAGATGGTGTGGTCGCTATAGAGGGACAAGAAACATTGAAGGATGTAGCGGGTAAGAGAGACGAGCATCGAACTTCATTCCTTTACGTACTAAAGAGCAGCTATGTAAAGCAACACGAGGCAACTCTTGCTTTGCTTCTATATTTGCCAAGAGTTTCAGCCATTGCTGTGTTTACTGTTCTGTTCATTTTAGCAAGAGGTTCATACGCTACTTCCTATTCCTCTCATGTTAGACTGAAGGAAATCTTCCTTAATGTTCGGGTATGTTCTCTCCAGTGGCCATCTAGTTATAAAAATCCTTCTCTTTCTGTTGAAGTTGTTCAATTTTACAACTTCCACAATCTTAAACACCTGTCACAAAAACATTTCCCTCCTCAGATAAATCAATTTTTTTCTGATTCAGATTTTTCCAGTGAGTGCTAAGATACAAGAAATGTTTTCTTCGCTTTGACCACACTGTCTTTTCTTCCTGGAAACCTTTTAACAGCATGCCGGTAAACAGTGTGTGTGTGTGTGTGTGTATCAGTTCAGATCACAGATGGGTGTGTGCGTAGGGAATTGTTGAATCTTCCAACAATAACAGGCATATTAGAATACGATGTCCCCGGCTGGTTATAAGGCTACTCATGCCTAGTTCTTTGCTATGCTGGCGTTTCACAAAGAAAGAGAGAGCTGGATAAAAATGAACCAACAAACACAAAAAGTAACTTTAGTCTTTAAGAAGTAGGAACAACAAGGAACATGTAATATGTTACAACATATAACAGGAAATATGTGCCTTAATGTGACTTGGGAGGTGGATTCTTGAAACTTGGTTATAAAAGCGGTCTTCGAGCAAGGAACGTAACACCCAACAACTACAGGTTCTCAATAGACGTTATTTGGATAAACAAATATGTAAGGATGAGGAAATAAAGGCCTAGCAGTGATATTATCTTTGTTATACGTCCCCAGGGCATCGATGCGGTGACTTTTTGGTTTCATTGTGACAAACTGATTTGCATTGTTATGAACTGTGCATGAACTGGGCTTGTGCAGCAAAAAAGTCAAAATGTAGTAACGACGTGTTTGGAAAAAAAACAAAAAACAAACAAACAAACAAAAAAAGTGTCAGAATGTGACTTTTTGTTATTTCTCTGCCACAGAAATATATAATATATAAATCTGTACCCAGTGCCTAATCTTAGTTAAAGTTAAAAAATGTCCCCTTGGGGATTAATAAAGTAACTACCTAACCTAACCTAACCTAATCTGTGAATCAGGAGGTCGCATCACTCATAGGAGGTGTTGGTCAGGTAGCCGGGGTGCGCCGACTGTCACTCAAGGCTTTAGTTTTCTTCAATGTGATAACAGTCTGGGAACTTGGCTTGTATTAGTGTTTGCACAGTCACTCTGAAGGGCGGACACTGGTCCGCCCCACAGAATAAACGCTCAGCACCTCGTCAAGCTGCTGGCATTCATTTATTCAAAAATATGCTTCACTCAGGAAAAAAACACTTTGGTGGACACGGACCATTGGAAGTTGCAGTGATGGCAGAGTGTCCAAAGAGAACCAATGCTGATTGGTTGAAATTAACCAATTAAATGATCTTTTCCTAAACTACACCTATGAAATGGCAGCGGACTTTGACCAATCGTTAGTATTTCATACCCTCACAGAGCTGCACCTACACACGACAAACAGTACTTTTTTCTTCTGAAACAACATCTAGTCACATGTGCAGTAGTTTCTTGGAAAATAATGTTCTTCTCTTTCCTGTGTATATAGAAAGATAATAAAGTTTATTTTATTGATAAGGTACTTAAAACTGAAGCTGAAAAAAAGCAGTATTTGTGAGTAAACATGTGGAAGGGTAGTAAGTAGACATGTCTTTTGATTAGTGCTCCCGAATAAAACTCCAAAGGCAAAGTCCATTATGTTCTGTACATTCTCTGGCAAATCTCTACCTAAAAGGGCTAATGTGGATTACAGCTGTGCGATCTGAAAACGTTCAACTTTTTTTCTCAACAACTCCACATTGCTGATGATTACTTATCAAAAACCTCATGATGTAAATATTTAGTGAAAGTTAATATTAATCCCTAATATATCATGATACTGATGTTGAGATATTCGGTAAAAATATATCATAATATTTGATTTTGTCTGTATCACCCAGGAGTTCCTAAAATATTAAGAGCATTTGCAAATGTAAGTAAAGGACCTTGGAGAGGACCACCGCTGTTGGGTTCAACTGGATGAGGGTGTGTTCAAGCCCCACACTCTGCATGTCCACACTTGCTGAAGTTTCTTCTCTTGTACCCAACTTCACACAACTAGTGGGCTTCACCTGCGCTGTTCAAGTGCTCCAGGAAAGACCCTCTTTCTGAGCTCCTAACTCGCCTTGTCACACATTAATGGTCAGAATAGCACCAAAAGAGCTTGGAACATCTTGTTGGAGTCTAAGTGCCGTGAAATAGTCTACTTTAGCAGTGGTAGGAAACTACAAAAAAAAGTAGGGGAACAAGTGGTTTAACGTTAGTTTAGTTAAATGTGTGGCACTTCCAACACGTCATATACCGGCAACGCATCTCCTCCGAAGTTATGTTGCCCCTTGGTAATTATTTACAGCTAATGAGGGCATTGTTTCCAACCTACCTGGTGCGCCACAGTCTGCGCAGGCGTCATTTCCAGGCTTTTGCAGGACCTCTCTCAGCGCACGGGTAGCTCTCTCATTACTCGACATTTCAGCGTGCAGATCGAATATTCCTCAACTTTTAGAAAGAGAGAGAGAGAGAGACTGACGTGGGGGTGCAGTCGATCCGCAAAGGAGAAAGGTGTGTCAACTTGGGCTTCACTCCCCCCACAGTAGACAAGTCCACACAGGTATGCGCCCTCAGCAGAGGTAAAGTGGAATGACAAATCAAATCAAGGCCTCCTCATAAAGTTTTCACGGAAACGTCCATTCTCTGTCCTGGTTTTCTGCGACCCGGAGTCCAGTGTTGAAACCGTTCAAGTGGACCTGCGGGGCGCGTCCTGTAGAAGTCTGCAGCCAAATGAGCGCACAGTCTCGGGACTACCTGCGCGGAGAGGAGGGGATGAAACACTACACGAGGAAGTAAAACGACGAGCTTGTTTTTCTCTGCATAATTCGTGGGTAGTTCACTGACATGCACTAACCCTCCGGCGCCAAATGGGCGGTATGCATATGTCAGTACTTTAAGAGCATGGTGATAACGTGAACATATTAAACTGACATTTAGAGGAATAATAGAATTGGCAGACTCGATTCTTATCAGAGATTTTCAACAAAGATATTCACAAAATCATTGGAAAATATCTCCAAATCCAAAATTAAGCCAACTCACAGAGAAAGAGGTGAATGTAAAAGTATGTGGTTACAAGTGTGCAGTTCTGTGTACTATATGCATATGAGCATCCAATAAGGTCATTCTGCTATTAGAAATCAGAGAATTGAAGTGAGTGGACTCCAGGCTACATTGAACAATAATAATAATAATAAAAAAAACATAAATCAACAACCATATTATGACTTATTGCCACACTAAATTATTATCTGAGCACATGAACAGTTATACTTCAAATTGATACAGAAATAAATACCCCTCTTACTTTGACATGTTTACTGTATATTAGTGTACTGTTTTTGTCCTTTTTTTTTTGGTGCAACATATTTTATTGGCAAATCATAAGATACATTGCAGATAAAAATGTGTGCGGACATCCCAGCGAGCCTGCCATATTATATTCTTGGGATGCTTTTTATCATTGTAGGACCCTCAGTTCCACTTTACAGAAATCTTGATGCTGGAATTGTGAAGCTCTTCTCTGTTTCAGCACAACAAAGCGAATGTGCACAAAGCCATGTTTTAAAGAAAAACTAAAGTTTTTCCAGTTTGATTCTGAAGAACATGAATGATCTGCAGCCAGATTCCAAAATATGTTGTTAGGAAGCTGTTAAAGCAGGAGATTAATTCCCACGGCTTGGAAATGAGAAGTTTGGCTATCACACGTGGATCTACTGTTTGTCTGTCCACATTGGACATATGTGTTTCCCTTGTAAAATATGAATATAGAAGTGCGGGAGTAAAGAGTACAATATTTACCTCAGTGGAATGGAAGTAAAAAGTAGAATAAAATCCTTAAAAAAAAATGAATGAAAACACTTATAACCACTTTATCCAGGTCATTCTATACAGTATGGTAGCTCCACATTTGGTCAGTAGATGGCAACAGTTGACCACTTTTCTGCCTGTATGAATACCAGGGTTAGTGCATTTGAGGATGTTAGTGTATTACTACCTTTGTAGCCTAATAATTTAACCAAATATGACTCTCCTCCTTTCAGCACTGTGTAAACCCTGAAAGAAGCTCAGGTTGGTGGGGAGATGTCTTATGACTAACAGTAGAACTAATCTACAGCTCAGTGGTGTTCACATTACAGAGAAAATTATATTCTGTAGAAATATAATAGAAAAAAACAAAAACATTGTGTTTTTCACTACCCCAGTGAGACACAATGCAGTTTAGCCACTTTGAAAATCAACGAGGGTTTGATGTCATTTTGCAGTGCTGAATATTCTGTGTGACAGCAAAGAGCTAATGCCCTTTCACCGAAAACATTTGTCAACATCAATCCAGCAGACAGTCGTTTGTGTATTTCCTCCCTCCACAGTCCCTAAATTTGTCCTTTTCTTTCTGTCAATTTTGGTCGTTGGACACGTAAAAGTGTCAAGCTGTGGGTTGGCACCACTTAATCGATTAATTTTTTTAAACTCAGTTCAATAGTCAGTTTAATTGACCCCGCAGTGCTTATCCGGAAACCTTAGGTGCCAAAATGCATTGCCCTCTTTAGGACCCGATTAATATAAAATAACAGAAAACTAAGTTTCGACAGTCGAATGCATTGTCTAATGTTCTCCCTGATCTGTAACAGCAACTGGAGCTAAAGATGCCCACTGTATCTCTTTCCTGTCCGTCCCTCTGATGATTTATATGCACGCAGTTGGTGGCATTTTGAAGCTCGGCGGGTATGACAGGCACTAAATGGCAGCAAGTCCAAGCCATTAGTATGTGTCTTGCTGGGTGCATCTGAGATATCATGCCCTGTCTGCGGCCCTGCCTTTCAGTCTGGGCTCTCAGTCTATTCTGTGATATACAGCCACAAATTGAGCTACGGGAGTTGTCCCACAAAGTTGAAATCAATCCTGTAGACTGGGCGGTAAATGGATGAGGACTTTTCATTTGAAAGAATTCTTTTAGCTCTGTCTCAAGTGTAAAAACGGCATTGCAGTGGTCAAAAAAAATGTAACAGGCTGGAGTTATCAGAAGCTCGTACAATCAGGCAGAAGCTATAAGAGTGAACACCAAGGGCAAGAAGGAGAATAAAAGCACATCAAACAGGCTTTGAAAACCTTTCATCCACTGAACTGTTTGCCTCACTGGGACAGAGCGTGGCACGCACATTAAACAGGAAGTGTAAAATCAGATAATACAAATCAGGCTCACAAGATCCCAATTCACACAAAACTGCTGTGTAAATAGTATCATTAAAGAGCAGTTACTTTTTCAACAACAAAGTTTGTTTTATTTTTTTTCATTTGATTCCAGTCTATTATCATCTCCAGGCGATCCAAAATGCCGCATACTGATTGGATCTACCAGAAGAGATCTCCCATTTTAGGTTCAGCTCCCTGTGAGATAAACTTATAGAACTTAACATTTTTCTTTGTATAAAACCTTTTATGATCAAGCTTCATCATATCTTTAAAACATCATATAATCCAAATAAAGCACTTCCCTCTCAGAGTGAAGGCCTGCTTGTGGTTCCTTGCTTTTACTCTCTCTTTTGCTTTTCATGCACTTGTATGAAACTGTTGTGTGCTGTTAAAATATTTATTGCGGTTCAAATGTGGATGTCTTACTTTAACTTTCATCGTTTTATTTGTTTGTTCTCGTCTGTGTATTCTTTGTAACTGTAAGTTGTAATGTGACCATGTTGCTTGGTGATTCAGTAATTTAGATAAATTGATTGATTGAAATGTCACGGTGGATTGGGTTGCATGGTCCTTAACCGAAGAGAGCACATTAGTCGTGGCACACTCTGTCATGGAGTTAATGGGATTTTGCTACTTCCTATCATCCCAGTGCCTTTTGCACTGGAGACTTTACATGGAGAAACATAATTTACTCACAGACCTGCTTCTTTTGAAATGTACTTTATGCAACAATGCAGCCTAAATCACAAATTGGGTCTCTAACAGAGAGGAAAGCACAATTCGAACTAACTGCACTGTCGTAGATCTTCTTTTTTTTTTTTATCGTCACTAAAATTCTGCTGTTTTGTATTCACACACTGGTAAGAGTCATCGTTAATCAAAGGTGTGAAGAGAAAAGAATTTCAAAGGAAAAAAATACAGTTGTCACATTTGTGCTCAGTTCACACCACAAAGCCCATTAATTACCTTATTCCTGCCTTCATTTACCCATGTGATAAACATCTGGTGGGCACGATGCTTTGCTATAAGACTCCACTTACTACTGGAGTGCACACATTGGCCAGAGCAGTGCAGTGACTGAAGACAATTAGGGTGGAAGGGTGGGGATTAGATATTGCACCTTTTGACCCATACTGCATCTGTTTTTTTATTTATTCTCTTACAAGACGTGTGTGGAAAGATTTGATGGACATTTTACTCTTTCTTAGGGAAATAAAAATATGTGTTTGTTGACTGTTTCTTCTCAGATGTTTGAGAGGAAGTAGCTTCAAGTCTTACTTTGAAGTGTTTCTTTTGTTTCACAAAACCACTTACTTTTACATTTATGTTTCTACACCAGTGTCTATTACCATTTTAACATCATTTCAGACAAAAGCCATTATGTCAACAGCAGCTTTACATTTTCTCTCTTTTTATTGTTGTTCACCTGCAAAATGGGGACAAATACAAACAAAGCTTTGAATAAAAAACACATATAAAAGTGAAGGCCAAGACATGATAGAGGATCTAAACAATAAGTTATCATTCCATGACTGAACAAAGAAGGGCAGATGATGTTTTTTTCCTTTTCAGTTTACTTACTTGTCTGTGTAGTTATTATTAAAAAAAAAATTCAAATAATGATGACATCGATACTAGTACATCAATGATGAGAGCATAAATAGGCCTGTTATAGTTATTACATTATTACCTGATGTGAATTATTTGAGTTAACCGCAATCATTTTGCATTATCTTTACACGTTTCCATTCATCTGGATGAAATCAGTTGGATGAAACTAACAGAAATGTCATATTTCCACCACTATTTCGACATGAAGAAGCTCCGGACATAAGGGAGGTCACTGTCCCCTCCCTTCAGCTCTTTGTCTTCATGTCAGCAGATTCAGTTCATCTGTCCCACGCAGTGATTCAAGATGTGTGTGCATTCATGTGTGATTGAACACCTGATAGATGGAGGAGAAAAAGGCAAACAACATCCCCGTCTTCATATCTATTGTACACTTCAAATTGATTCAAAAAACAACCTCCATGCTTACATAATTAAACAACTCGCCTGCGGTCAGACCGTAGAACAGTTAGGCACAACAAATAAGCGAGACCGTCTTGATTGTGTTCCCTTCTTGTGCATCTTTTAGTTTTAGTTAGTGATTTTCTGATAAAGACAAAGTTACACATTCAATGTGCACCTAAAATACTGTGAACCCACTTCTATTTGAATCATTTAAAGCTACGATCATCAATATTTTTCATATCAAGAAAGATATTGATGATTGTAAAGCAAAAACAGAATCAGAACCAGCAGCCCCGTTCACCCCTCCACAGTAACAGTAGCAGCTGCTATTGAACTGACATTGTTACATCCACCACTTAATGCAGCACCATAAGCAGCTAACTGTTGAATTACTGCAGGAATAACTCTTAACTAAATTAATTACTGAGCGGTACTTTTGTGATTTCTGTTGTTTTGTTACTGCAATAATACATTTGAGGTTTAACTTTTATTTAAGAGATCTCATTGCTTTCTGAATCACCATCAGTGAATTGATAGTGTCAGAGTATTTAATCTGTGTATGTTTCTCAATTGTTTTGTGACCCAAAAACACAATCAACATTTTTTGACTATATTTCTATTTTGCCTTTCTCTTACATGAAAGATGGACTTCAGATGTACAATGCAGACAAAGATGCAACGATTCCAAACTCTCCGTTCTTCACTCGATTAACAGCAGTTACATGAATCCATATTCTGCCCCTCCACCGACAGCAGCAAAATAATAAGAAGGATAAAGGAATCTTTGTGGGACACAAAGCAATCAATTACATCTTTGAAGCAAGAATTGGACATCTCCATTTTCAGCTCAAAACCACCCCCGTCACCCCCAGTCATCTGGGCTTGTATACATTTGCCTCTTTGAAAACACAATTTACTGCTCATCGTTTTTATGCTGATGGGGCAGATGCAGAGAGAATTACGGATTACATGTTTAAGACGTGATTCTGGTTGAAATAATACAAGGCTTCTATTTACGGAGGCATTGGAAAACGTGCAGTGCGATGGTTGTGTGTCGTGATGGTGGAGATACAGTAGATCCCTACAGCTGCTTCTTCAGCCTTGTTAGCATGAGTATCTATGACACATGAAGCATTTCCTGACAGTGTTGTGCGGAAATGATTAATGAACCAAATGAAGAACGTGTTTGACAGATGATGTGCGCCACGAGCTCCTGCAGTGTGCGGAACAGTCTCGGTTCAAGCCGAGTCAGCCAGTCAGATGGGAAGCTGAAAGTCCGGATAGATTAAAGCATCTAAAAGAACAAATGCATTTCTATTAGAATTAGTTCACCTTTCTACATAGGTGGAGTTTGTTTTAGTCTTGACATACACCTGTAGACACGTATTTTCCTGTATTTTACTTGCGGAACAATAGGTATTGTATATTGTTCTCTGGCATTAGTGCTTCCAATTCACAGGTGACCGACTGAACACTGTGTCTCCTGCTCACACTACACCTTCTATGTAAACAGGTTGTTAGTCTTTGGACGGAAGGCACTGCGATGTCTGTTCTATCTGCTGTAGAGACCACCTTTCTCGCAGTGAGGGGTATTAACAGGAAGTCTCCTGATATGTCAGTGTCACCTCCATGCAGTGTGAGAGCTCTGTCTTGTGTCAGCACCTGGAAGGGCAGATGTGTCAGTTACAGTGGGAGGAAAGCAGTCACGGGGCTGAGAGTGTTTCTACAATGTGGCGTTAAAAAGCTAGAAATGTGTGGATTTTGGGCAGCAAACACTCCCTGAGCAGGTACTTTTTTTCTTTTTTTTTTTTTAGCTTAACCCTCCCGTTGTCCTTTGGTCAAAATGACTCACAGCTGTGTTCAACCAAGTTCTATTTTATTTTCATATTTTTTGGGATCACTGGTGAAAAAGAGGCTGTGAGGGTTTCTTTAAAGAATAATGACCAATGATCCCAAAAAATATAAAAATATAGAAATAAAATAGAACTTGGTTGAACACAGCTGCGGGTCATTTTGACTCGAGGACAACGGGAGGCTTAAGCAATTTCTGAATCTGTTTAAAGTGAAAACAAATTCATTTTGATAAAGACATTGGGCTGGTATTAAATATAGTTGCTGTGTTTTCCATGCAACTGTAGGTTACAAAAAGGGTTAAGCTACATTTCCACTGTCGGCTCCACTCCACACGATTCAGCTCGCTCTTGCTGACAGGTACTTTCCTGGATTTTGTTTTTCACCCCCCCCAAGCTGCAAAAAAACCTCTTTCTCTTCTGCAATAGAACATTCCAAGGACAAAAATTGTCTCTAAAGATTGAGCTCGTGACTTTTCTGAGGGACTTCAGTCATACGAGCACAAAACCTTGGGGTGCGACTTTACTTTACAAATGTGCATCCACTTCCTTGTTTTCAGTTGGGCGGGAATTGTGGGAACATATATTTGTGGGGCAACCAACAACGATGTCACCCATTGGTTTGCGAATGACCATAATGAAGCCTTCAGTTTGGATATTGGTCGTCGCCATCTTGCCAGTTCGGAGTGCTTTGGAGCCAGAAGTGAACATATTCGAACAAACTGGGGGGAGCGAGCGGTGGATCTGACTTAATCTGATTGGAAACCCGGCAACACTACGTCCCGCCCACTAATAGTGGAAACCCATCAATAAAACAGACACGTCCAAAAAACACTGGATTATTTTCAGATGGACTGTCATGAAATGAATAAGAAAGAGGGACTTTAGCTAACTACATCCTAAGAACCCGTGGGAAAAATGTATTGACTTTGTATTTCATGAGACAAGTTCAATGGGAGTCTATGGAGTCAGAGGCTTTTTGGAGCCAAACTCTATGGGAGTAACCGAGTTTGACACAATATTGGCTTCACTAGTAACATGCAGTGGGTGCAAAGCTTCGGATTGCCTGAAGAAAGACCCTGAAACAAACTGCTTCCAGTGAAGGAGGGACAGGACACAAAGTCCAAGCAAATGTGCAGCTCTGAAGAGAAAGTGTCCGTCGCGCTTTGGAAACTTGTGGTCTGCAGTGTAATCACATCACCTTTTAGTTCCGCTACAACTTGCTTGGAACCTCCAACGAGGTGATACTACAAATAGCACCAGGTACCTTCCACAGACAATGGAAAATGATTTTAGAAAAGGGAGTCGAGTCAAGCCGAGCCAGTACAGTCAGTGGAAAACAGGGTTTAGTCACACTTCTGAGAAGTAGCAGCAATTTATAGTACCATGATCTTTTAAATGTTTTTTTTCAAGCTATTAAAATATCACTTTTAGCAAACAGCCAGAGACCACAGGGTCAAGAGAGGAGTCTTGTGTGTGTGCCCAGCCATTCAATGGAAAATCAAGAAAAAAAATCTAACCCCACGACCTTTAAATAAGCACTGCAGTGCAGAGCATAATACCTCAGTATTATCTATGCCACGGATACGGACATGTAATTTGAGGCAGCTTTTTCTGACCTTTCCTGCACAATGCTCTCATTCATATCACCATCTATTTTACACATACACTACCCTGTACGCAGTAATGAATTGTTTCACTACACTTTGCCAATATTATGTGGCATAAAAGTGGTAGAGGGAATAAATACAGGGAAACTAAAGCTTCTGAGTCCTGGGTTGGTGACCATGGGACCAACAGCCGAAGTCCTAAAAACAGAGACGTCCAGAGACATGTTAGAGGAGCTCCCGATGTTGCCTTAGATGTCACAGCCACTGCAGATAGGGTTGGCTACGGGTTTGAAAGCAGGCCTTTTAGTGCAAAGTGAAGCAGTGTTTGTCCCTGTTTGGTGTAATTGCAAAGTTCACAGGGATAAATGGCTGGTTGACTAGTCCAGGAGCCTGAAAGAGGCGTACGTCACTGTGGTGGCGGGGTGTGGTTAGCTCAGCTGCAGGGGGTAGAGAGTGGGAGGAGTGGTTCAGGGAACGGTGCCGGGCAGGTGTAATGAGCACAGCTGAGCCAAATACGAATTGATGAGCAGAGCTGAGCTGGAATGAACTGATGAGCTCTCCCCTATAAAAGGGAGCAGGGAGAAGGAGGGAGGAACACGGTGGCACAGAGACATTGTTGTGTGGGCCGGGCAAATAAAGGCATTTTACACCCGAACGTCTGACTGAGCGCGTCGTCTGTCTCCAAGGAACCCCTACGGTAGCTCAGACCTGCTACAGTCACCTCCCACGCAAAGGTCAAAATTGTTTATAAGAACAAACTTGACGGGAAAATGGGACAAGGGAAATTGGCAATGCAGGTGATGACTTGGTGAACTGAAGCCACAAAAATCTGATCTTCATCCCTGGCTCGAAAAGCACCTCATTAAGTCCTGCAAAATAAAATATCTAAGGAAATCGCAGTTGTATCCCCACACTGTTGTATGACAAAGCCACCCACATTTTCTGCTAATAATATAATGTATCTTGTTCCAATTAATGTGTCACCCACTTGTAGCTCTGCAAATTGTCTTTTTACTGACAGCTGTAGCCCCTGAGAAGACCCTGTAATGTGAATTTGAATTTAGTACTACCCAGATCAGTGTCTACTTAAACCTTACTGATACATGATTTCATTTTTTTTTTTTTAGCATAATCTGGATATGATATATGATTAGTTAATGTGAAACAAGGCTTAAACCTCACCTGACTACAGCAATGCTCATTTGGTTTATAGGCTGAGTTGGACATGAGTTGGAGGTGTTACAATATTTTTATACCTAAAAATACAAGTCTGTTTTTAATTTACACATGCACATGCACTCACACAAACACACACACACACACACACACACACACACACGCAAAACAAGTGACTAAATTGTTTATGTGTCAGCAGGCTTGCGTGTGCACATGGAAGGCTAAGTAAGTAAGTAGTTGGCTGTTATATTGTTATATTGTTATATTGGAAGCCTTATAAATCTTTTTATCTGTTCAATTTCATTGCAGGTGTCTCTCTCTCTCTCTGTGTGTGTGTGTGTGTGTGTGTGTGTGTGGTGTGTGTGTGTGTGTGTGTGTGTGTGTGTGTAAGCCTGTATACTTGCAACAGTTTGACATTTGGGCGTGGGAAAGGAAGATCAAACTGTGCTCTGCTTAGGTAGCATCTGTTTCCTCCATATACTGGCAGCATATCTGTGTGTGTGTGTATGAGTATTTCCTCTCTCTGTAAGATACAGACACACGAGGCAACTTGAATGTTGTCATTGACTATTTACCTGGCAGGACTGACGCATGTTAGAAACTAAATAAACATGAAATTGATGTACATGTTAACGATGTCTCACTTGTTTACAGTAATATACAAAACTATTCAATTTACAACTATAATTTGCTTCTTATAGTTACATTTACAGACCTACAAAATACGTTCTGTACATTTTCATTGAATGCTGTTGGATGACTGCAAAAGAAAGTAGTAATCATCCGGGTAACAAACTACTACGCATGGACCATTTGTTACTTATCCGAACAAGCATGATTTTGTTTTGATGACGAGAGGAGAACTTGAAGAGCCTCGCCAACTATAAATGGAGTTGAAAGGGAGTTTTATTTGTAAAAATGTACTTTGTGCCTTCACGCCTTCAGTAGTGAATTTTGCAACATTGCATGCTCCTGCACGCTGAGGAGATTGGTTGAATTTGCATACTTTTTTTAAATCACAAGAATGTGATATCCTGGAGGTGCTGATTTATGCAGTGCACAATTACTATCGTGCAGCAGATGAAGATCAATGCATCTCTCATGTCTGTGAAATAATTACACTGTTTTTGGCCAAGAAATAGTCCTGCAAAGAACCCACTTTGAAACCAATACCTGATGTTAATTATTTTCTTCCTTTACAGGTAAAACATAAGAAAATGTGTCTTCCCAAATTGTTGAACTGCTCCTTTAAGTCTTCAGTTTCATTCTCTTCTTGGCATTGTAATTGGATTAAATTTACAAAAAATCTTTTTGAAAATAACTGTCCCAAAATATTGTACATTGGACGAGACAGGGAAAGGATTTGCAAAGTTAAGATAATTGGACTCCATAATGAAATGAAGGGCCATAGAATTCTGTGGATCCAGACCCAGCTGGCGCCAACGAGAGCTATTGTCATCAAGTCAGTACTAAATCAATCAGTACTGTGGGAGGTGGGGGGGGGGCTGTAATCTGACCTGATCTCCACTCAGCCAATCACAGCCTTCAACTTCTGCATGCGAGTGAAGCCAACCGCTGTCTTCTTCTCTGCGTACAAGAATAATTAAGTGGCAAGACCTCCAACACTTCACCCCTTTCCACTGTTTATAAACTCTCTCATCTTATGATATGTAGAATATTTCTGTTGCGTGTCCATAGAGAGTGTTTCGCCTCTTTAATCGGTCTGACGACGACGTGAACAAGGATGAACGTTAAACTCACCCCACCCCCTCCTTCTCTCCATCTTTCTACATCATTTTGATAACAAGATTACAGTAGTGCTGCAGGAAGCACCTCTAACATTACTGTACATCAGCTAAATAATGACTTTGCCCCCGCCCGGTACGTTTGTCATCACCAAGACCTCTCCACCGTCCTTCTCTCTCCCCACCAACATGGCTTTCATTGCAGCAAAAATGCTTTTCAGTAGAGATGATAGAAAGGAGTTACCACTACAGCAAGCGGATTCATCAAGCAGCAGTCTATTTTTATTGAGGTGCGCGTGTGTGGTTGAAACAGAGTGTACGTCGTTATGCTTCCTTTAATAGAACGGAATGAATTAAGCTTTTCGCTGTGGTGGGATCAGTGTGTGGATGTAAGGTACAGAAAGAAAGACTTGACAGTACAGTATCATTCTGCCACTTTTAGAACAAAATCATTATAAATCTTATTTCATGACATTGATCGATTTTCCCTCTTGTGTGGCAGCGGTTGTGAGGATGGACACTGTAAGTGGGTATAAGCAATGAGTCTGTGCACGAACGTGTGTTGTTCCACTGTATGCATTTGTGCAACACCGCGCTAATTTATTTAACGTCAAGAGACAACCACATCAAATCGGTAGAATCGAGAGAGAAATAAGGCATAAAGGAATAACAAAACAAAAAAATGTCGATTGTGCCTGCAGTTTGTGCCGATATGTGCAGGGAAACTGAGAAAGCAACGGAGCTGGAGAGGAGGACAAAAACATTCATTTTCGTCACGCTTAGGTTTGACTTGCTAACATGACATTCTGTCTCCTTTATCTAGATGAACTGTCACCAGCACGTAACAAACACAACTTAACTCCCTTTTGAGTTTAAGATGGCAGCTACAGCTGTGTGTCAACTGTGAAAACCAAGGGAAGCCCGACGAACCACGCTATAAATGCAGCACTTGAAGGCACCGAGGATAAAACTGTCCACCACTGGTAAAATGTTAAAATGATAACTGTTATTGAAAATTAAACTGGCAAAGGCCTGCTGCCGAGGCATCCACAGAGATTAGCAATTTTCACACTGAGAGGCATAACATTTAAGAGGTTTATCTGCGTTATGTAATGTGGATGGGAAATGATTGCCCATCAACGTGAAGGGGGGAGATAGTGAGAGCCCCTGCATATATTTGCTGTCAGAGGCTTTGGTCTGCGGCAATGTATGCATTTTGAAATGAAGAGCCAAGCAGAATGTAAAGTGTGGGCTGAGGCTTAAACCCTACATGATATGTTGCAAATTATATAAATGGCAAAAAAAGAGATGAGAAAAACTGGTGTATGAGTGCGATATACTGTTTATCTGTGCCAGTAAGAGTACTGTATGTGGGGGGTATGTCTTTTCATTTCTATGTTTATGATGAGGGAAGGTTTTATTTCAGGGATACAGGAAAGAGGAACAAAAATTCAAGGACAGTTTGGCAACCTCATTTCTTAACGGGGCTAAATGAGAAACACAAATATATTGTTGTCCAGTGGAGGTGAAAATTGAATTTCATTTATGGTTTCAAAGTCTTAAAAAATGAGTCAACAATTTGTTATGGTTTACTTTACTGAGTAATTCCAATGCAAATGTCCATAATTCAAGGTTAATAAGTTCTTTGCATTGTATTACATATTTATTTAAATTTAGAATTTAGATGCCTAAAAAAGCAACATAGATAGAGTTGCAGTGTATTTATTTAATAGTTTTCTGTTTTACTGCAGTGCATGCACATTCTTTGGGAGTAGCTGTAGGACGATGTATCCACAGCTGTATTAAGCATGTCCTATAATGTTTGTGGAGGCCAATAGAGCACAGTACAATACAGTACACAGTATAATGTACAGTAGAGCCAAACTGTCGCTGTTGCCAAGTGGTAAACCATGCGTGCAGCCTGTTATAGTTGCTGATTGCTAATTAAATAAACAACAACTTCTGAACTCCCCTTTTGTTGCACTTGCATCGATTATTGCTGGTGACTTTTTTTTTAAGCTGTGTTATCTTTGGTCGTACAGGTCGGGAGACCTCTGCTCTGTGTTTTTACTCCTTTTATTTAACAATGCTATATTGGCCCAACAACTTCACGCTCCCAATGCTGGGAAAAATTCCAGAAATTGGGTTCAAGTGAAAACTCTGACTTTGTTGACCTGAAGATAAGGGAAACAGCCAAAGAAGTAATTTAAACTCTGGTTCAGTTACCATGGTAACTCTCAGATGAGAGTAAATTTGTTGTGTTGCTCTTGCTCTTTGGAAGGGGTTTCTCTGTAATATCAGTGACACAGAAGATATCGGGAAATAAACTGTTTGTAGAGCCGTAAGAAAAGTGTCACATAAACATAAAACTTCCCATTTCCGTTCTCTGGGCACCGACCGCTACGCAACATCAAAGAGGAATTCCACAGGATTGCAGGTGACGTAGAAATCACACAGTTCAAGTTAAAGGGGGACTCAACTATTCTGACTATTCTATATTTGAGATCAAAAGCCAAACAAAAGAAGACCTCCATAAGATTCACTGTGTAAATAGATCGACACAGTTAGACATCTTTAAAAATCAAATAATAAAATCAACCATTGGTGAATTGCAGAGGCTTTATTGCCAGTTGCACCACAAAGCTCGTGAGGGAAGTAAGAGTCAGAGGGCAGGCCCACAAGAAGGCAAATTAAAGACCTTGCCAACGGTGCAGAAAGGAGCAGTCACTATCTGTGGCTGAAGATAAGAGATCCCTTCTAGGCTCTGACGTGACCACCTAGAAGCCCGGTCTGATCAGCCACTGGTGGACCTGCCTTGACTCAGGGTGTCTTGTGACAAAAGGCCGAAACATCCAATGATTTCGAGGTACACAACTGAAGATGTGTGGTACTGGAGGCTTCATACATGGAGGTTAAAATCCTGTCAAACAGGTAAAACGACCCCATGTCATGACGAAGAATGGACAAAATGTGCTTAAAAATGGTTTAAAACAGCAAGAACTTATATTGTGCTAAAATAGGTTAGAACGCTAAAAACACTTTTAATGATTCATTAAATTTCATTCATTTTTGTTTGAAGTGAATTCATTATTGTGTTATCAATCATGCGATAAGTTGCCTGATCAGCTATCCTGAGATTGATTGCTTTTGTCTTCGCCTGCACACCCGGGGAATGTGCAGTGTTTTCATCATTCTTTTCCTCATTCCAGTTCACTGAGGAAACATCACCACATCACTCCCGTGATCATTTCTCCCCGTTTTCAGGTGTGTCGATGTTGTTTCACAGCAGTAAAGTGTTTGTAATAATTTCCTAATGAGTCCGAAGTGCCAAGAGACTGTACATGTCGTATTTTGAGTGAGTTAATGAGTTTTGTCGAGCAGTGTAAAGTGTGAAGCCGCGCTCGTTAGCTCGGTTCAGCCCGTAACTCCACCGAGTGATTCAGACGTTTTGTGTATTTATGTGTTAACAAATTGAATGTATGTAAACGTTGTTTTTTTTTTTTTTTATACAGTTTGTGTTCTGTTTATCTCGCAACTCTAAGAAGTTTTGTCTGTGTTAATTCAACTACAGCTGCATGCAGATTACCAGTCAAGGTACATTATGTAATGAGAACTTTGTACTCTGCTGTAGCCACAGTGTAGCTAAATGTTGATTATTTTGTGATGTTGTAAATTGTAAATGTATTTAATTATTTCCAGTAATTGCGTTCACTGAGGAAACATCTCCACGTCACTCTCGTGATTGTTTCTCCGCATTTTCAGGGATGTAGCATGAGCTCTTTAAAATACGTCTTCTTGCCACTTGCTTCAAATAAATATAGTCATTGATTTGTCAAATCAAAGGTTTAAACTTCACTGACGAGGTCTTTTCTCTGAGAAGAAGGTGGCCCTCATCATATCCTTAATACCTTTGGTGACACTGCATCCTCCTTTGGGTATTTTCTTTAACTTTTCTCGTGCATGTTTCTGAGATTTGGGATTTTCCTCAAATGGTGGCTGCGTTGGTTGCCAATTGATACATTCATGGGTGTCTATTCGTCTCTTCCTGGGTGGGGTTTCCTACCCTTCACTGGCCCTAATAAGTTGTCTCTTCAAATACAATGAACTGCTTCTCAAGTTAACCATCCTGCTGACCATCTGTTAAGTGACTGGAGTGAAAGCCACACGATACGCCATCTTTATTGCAATCTCATGTAGGTGTTTATTCCCCAGGGGCTGGGCATACTTGTAAGAGTTTAACGGTAATCAGTTGTATTATTGCGACTCTCTCGATTTTTGCTGGACGCTTCCCAGCTTCCAGCGTTCTCATGATCTCAAATGGCATCTTCTTCCATGCCAACTTTTGTCAGATTGTCGACAAGTTGTGGCACTCCAACTTGAACTCGATGTTTCTGGAGGTGAGCTTGAACTTGCGATGCTGGAGCCACCTTAAGGGTTGGAGAAGTACACAGAGAACAACTAAGGCAGACATGAACCATTATTCCACACACAGTAAACCTTATCTTATACGTGTTATAGAGTCCAACTCTTGCCAAGAGCGCCTAAAAGGAAACTTTGCCTGCAGCAGTGAATATTAAGGGTTTTACAAACTCTGACGTAGACCAAATGACTATGTATTGTTTAGCCCGGGAAGACACTATTGTTGCCCATGGTGGTGCTACGACGAGCAACTTACTTGCATCATTTCAGTAGGAAACACTGTAGTTGTCGGACTTGAGCCTGTAGCACCAGTGCGAGAGTCAGACATTGTTTGAAGAGGGATTTTTGTTTTTGTTTCTGTTGAGGTACTACATCTGACAGGTAAACAAGCAATCCAAGCTTTACCTGCACCTCAAAAAAAAAAAAAAAATGGAGTGACATTACGGAAGCAATAACAATCCTGTTATGCAAGTACAAGTTCTCCACATCAAACAGTCAAGAAAAAAGGAGTCAAAGCAATGATTAGAAAACAGATAGTAGCACTCATCATTCTGCAGGCCCCTTCTTTTTGTTAGCTGAATAGAACTGAAATGTTAATCCACTAAATATGTTGTAGAGCGATGGGACATTTATATGTGTTGAAAAAGCATGTTGTTGGAGGTTTAAGCCACTAAATGATATTTACTTACCTTGTATTAAGTGGGATCTGTGTTTTTAGATTTTATTGTCAACTGATTTCAAGTGTGCTTTGTTCTAATGGGACTAAATGCAATGAGTTTTTTTCACATAATATTCCACCACTTTATCACCTGTAATACTCAGCAATTCTCTTCCATGTGCCAATTGTCAATTCGTTTTCCACTCCAGCTTTTTATCTGAAAGTGTCCTCATACTCTACATAAGCATGTAATAGAACTTCTATTTCCAGTGGGGTGAAGTAGGACAACCATTATTTATTGCTGGTTGCTATGGTGAATTGTACAATCTGAGCTCATCATGGCTTTTTATAGGTGTCATGCACATGCTTAACTCGTGCATACCCAGAGTTGAACTTGATTGAACTAACTCAGATCAGCTGTTCTGGAACCAAATACTCAGATTATCTCATTTTAAGGTTCATCAACTGAGAGTCAAGGGTTATGCTCACTATATGTTAAACCCGCCCTCTGGAATATGCCAAGTGATTAGACACTTCTCCCTTCAGTGCTCCAACTGAATGTCGGCCCCCAAAATCCATGGATGTGCATTTCCAAGACAATGAACGATGAACCGGGTTAGACATTTCAGCTGGCGTCTCTTTTGCATAGTTGAAGCATACAAGACATTATAATATAAAATGGCATCAAATGAACAACATGCTTGATTAGAATTACTGGACTCACTTGTAAGAATAAAACATGTTGTTCTTGGTAATTCCACGTGTTATATTATCAGTTTTGCACCTCTTTATAATTTCCCTCCTTTTAGAATTCTGCCTTATATTGGTCTTGTTGAACCTTGAATTAGTGGAGAATTGAATTTAGTGGTATCATCATAAAGCTATGCACTTCCTAATTGTAGTGTCCATGTTCTGTTTCTTCAAACTGTCACCAACATTGCATACTGGCATATGGTCCAAACTTTAGATTCTTTGCTTTGACATTTCTCTTCACAACCTTACATGATTTGGAAATCATTTTGACATACATGAATTGTCAGCTGATTGGTTACATGCACTGACAGGTCAAAAGAGAAAAAAAAAAAAACTCAACCACAGGTATTTCCACCAAACTACTTTAAAACATCATTACTGCATTACTGTCTTTCAGTAGAAGGAGAAGAGAGTGATCTTTGAACGGCTGCAATCCACTTTTCATCCATTTTTTCTCACCAAGCTATGAAATGACAAGACTGATTAGCTGTTGCTGGTCGTTGACAGTAACAAGTGCAGCCTCTGTCAGTTTGACAAGTTGACAATCTTATTCGCCATCTGAACATCATCGGAAATTCTATGGTTGTCAAGACCACAGGAGGCAGAATTTGACAGGTTTATATTCTGATATTGTGCAGAATTAGATGCTCCCCTGCTGTCCAGCTACCGTTTGGAGACAAGAGAACATGGATTCAAAAAAATCTACGAAATATTGAGCTGTTAAATAAAAAAAGCAATCATCTAAACAAGTAATGGTAAAATATGAGAGAACACTGAAAACATCCCCAACGTCAAAAAGGAGACATATACACAACATGCAACACCAACACCTACGTATATATGCTCATCCGTACACTTATGATCGCACACACATCACATGAACAAAATGTCATGTCAAAGATACACAACCTAAATATGACAGCACATCCATGGAGCATAACAAGGCTTTGGGGTGATCTGTCTCTGACTCAATAAACTGATAATTTGGAGTAGCATGGGGTGGTGAGGGAGGTGAAGTCATGGTTCACTGGTCTGATTGGTTCAGATAGAGGCTGTCCACTCTCATTCAACAGTACCACATTGACTGGTCAGGGCAGAAATTACAGCTGATTGAGCTTGGAACTCGTCACTCCCTATTTCCTTTTTTTTGCATGCTGTCCCCCACGTTAATGCCTCCCCCAGTACTTACCACCGTTATATCCTTCAGAAAAATCTATGATTTTTTAGTGGAGTTGTGCACTCTGAACAGTGGTCTTATTTAAGTTAATATATTTAAATAGTTATTCAACATTTCAAAGCGAGAAAAAAAACATAGCCAGAAAATGCAGGAGAAAATGAAGTGACTGTTGTTTTTGGTATGTGTAAAATGTAACATCGTGACTATATTTGTCTAAATGTGTTTTACAATTCTACAATCTAAATTTAGAATGGCTGGATGTAGCTGAAACAAATCAGAAAATCTATAAACAGCCTCAGCAGGTTGTCAGAACGAAAAGTAAAAAAGAAATAGATTTAAAAAAAATCACCCTACCACATGCAAAAAAAAAAAAAAAAGAAAAAGTACCCTTGGAGCTTTGATTGCGCACCAATTTTGACTTATAAAGCACATTACCAACAGTTTATACAAATAAGACACGAGACAAACTCTTAATAACTTCTACATGCTTCTAAAATCATTGTGTAAAAGCAAAATTAGGTTGAATAATGGTAATTGGTAATGGTAATTAATTAGGGATGCCTCAAGCCGATCTCAAGCATCGGTATTGGGACCAATTATGTATTTTCTAACTGATCGGTATTGGCTAAACTGTCTTATGTATTGAGCCCCGATCCTTTGTTTTAATGTAGCATGGGTGTCATATATTACATTACATTTCATTTAGCTGACGCTTTTGTCCAAAGCGACTTACAATAAGTGTATTTCAATATATGGAGAGAACAGTTTGCAGCAGGATGCAGATATATATTCTGGCTAAAATGTGAGGCTAAAATTTGTGCAGTGCAAATTGGAAATGAGAGCAGCACAACAGCCACTTGCGATGTCTGCAATGCTGCACTTGGAGAGGTGATAGTAACAGAGCTGATACGACTAGTTTGACTAATGTCTCCCCTGTTTGGAGCAGGACACCACTTATCAATCAGTTTTGCCCTCTTTACAAGGCTGTGTTCTTATTTCACCGACGACGGACACTAGAAAACATTGCGGATTTAAATTACAGTTTAGAATACTGCAATGTTTATTTGAGACAAATGCTTGGTACTGATCAAACTTAAAGGCGTAAAGTTACATCCAAGCCATAAGGGGAGGTGTCTTCCTCATAAATTGCATTTAACCATCTATTATTAGTGAATAATTTCCCTCTATTTCAATGGCATTGATGCAGAAAATGAACTTCGTACCACATACAGACAAATGTTCTGATGAGATGTTTTCCTTTTAATTTTATATAGTTTAAACTCTTCGGGAAAATGTAAATGTCTCAACACTACAGTTTGTAATTTTCAGCACAAACCCAACCGAGCTCAACCTGATGGGATGGTTCAAGCTCAGATTTAATGAATGTAGTAGTTTGAGAGTGATTTGAAGTGCGCCCTTCACCCCATCTCCTCAAAAACCCATCACTCATCCAACGTCGCTCAACCTCTCTCTTGACCTACACTGATTACATTGCCCCTACATCGAATTTACATTGTTGCGCAGATAGGTTTTCATCACACAATGATACGTTCAAATAATCAATAGACAAAGCTTCAGTGGTGTTAATGAGCCAATAAGCTGGATGCCAAACAAAAAGAAGACACTTCAAAAATGGTCACGATCAACTGCAGATGTAGAGATCTCGTGCAGACGTCGTAGCGATGTACATGTGCTTTTTGGTAACTCCAGGACTGAATAGATTACACTGTTTTTTTATGTTTTAATAGTTGGTGTCACTTTTTTTTTTTTTTACCTTTAATATGCATTTAGAAACCGTCCTGTTAGCTAATGAAGTAATTGATTTAATTATTCAGCAGGATTCCTGCTGAATCTCAGTTGAGTCTTCACATGAATATAACTAAGGTATCCAGTTATTATTGTATTAAATCTCCAGTCAGAGGAATCCATACATACTTATACAAGACTATCCTTTTATTCATGTTTGGGTACTGCAGTGTTCAGTGAAGAACTCCGTCTATCCATCTGTCCAGAGGTTTGTGTTCATTCCCTCGTTCTCTGACTCTCCTCTGCAGGTTCGCTCTCCTCTCCACTGTACCAGCAGGTGTTTGCTGTTAATTAACAAGCTGACACGGCATATGTGGAGGTCGAGAGCTTGGTAGCATACTCATCTGCCATCTCACTGTGTATGAAAAAAAGGTAAAGGGCTCTGGGTTCCGGACCTGAGGGGTTAGTGAGTGGGAAATGCAACTGTGGGTTTGGTGTCCATACTGGAGAGGTCAGGGCAACATTGTGGCCAATTAGCAGCTCAACAAGAGAAAATTGTTTCCCTCTCTCAATGCAATCAGTGACATGTCAGTCTGCACCAAAACAACATGAAGCAGTGTGGATGAGAATGGCCAGCAGGCGAAGAAAAGCTGACAAGTTAAAACTCTCTTTTGGGAAATTACAAAGGTGAGTCCAGGTCAGTTAAGAGGTTCATTTCGGACATACTTCAGTTCCAAAGGAGGACGATGCTGCTGTCTACTCCTGTTCGAGTACAACATTGGACTTCACTCTCCCACTTTACACTGCACACCTTACAGTTGGGCCACATTGCCTGCGTTACGTATGCGTGCCAGTCACGAAACATCTTGGTTGTCATGATAGCACTCATGTTAGCAGCTTATAGCAGCCACGCAGCCTGCACGAGGCAGACCACGCATCGCTGCTGCGGCACATCTTCTAGAAATTTGGCATTCTGCCTATTATTCCTGAGACGAGAGCTATTCCCAGAAAAACTGGCCATTGACATCATACCAGCAATATTACATGAAACTGACACCTCTCTTTCTTTCTTAGCCACCCACCATCTGGATGAAAGTATGCCGAAGGACAGTAAACCTCGGTCCTAGACCCGGACAGTTGAATTCAAAATCCTCCTCCATCTTGGGGTGTCGGTCCCAGGAAACCGTCTCACTAGATAGGTCTTACGAGAATGCAGCATCCTCCACAATGGTGCATGACATGGGACCCGGTACACCCGACTTTGGCAAAAGGGCTGTCTGCCGGTATATTTAAAGTTTCAGAATACTTTATTAGAAGAATAGAGCTGGCATACACCATTGTTTGGCTTCCAAAGTCCTTCACCCGGACAAATATGAAGCGCTGGTCGGCATCTGCCAGTGGAAGGAGAAAAATGATTGTAGTTAATCCAACAGGAAAGATGATTTATCAAAAAAGAAAAGACAATTATATAAATGGATTTTAAAATAATTCAACTCTCATATGTGTGGACACGACTGGTTACTTTGATTAGTATCTCTATTCTCATTCTCATATGATGCAGTGACCTTCCTTACAGTCATTAGTGACAATGAAGGAAATCCAGTTCACTACCAGCTTCTCAAAATATCTGTCATCATCGAAAGTGACATCGTGGTCAGCCTCCCCAGACTTGCTGATGCCTCCCTGGTAATGTTTGGACGGATATATGCTCTCCATCTCAGTTACCCTCAAGCACTGACCAACACTTTTGAATTTACTCAGAAGATATTACTTGGTCTTGGAGACGGTAAACTGTCAGCCGAGTTGCAAACTCGATGATTCATGGGTGGAAATGTTTGAAAAAGGGTTTTCGGGTGAAGCATTGTTGAAGGCGTTTCTCCTCTACTGTATTTCACGCTGCTTTCCTTCTGTACATTGTCCCTGGTGAGTTGATGAGTCAGGATGACTGTTGGCATTTTAATAAAATATCTGAAAACAACAACCATTACTGCTATTAAAATGCCTGTAGTAAGTCTGCATTTATAGTTTACCCAATATGTACTTTTATTATTTTTAGTAAACTTGGTACCTTATTATTCTATTGTTACATTTTTTTATTATTATTGTAGCTTAAGTAAAATACTGCAGCCTGTGGAGGATGTACAAGGTGCAATGGATTTGAGAGTCATGGGAGAGGATGTGTTGGCAAGACCATCAGGACAGATCTCAAAATCTGCAACTTTAGTCTTTCAGGAGTTGATTGTTGTTTATAAAGTAAATTGAAAAGCATTCATCTACTTGTCTAGTAATTGTGCACATTTATTTTTGGAGGATTACTTTTCTTTTTGAAACACTAAGTTCTGAATTTGTCTTTGTTTAATGTTTATTTTTCTTCCAAATTAAAATTGAGATTCCCTGACAGTATTCTATATTTTCAACAATAGAAGTAATCCTGAGAAACCGCTCATACATAATAATAAAAAGTGCACGCAGTGTATGAGGCTTAGAGATTAAAAAGAGTTAAAGGCTTTTTCCTCCTGTTGAAAAGTAAGAGGCGGCCGCGAGCAGAGCAGAAACTCAAAAGGTGCAAAGATGCTACAACATTGTTATGAAATGGTATAATCAGCAGGCAACCTTAGAGGAGCGAAAGGGAGAAATATTGGCGGTTGAAGTTAACATAAGAGGAAAATATAAGACACTGACTTGTTCACCTAACATACTTCTTTTTTTGTTTATAAGAAATGGCATACATAACATGTTGTTTTGCTGTAGCTGCCAACAGAGCCAAAGAGCAGAACATATTTGGATTTGAAAACCATCCAGTCTGGCAACATTGCAAGCGTGCTATCTTGTGTCTTGATTTTGACTTGGGTGTGACCTCGCCAAATTGAAATTCAGAGTCGAACACAGCCACTAATGTTCAGCTCGGCCTCTTGCCTGTGGATATGTGACCTGCAATCCTACATACCACTGCTGTTAGGTAAAGATCTACTCTTAAGTTTTTAAGCAATAATAGTTAGGTAGAAAGATTGTAAACCAGAAATGTGAACGCTTGCACTTTATGTTGGAGTATGAGTTGGGTTTTTACTTTCTCATACCGCCCTGTGTGTCATCATGTGTCCCGTTTGTGGCAAAATTGTCTGCCTGTTAATAACATCCAACTGAAGTTACTGCTTTCCTGTTACATTTATATAAATGCGTAATAATTGGAGCATGTGGTTGAAAAAAAACTAAACTTTTTTGTTTTGCTATCAAAACATGAGCTCCAATACAGAGAGAGATGACACAAAGCAAGGTAAGCACACTGGGTCCCAATTGTCAAAGAAAAACAAACAAAGAAAACTGGGAACAAAAACAGCAGTCAAGCCAGACGATGGAAGCTGAAACAGGGACAACGAACTGAGAAGATGGGCAAAAATGACAAAAGAGGGGGACAACGAGGAACAGCTGAAACTGATCAGACTGATAACGTTGAGGGAGTGCAGGATATGGACCCAATAGCAACCACAGAGACAGGGATAGAATGCAGAAACTGCAGAGTCGGCGCTGTCGACCAACGGGGCAGTCCAGGCTGCTCGGGAGGAGCGGCTCCGTGCTCGGCGCCCGGAGCAGCAGGACAGCAGGGGGTCCACGGAGGGTCTCCGGAGGACCGACGCAGGACAGCAGGGTTTGTCGACTGAGTGGTCTCCGACAAAAGGTCAGAGCCGGACAGTGTAATGCGGGTCGAGAACTTAGCGGTAACGTGGTACGAGGCGAGCTGAGGGTACGGACCGACGAAGGTGGAGTTCAGGACCGGAGTAAATATACAACCAGGCGGTGATTTAGTGGAATCAGGTAGAGCTGTGCCAGCTGAGCAGGTGGTGGTAATTATTGTGACGTGTCTGGAGGAAGGCAGTGGAGAAAACCACACCCTCCAGACACAGACCAAAACACAGAGCATGTGGGAGACAAACACAAACAGGGGAATGACAGAGCACACAGGGGAAAGGAGAACGGGGTGAACAAAAGGGAAAAAAACCGCAGGGGCCGACAGAGATCCTGACGGATAATCACGCCGGCAGGAAAATAGGGCAGGGAGTGAAAAAAACTGAAATGAAAAGACATGTTAGAATTACAAAATAAACGAGGAACACGCTACAGCAGTCACTACGGGGACAGTGCCAGTTCTCTCTCTAGACACGGCCAAGGTCAAGCATACCATCAGTGATCTGAAGATGCACTGAAACTCAGGCATGGCTTCAGTGGTTGCAACACCGGAATCCTTCTGGTTCTGCAGTAATGATCATCAAAGCCTTTCCTTCTTATACACACAAACACATGCAAGTTGTCCACGGAAGAACAAGTGATAGGGACGTCACAATGTTATCACGCTGCTCTGTGGGACACATTATCATGTAAACAGGATGAAAGGCTAAACAGAAGACCACCTAAGTGACCCTCTTCCTCATTTAGCTACACTGGACTCGACTCCCCGGATTGGTGCGTTTGTCTTTCCCATTAGAGATCATCTCCGACCAACAGGCTCCTCCTCCTCCGCCTCTTATTCCCCTGTCAAACCATTTAGCCTGAGAATTACAGTTTAGCTGGAATTACACATTACGCGATAGGATTTTCACAGGGATGCCCTCAACTCTCAATTGAGACGCTGATTGTGCGTCGGCGGACATGCCCAACCCCACACACACACACACACACACACACACACACACACACACACACACACACACACACACACACACACACACACACACACACACACAACTCCAGTCATTTCACTTGAGAGCCTAAAGAGTCATTGGAATAATAACATGGTTCATTTTCAATCTGCCTCTTCTCTTCAGTCTGCTCGATGGTGCTGAAACGAGCTAACACATACACCCACATTCATTGTTTCAAATCCCCTCACGTAGGCTGCTATTTACATGCATGTGATAGGCATCGCAATGCAAACTTTCACACAAGATGGAATTCATCTGATTTAAACTCTCACAATCTGAAAATCCGGAGGAAAGGACAAAGTCAATTTAAATGTAATCTTCGGGTTGAGCTGATTTCTAGTGAACTCTGACATGTCAATTTGCATCGCTGATCTATAGCTGTGTCGGCAGTGCTGAGCTCTGATGGATAGCAATTCTGAAAAGGAGACAGCGGAACATGATCAATTTGAGGCACGTCAGATCGTGTGGTGAATGTGCGGTGAATCATAAAAGTATATGAGAGCAGCAGAGGCACATCGTTCGCTTGTGTCGCCCATCCATGTCTTTGAGATCGCGGTCTCGCTTTAATTATTTCCTTTCGTGTAATTTGTTTTGGTTGCTATGAACACCCCTCCCCTCCCCTCCTAGGGTCATGTGGTAAAAAAAAACAACAAACAACTATTTAGGTGAGAATCCGTGTGTCTGGACTAAGGAGAGGACCCAAACACAAGGCTGGTTGAAAACACCAGCTTTTATCATCTTTAGTGTGAGGAAGCAGAGGGTGGAGGGGTGGGGTGGGGGGGGGTTTGGGGTTTGGCCGGTGGGGGTTGAGAGGCAGACGATAAGTGGAAGACCAAGGAGCAGAGGAAGTAAAGCGGAGGGAGAGCTGGGCCGCACTCGCTGGCTGATCACAGCTCGACTGTGTGTTGATGTGAGTTGATGAGTGATGATGGGAAACAGGTGTGTGAGTAATCAGCAGGTAATCAGCAGCCAGGGAGCCGGGGAGGAGGAGGAGGAGGAGGAGGAGGAAGAGGAGGAGGAGGAGGAGGAGGAAGAGGAGGAGGAAGAGGATGAGGAGGAGGAGGAGGAAGAGGAGGAGGAGGAGGAGGAAGAGGAAGAGGAGGAGGAGGAGGAGGAGGAGGAGGAAGAGGAGGAGGAGGAAGAGGAAGAGGAAGAGGAGGAGGAGGAGGAGGAGGAGGAGGAAGAGGAGGAGGAAGAGGATGAGGAGGAGGAGGAGGAGGAGGAGGAAGAGGAGGAGCAAGAGGAGGAGGAAGAGGAGGAGGAGGAGGAAGAGGATGAGGAGGAGGAGGAGGAGGAAGAGGAGGAGGAAGAGGAGGAGGAGGAGGAAGAGGAGGAGGAGGAAGAGGAAGAGGAAGAGGAGGAGGAGGAGGAGGAGGAAGAGGAGGAGGAAGAGGAGGAAGAGGAGGAGGAGGACGAGGAGGAGGAAGAGGAAGAGGAGGGCAACACCCACTGCGGTACAAACACAGACAGACTGAAAGGGGAACGCAAGGAGGGCGGAAACAGTGTCGGGAGCGGTCGGAGAGAAAGAGATGCCGACAGCGAGGCTGCATTTTACAACGTTAAGCGCACAAAATGCGACTGCTCGTTCCCGCGTTTTCATGATGTTTTTTCCCCCCCCGCGTTTTAATTCATTACAACGTTCGCATTATTCATTCACGCGCATGAGATACGTTTATATAGCGAGAGACAGCACGGTACGACAGGCTTTAGGTCGAGCAGAGAAAGAAGCGTGCTCATGTCTTTTTTTTCTTCATGCGGTTATCTCGCTCCAAACACTTTGAATACATCCACTAGTAACCATGACGTTCTCCAGGCCTTTCCAGTTGACCAACTACAAAGTCAACAGCATCCTCAAAGTTAGCACATTGCCTATAATATAATCCATAAACTCTCATTCATTCGTCAACTACTTTTTTACTAACAAGAATCCCTGGCAAAGCAAATGTTAGTGACATGTCTTGATATATATCATCTCCAAACTAAAGTAAAGCTTAATTAGAGATTTTCTACCCAAAGCTATCACGGCAAGGATTTAAGCAGGTGCCACTGCCAGAAGTAATTATATAATTTGTGCGATCAAAATAAATAAATAACAGGTTGTATCTCGTGCACGCGCAATAGCATTTTGTGCGCTCAATGTAGTAAGACATGGCCTCAACATAAATATTATTTTTACACTATATGGCCACTGCAGGGCTCCATTGCAATGACACCATGGGAACAAATTAAAAAAACGTTGACCAAACATTGACCGGCTTCCAAATGATTAACATGTATTACTGTAGTTGACTCAGTTAGTGATGTCAACTACATACTCAGTAATTTACAAATTACTTGTCAGATGTTTAGTAAGATCAGGAATTTGAATCCATAAGCTGATTTTTGTGTTATTTATTCTAAAATGGCCCATTTTGCATCATTTATTTATATATGTATCGTGATTCTTCCTTTTTAGGATGCTATATTTTTTCAAACCACTCACCCGATGTGTTTACTTCTTGCCTTCTTGTCTTTGCGTGCTCGTTTCATCGCTACCTGTGTCATATGTCCTTGTTCTTTGATCTTCTGGTTTGTAGACATCAGTTTGAGCCTTGGTTTTGTTGTTGCCTGCTCCTTCCCTTTTTGTAACTGTTCGTCAGCTTTTGAAACCCCAGCTCGCCTTCTGTTTCTACATCCTGTGTTGTGCGTTTGGGCCTTGTCCACCGTGTAAATGTTTGTTTTGGTAGATTCATCTCGTGAAAAACGTGAGTCTAATTTTATAACATTGTCTACATTTTGAACCAGGCTGTGTTTGCTCCAAATCCACCGGCGCTGGTCCTGTCTCTCAGTGCAGTCCAGGAACACTGTTTTGTACTTACAAACACAGATCTTAGCACGTTTCTCTCCGACTTTTCAACACATCTCAGACCGCTCAAAATCAAAACAGGGTAAAAAGGAGAGGTAAATATAAATGGACAAGTTCTCATCTCCTTTTTAAAAGACAGTAGATAAAGTATCCATCCCCACTCACAGGCACTGACCTGCTGCAACACTTTATGGTATGACAGGGACTTTATAAAACTGAGGGCATCCACCCACATACTGCAAGCTTGTTGGCAAGCAGAGAGACATGTAGAGGTGAAAATGAAGAATTACATGATTTGTATTATATTGTTCAGTTCAGTTTAAAGATTCAGTCATTGACTATGTAGCTCAGTCAGTGGCTATGATGATTCAGTGACTCAGCAAAGTTAAAGATTCAGTGGTAAAACATTCAACTGGTAGTTGCAAGCAGACGTGCATGTTTAATATCAATCCGTGCATATCTGCGTTATGTGTTCCCAAACACAGAGCAAAGCTGTCTCTTTCTGTGACGGTCTGTGTGTGTGTGTGTGTGTGTGTGTGTGTGTGTGTGTGTGTGTGTGTGTGTGTGTGTGTGTGTGTGTGTGTGTGTGTGTGTGTGTATGTGTGTGTGTGTGTGTGTGTGTGTGATAGACTGTGCACATGCAGTATGTGCATGAGTCAGTGCATCTGTCTCTGCCAGCAGGGATACAGCGGCCATCAGTCTAACAATTGTCTCCCCGTCGACGTTGGCTGCAGATGGAAGAAGCTGATGTGCCAGACCTCGCACATGCCGGGCTCCTTCACACAGCTCATTTTTTTCAGCACCTTCACCCATTGTCCCCTCCTGCACTGGGCTGAATGTGGCTTTGGTGTATGAGCTTTACGTTAAGCCTGAGCCCGAGACAGGCGGAAATCAGGGTGGTAATTGCAAGTCGCGCTGTGCGGCCACCTCCTTTTTCTGCCCTTGATGGTCTTTTATTGTGCTGCACACTGCAGACGGAGAGGAAACACACGTGTAGCCGATTCATTGATTAATTGGCTATCTATGGCTCTATGTGGCCTAAATACATTCCTTAATGGGAATATGAATTAAATGGAGAGCGTTCTTATCTTACTATTGCACTGTAAATTCTATCGAGTGGACACATATTTTGTCGAGGACGTGCATGGAGTTTACTTCAATTCCACCATAACTAAAACTACTTTTAGTACTTCTCCTAACAAATTACAGCAGTGTGTACAACTCCTCGCCCGTTTACTGCCTCTCCATTTGCCACTTCGACATGAGAAGTTTAGAATTGGAAAACAAATTACTTGTAAATTTTCTATTACATTCTTATGACTAAACTGTGTGTAGGAACAGCACGTTTTTCAAAAGGGACTAATTTAGTGGTTATCACATTATGTTCTAATCCACTGTTGGACCTGCTAAATCACAGATGGTTGGATTGCAGTTGGTCGTGAAATAAGATAGTGGGTTGGATTCTCTACTTGAAATTATTTTTCCGAAGAAAATATCTTCAACTGACTCAGTGAGTAAATGAGCCAGACCAAAGTCTGTGAAGAGTGACATTTATATGTCAGATCACTTGTTACTGAAGCTGTGTGCCAGTTAACATCTAATGGTGACAACCCCTCATTAAACATTCCTTAAGAAAGGTACTGAAACTCACTGCAGTTGGTCTCTCCTGAAGTGGCAGGTACAATGACTTTAATGTCAGATGTTTACTGTGCACCATGAAATCTGTTCTCACACACACACACACAACACACACATATTGTTTTTTTATGCACTACAAGGACACTGCTGCCCAAACCAGTCTGTCGGGTGTATCAGTAGTTAGTACCCCCTTCTATCTCCATTGAATAGCTCAGCTGAATCACTTTCAGTATAAACTCATACTCTAATGCTCTGCGAGACAACAGCAATCATAACTAGAAACAAGACTAGAAAGAAACAACAGTAGTGGCTTCCTTCTAAATGCCCCAAAAATAAATATACCACAAGAAAATACATTCAGTGCAATTACTCAACTGTACAGTCACTTCACAAATAGCTTAATTCACTGGGAGCTAACATTCGGGAACAATGTATCTTCATAAACCTCATTTTATGAGCTCATGCTGGTTTTTAAAAGGAAAAATAATCAACTTCTACATGAACACATGAAAGCAAAATAAAAGAAACAGCTTGCTGGAAAAATCAGACTTGCTAGCTGTACAATAAAACAATTATCAGAAACAGTTGAAAAAAAACCTCTGACCCTCCTGGCTACATTCAAAAAACAAAACTCAAAGGTAAAAACTTGACAGTTCACATATTTATGAGTACAATAGATGATTAGATACATAAACCCTGACGATTATAGAAAATGGTACTGACTTTAATAAGCTCATTCATCTCAGAGGAGGGTGATACAAGTCGTCCACTTTAGTGTTGGCAGGATCAGAGTCAGGGTGAAAATTGTTCTCTTTGTGATGTATGTTCATCACCCATGTCTGGTAATAGCAGAGCAACTTTATTTCATACCCTTTTACCCTTAATATTCACCAGACTGAAATGTGCAATTTCTATTCATCCTTTGTGAGTGGGACTGTAATATTCTGACGTAGGACAGGAGTGTCCCTCTCTTAGAAGCCTTTTAGTTGCATCTTTGCAGCCTCTCCCCACGTTCTCAGTTAAACTGTATACTTCCTGCCAGAGTTCTTTGCAGAGTTCCCCAGACTTGTGCTAATGGCTGACTTCATCTTCTCACTGTGTTCTGTTATTAGAGCTCTGCCGTGTATGATGTTACATATTTTTTGCAATGCGTGACCACATTTAAGAGGAAGACTTGTTTGGTAGAAGTGCTTTACTTGCTTACATGCTCGTGACTGCTTGGAAAACCACATGAAAATTTCCATAAAATGTGCTGTGCTGCTTGCATCTTTACACAATGACCTTCTTGGCAGTGTCTGCTTTTATTAATTTCTGAAGCAGATCTGACTCAATGTAGGATACTTTAATTTTCCGTACTTGTGAGAGATGTTGTGAATGCCCTATATTTTGAAGGTTCTCATGTGCGTCCTCATCTGACATTAATTTTTTCACTTGAAATTTGTTCTTCAGCATTCTAAAAAGGAAATAATATTACTACATTTGGTCCTTTTTTTTAAAAAAGTGCATAGCTATTAGGATAATTTCAGTGGCATATGTACCAATCTCACGAATCAGGACAGAGAATATGAACATTAAGACAGTGCATGTGCTTTAATCTTTATGTATTTACATGCATTCAAAGGGTTAAATTATGCATTTCAGAAAAAGAAAAATGTCAAATTTTAAACATTTATTTACATTTTTTTTTTTAAATCTTAAAAACGAATGTATACTTCCGTAGAGTAATCACACATTTTGACTCTCAGAGGAAGTAGTTAACACTAAATGGCAGTTCTGGCCCTCTGGAAAATAGAATTAACATAATTGTTTTGGGAACTGGTTTGAATATATTAAGTTAAGTTCGTTTTTCTTGGAGCAGAGTTTCCATTAATGGATACTGCTGAACCAAAACATTTAAAAAGGGTAAGTCCAATTGAAACTACCATATTACTGAAATGGAAAAACAACTCTGTAATAATTTAAGGGTATATTGCAAAGCATTAATACAAAAAATAACAACAAGAACAATATTCCCTCTTATATCCTGCACTTCCAGCTAAAAGTACAAAATAGTCCACTACAGCTGTCACGTTGACCCAAGTGTGATACTACTGATGAGACCAAGTCATGTTGGCAGTTGGCAAAAACAGTGGTTATGAAGTTATGTTATGAATATTAAATTAAACTTTACTGGATTAAGTGAATAAAAATGTAGTCCAAAACGTTGTTGTACAGGTCTGGAGTGTTGTCTCTTCTAGCTGTTTTCCAGACTCATGAAAATCATGCCAGGGACATTATGAGGGTCTGTAATGTTGATTCTATTAAGTTTTGCAATATAGCGTTCAATATCATTGCAATTAAAGTGCCCAGTGAATTCTGATGGCTTAACACAACGCTGGCACCATTCATTTTTCAATTTTTTTTTTAAACAAACAGGGGCTTGTGATGTACAGAACTCTATACTGGACCATTTCCAAAATGCATTGTCCCCACTATTCAGTAGCACTCAAAATAATGGCAAAATATTGTCTAGGTTGCAAAGGCAGACGTTTCTCTTTTAGCAAGATATTTGTCCGTCCAAACTACATGTCGAATTGTTGGAAAGCCTCAGAAACCACCTCTCTGAATTGGCCAGCTGTTTGGTAAGCTCTTATTTGTCATGTGTTACTCAACTATTTGTAGCACTTCCATAGAATGTATATTAAAGTGGACGTAGTGAAGTTAATGCAGAAGTGCAATACTACCGAGGGCTGCTTGGGGTTAGCTACTAAAAGTGTCTAGCTTCAAAGACTCCAATTCAAATTCTCTCATGAAATACAATCTTCTGGTTTTCAAAAAACCAAGATGACTTCAAAACAGCAGTTCACAAACTAATGGGTGATGTCATGGTTGGTTGTCACTACAGCACTTCTTATGTGTCCAACCCAATACAACACCATTGTTGCCCCCCCTGGGGAGACCGTCTGAAAATGTGAACGTTATACCCATTGTTAAACACTCTCAAATGACCAGCAGCTTTTCACCCTACCTTCCAGTCTGGTTGATCAAAATAACTATAAACATATCTGATTCTTGATGTGGTCAGGTGACACATTTGAAGAACTAGAACCTTACCCTAACAGACAGAACAGACACTCCCTATCTGATGTCAGAAAGATGTTGTCGAAAACAAGTTTTAACAGTAACCTGTGTGGCTTCTTTCCAATCAACGCCACCCTTTACAGGCTACACTTTTAACAAGCAGCATGTTCAGGTTGCATTAGCAGTAATTTAGCTCTAATGTGGCAGAAAAGCAAACAAACAGACTTAATGAGATAAAATTACTTTGAATGATCCTCTTTTCGCATAAATCCCTTTTTATGTATGACGCTAATTTGAATCCACTGTGGAACTGTGGTTTTCACACCAACAATGATGACTACTTCATTTAGAAGAGGAATAACTTATGAATTTAAATACAAAGCCTGATCGTGAGTATTATTATAAGGATTAAAATGTTAATACATTCAGTATTGATGGAACAGATTGTGTTGCTGCAGCTTGTTTTTTTTTATTAATTACTGGTCTAGTTTTTATGATTAAACACTAAAAGAGAGTATTGCTGCCAGCAGTATGAGGTTACGCATTCATTCATGTATTTAACCTCTGATTTCACTTTTCCTTCATTTAGCCAAATAGTCACAGATCTAATTCCACCTACCCTCATTTTCAATATCAGCCATTTATCCATCATTCTTTCTTGTTTTATCTGCACACACACTCATGTTTGATCAATTTCATTTGATCTGACTCTCACTACAAGTGATTAAATTCGTTTGGACACTCAGACTTCTGAGCCTGCTGTTAGTTCAGAGTGTTGCTGTCCCAGGATATCTCCAGGTGTGTGAGTGTGTGGAGTGGTCTCAGGTGTGGGGTTTGCTTCATGCCAGTTTTTTGTGATGGCTTGGCACAGACTCAAGCAGCCCCCTAGATTGCATGAGCTTGGTCTTCATGAATAACAGATTTGGTTTTGCTGGAAGATTTTTTTTAAAGTGAATTTACTCAACTAGGGCTTAATCTTTTTACTCCTCCAGAACTAACTAACTTTACTCGCATGTATTTGCATGTTACGTTTCCTACATACACGTGTGCAAATGAATGAACAAAAGTTTGTGCAAAACATTAAACTATGTGTAAACAAGAGTATGTGCAAAAAGCTTAAAATATTTATATTTTTTTAAACTATGGAGCGAGTCTAAGTCAGGATGAATTGGGCCATGCTACCTCGCCACAAGCCTACCCAGGATGGTCAAGTGGCCTTCCTGAAAGTCAGTGTGCTGGCGGCTTCCCTCTGTAGCCTCTGCCCACTGCTGCTCCCGTTCTTCAGACTCTCTCTGTCTGTTCTTTCCTCATACTAATAAGGTCTTGTAATTGAGTGTTGCTCTGCCTGCGGTTCTCCTCCACCAACTCCAGCATCTCCTTTACTAGACGCAGGACACTGGAGTCATCCTTTTTTCTCTTTCTTCCCCCCCAAAAAGGGGGGAATAGTTGAAATATCATTTTTATATTTTAGTGTGCCGTTTTTTAAAATATTTTAAATTATATTATTCTATTTAGAGCCTATACGGTTATTGCAAACTACAATTCCCGCTGCCAACGGCCTCCAGAAACACATGCAGCTGCTGAGTCCTTTGTTCTGGTATTACAGTGTGTGCCGGACTGTGGCCAAGAATCACGTCTAGTGTCCAATACCACTTGCTGATTTTTGGGTCCGACCCATTCTGATTGTTGTGATCTTTTTTCTTCTAATCTTGTTTTAATTTCTTGGGTTTTCTCACAGCACTCCTTTGCTGTGTAGTGCAACCCCAAAGCACCAAGCTGGTTGGAGAAGCATGTGGAGATTTTTATATTTCTCTTTGATTAATCAAAATAACACTGAATCACGGGAGATGCAGATACGCTTAAAAAAGTTGGATTTCATTGTTGGTCCATTTCTCCGTAGTGTGAGCCTCCATTTGAAACTGTTTCCTCAACTTTTTAAAGGACTACGCTTGTAGCTGTAGTTTACCTGGCTTACTGTTTACAGGAGGTTTTAAACATGGCGGTTGCCTGTGCTCCATTGGCTTAAGTGTTCGATCAATCAGTACCTACAGGGGAAGGAGCTAAAAAAAAAGTATCTCAAAATAGAGTTATATGTATTGTGAAATGCAATATGCATACAATTGGGACATACTAATTTGTCATAAAAATGTGCTTTGAACTTTGATCCTCTTGGTCATATTTGTCATGATCCATAGCTTTTCATTTTAAGTAAAAGGAAAAAGGATGCAGTTTGGAACAAGTGGTACACTTTATGTTACACTTCTTCATACATCTTCTGTTTTTTCTACATTTTGTGAAATGTAGCCGGAGCATTGGTGCCACAAACGTTCTGTGTGGCTCAGTCGATGCGAGGTAACTTCCGCTGTCCAGAGAAGCATGCTGACTTGCATACTGCAAAATACAACCAAATGCAGTAGGATATCCTGGTATTTTTGGCATGGTACATTTCACGTTTTATGTATTTGGACATACTAAATATTTGTCTGGCATACTAAGTAATATCGTAGTACCGGTATTCAAATGCGCAGTACACTTAGAATAGGCACAAGACCAAAACCATATCAGTAGTAACCCAGTTTTTGTCCACAATGTCAAAGTCACTGCACAGCCCAGTGGGATCCTGGTCAAAGGTCAACAATTCCTCCATGCGCATTTACATCCATAGCATGTTTGACCTTTTTATTTACTCTGTAAAACAAAATTAATGAGAATAAAATTTCAATAATAGTAGAATCAAACATCCACAATGATGCGGAGCACAGACAGATTGGAATCATATTGGAAATCTCATTTTGTGGAAAGAAGTTGCCAAACCTGCCCAGTGAATACGCTACTAAGAAAACCTAGAATACTATTGTATCTTATTCAGTTTGAATCTGTTTGGTTTCTGGAGCTTTGGGCAAATATATAATTAGAAGGCCCTGTGGTCACAGTACTTGATAGGTACCTGAAAGAAACATGATGCACATAGAACAGAGGGAGGGGACCATAACTCATTTTTTGCCGCAGAGCCCCCTGTTGCTTTAATTCAGCCATGCTTACAAATGTAAATGTATTATTTTTCTGACTAAAGAGACATTATACAGGTGTGATTGCAGAATGGGTTTCATAATATTCTCTTCCTTTGTTGGTATATATGAGAAAATGTTCTACTGCTTTGTTCTCTGGGCACCAAGAAATGAGCAGAAAATAGAGTTAGAATGAATTTCTATTTGGGTTTATATGATAGCAAGTTGTATCACATATATTTCACTAATGACATTTCTTTCAGAGTTGGCAGCTCTTTACTGTAATGGCCCAACCCTGGGTGAGATCAGAGAGAAAAACAAGGATGAAAGGAAGAGAGTGGCATCAGGGAGAAGAGTGGATGGGCTGAATATGGATTTCAAATGTAACTGAGGTTGGATGCAAATATGGGGAGCTAAATAGGAAATGTAAGAAATAAAGAAACAAGAATGCAGACATTGAAGCAACACTGGTGAAGGGTCTCGATGAGCTCCATACAGTTGTATGCAGAAATAAGAGGGAACAATCCCGACACCAAGCAGACATTAACAAATGAGGCTTTCTTCAAGTGTTTACACATTTTATTAACTTAGAACAAAATAAATAACTGTAGCATGTGCAAAGGTTTGGCATGAGGTATGTGCAAACCTGATTGAGGCTATAAATATATGTCAAAGTGCTTCCAGCCTGCAAGTTCAACTCTCTGAGATGTCAGTATGAAATTGGTGTCATGGGGATTTGCTGAAAGTCGATCTGGAAGAGCAAATAAAACTGCACGTCTGCAATTTGCAGAAAAACGAAGCAAAACGCCTGTATTGCTGCAAGGATGGTGCTCTGTTTCACTGTGTAATGATGCACAATGGGGTCTACGTGAAAGAGTCATCAAAAGGAAACCATACCTGAAACCTCAGTATAAAAGTCAAGTCTGGCCACATTCATCAATGGTATGTTTGGAGAAAATGGTTGTGTAGGGTGGTTGTGCCAGTGGTGCAGAAAAGACCCTGCAAATACAGGGGAGAAGGGATTCCACGAAATATCAGCAAATTCTAAATGCAAATGTCTTACAGTCAGTCAAGGAAGGGAAATATAAAGTTTGTGGAGTGGAAATCAGAGTCCCCTGATTTGAACATTACTGAGGGTCAATCTTATGATGTGATAGACATAACGTGTAGACTTTGTCAGCATCAGTGGCCTTTAGTTTCAGAGGCAAGGCTAAACGTCTGTACCACTGCTTTCTACCTAATAATAGTGATTTCTTCCAAATGGGTTTATGTGCTCTCAATAGGTATAATTTGTGCAATATTCTACTGTGCACCATGGAGGCTTGGTGGTAAAGTCTTTCTGAAAAGGATTTTGTGCAGTTCTTTTGTAAAACACATTTCTCTCAGGCTGTTTATCTTGTCAACGTACATTGAAAGATGCATTATTGTGATTAACATAATGGTGGTGATGCATCCACGTCCCTCACATATGAATGATTTGACTGTTTTCAATGGAGCTCAGCTCCCACTGGCTCCTAGATAATGGAAACCCAGCAGCAGTTGTTAGCATGTTAACTAATCAATACAAATCAGAATGTTCAGACAAAACATTTGATCCTAAACTTAACTAAACTTAAAATTGTGGTGAGGAATCTAATTGGCATCACAAAATTAGTTGTAGGATGTTGTGGGAGGATTTTGATTCTATAGCAATCCATCCATTGGGCTTCGACTCAGAACCACAAATGCCAACCTCATGGTGGGTCTAGAGGAAAAATTATCTGATCACCAGAGTCAGTGTAGGACTCATCCTCAGATAAACATATATATAATAATTCAATTGTAGCTGTTAACATATTTCAGTGTGGACCAAAGTATTGGACTGACTACTTTTGCTTTGAAGAAAATAAAGTAATTAACATAATGTTTGCAGAGCTAGAAAAAAAATGAATGTTGGTGTTTGACATTCCATTCCTAACTACTTGTGTCATATTACAGTAGCATCTTCCATTGAAATTAACTTTGCTCAAGTCACAGATGTTCAGTTTTTGAGATCCCATGTTTTAAACAATCCCCAAAAACTTCTTCATGTTACAGAATCAAGTGACCAAAGCAGGTTGCAGAGTTTTTCAAATCCAGCACGAGTTCCAAAGCAGTCAGAGTTTTTGAGGGTAGAAAGACAATTATTAAACATGAAGCAATAACCCAAATCTTCTGTTCACAATCTACAGTTGCGTATCTATCCGGGAGATTATGTCCCAGGGTTTCACTTTGGATTAAGTAAAGCAGAAAAGACAGCAGAGATGATTTCTTATTGTGTGTGGACACCGGGGTGGGACAGTTTAGAAATCTGTCTGCTGAGCTGGTGGTAAACACCGGCAGCTGTCTTCATAGTTATTTAATTTTCTTCCAGGGAAATGAATTTTATATCAAAGCAGTATAAACCTGCATGAATAATTACAGACAGAGATTGTTCTAGATCTCTCAACACGGCAGCTTAAATAAGACAGACAAAGTACCTGAAATGTACAGGTCACCAGCGTGTGCAATAATGGTACATTGAATAGTGCAAGGTGTAGAAACTTTGCAGTTAGTTTATCTTTGGATAAGAAGGAGAAAATGTTAAAAAGCAGGTATTTAAAGATTCACAACACCTGCTACTTAATTAGCTAACTGGGTCACACAGGTGTATCTTATATGCTTCATACTTCATTGTTACATCTATACTAAAAAGCAAACACAAACTAATGTTAGAGCACCATCTGAGCCAGAGCCACATGCTTTAATGTTGAAGTCATAACACCCCATCATTAATAGTTGAACACGATACATGTATCACAATGATGCATTTATTTGGAGCAGTTCTGCAGCAGGCTAAAGGATTTTCCTCATTTCCAAGTAACTCTTTCAAAAATGTCAATCTCCAGGGCCCCACTAGTGTCTCCTATCTGGATAAAACCCATATAGCATTCAAAATACTTTAATTTACTCTTGAATCTTCTTTGGACAGATTACAAATTTGATCAAAATCTGTTTTTAGTTTTTCCCAGGCAACGTGCAGATCAGGGTCCGCTCGACTAAAGCCTTAAAACTGAGACCTAAACCCGGCACATGCCCACACTTTTCAGGCCACCCGGGGCCTCGTATAAAAGATTGCACAGCTTTCATACTCAAAATGGCGTACTCAAAAATCTTAAAAAGAACATAGACAAACAATGTTTCTCATTTCAAAATCATCTCAAACCAGGCATACATCAGGTGCTGCTCACCTTTCATTGATACATCACAATCAATATGAAATTGACCACAGGTGAATCCCCGCCTTGAATCCTTCCATAAATTACTATGCAAATGACTATAAATAGATTCCTGTGGTCACCTGTGCACCAGTGCATTTGCCCACCTGACACTGTTTCCTTCCCAGGGAAATGAAGCTATGCCACTCAGCTCCTGTGCATCCTGGATGTGTATGAGCCTCAGCAAGAACAAATCCATCTTCTTGCTTTGGAAACTGTTTTTCATACATTGAAAAAATCTCAACATGCAACTCGAGCACACAGAATACAGACGGCTGCTGTCCAGCCTCAAACACAAGTAACTTAAAATGTAATGTAAAGCTGATGAGCCATGATTTTAGTGGCAAATGCAGACCTTCAACATGGTCAACATGCAACAGTGTAATCAGAGTGGTCACGATGACAATGCTCAGAAAAGGAGCTGTGGACCAAGGTCAGAGGTCACAAGGTTTATACAAATGATATTCCAATAACCTTCTAAAAATCATTTGGAATTTTTAAAAACTCCCATTTTTGCAAGGTTTCGCTTTATATTGTATCCGTCACTGGCTGGCTCACCAATCCTAATGTGTCTTGGCTATGTTAAATCTTTTCCCAATTCCCAGTTGCTGAACTCTTTCAACTCCAGGACAGAAGGTAGTAGTAATGCACCTGGAGCTTCTGGTAAATAACACCAGAAGAAACATTATTTTTCCACCTCTGTTTAGATAAAACAATTTCTCAAGCTCGCTGACAATTATCCAGCAGAAACACATGGATTAATCATATTTATGAACAATCAGTCAGACATAATTTTGATTGTCTTCAGGGGCTCTCACTCAAGTTGCTGCCTCACCCATTCAGATCACTGCTCTTCCACCCACATATGTCATCAGGGATCAAACGCTCTGTGCTCCTCCGGTACGATCAGATGTGTTGAATCTTTTAGTGGCTGCTTTTTCCTGTCGCTTTAATGAGGGAGAAAGAGAAAAGACATCAACTTAGGTGAACTTTTGCTGCTATTATCCAAGGGTGCAGTCTGCGTAGAGACCATTTCCACAGTCTGTTGTCAAACTCTGTTTGAGGAATGGATATATTTACACCTTTTGGTTGGTCATATTCCGAAAGAAAAATGAAAAACTGAAAAAAAAAAAGAAACACCTAAAATACAGGGCTAGTGAAATTTCACAGTGTGCAGTATGGCTATTTACCTTCTAAGCCAAGTAGCTTATAAAATGCTCCACCGACTGAAACTACCATTCACAGTGGGCTTGAAAAAGCTGGGTGCCTTTAAGCACATCGAGTTAACGTCCACACATACTGTACTAAACCACTTGGCTGTGCAATATAAGAGGTGTCAGAGGCAATGTTTGTGCAGCTACAAGAAATCACCAGCGTAGTGTTTTGCTTGCATCTAAGGGCAGCGACTCCATATGAGTTGCTGCAGGGGAAAAGCTTTACATTTTCCTTTTGCATCTTTAGTGCAGGAACACCATTACTTGGTACGCAAGAGTAGCTCCAATGGCCCTTCAATAATAGAAATTGGGCGCAAAGGAGCAACCTAACATAAAGGAGAATATAGGATCACAACTGTGTTGCATGATAACAACAATTACCCAATCATAAACCTATACACTATCATTAACTTATAAAGCAGCAGTGAGTGGGTTTTTGTTTGTCATGGTGTGTTTGATGGTCACTGCATTGAAGTCAGAGAAAAATTAGAAGCTGTATGAAAAGAAACCAAGTTAAATGTGCCGATTTTTTTTAAAAGGCTTTTCTGAGTTGTGCTCTTCTTCATCTGGTCCTTTGATGGAGTAGCTGTGTGGATGCTTTGGTCAAATATGCCCTTAGGTGGATAGCATATGTTTTTTTCAGAAGCATGGAGGTACAAATCTATATTAGTAAATTAGAAAAGTTCATTTTTCAAGTTAAACACAAGGTGAAAACATTTCATGAAAAAAAAAAATAACGTTCGGCCCTCGGGCAAAGTTTTTCATTCGGCCTGATCTAATTTCACTCACATGTCCCTAACAATTATTCCAGATATTATCATCCATACTACTGACAATAGAATTGACACAACCTTGAAGAACAAAACAGGAAAAACGTTAAGCACACAACATTTTGAAAGAACTTCAGGAGTCTGACTTTCGTTGAAAAGCTATCTCACTTTTATATGACACTAGAATGACATTTAAGAAAACAGAAAAAAAACAAACTAAAAACATGCATTTTGTGAAACAAAATATCGGGTTGAGGAGATGAAGGGAAAAAGAGAGAATACACACTCTGGAATACATGAATACATCATCCTTTCAGTGACCTTTGAATCATGTTGACATTTGAATCTAATACATGAATTCATAAATATAATCTTCTCTCACCATATTGCCTATCTATACGAGTCTCATACATCTAACTGTACATCTACTGTAGCATATTGCATATCTCGAATTGAGGTGGGGTAGTCAATAATCATTTAATACTCTAGCTTCCCTGTGGAAGGAAGATAATACAATTGAAAGAGAATAAGGAGAGGATGAAGACAAAGTAGAGAAATAGATAAATACTGAGGTTTCTACTGTCTCACCTCAAACAACTACAGAAACATCCCGCAGTGTTTTGACGTTGACATCTTTGTATATTTGTGGCTGTCTGTGTGTGTGTGTGATAACGTGTGCGTCATTGTGTGTGGTGTGTCCACTATATGATGCTGTGTCTGCGTGCATATAGGTCCACCTGAGGTCTACCTGGTTGGGATTTCAAAGATTGTGATACAACTATATTATATGATGGGTCTTCACAATTTGTCAAAGTGACAAACAAGTGCTCAAAGTCACAAACTACATCATTTTGGACCACATTGCTTGCCATAGCATTGGCTACTTTCTAAAATCTTGCTACACTCAAGCAGACCTGAGTCAAATATTTCTTTTGGTTTGATGCAGCAAACCAAAACTGTTCTGACTTCCTTGTAATCTGACTGGACATAGAGGACCATACAGCACGGGTTTCTAATGCACACGTTTGGCATCCTGCTCTGCTGAGTTACACTTGAAGTACATGTATATGAGCAAATATCTGCTCTGAAGAGTTGCATTGGGGCTTCTTGGTGACTATAACAAGGGACGGGCAGGTGACATAAAAACTATATCTCAATTAGCCCTGCGCCAGGGCACTCATACATGGGCTTATACAGATGACATGGAACTCAAGATGTGGCTCTGCTAAAGCAGTGCCAATTTAAAGACAGGGGAATGTGTTCAAACTACGACATAGCAAGGTTACACTAACAATTAATAGAGCTTAAAGTTTTGTTATTCTTTAGGGTGCTTCCACACGTGCTACTCTGTACCGTACTTGAACATGTCAGAGCCCATAGTCTAGTACAGCATGTTGCGGACAGATCGATCGTACCTAATCAGGAAGGGCTCTTACACACTAACCCCCAGTAACAAATCGTAGTTAATATAGATACACAGGACTATGATATCAGTAGTTTATTTTATGGTAACCTGCTGTAATTTGCTGTTCTCTTTTGCTCTCCAAGCATACAGTATGCCTCTTTCTTTACATTATTCCTTGGATACTGCCACCAGCAACCTACTCAATGTTTATTATTTTGTATTTCATTGTAGCTCAATGCTGTGCTTTTTTTATGTCTTTCTATGCTGTTCTTTTCTCTCTCCAATCACCCCAACTGTTTGAGGCAGAGGGTCACCCGCCTCTGACTCTGGTTCCGTCCGAGGTTTATTCCTGTTAAAAGGGAGTTTTTCCCTCCTGATGTCACAGGTTTTATACCTGAAGTTTTTTCGAGAGTTCTTTCTTCAAGCTATCACTCGTGGGAATTGTTAAATTGCTGGGTTCCTCTCTATTATTGTAGTTGAGCTTCTGTTGTAAGGACTTAACAGTGACAGGTGCCCTAAGGTGACTTATATTGTGAATTGGTGCTATGTAAATACAATTAAATTGAAAGTGATTTCATCATTTTAACTTCACTTTTGAGAAATCTTGTTTTTTTTCTCTCCTGCTGTGGTAAACAGCTGACAATACTTCAATATTAATGTTTTATTCAGTGGTCAGCATGGTGTTGGGATGGCAGTAAATTGAGTTTGGTAAGAATCTTTGAAAAAAGAAAAGAAATCAGTCAGCATAATCTCAGCAATGACAAAAACGGTTACAGTGCCCTGTGGCAGGGTTGATCCCTAGGTAGTGAGCATGTCAGTGGAAAATTACTCACTGAAATATTTTGATAGAGGAACATTCTCAGCAGCATCTTTGAGCCACTTGGGAAAGGAAACAAACACTTATTTTCTTCATCTGCAGAGACTTATTAAGTTTGTTAGCTCTTTTGCAGTTTGTAGGCAGAGCTACATATTGTTCAACTATCAATATTCATCTGCAAGTTGTATTCAACAACTGTCTGATAGATGCTGTTAGTGTGTTGCACTGAGGGAGAAGCTGAAGAATTCAGCAAAAATCGCATTGCATCAATGTGCTTTTTATATTGAATTTTTTTTTTCATGCTTTGTTTCCCTCTGCTTTACAAAGAATGTTTGTGCCCTGCAGGAAACACTACCACCTAGATCATAAGAAACTCTTAATGTGTTTACAGTGGTAACCTAATTTATTTTCTTTCTATTTTTTGTTAACAGTTACATACAGCTTCTAGGTAGTTCTTAAGACTTCCAGTCTCACAAGTCAGTGCTCACTTCAGCAAAACATTACTCTTATATAATTATATTACTAGCATCAGTGAAGCTTGTTAAATACATGGATACACCTAACAGACATTTTCAAATACTGTGTTAGGTAGCAAAGCATTATTTGCCAATAGTATTTGGCCCAGGTCTGCACTCAATACATTTTAGCCCTTTCATGGGTATAAAGAAAGCAAAAAGAGTCCACTCCGAAAGTGGCCAATGCTTCCACTCACTACCCAAATGTAAAGTACTGTCAGCAGCAGTCACATATCCATTGTTCTTTTCAAAGAGGCTCTTTGTCAATTTTCAGATGAGCCGGGCTTCTTGCTTGTCTGGGTCTCCCTCTTTCTCACAAATGAAGACAGACACGTCTACATTCACACAACTTCAATATCTTGAAGTTGTTAAAAAACAAAACAAAACAAAATAAAAATACAGTATAGCTAACCTTTCAATTTTCCATTACTCACAAAGCTGCTAGAGAGAAAACAAAAAGGTTGATGCTACTGTTACCAATGGATATGAAAAAAAAAAAACAATGAAAAAAAAACCGGAAAAAAAAAACACCTGTACAAAGCTCAGTTCTTCCTAAAAGAACCTTCAGAGTTTGCCATCTCTCCAGTACTGACAACAGGTTTTAAACAAAGGTTCAGGGCACATTGGGTCAAGCAAGCCTTGTTCCTGCCATCTAAATAACATTACCTTTGTAATGTTCATCAATCAGAGCTATTTTCAGGCGTTTCTCTCAAATGGCTTTCTGAACATTCTGTCAAGATGGCTCAAATACAGCCCAGGAGCCCAGGACGGCCATATTTTTCAAGGCTGAATCCTGGTAATGCTAAAATGCTAAGCCTCTTTTCATTAGTGTTAAGACCTATCAAAGAGCAATCACATGTCCCGTGGGAAAGAAAGCATGTCAAAACTCAGAAGCGACTGTTATCTTTTGAGAAATGACTGATCCTACGTAGACAAATCTGAGGACGAAAGAGAGAGAGAGAACAGACGACTCAAAGAAGAAAGAGAAGTTCTGAATCTGGTTCACAGGACATGTATTCACAGTCTCTCCCTGTTCTGTTCAAGGTCCAGAAATGCAAATGCTTGAAGAGTTCCACTACGGAGAGGCAACAAGTGTTTCATCTTTTTTTCCTGGAGCTTGTGTCTGTGGGCCGAGTGCTGCTTTTCATGCTGAAGCCCGTGATACCACTTTCAGCCTCTTCACTTCTTGCCCTTCCTTCTGTCCATGGGTTGGACAAGAATCCATGGACATCTATGCCGTAGAAGTGGCGGCCATCTTTACTCCGGACAGACAAATTGGCTTGGTCCAGTGAGCCCGTGCTGTTACATTTCTTAACCAGTGGGGGTGCCAGAGAGCCCGGGGTGAGCAGTGACGTCAGTGAGAGGCTGTTCAATGTTTCTGACAAGTGTTCACTGTTGAAGGTCTGGCGGCAGCCATCTCTCACCATCCCCGTGCACACGTCATCATCCGAGGGGTCCACGGAGTCCTGTCGGGGGCAGCCGGGGCTGGTGCTGCCACCTCCACTGCTGCTCTGACTCCTCTGGCTCCTCTGGGTGGCTTGGAGGGTAAAAGAAGTGCTGCGTCTCTTTAATAAAGAGTGACCCTGGTCTCCTGTGGTCTGTTCCTGGGGGTGTAATGGGTGGCTGGGGAGAGGGCACAGGAGAGGCATGGGGAGATTCAGATCTCGAGGAGGGGAGACGCTGAAGCTAAGCCCTTCTTCCAGTGTGGTCTGCAGGCTGCCCTCTGAACTGCCTGTGGCCAGGGAGGAATCGCTGTGGGATGGGTGCTGGACAGAGAAGATCATGATTTTGTTATTATTATGTCAACCAAAGTGGAATTTTAGTTTAAAACCTCAAAAAAGAAAGATTTATGTCTTACTTGTAACTACACCTCACACTCTTTTAACTCTTTTAACTTTTAGTCCGTTTCATCCCTTGATCAAAATTGGCACCTGAGTTGCACATGCTTTTGTGAGCATCAGCGTCTGCGATTTCTTTACGCACCTGAAACTTGAGCAGATCGAAGTTTTTGACAAATTATTGGGGAACACTAAGAAGTGGCAGGGAGCCAAATCTGGCGGGTAGTGGTGATGGAGAGCGACGACTGTGTTGTTGGACTGTAAAATAAAACCCACCTGGTTGCACGCCTGACGTTAATGCGCCTATTTTGGTTTTGGATGTTCTGCCTCGGAAACGTGAATGTCTCTCAAAACACCTCTCCAGGCCCAATGCTTCATTGTCACAGGCTTCTTGAAGCATTTAAAGGGTCTCCGTTGTCTATTTCCAGAGTTTAACACAAAATTGGATGACCGCCCATCTGGTCATGTCCACGGAGAAATAGCAGACACACCCAGACCACTTCTCACAAAAGTATGTGTAACTCGAGTGCTGATTTTAATAAAGCGACAAAACTTAAATGAGTACTTACTCACGAATGTTATTTCTTAGCTCATGATGCTTTGCACCATTTGTGGGCAACAGGTGCAGTCTTGTACATTTTGTATCCACCCTCATATTTTGTTTACACTTAAATTCAGATTATTCCTATATGGCCTTAAAAATGGAAACTTTGCATTAACAAAACTCCCCCATATTGAATTCTTCACGATTTTTTGTTTTTATCCCAGACTGCTATTTTCTTTTACCTTTAAACCCTTACAGTTTAAAGTTCAACAGAGATCAATGTTGAAAATAATGGAGCAACAGCACAGCATTTAAGGTTTACAAAATATGTAAATTATAAAATGAAACAAATAGGAAATGATTGTGATTTAAAGTTCATCCTGATTGGAGTAACCCACCCAATGTGTCATACAGCAAACTGTTACATAGGAAGCCAGGTTTTTGTTATTATTCTTAATCTTGGCACTGTTACTGTCATGTTGTCATTATACAAGACCACGGGGAAGTTAAAAGGGATTATGAAAAGGGAGAAATGAAAGGACTGAAGGAAAAATAATAAAAAGGCAGTGGAACAAGAGGGGATATGCCATGGAGAAGGCATGGAGAGATAAGGGAAATAGAAGAAAAGCGAGAGCGAGAGAATGTGAAGAGCACGAGCCAAGAACAGTGCGCAGAGTCGGTATCAGACTCAGGGCTGGCCAGGCTAATTAGCTGAGTGCCGCAGAGCATTACTGAAGCAGCTGAGGATCACAGAGGCACTCAGGCATGAGCTAAACAAACCAAACAGGTAGGGGAGAAAGAAGGGGAAATCTGTCTCCATGGTTACAAAGAAGAATAACTCAAATAAGGGGCTTTCCGTTCTTTTTTGTTTCATGCTGGAGCCAACAGAGGGGAGGTGTTAGTTTCAATGAGGATGCAATAACTTCTCTTGACTTTGACAGAACAGTAGAACATCAGTAGAAAGCTGTAAGTGACATACAATGATGAGAGCACTTAGATCTGAGGTGCAGAAGCAATTCCTACATGTTTAGTGTCTTAATAATGGGCCACAGGGATTTTCTCTTTCACACATATCTCCACTTCAAGTGTTGATTTCTGATTAAATCAAGTGCTTTTGCACCTCAGTTACTGTAGCTGTAATAATATCATTAAAGTCAATATTTTGTGTCGGTGATTTGTGTCTTTGTTACTGTGTAGCCACACATTAAGACTCGTTACAAAATCAGGTTTCCAACTCACCTTATTTGCACTCACAAAGTTACTCTGGATTTTACATCCTTTGGCAAAACTATTCAGACTACATGATGTGTATTTGATACATGACAACTTTGGTTCACTGAACAAGCATTCAGAATGATCTCTTTACGCTGTTCCATCACTTCTCTGATGTCAATCCTCGTCTGTCCATCCAGCTACAAATGAATTCATTCATCTGCTTATAATACCTGCGAGGTCAGGGGCCTGCTGTTGGCTCCGGGTGAGCGGAGGGAGGCCCAGGAGGCTGGGGAGGCCAACCTGGATGGCCCTCTGTCTCCTGGGCTAACTCCGTTCCCAGGGCTCTCTGGATGAGCTGCAGCAGCTGGGTGGAAGAAATCTGCTGGTAGGTGGAATTTAGGTGAAGATCCACCCCCACCTTCACTGCAACTTCCTCCATCGCCATCTGAAAATAGAGGTTGCAGTTAAAGACAGCTTCGTCTCTGCTAGTGTTCATACATTTGTTTATTTCAGCGTACTTTGTTGTTTCCATCTCCCCCCATCATTCATTGTCAGGATGGAAATGCCTCCTCTAACCTTTAGCATGTAGACAATTACTAGACATCAAACACGGTCACTGAATGCTTTCAAGCACCGCAGTGCAAGATGATCCTGCACACTAACTCAACAATACCATTGCAGACAGGATAGTAGTATGTTATTGTCGAACTGGAAACTGTTTTAGGTCTATTTCCACCTCTATGCAGATGATACACACCTCTATATCTGAGCTTAATCTAGATCAGAGATGTTAGTATGTCAGTTAGTATATTAATATGCACATTCAGTTTATTTTTATGAAGCTGCTAGTTGGATTGAACCATTTGGATTTGATGTTTGATCAATTTCTGAGGAAACCTGCGAAGTGTGCATTACAAGAACAAAGACGACTGCATTGATGAGGTTTATTATTTTTGATGCTGCTTATATTGTTTTCTTGTATCTGTTTCTACAATGTTGACCAACTTAAGATAAAAACAGTGGTGAAGTTTTTTCTTTTCTTACAAGGGATATTATCATAAAATGAAAGTCATAAAGTGGAACATTTTGCTCCAAATGAGACCTCCAGCAGCATTCCCTACTTACAGAAGTTATAGTTAAAAAGTAGTTTTGTTGGCAGCAAGGAAACCTCGTGAACACCTTCTGTGTTTTCAGTGACATTGTGCCTTCGACAGACTGTGATGAGATGACTTTGCCATTTATCGCTCCATCTGTTGTGGTGATGACGGTCACGTTACGAGGGGGTGGGGCTGGGGGTGGTGAGCCATCAGCATACCGTAACATGTCATTCATTAACATCTCTGTGCGTGCCTCACGCCTGGCCTCATCTATCACATCTTTAATTGAAGTGGAAGCCAATCAGCTGTGTGGAATGTGAAATGTGAGTGTGTGTGTGTGTGTGTGTGTGTGTGTGTGCGTGTGTGTGTGTGTGTGCGTGCGTGCAGGTCTGTGCTTGCCCCAGATACGTTCACAGAAGCCTCCTTTAATTTAAATGATACTATCAATGTCCTGCCAAAGTGATGACTTAATGAAATCATGGCGGTTCACCATCAGAGGGTCGAGGGGGTCACAAAGAACACTGATAACAGGGGACACCGATGAAATGTAACATGACTGGTTGATGTGAGCGATTCAACTGAACCATTTGACTGCTGTTGGATGAAAAATTATCGACGAAAAGTTAAATTTACGAAAAGGAAAATCATTTTTTTTACAGCAATATATACAGGACAAAAGCGTTGGCACCTATGATGTTTTTGTGACTTACATTAACTACGTGACTGCACACACAAGTGTTTAAAAATTTGATCAGCCTCAATTGTTTGTTATCCAACCGGTACCCTGGGGTAACTCATAGAACAAAACAAACACATTTACTTTTAAATTCAGTGTTTCTCACTAAAACACTGTGCATCTCCTTAAGGTCTAATTAAACATGTTAAATGAAATCATTTTTGAAAATCTAAATTTTGTATCAAGACTTTTGTATTGCAGTAATCTGCATTGTTTACAACCATGTTTGCTGGCTAGCCGTACTCAACTTTCCAACCTTTGCTGGCACACAGCTGCTGTACATGATTTTTTTGACCTGGTACCGTCACTGACTCTGGGTCTGTGTAACAGCTTTAACCTGGCAGCAGTGGTTGTGACTGTGCATGGGATACAAACAAAAAGGGGCCCATTTGCAGAAATATTGCTCCACAGTGGTCAGTGGCCGGAGAGAAATAAAGCAAAATAACTTACCAACATATTCAGTTAGAAATGCATAATGAAGTCAGTTTCCCACTCTTGTTTCTGGAGGCACTCTGTGTTCACTCATTACTTAAAATGAGCAAAGAAAAAGACCACAAATTCTACTGTGAATCAACACTACAGATCACAGCTCCTCCGTCAGAAATACATCAGAGGAGCAACTGCTTCATCTGTTTATAGCGCAGCTACACAAGCCAAACATGTACGAATTTAGTCAGTAATTGTTCAACATGCAACAAACAACTGCAGTCTTATTTGAGGGTGTGAATAGCACGAGCAGTTTTACGGACGACAGAACAGAGCAGTTAGGATAAAAAAAAGTTAGAGTTGTGCAGCCTGCAGCTTTTGAGCAACGGCCTGACCTCATCTTCTGCTTCTTGATCTATTAATAACATTTAAAACTAATCTGCAAATAAAAAATACAGACAGTGGAGATAAATATTTGATGAGAGATCAGGATTAGTACGACATATTGACACACACACACACACACACACACACACACACACACACACACACACACACACACACACACACCTCGTTTTCAGAGGCTTCTTCGACAATAAAAGCAAACTAGGTTAGTCACGGACGTCTGGGACGAGGAGGTTCAAATTCAGACTTGTTTCCGAACCCCAACCATGTTTTTTTTTTTTTTATCACAAACCCTAAGCATGTGTTTATTTAGTTACCCCCAACCACGAGTTTTTGCAAAAAAATTTAAAATAGTAAATCACATGACTCAAAGCATGCAGTAGGTTTCATTTTCGTCCACTACAGGAAAACGTGTAACTTCCACGCTTATAGCGCCAAGCTTAGGTATCTCACGTTTTGCTGCAGTGGACAGGTGTGTCTATTTTCCGTGACACCAGGTTGGTCTACTACACAGAGCTAAATACTGAATGTAAATACAACAAATTGGTATTGCATGAAAAATGTCAAATATTAATAGCATCAAAAATGGGTTCGATTTATGACACTTTTAAGGATTACAAATTACATTTATTGATGCTTATTTGCAAAGTATTGATTCACATACTGTAGGTGGTTTTGACAAACAATGGGTGGCTATTTTGTTGTTTATGCTACCAGATACATGATGTGCATTCATACAATACAGTATATTTCATGTTCTCTATCATCATGTTTACCTTTGCAATTTGCCGGGCTTTGCTGCTCCAGCGAGGGAGGACTGGACTGAGGATGGATGCCCACCTCAAACAACTCCTGGACACCCTCCTCACTCCCCGAGCTGGAGGTACGAAGCCCTCTGTAGCCCCCTTTGGTGGGCAACTCATCCGAACTGCGGGAGTCATTGTTGCCCCTCTGAGAGCCAGATGGGGAAAAAAAATAAGAGCAAAATTGAAGGAAGAGGAGTGAGTGAAAGAGAAAACATTGATGATATCAGGTGCACTGATGTTCACTGGAGCAAGAACGATGTCAAACTAAAGCATTGCATTTCCTCTTGCCATGATGGAAATCTGAGTACGGTTTGTTTGCCTTTTCATGTCCCTTCCTTTATCCTTTCAAACAAGTCTGATCAAAACTGAACGTGGTAAAAAGAACGTAAGGGCAGGCTTCAAAGCTTCAGATGGCTTGGCGGTTGTTGTTGGTTGTAAACTGGATCAAATAAACTGGTGTTCAGTCTCACAGTGATGAAACAGGCCAGGTGGAGCCACTGTGAGCAGAGAGCATGAGTGTTCATGGGAAGATGGAGATATAAAAGCTCACGCCCACACAGACACACACACACACACACACACACACACACACACACACACACACACACACACACACACAGATGCACACGCAGACGCAGACGCACACACACACACACACACACACACACACACACACACACACACGCACGCACGCACACACACACACACAGACACACACGCAGACACAGACACACGCCCACACGCCCACACACAGACACACAGACACACACACACACACACACACACACACACACACACACACACACACACACACACACACACACACACACACACACACACACACACGCCCACACGCCCACACACAGACACACAGACACACACACACACACACACACACATCCCAGTATGCCCATATCAAGAACACAGTGGGAGGCAGTGTTTTAATCAGGCAGTAAAGCATGTAAATAGTAATTAATGATGATTAGCAAGATGGAAGGGAGGTGATGACGACATTTGTGACTCCTTAAAGCCCTGAAGATAACTATCTGTGTGTATGAGTGGTTACAGCTAATGTGCATTTTTGTATTACTCGGTAGGTGATTCCATTTCTCTTGTTAGCAAAATGACCAAAGAACATCCCTCTTGTTAAGCCGACATCCCTCCCCTCCATCCCCTGGTAACAGAGAGTGCAGGCACGGGCAGACTAGTTGTTTAGTTGAATATGTTAGCCTCGTGTGTCCGACTCAATGATCCTTTATCAGACTTGTTACAATCTATGGCCTTGATCACGGCTCTGAAATATCAGAACTGTGCCGCTCATTGATAAATTATATTGTATTGATTAATGATCTCAGTGGGCCATCCTCCCTGTTAATAACAAGTAATCTAATGGTTACACTTCTCAGGGCTTATTCCTAGAATCCCAACCTTCTCTGTTCATACCCCCTGTGCTGGGCTGCACAATGAATACGTCAACGTGTCGGCAGGATATCTCATCTATATTTGAATGTCAAACATGCCCTAAGATGATTTATGTTGTTATTTAAATTGCACTGAATATAATTAAATTTATAGACACCGACAAGAATATTAAACTTTTACAAAGCTTCAACATGTTTTGTGTTTGTGTGCAGAAGCGTATTTTATCGCATGGCCTGCGTATCATCAAGATGAGTGAGTGTGATGCGAGTACAGTACATGCCGTAAGTCTACGTGTGTTTTTTTGTGTGAGTATACCTGGCTCTCACTGAGCAGCAGCTGGTAGCTGCTGTGTTCATCCAGGCTCAGGTCATCGGGCAGAGCCGGAGACGAAGACTTGTCTGACAGCTGCTCCGACATGAGCGATGCCTGCTCCACCTCCGCCAGTCGGATCTGTCCCACAAACACGCAGTGACCAGTCACATTTCAGTAATAGTTTGTCCACAGATTGCATAGTGTATTTTAGGGAGTAAGATTATAGGCCGTACTGAATGTACGAATTATATCATCCTTTAAAGACTGGATCAATACCCAAATGAAAACTTCACATGAAAAAATGGCATTTCACGCTTTTCATTTTAGAATACTTAGAGTACATGCATTACATTTATATGAATACAGCACCGTTTGTATTGCCAAATAGATATGTTTAACCAACATTTTTAAAATGCTTGATGCTTCCAGGGTTACCAACATTCATATATAATGTTTCAATGGTTTAAAAATAAAAAAAGTCCCATCACATTTTAAACTCACATTAAGGAGAGCAGAATAAATAATGAATTGTAGATTTAACTGCTTAGTTCTGAGGGAATAGAAACAAATAAGAAAAGATAGGACGAGTAGGACAGAGAAAGAGAAAAAACAGATGTGTACTGTATGAGAAAAGTTGGTCACATTACATTTGAGCACATTTGCATTCCAGCCAAACGCCATGTAAATTAAATTTGATCTGATTGAACAATCTCACCACAGAGGTTCTGGGTGAAGGAGTTATGTATGTACGTAGAAGCTACCCAGTTAGGTCAAACTTCTTCACATGCATCCTGATATGTAAAGCACATCAATAGCATATGCTGCTGTGACTCATATGAGACACAAGCTCACATCACCATAGATTGAAATGTAATGTGCAGCTTGAGCATATATCAGGTGGAAACCAGGCAGTCACCTGATCTGAAATTGGTTTTAGTTCTTATGCGAGACTGATGTACATTCACTTGTGAGGCACATGTGTGTAAATCATTTGGTGGTGAAAAGCGTGATTGGACCTTTGAGAGAGACGTGGCATGATTGTAAAAGGCAGAGAAAATATTGAGCTAATTTTGACATCTGACCCATATGCAATATTAGATGTACTGAAGCTATTACTATCTTAGAAACACATTTAATTTGTATATTAACTGTGTCTGATTTTATTTTGAAAGGAATAAAGTCAGATGAAAACTGGAAAAAAACAGTTTAAGTGCATATAACATACATCTTTGAGGGATAAAAATGAGATTTTGTCAGTTAGTCCTTCACATATTGAACACACTGAGCACAGCAATTCCGTAGCTATGGGAACTTTATTAAAGTTGTGTACCATGTCTTGATTAAAATGTAATCCCAACATTCATTGCTCATTTGCATATATATTACAAGACCATCAAAGTGACCTTCATCTCACCTTACTGGGATTAAACAGTGAAAATCGTTTTAAAAATATTTCATATACATCAGAATTTGGCTTTAGCTCCATCTCTGGCACACAAACCTTTTTTTATGCAGACTTCTTTTATAAATCTTGACACCTTGAAAGATTAGATGATTTCTATTCATATCATTTATGAAAATCTATTGGAATCGTTCATTTGAAAAAACAAACTGCTCAAATTAAGTATTTTAGTTTGTTGGGCGGAGACCCCAAAACAACAGTGAAGAAGATGGAGTTTCGGTGGTTAAAAAAAACAACTGTAAATTCCAAAGCTTTCGAACATTTTTAGGATTATTTATACGTTGAAAGGCTTCTCGTGAGTTTCTGTCTGGAGATACAATCGGTACACACGTAAATAACAATACTGTCAGTGAACTGAGCTGAATACAAACAACCTGGGGAAATGGAAGATGGTGTGGATTCATGTACATTCATCTACATGTTCAATCTCATTGGCTGGGGGATATGGACGTATCTGTGTGTGTGTGTGTGTGTGTGTGTGTGTGTGTGTGTGTGTGTGTGTGTGTGTGTGTGTGTGTGTGTGTGTGTGTGTGCTGGATACATCTACAAGATTAATACAAAGTGTGTCTCTCCCCCTTTGACCCTCTGACGGTTAACCGCCATGATTTCATTAAGTCATCACTTTGGCATGACATTGATAGTATCATTTAAATTAAAGGAGGCTTTTGTGAACATATCTGGGGCAAGCACAGACCTGCACACACACACGCGCTCACACACACGCGCTCACACACACGCGCTCACACACACACACACACACACACACACACACACACACACACACACACACACACACACACACTATGACTAATATAATATGGTATGACCACGGGCTTTATATACACATGCTACTTACTCTCACTTTGCATTTCACACACAAAAACACTGGATATGTTTATTCCACAAACATGATTTTAATGAAGACTGAAAGAGCTGATGTACGAGAGGATTACTCGAAACAACAGCAGATTGCAGGTGTTGGTTTTAGAGTATAAAGCTTGTTTTTTTTTTGGAGCATGAAGGCTTGTCACTGAGTGGAAGCATACATAAGTACGTTAAGGGACCCATTTTCTTTCAGGTCAATGTACCCAGACCTCTCAAGCATAAATATGTTCCTTCTATGATGGAAATACTGAGAACATTCGTGCACTTTTTTATATAATTGTCCTCTAAATGGCAATGTCCCCCTTCCCTGCTGTCCATTAAAGCTCCGTAGCTCTGTGGCCGAAGATGTTTTTGTTTTCAACTACGCATTCATGTGAACACAATGGCTGCCTCACGTATCCTGCGTCTGTTTGGAGTATTGGTTGTGTACATCCTGAGAAATGAAAGCAACGTGTCTCCAAGGTTTACTATTCACATGATCAGTGAGGGTGGTGTCGGGGCAGTATGGAGACGTAACAGGGTCAGGGCAAGCAAAACTAAATGGAAAAATACAGAGTGGGGATGGTGCCGATGGCGTGTTTTGTCGTAGTGACCCCCTTTCCATTGTTACCGTGTTTATTGTTTACATCCTTGTTTCTCTGGTGTGCCTTCTGGTGGAGTCCTCCAGTAACACACAGAGAACAGAGGCAAGTATGTGAGCAACAATGTTCACGGCATCAATGGCTGTTGAAGCAAATGTGGTTCAAAAACAAGTATATTTCCAGCCGTCCCCTTGTTTTACTGAGATGTATAGTTTAGACAGACAAATCAGCAGGACACAATCCCTCACTGGCTTCCCACTGGCAAAGGCTTTTGTGTCACCAAAAAACGATGTGTTTGATTGAATGTCTAGATAAGACCCACCACCAAGACTTAGAAACCTTAACATTTAAGCTATCAAATTCATATTTGTATTTTTTTTTATGTTGGATGCATATGGAGCCCATTATGTCCATTTTACAGTTCATTTGAGAAAATGTTTTTCAGAACAAGAATGTAAAGTATGTTTGAAACATGTTTAGCTTCAGCACCTCAACTTTGAGACAACTTCCCACATTTGTTTTCTACAACAGGCACGAAGTCAAACCTCAGCAAGAATATTACAGACCTCATAAGTGTGACATATGTGCTTTTAACATTGTTACAACCTTTACCACTACTAGGGTAAGTTGTAACAATTAGACAGAGGAAGTAAAACAGAGGTGACACAATGCAGTGTGCTCCTGGAGGTCTATTGATATCAAAGCACAAAATAAGAAGAACCCAGAGCAGTGTCTCTCGCTCTGTGACTCACTATAACTCAAATCCACTTTCTGTGGAGTGTGTGTGTGTGTGTGTGTGTGTGTGTGTGTGTGTGTGTGTGTGTGTGTGTGTGTGTGTGTGTGTGTGTGTGTGTTTGTGTAAAAGTCTACATGAAAACCTTTTTTTTTTTTTTTTTTAAACCATTAACAATATATGCTTAATTAACACTACCACTATGAAACTACAGAATGTGTGGGCTTATGTGAAAAGGATGTCAATGTATCTGTGATTGTGTGTGACTGCAGGTGTATACTCTTATTCAGAGTCACAATGGTGACAAATGAATGCTGGAGTGCACTCTGTCATCTTTGCCTTTATTCTTTTCTATGAACATCCCCTGGTCTGTCAGCTTCTGCAGTGATTTGCAGAATTTGTTCAGATCCCATGTTCCTTTGCAACTGATCTGACTGACTTTCCCTTCTTTGTATTCTCATCAGATGTTTGTTTTTTTTAAAGCCATTGGCAGGCACTCCTTTATCAGTCATTATTTTCCCCTGCCCATAGGCCTACTGTAAAAATGATTTAAAAAAACCCAAAACTGAATACTTATATGCAAAGAGATGGTTGTCATACTTCTTTCAGATGTGTTCCAACCCACCCTATTGTTTAACTGGCTGTATAAGCATAGTGGTTTGATATTAGCAGGGTTAAAATGCATCACATGTCGCCTGATAAACTACAATTGCGTCCACGCCATGTGATTTTATCTGCAATCGTATAAGTACGAAACAAAAAATTGTCTTGGTAAAAAACTGTACTTTCTTACTTTAAAATAATTGTTTTCCCCTCTATAGAATCTGTATGTGCCTGTTTACAGCCTTGAGAATCTCCATGTGGGTTCAGGTGGGATATGGGGAAACACTGACATTATAAAATTACTCCTATCTTGGTCCTCACTGGAGGAATTGGTGTTGTTACAACTCTCCCCATGTAACAACCATCCCCAGTCTTCACAGCAGTTGTTTTTTTTGCTGCCTTATGTTTATATTAGATGTACTTAGAATATATTCATGTGTGTAATAGATGTAGTCACATTGTATGAACCCTCTTGTATGTGGGTTGTGAAGTCAAAGTAACAGGTTTTCAGATTTGGGCTTTAAACGTAAAACATTGTTAAACATCTGTGTTCGTGTCTGTCAGTGTGACCGTTAGCATGCAGTCAGATGATACAACTTATGGTTGACAGATTTTTGGTTGATCCCACCTATTGTTATTTGAATACCGTTTGTACGATTTGATACAAGGTGAAAAAAAAAAAAAAAAAAAAAAAAAGTAAAGCAGAGAAGAGGATTGAAAGTGGGTTTAACACAGCTACAATCAAAACTGCTGCTCCTGATGCATGGGTGAATACAAAAAAGGTGAAAATCAGTCATGTCTGTCGGGTAGGAAAAAGGCTTTATTAACACGGCTGCATGACGACTGATAATCTGCCATACACCAGTCTGGATAGTTATTTATAGCTTGCAAGGTAGTGTGTGTGTGTGTGTGTGTGTGTGCGTGTGTGTGTGTGTGTGTGTGTGTGTGTGTGTGTGTGTGTGTGTGTGTGCGTGTGCACCCCACTCACCTCTTGTGGGTGACTCTTGCAGTCCTTGCAGACAGGAGGAGAGCAGTAGTGGTGAAAAACAGAACCGGACAGGTTGTCAATCATGTCGCCTTCCAATGAGTCCTTAATCAGTAGAGACACACTGTCCAGCCACTGGCTCTCCTGCAATACACACACACACACACACACACACACACACACACACACACACACACACACACACACACACACACACACACGGCATTGATCTTTAGGTTCGCATTGAGCAAAAAAAAGCACAGGAAGTACACTGTCCAAGAGTGGTATCCATCTTCTCATCTAACAGATGGCAAAATGCAATCAAACACATTTCCATCAATCATAGTGTTGAACTACTTCTTTAAGTTGCTAATGCTCCTGTCACACTACATGCAGATTGTGAAGTTAAATAGTGCAGCAAACACTTTTCACTGACTCTCCTGTGCCCTTTTCTTTCCCTTCACTGTCTCTTCCTCACTTCTTTTGGATAACATATGTACTGACTACATCATGTGAAGCTGGTGTTATTTTCAGCTGCTGATGGCAGATGCAAGACAGAGATCGGTGACTTTTGCTCGCTAAAAGGCGAGCAGGCAAAGGGGCAGACGAATGTCAAACATGTACGATTAATTGTGTGACTTAAAACAAAAACGGCATTAATCTACAGGGAGCTGGGGATTGGTGGCAGTGGAGGACCCGGAGGAAATGACAGATTCCTGCGTGATCATTTTAGTCACTTGGATTTTATGGTTTTTGATTTTAGTTTCTTAGTCTGGCTTTCTCTTCCAGGTTACATGTCTCCACATATGCTCTCCCAGTCCCTCGGTGGCACGTCTGCAGTTCAAACTATTTGCTCCCTCCAGTACCTTCTCTTTCCTACTATTTCTCTCCATATAAACTGCTAAAGGGTGTGAGGTGAAAGGGGCAACTGCAGTCGATGGCCAGTTCTTGGCAGCACTCACGATGTACTGAGCACACACATACACATTGTGTCAAGTGCTGCAAGACGCACAGCGAGGGGTGAGGCAGCCTGATTGATTGGCCAGGCTGGGGGCCGTGGTTGTGGTAAATGGTGCCCATGACCCCGTTTGATTCTCTGCACTGCTACCTGCTGTCTCCTATCCGAAAATCTCAGAACTACACATTGTGCATCATCATCATCCCCCCCCAAAAAAAAAATCAGTATATGACAATTTAATAATGCTTTCACATCTAACAGTGTTGCCTAGGTAGCATAAAAGGAGATTCCACCGACCTAAAGTATTTTCAAAGTGCAGTGGCCAAGGAGGCTGCAGCTGTCGAACAGCACACAACAGTGTTTCTTTTTCACTGAGTACCACAATACTGCTGTTGGATAGAAGCCATCAGTGTGTTTATTGTGTGCGTTAAACAGAAGGCACAAAAACACATTCATTTCTGGGTAAAATAATCGAAGCCGGCAGATATGTGGGCTGGTGATGCATTCAAACGCTCTAGTTATTTCCAGTAAGTGCGGGACGGCAGTGTTTGGTTTGACACAACAATACCCTGTCGAAATCCAAGTACTGCAGTTGTAAGATTACTATATTTTAGTGTACTAAGGAAAGTACGTGATTTAGAGCACAGCCTGAGACACTGGCAGCCATTAACACAATATTTGGCCACTTGTGCTGAGGTAATCTTTTCTTCATTTTTTACTAATTCCATCTCATTGCATGATTACAGCAGTATGAGTGGCTTCCAGGAGAGTCTGTCTGAAGATGATAACTGTTTATCATCAGTTGGCAACTGTTTATTATTTACCACTCGATAAAAAGTGTTTTTCCTCTCTTGGTGTTGTTGACTTTTACTTTCTGAGGCCCTGCAAGCCTCATCCTAACTAATTACAACTAGTGTGCATCCACTTAATGACAGTGAGTTAATGACTGCCTTTTATCTAAATGTTTTGTTCACAAATCACCACAACCTCCTCGTGCTGGAGTAATTAGCAAAGTCTTTTCAGGAGCACAAAAAAATTCAACAGCTTCTGAATAATATCGGCCTGGCTGTCGTTCCTGGAGTTGTTTTGGAAGGAGTTGACACCAAATGTTGCATCTTCTTATACGTGACATTTCTGCAAACCTCTGTGAACCTAAAGGTGAAGGAGGCATATGACAGCAGAGGCAAAAGGATGAAAGTCATACTGCATAGTTTTTCCTTTCTGGACTCTGGACTTCCACTTATGAGCTGTACATCATTTTCCAAAATAGCCGACCGTCTCCACAGGGAGCCTTAATGATCTCTGGGGATCTAATGAGTCAACTGCAAAAGAGATTCTGTGACTATTCAGTATGTTAACAGTAATACAATTGAAATAAGTTGAGTGGCTCTAATGAGCTTTGTGTTTCACTTGGCTTGTTTGCCTACTCATTTCAAATATACATATATATATATTTTCATCAGGGGGGTATTCAGTATGGGTCTGCTTAATGCTGACTTGTGCTCATTTGTTTTGCTCACGTAGGGACTAAAAACAAACTGAAAAGGACTGACCTGCTTTACTTTCTCTTAATTATTATTATATAAGAATTCTTATGCAAATATTTTTTAATTTTGTTTATATTTTTTTGCTGGTTGTATGTTTCTTGTGTATACTGGTTTACTGCAGTCATCATGTTTATTGTGATGGTGTTTTTCTTGGCCATGTGTTCTTAATATCAATATAAACGCACATAAGAACAGACCCTACATTGTGCTTTTAATCTGTAAATGCTGGCTAATCAGAATAGAGATTAAAAATACAGCGCAGTTAAAAAAAAAGACCATCAAAAGAGCTCCTCCCCTTTCTTGTTCCAGCTCTCTTTTTACTCCGTTCCTGGTTAAAAATACCAGTAGGCTGTCAGACAATGAGCAATAAGCACAATGGGACCGTGGTGAAGGCTGCCACCCACTCAACCTCACAGCTGTTCCAAAGTCAGCCTCTGTCGCAGCTCCCTCATTCCTGCTCGCTCACCCTTTGATTCAATGTCATTATTTTAGATGGATGACAAAGTTAATTTCTTTCCTTATTAGATAGTTACTAACAAACCCATGTTTTTTTTTGTGTTTTTTTTTGCTGAAAGGATCCTGTCAGAATCTGATTCCAGTTTCTGAAGCTGTAGCTAAGGGGAATATCACACAATATGATGGTTGGGTTGGTCAATGGTGAAATTTGGGGATTAGAAGTGGCCAGTCGATGTTGACGGCACAGAGAAAACAATCATGTTGGAGGCTGTCTCTGAATTTGTTGGTACATTTACACGTTAGCACATGTAGTGCACATGGCTGTTGGGCACTTACCCAAAATAACATTTGAATGCATCACCTTCCAAACTCTCTGCTGGCTTTGTTTGGTAATTTTACCTAAACATTAACATGTTTTCATGCCTCCAGTTTCACGCACACAATGAAGATACTGAAGGCCTCTATCTGACAACAGTCAGTCCCTCCAGGAAATCGCGATCAATAATTAACACAAATTCAAACAAACTTCACAATATTTCCAGGAGCTTGCAAATTTTCAAAATTCTTGCGGTTTTTCAGCAAAAACAAGCCGTTAGCAGAAAATGTGCTGAAAGTATTAGGGCATTAAGTAAGTCTTTTCAGACAAAACTCACTTTATTAACACAAATAACTCCTTATTTACAGTCAGTATGGTTTTCCTCCTCTCATCTTCTCACCAAAATAAACTCGTAATAAGTGGAAAAAATGGAGGTGGCGGGGTTTGCGGAAAATGTGGCCTTCACAATAAAATGTTCTCATCAAACATTTATTATCAATGGACGTGATTACATATTACTGTATGCTACAGACAATGTGTAAGTTTTAAATTGTAAGAGACTGCATTTTGTTTTTGTGAATACAGCGAGCCTGTGTTAAATTAACATGAATTAAAGAGCATCTAAAGCTCTTATTTTGACCGCTGATGTAGTAGTTGTTTCTATATTAGTCACAGACTGTGTTCTGTAAAGCTGCGCCACTTTTATGATTTATTCTCGTAACATTTAGTTGCATAGTTCTCTAAGTTCAATAAATAAATTTAAAAAAAAAAGATTAGAACTAAAATATTTCTGTGATGTGCAGCATGATTAATATCACAGGAAGTAATTACATATTTATTCCTTTATCACGTAGTCTTTAAAAAAAAAAAAATCTAATTTCACACACTTATGCACTTAAAATAGTGGGTGTTAGTACGTAAGTACGCCACACAGCATAAGTGTGTAAGTATGTAATTTGAGACACAGCCATAGTGTGGCGTTTAAGGTGGCATTTTTATTTTTTTGCCACTTGAGCGCAGCAGATCTGCCTGTAAACGTATTGACATATTGACAACTAATAAAGTCAAAAATGTGGTAAACATGTAAATAAATATTGTTTACAGAGAGTTGCGTTTCTGCCAATGCAATACATCTGGGTTTACTGTTTAATCTAATTTCAGCGCGGGTTTGGCCTCAACCAAATCAAACTAAAAGAAATGAGTAAAAATAAAGTGTCCCATTAAGCCGGGTAACTGAGAAACAGCACAATAAACTGGTGGTGAAATTCAGGTTATTTTACACAATTCAGTAGGCTTAATTGCAGAGTGATTTAGCCAGTTTAATTTACAGCTACTACAATTACTATTTTTACATTATAAGTGGACAATGTGAAAGAGGTTGCACAAAGTGGAAAAACCCACAAAAATCATCAATGCACTCTCGGATCCCGTCAGATTTTCTGACTGTTTCAGCATTGTGTTTTATTTCTGTAGGCCCTCAGCTTTTATTCACTCTCACAGCTTTTACCATTTCTTTATTTTTTTTTACTGTTTTCAGTCAAAATAAATAAACACCCTTGTACATTACCTGCACATCATCAAACAACAAACTGAGTTAGAAATTGCAGGTGAACATACAGTATAATGCTGGGGTGTTAGCAGTTTAAAAGTTTGATGGTGCAGGTGGGGACCAAAACAGAACTAGAAGGAGAGTGAATGTGCAACTATGCAAGCAGGCCCCAAGCAGGTTAATTTTGGTCTCAATTCCACTATAGTTTTGTCTCTAAATCCACAATCTCCTCTCTATTGTAGTACAATCTTTTTACTAGTACTAATGCAACATCTCTAATATTGCATTATTTAGTGGGTTAAACAAACTGCAGATTAGAAATAGTCATACGATTTGGGATTTCTTGCCTTTGTGTTAGTGATAAAGGTCTTTTCCAGATTTAATTTGATGAATATATCGGCTGTCAATTCCAGACTACATAAATAAATAAAGAGATAGAAATTATGTGAGAATTGTTGTGGAAGCTTTGTAGGTATAAAACTCAGCTTGCACTTGTGTTTACAGGGTCATGTCTAATTAGTCACCTTGCAGTTTGCTTGGAAATGCTGCCCAAACAAATCGAAGTGAAGGAATAAACACTCCACCATTGACTTGCTTGGTCCAAACACACCTTTAGTCACTTCCCACAGTCATTCAGGGAGTCAACCACAGTCACTCATTCAGTCAGGCCCTTGCTCATTCACTTGGAGCAACAGTCTCTTGGTTACTTTCCCAAACTGCAAACTTAACTCTCCTCTCACTTTCTCTCTTCTCACTTTCTCTCCCTCCTCATGTTGCTGCTGATTTTCATTCATATTTGTTCTATTTGTCGGTTTTCTCTATTTCGTCTCCCCTCTTCTTTGTTTGTCTATCTACTGGTTCCTGTCTTTCTGCCTCAGTGGGGCCACTTCTGGTTCTCATCAGTAGGTTCTGATGGTGATTTTATGTGTGATTATAAATGTAGCCTGTTCTGACTTGGCTGTTTGAGATGCAGCAATCAGGGAGCTGAAGAATGAGAGCCAACACTGCCGCTGCCCACAGTGATGGTATTTTTAGAATGCTGGAAACAGCGGCCATTTAGTATCTTTGCACATGTGTGCACGGTGGTCCTCTGCATATCTCCTCTGCTGTGCTTTTTGTATGTTTTAGCATGTCTTTGTGCATGCGTGTAAAAGCCACCAGCACCTTATATTTGCACAAGTGGGACAGCTGCATCTCATGATTAAGAACAATTCCAGCTGATGTGCAACCCCACAGAGTCTGGCTGGATAAGCAGCATCAGGTGATGCATTAGGTAAAGTTAATGAGATCATGAACTAACCACGATAAACATGCCAATCATGCATTGTGTAGCTGAGTGTCATGACATGTTTATAGCCTGTTAAATAAAGTTTTGTTATCAATAGGGCTGCAACTAATGAGAGCGGCAACAGTTACTCAATTAGCCAATCGAAAGGAAATGAATCACCAACTATTCACCAATATCTTTTCTTGAAAAACTGCCAAACATTTGATGGTTTCATGTTCTTAAATTATGGATTTGTTCCTTTTTGTGGTCTTATATTATGGTACTTTGAATAATTTGGTGTTTTGGGCTGTTTGTCTGATAAAACTAGAAATTGAATACAGTCACCTTGGTGCTCAAGAAGATTGTGATGGGCGGTTTTCACTGTTTTATAATGTTTTATAAACCAACAATTAATGAAGAATATACTTGGCAGACTAATTAATACTGTCAACAAGCTTTAGTTTAAACCCTATTTTCTTAATCAATGACCTCTTTGTTATTTTCTATTATCCAATGAATTGTTTAGTTCAGTTGGTTTAAGATGGGATCTGCGAATTACTTGTGTTTTTGGATCAGCAGTCAAAAAATAACAAACAAACCCACACATTTTAGAATCAGAAGCCACTGAATATTTGATATTTTTGATAATCACGATAGTTATTTGATTATTTTTTTTTGTGAGCTGAGTGCCTGGTTAATGTATAATTGCAGAAACTACTGTCTGAATTTTCTACCTTCCCCACTGTAGGTGAGACTGCAGTATGTGTTACCTTGAATAAACTATCAAAGTATCAAAACAAAACAGCGCTCAGTCTGTGACTGTCTGAAGTGGCACTACAAGCTGTAACTCATAAAATGTATTATCACAGTCAGTTATTAGATTGATAATCTTGTCATTATACTGTTGAATGTGACTCAGAGACTGATGACTCATCTGCGTGGCACTACTATCTGAATTCAGAGAGGGTGTAATGTTTGGATACAGTTTGCAGCTCGGCGTTCAGCAGACTCACAGCTCACTGTTAGCTTGTTGCTTGTGATCCCAAACTGAGAACTGTCCAGCACGTAGGTTGTAACCACATGTGGCAGTATAGTATAAGCAGGACATTGGTTTCTATCTTTTTTTTTTTGTTGAAATGTTGAACATTTGAGTCAAACACTTTAGTTTATACAGTCTTCAAAAGAAATCTAGTTTCAAGTTAAATCGTAGCTTTTTATTTTTTATTTTTAGACATCTCAGTCATACACTATATCCCAGCCTTTTAGTGACCATATATCATTGTGAAGTTGCAAAGCTGTAAGCAACTCTATCAAGACTGTGTCGGAGAGATTTTGACATATCTATTAAGATAATCAGTAATCTCTGTGGTCATCATTTTCCTTTAATTACTGGTACAGTAACGCTCGGTGAAAAAGAAAGTAGAAAGTATATCACAAATAAACTAAAATGGGTTTCATAGGAACTTTGTGTATTGAGATTAAATGTCTTTTCACTGACTGTGTTGTGACTCAAGTAAAAAAGACGGAAAAATGAATATCGTTATCAGATCAGACACTTCAACAATTCATAAAAAAGTTATTTGCTTTCTCACCACAATTATCTGCATGTAGTAGAAGTAAGTGTTCTTTTCATTTTTTTCGTTTTTGATACCAGTTCCTTTTTCAGAACCAGTTTGATAAAAAAATAATTTTAAGAAAAATTAAATAAAATTTACAGTACCAATCTTTGGTTTTCATGCACATTAGAGGGGGAGAGTGTGACATAAGTTGTTTGCTGTAGCCGCAATTAACGAATGTCCCCTAAATGTCTCATGCTATCAGTGGACACTCGTTGGCTGCACATAGAGAAGCCTATAGTTACGACAGCGGATGTAACAGACAGATATGCGATGTGGCCAAAATCAGTTTGGAAAGAGTGAAATAAGGTGTTCCAATGTGATATTTACTGAGTGGTTTTATGTACGTCGGAGGACCACACAATTAGAGGCTACACATGGTAAATGCTGCTAAGTTTTACAACAAAAATGTGTTGGTGTGGAAAATGTCAAGCCATTGAACTTTGGTGCCAAAGGACATGACATTTTTTTCAATAATAGATAGATAGAACAAAGCATTTCGGTCAGTGCCGTAAAAGTATTGAATTTGGGTGCCCAGACCTGTCTGCATGAATATGGGTGTATAAAAAAAGTGAGCAGTAGTGAACAGTAATTACTCTCCTGAATGTCCTGAATGAAAGTCCACTTACCTGAGCAGGAGAATAGAGGCGACATCGATGGTGTGCGTGTCCCTCATAAGCTGCACTGCCTCCTCCTCCATCTCGCAGCGGTGTCATGCCCCCGCCACTTGGACCCCCGACTGTCCCCGCTGTAATTGCACCAGACGCAGCGCCGCCTATGGCCGCCCCGCTCGCAGCACCACCTGTGGCCCCAGCAATAGCTCCGATGCCCCCGATCATGCAGCAGAGGCCCCCCTGAGCCAGCTCCATCTCGATCTCGGCGTCCATCTCGGCGTTCTCCTGAGCCTCCTTGTTGGAATCGTCCAGATGCTTCATGAGCACGGCGACCACCACGTTTATCAGAACGAACTGAGCGGTGAGCACGAAGGACACGAAATACATCGGGGAAATGAACTGCAGTCCGGCATGGCAGTCGTAGTCGGTGCCCGAATGACCCGGTGGGCACTCCCTCAGGGTGTCCTGGTGGATAGAGGGATATGGGAGAGCTTGGGGTTGAGGCAGGGTTGATACAGTGTCAGCATGTTGTGAACAATTCTCTTCACCATCTCATAGAGCCCAACAGTTCAACAGTGCAACATCTCAAAACATTCAGTTCAGTGGAAAATAATATAAAATGAAGAAGTTGCAAATCCAGCACCAACACCTTTGGCATTTTTGCTTCACATATGACATACACTATTTTTGAAATATTAAAGTTTCATTTAAATATTCAGCCAATAATTCAATAAACTGTTGTCATGTCGACATGTTTAGGAGCAATTATCAATACAAAGGCTGAGACCAATATCAGTGTGGTTTGCATAAATCTGAATCTTATCTTCGGGGAACTATTTCATGAGTATTTCTGTGTACGTATGTTAGACACGAGACTCAGTGCAGCACTCCAAAAGCAATTTGTAATGTCTTGTCAGAACACGTTGTCAGACTTTCACAGCACCGAAAAAGATCTTTGCAGACAGTCAATCACTTTTTCTAAGAGCCTGATCAGCTCTGATTAACCGTTGGATATAAGCTGTTCTAAAATTCTGAGAGCTCCAGGTACTTGACTGTGATTAGAGAGTGAAGATTTTGTGAATGTAAATGTTCTTCTTTATTCATCCTCTAAAGGCTTTGAGTGCACTTTTTTTTTAGATCATCTTCGCTAAAGGACACGGTCATTATTAATTTGTTTCCTCCACCGAAATATCATCTGGTCCAGGAATTTGAACTGAAGACCTTCAATTACAATTCTGCCTCTCAGCTTCTTTCACAGCTGAGATTGGTAAAATATATTTGAGCAGCTGAAAAAGTAGGACAATATGTGCGTTTATGGATTCCTTTATGCATTTCATAGATTTTCAAATCAAGCTGCTTCATACAGTCTCCATTCTGATTGACCCTAATCAAAGACAACATGTGCTGATTCTACTGTTGGAGACGATGTTACAGTGAGGAAAGTGAAAACCAACCATGTTGATGTTCTCAATGAAAAAACCCAGTCCACATGAGAGATGTGAACCTTTGTCAACGTGAATACACATGACTGAATTCTCTCAAACCAAAGTACCTTCATGATGCCATTCCAGTTGTCACCAGTTGAAACTTGGAAGAGTGTGAGGAAGGCCATTCCGAAGTTTTCAAAGGTCGCATGGCGGCTCATTCCTTCACAGGGGTAGTCGGCGTTACACACTGGGAGGAGACAACGAGAGGGGAAAGAAGGGACTTAAAGAGCCTGGAGAGAGACCGAACTATTCCATTTATACTTGGCGGTACACATCATTTCACATCATGTTTGTGTAGAGCAGGGTTCTCCAACCTTTTCACCTCAGAGAGTGACTCTAATAAAATGAATGTGACCAATGGCTACTCATGTAGCTCTCGGACACTAACATGTATTCACATAGTTGAGCTACACCAAACCAGCTGAATACCCTTTTTTTTTATTAATGTGAACAATAACAAACTGATACTCAACACACATACTCGACCAGTAGTGGTTGGAGACTCCTGGTGCTGATAAACAAACCTTTCTTTATTTGACCAGTCAAAACAAAAATGAAATTGTTAAGCCACACAATGAGACACGTGGTAGCTCAAGACCTACCGAGCTCTCCAAACAGCTCCACCCCCAGAGCAGCATAGATGAAGAACAGCAACATGAAGAGCAGGCCCAGGTTTCCCACCTGTCACAAAACAAATAAAAAATAAATAAACACTGAAGTCAGTTGAGTTGGGTCTGACTTTGTAGATACTGATTCAGGGGATATCCCTCCTACTGCTAGACCCACTGTAAGTCAACGTGTCCGAACATTTGTTCTTTTGTGGCCATATTGAAAATTCTGACACCAGAATCTTCGAGGTGTTTTTTATAATCATTTGTTATTGTCCATGCAAAACCTGATTTTTTTTTTAATGCAAAAACATGCACAGAAATAAACAAACTTCATTGTCGCTATTTATCTTTTCATCATGGTGTTAACAGCATTTACTGAGGATGTACTTAGAGGCAGGATGCAGATATTGTTGCAGATGTTTCCCTGGCCCAATCCCGATCTCCATCCCAAGGCCTAAACATTAAACCCTCGGGGACTTAATTGACGCTGCCTGTGTGCAGAGCTGCACTGCTTGAGTGTTTGAGGAGGGCTTGCAATGGTACACAAAGCAAAATACGACACACCATTGTGACATCTCAGTACTTTGAAAGAAGGCATGGTCGTTGGAAAAGAAAGAACACCACACTTCAAAAATGTATCTTACAATTTGCTGCTGTACCAAAACTTTATATGTTTGACTTTACAACGTTGCAATGAATAACTACAGCAACACGTAGCCAGGTACTGTCAATTAAATATTCACTTTATTGATTGCTTATGAATTTTTGAGATGCTGTGTCAGGCTTTGAAGAGGTTATGGAATGAAACAGGCTCATCCGGGACCTCGCAAACATTTTATCAGATCAGAAAAAAACAGCAAACAACCAAACTGGAAATAAACACAGTATGAGCTACGACCAAAAAACTCCAGCCTAGAATCAAGGATAATTAAAGTTAGGGAAAGTTTTACATGCTGACTTCTTAACAGGTGTGGATTAATCCGTGTAGAGACTCAAACCGTCCACAAATGGTGATGTGCAATGCAAATGGATAAAGAACCCCCTGAGGTGCGATAGCAGGCGCGAGCAGCACACCATTAGCTCAGTCACTTCACAGGAAAGGCAGTGGGGTGCTTTTGAATACGTGACTGTACAATTCTATTAAACGGGTATATAAATGCAGAGCGGAGTGGGATGTATAGTTTTTATTGGAGGAGAGGGTCAGAGGGAAGAAAGATAGGAGATAATGGGGGAAGGAGAAATACAGGAAATTTGGAGAGGTTAGGTAAAGCCTGAGGACAGCTTTCTGTTCTTTCCCAGTTGTGCATGTTCATCTTTCCAGGTGGATGTTAAAAGCCACGACGAGCCCTGAAGCAGTTTCCAGAATGTAACTTAAACCCCTGTGATGTCTTTAGATCCCTCGAAAAGAGAAGGAAAGAACAGCACAGGGATGAGGATAAGAAAGAGCTTGCTAGATGCGATGGAAGCATTAAGGCTGGCAACCAGGCAACTGAGGCTTAAGAGAAACACAATCAGATCAGAATGTGTAGCTTTTGGTTTCCATAGCAAACCTGCACTGATCTGCCAACTAAAGCTGTTTACTTAAAATGTTCATTATACTAATGAAACATGCGTCATGGTGAGACACATTTTGTTTTCTTACAATTGGGTTTGTACATAATGGTACCCAAGTCACACCAACACATTAAAGGTCATTCCACCCACTTCGAACTGCAGAGGAACAACAAGCCTCTTCGATAAAATGGTTCAAATGTTGTCAGGGAAAGAGGGACTGAGACACCACAATGTTTCTATTTACCTGTGGAGGATGTTCTCTATGTGTTTAAGCAAGAAATCAAATTTAGAGTGAGAATGTTTCTGTTGCACATGAACAGAGTGCAACAGAGCAATGTGAATTCAGCAGGGGTAAGCAATCATTGTTTTAAGTATCACAATTTATGTCACTTGATAAAAAAAAAACACATCTGTGCTGTGCACGTTTTTCTGACTACATGTATGTGCGCTATTGCTATTTCACATTGTACTGTACTAGTACACATTGGTTTTTGTGTCAAACTCAGGAAATCAGCAGAGGAGACCCTTTAAACACTTCAAATGTAATGGCAATGAAGCAATGAGCCCGGAGAGGAGTTTTGAGTGTCATTTACGTTTCATGATGGACAAGAACATCTCTGTCTGAGACTGAAGAAGGCTCACAACTGGGTGGATTTTCTTTGACATGTATGGTTGTTCACCTGAATTCATCCTCTATTGGGGTCACACGCCAATTGATATAATGTAATCCTAATGATGCGTAGCAAAGTATTACCCAGTGCCTTAAATGGGAGAAATTATATGACAGCCGCTCACTGGATTTACAGGGAATTAATCCATTGTTTTTGTGACTTGCACTTGAAGATGTTTATCTCCTGGCTTTTTACATATTGACTTTTTATTGGTAAAATTCACCTTAAAAAAATGATGTATATATGTGAAAATGGAAATTATTTAAGAATGGAGCTCACAAGCAATAAGCTGATGGTTCATTATCACAGCACCATGCAGGCAGATATAAAACAAAATGTCTGTAAAAAAAGATACAATATTGTAGGACTGCTGAGAACTAGTTTGTGCTTTAATCCTCATATCATTGAAAAATGTTATCAATGTTATTGTATGCATTGTATGCATCAGTGGGGAAAAAGGCTAGACTGGTAATGTACTGTATTTTTAAACACAGCCTGTAACATTTAACAAATGTAACATTTAAGAAAAATATGACATGATGTAAAATATATCCTTCTATCAGTGTTTATAATTCTCCAAAAAAAAAATTCTTTGATGATTTTGTGATGTATTTATATCAACAGCAATTTCTGTTGTGGTCTAAGCCTCTACCACAAAAACAAGTGGGACTAGAGTTAAATTGGATGGAAAAAGGGACTAAAGCAGGGGGGATTTCTGTGACTGTAATTCCACATCCAGTATATTGTATCTTGTTTGCTCATGTTAAAAAATGTTAAATAAAAAAAAAAAATATACAAGAAGAAAACAACAAAACTTAATGTACATTTTTTTTTTTTTAATGTGAATAAAGATACGCAGGTACGCTGCAGGTAAGAAGCAGCAGAAGAAAACAAATAATGTCAAATTATATTAGCACTGTAAGGAGAAAAGCAGTAACTTTTTGTACAGTGTGTTCTGTGACCTTTTAATCTTATTATGTAAATGTAATATGTATCGCTGCATGCATCATTTTAAAAAAACCTCCATTTCACTTTTCCTCGTCTCACATTATGTACCGCTGGAAAGAGTTCGAATTTGTCTTTGCTTTAGCACAATATTTGTTTTGTAGCTTGACAAGGCTTACATGGATTTTACAGAGAACCTCCAAGAATTGTATTTTTTTGTATCTGCAACTTTTGTAATCTTTGAAAACATTAAGAAAGAAACAAAATGATTTCACATTTGATACATCCATTAAATCTTTTTGCTTTTGTTGTGGGGTATCTTTGTACTGTTTGTTGTCCTTGTGTGTGCATACTGTACATTTATGGCTTCTGATCTCAGACCTTGTACTGGATTCCAGTTTATTCTCGTGTGTAAACAACAGTCAAAGATAATCACTTCCAGTGAGGCTGCCAGGTGACCAGCAGACAGGCAGCAGAGATGTGCTCTATCAACTTTTGGTTTAAAAAAAAATTGTTACAATGCTCTTCAATAAACATTAAACTAGCACAAATAAATATTTTAAAGTCAGGTTCTATTCTGTGTTTTTCTTATTGGACACAAAAAAAATAATCTAAATCAACAATGAATCTATCCTTTCATAAACCACTTTATTATAAATCTAAAACCTGACTAAGCTTGTTCCTCTGAGACATGGAGCTCTAGTGTCAAAAATGGACGATGTACTGGGTTGTATGCTCCAACATTTCCATATACAGCACGTCACGGGTCACTGTATTATACCTCGAGCCGGTCCCACATACACTGTCCTGCTCCTTTAAATACTCCCTAGAGAACCAAAACTGCGGCTGTGAAATGTTCCTAATGAACTAAGTATTTACTCCTGTTTGAAACATTACGGCACCCTGCTGTGAGAGTATAATATTTAACCTCATTAAAATACAAAAATGTATTTTTGTGATTCATTTCTAAATATCTATGTCTTTAGTGGGAATTCATCTTTTTAGTTGAAAGCCACAGACAGAGTCAGGAAGTAATGAAAGCAAACTTATGGACTGACGGTTTTGGCCCTTTCATAAGATTTTTTGACATTAACAAAGATACAGAATAGTGGCGCTAACAGGCAACCTCTGGAGCTGAACAATTTAGCTAAGTGCCAGAAACTACAGTTGCTCAAATGGCCACTTGAGGCTGGCTTCAGAAGAGAGTCATCCCCCACAGACCCCCATATTCAATTTGGCCAACTTTACAGTAGAAATAAACATGTTTACAGCCTGATACAAAAAATGGTTCACGTCGCTATAGCTATAGTTCATGACAACTGGACAATAGGAGGTTACATTATATAACTCACCCTTTTAAATTGCATCAAAGCTTAAAATTACATTTAATAAAGGGTGGGGCTTTGAGTGACAGGCGGGTGATGTCACAGTTGGCTACCTACCTGCACGTTTCAGCCACCACGCTTCATTCGGGCTGCCTCAGCTCTGCCTACACACCAACTCCTTTCCCATTTTTTTTAATTGGCTGGGAGAAAAGCTGAGCTGAGAAACCTTGACGTCATGTATAGTCCATAATTGGCACCAACTGAAAGCAGTTCATTGCCATTTATGATTTGAATGGCAGAAGGTATGATGTCTCTGATAGACTGCAATGGGCCTAAGTCACCGGCAATCAGTTCAACCATTTTTCAAACTAACGGTACATATATCTTTGTCATATATCTGACAAAGAGCTTTTCTGCCACTCACGCAATATTGCATCTGTCTTCATCATTCAATACCATTACTGCTCTGGGTATATGAAACACAACTAATCAATAACTGAACTGATGGAGTCAGACGGACACAAAGTGAAGCCTGAACAGGTCATATTGACACACAGATGCTGAAGGAGTTAGGAGAGGCAAACACAAGATAAGTGATGGTGTCTTAAAACTACTGGGATTGCAACATGATTGTCCACAAATAAATCTAAACTATTGATGATGTTCTTTTCAGGTAAGACTACAGTTACTGAGTTCACAAGAGATGTTATTAAACTTTCTTGAATCCCTTGGCTTTAAAGCAGCTCCGCTAATTCCAAAGTTCGGGACAAACAGAAACGTCTATTAATAAAAGCTAAGACTTAAGAACAGAAAGTATTTTTGTGTACCAACAGAGGAGAACATTTTGCTGCTCTTGTCTCATTAACAGCAGTGGGCATGAATAATCTTACGTGAATGCCACAAAGGTCTTTACTTTTCCTAAGTAACTGAGAAGAACGGAGGAAAGTTAGCAAGGTGCCATAACATTGTGGGCAAAAATTTAGTCATAACTCTCAGGGAGCGATTATCGACGCCGGTCGTTTATTGTCTCACAAATGTTAATTAACTCCTGGGTGTCCTTGTGATAAGCTAAAGGGGGGGGGGTGTCTGTGAATGTGTATGTATGTGTGTGTGTGTGTGTGTGTGTGTGCGTGTGTGTGTGTGTGTGTGTGTGTGTGTGTGTGTGTGTGTGTGTGTGTGTGTGTGTGTGTGTGTGTGTGTGTGTGTGAGACGACACATACCTGAGGCAGAGCCTGGACTACGGTGTCGAGCAGAGCTCTCATGCCGGTTGCCATTTTCAACAACTTCAACACTGAAGAGGGATCACAGAGGGTTAGACAACAACATCCTCCACAAAACCTGCAGTGTGTAATTCTACGTATGTGTTGCGTGATGCTTTGGACATGTGTGTTTGGGTGACAAACATCCGACAACATCGGAGGGATAGATACAAGGTAGGCACAAGTTGTTTCTATGAACAAAGCGGACTGTTTTCTTTGTGTTTTCTGTTGGTAAACTTGGAACCTGTTTCAACGTGGGATGCTGGGCTGTAAGTATCTGAGGCCGAACTTTCAAGTGGTGAAGGAACTACCACAGTGGTTCGTAGTATACTGAATGGTAACGATTGGTCAAAAATGAGCCTCAATACTGCTACAGCCTGAAATAAAGCTTTTCTGTAAATTATTTTAGTATTACGTTTTATATTACATCTAATTTAAATCTAATAAGTTCGTGCAGACCATCATTTACTTTTACCATTGAGTATACAATGGAAAGTAAAATATAACATCATAATGATTGTGAATTTAAACCAGTTTCAAAGTACGAGAAGGAGGAAGAGTGAAAGATGCGGGGGCATTTTAATATTCTTTCCTACAGATGCACAACTCATTTAATATTCAAAAAGAGCGTTAAAGAATTTTCCCAGAGGAGAAGAAAGCCTAAAAGTCACCAGTAGCCCTCGCACTCATCATCAAATACCCCACTTACTTCTTAATTACCACTGGCTGCTGTTTAATTAGCATACTTCCTATGGGTCCACTCAGCGGTCCCTGAGCAGTGTTATGGAGGGCAGAGGGCGATGGTAAGAGGGCGAGGATTAAGAGATTGATGTAATTAGCCTTTATCCTCCTCGGTGAAATGTTAAGAGTAATTGGTGTGGCCCAAAGAGCTGGTTCTGTAATATCCCGTGAATAATAAGAACACAGGTGCCAAATGAAAGTCATATTAAAAACGAGAGCGACTGAAAGGATAAAAAAAAAAAAAACACAATAATATCAGAAATGCCTTTATTCAGGCACACAATACTAGCATTGTACATGACACATGCACATGAGGTATGAAATTAAATATGTGGTAATGTCTGTGTTTCAATGAGCTTTGTCTCCAGACTAAAGATCACAGTGTAGACATGCTAAAAGGTGACAAACACAACAAGAACTTGGTTTCCCTTTAAAAGTAGTGTGTTTCGGGTGTTTTGGTAAAATGTATAATTGTGCTCATGTTAACTAAATGGTGTTCTAAATATCGCATAAGGCAGGTGATAAAAAAGATTGCATTAACAGTGAATAGTACCTGATTAAATAAAATAAAACAGCAGCAGAATAGAAGACAACATTTTTTTTTTACATTTTGTGTAAAATCTGGGAAGAGTTATATCTCTAATATGACGGTTTCATGTACAGTCCGATTATTCTGCAGTTGAGTTTGACAAAGAATTGATACGCGAAATGTTGTCTCGGTTTGATAGCCCTCATTTCAGAAAATGTCATCGGACACGGGATTACAAATTAGTCCATGTGTTTTGATTACCTCGTGCGATCCTGAGGACCCTCATGATCCTGATGATGGTGGGGTTGATGGGGAGGGAGGCGTTGATCTCAATCTCCTCCAGGGTGATACCCATCACTGACAGCAGCACGATGGCCAAGTCAAGCTGGTTCCACCTACACACACAGACACACAAAGACTTGTCAATGAAGCAAAATCTATAGATCTTGTAATGAAGGTAGGCCTTGCATGAAGGAGGAGACTGAGCAGGAATTTGGAGTCTTAACGCCCGTGGCTCAGGACTTCGTGACTTCACACATTAGGGTCTGTGTTATGTTAATGTTCGAATGAATATTAACAACGGTCTACATCAACTTTGTGCATAATTTGCACGACTCTGCCACAGCTAGCTTGGCAGAAAAATTGGTAAGAGCCCATCATTACCAGAGGGCCTGCTCCTGTCATGAATATTTATATTATTACTAGAGTAAGATTTTAAATACCATGCAAAACTTTTCAGATGAATTACTTCCTGTGTTTCCTGTGTTAGATGATGACGTCACCTGATCCAGCCTATCACAACTAAAAAAACCTGGTCTTTACGTCACTCTTGCTACTTCAAATTGAAGTTCAGTTAGTGTGGTGTATTTACAGGTCAATAGGTTTCCATTTACTAAACAAGCTAAGAGGCGTCAGCATGCATTAGTGGGCACCACTTCAGTTAAGTTAATCAGCATCAGAAATGGGGTTATTTAAGAATGTAGTGCGCAATAATAAAGTTGTATGGACGTATTATTTGAACAGTGCAAACAAACTGAAATTGTAGCAGCCTTCAGAAAATAACGCTCATTTCTGTTTAAACAAGTGTCAGAGAATCTTTGTATGTCAATCCCAAATACCAATTTTTTTTTTAGACACAACTCTTTGTTGCCAGTATTTCTTTTGACCAATTATACAAACAAATCCTCACTTACAGACAAGAAAGTTGGCCATATTCTTCAGTTGCGTTTTCTTTAAGTCGAGCGGTTTACAAATAGAACATGAAACGAAGAGCGAAAAGAAATAAAATAAAAAAAAAAACTGTTAAAACTTATTTTGGTCAAAACCATCAAAAACTTTTAGATTACACCTCCTTAAATATATATTTTCAACTTATATTTTATTTTCTGTTTTTTTTTTTTTTAATCTAGTGTTTCTAAAGTTTCTTTATTTTTTAACTCAATTTACTGCAAAATTGCAGCCTGGGGTATGTTCCTCCACAGTGTCTCGTCCTAGATAATATCTCAGTCCCAGAGCAACAAGAGCTGGCCCACACCACGCTTACACAGTGTAAACACACAAAAAGGCGCTGGCTGATAAAGCCAAGGGTTTCCAAAAGCATACAAGAGAAGGCACAGAATGAAATGCAGGATAGGAGGAATATCATGACTAAAAATGTTTGTGTTGATAGAAAAAGACAGAGGAAGAGAGACGATAGAGATGGGCATTTGAAATAGGATGGAAAAAGCAATGTTGAAAAGAAGAGGGGCAGAAATAATCAGCAGCAATTTCTACCAGCACAGCTACAATTCTCAAAATTGCAAACTGCAATAATAAATCTACATCGTGGGGTCAAATAATATTCAGCAGCACCACACAGCTGCTCCACAGGCTGGTATACGTGGCTGAAAAAAGACCCCCTGGCTGGATTGTTAACCCTCGTGTTGTCCTCGGGTCAAAATGACCCGCAGCTGTGTTCAACCAAGTTCTATTTTATTTCTATATTTTTATATTTTTTTGAGATCATTGGTCATCATTCTTTAAATAAACCCTCACAGCCTCCTTGTCACCAATGATCCCAAAAAATATAAAAATGAAATAGAACTTGGTTGAACACAGCTGCGGATCATTTTGACCCAAGGACAACACGAGGGTTAAGGTGTTGGGTGTAGATATTGGAATTGATGTCTGCACGGCTTCAACACAAACCATTTATTCATATGTTTAAAACCAAAAATGCAACATTCAATGTGAAACATTAAAGGTCACTTGGTTATACCTACACATACATATTTATGGTATTATCCATCAGTCCATCCATAAATATCAATGAGGAAGACACAAATGTCATGGTAAGTATTCCTAACTGATAACTGATCAGACCCTAATTAATTTTCAAAGCAGGCAGATAATTGTGCATCCTCCAACATGTCTGATTGGGAAGAGTTGAACTTCTAAGCGTAGGTCCTACCGAGTTCAATGGATCAAGCTGTCAGATAAAAGGCTGTGGTATATAATAATGATATGTCAAAGGTGCAAGGATTGTTTTGGTGCGGCGAGTAAATACTACCACCAATATTAGAAACTTTATAGACCTCAACACAAATATATAAAGACTGAATCCAGCTTGGAGTGTACCTGTCCTTGAAGAAGCGTCGAAAGCCAAAGGCTACCAGCTTCAGGGAGGCCTCAATCACAAAGGTGGAGGTGAAGAAGTAGTTGCAGTACTTCAGTGCAGTCTCCAGAGACTAACAGAGAGTAACGGTGGTTAGAGAGGGACAGAGGTTAGAAAGAAGAGACAGCAGCAGGAATACACAGGAAATATGCTTTGCATCTAATCTTACCTGTGATAAATGAATTATTTGTCCTTTATTCTGCAGTTCATATCAAGAAAAATGTCTTTGTCAACAGTAAAATATTGTAAACAGATATGTTGAACTTTTTTTCATGTAAATAAAGAAAGAGAGAAATAACCAAAAATTAAAGGTCCCTCATCTCACACTTTTTTGGTGTTTTATTTTCAATCCTGATAGCCACAATATTTTTTTGTGGTTTTAAGTACCAACATCCATCTAAATATAATTATACCTTCTCTCCAAAGTTTTACAAGAACAGGCTGTCTTTAAGGTGCATTGATCTGATACGACCCTCTATTCTGATTTGCTGACTCTTTTCTGAGACACATGCATAGCATGTTTGTGACATCACAAACTTATGGAAGTCGAAACAGTATAGCATATTTACTTATAAAATCAAACTAGTGGTCATTCTTAAAATCCCCATTGAGTAAAGTCAAACGTCTACCATTTCAGCTACATGTCTTCCTCTTGTATTTTCATAGGGCTTCAGTCAAATACTATTTGTTATGGGGTCATTTGGAGTGTCAGTAATGGTAAAGCTGGTGTAAACAGACAGAAAAGATAAAGCTAACTGAAAATAAATGAGCTGTTTGGGTTGTCTGTGTGCAGCTACATAAGCTTCGAGTATCTTATACCTTTGGCGCAAGTTTATAGGTACTTGAGATCAGAAAAGTTTCAGTTCAGCATTAAGACCAGACAAATCGAGTTCCATTAACCTACATGTGCATGCAGCCCCAGGTCAGATATGTGAGACGGTTCAACACCATAATAAAACATCTCCTACACCTGGCTGATTTGAAAGTAGACTAATCAAATAGTTTCATTCCCTCATGCATAGGAAGTCATAATTTACCGTGAAATAAGTAACAGGTTATTTCAATTTAAAAAAAATGTTCTCCTGCATCTGTCTCTAACAATTATTTTTCATAACTAAAACTCCATTCTGACAGATTGCACTTGGATATATGTTGTGGGCCGTTTTGTTGCTGAATCAGAGCAGCAAGGTGACAGACTGCTTCTAGAAGTGCTTACTTTTAATCATCACAGCCTTGTGTCACGAGAATACCATGTCAGTGTCATGTTTTGCCTCACCAAGGCATGAAAAGTACATACATGTATTGTTAAGTAAAGAAGTCATGTGATTAGGTAAAGATTGATAGATTCTAAATTAGATTGAAAAAAAACTCTGGACTATCACCAAGCGGACTAGTGTTGGAGTCCATAAATTAGCGAAAGTCCAACTGGATTTAGTTAAAGAAAAGTAAATGTGTTACTGACATAATGCATTGTATTTAACTTATGTAATGTAATTACATGATGTACATAACATTACTTATTTTAACCATGGACTGTATAAAAAAAGTGGATGAAGCTTCAGGAACTAAAAAGATAAGCCAATGCAAAAGTGCCATAAAGTTAAATAGCACTGAGGGCCACTAGAATTTTGCTCCCTTTTAACTTCACTCATGAAATACGAAGTCAATACGTTTTTTTCCACAAGTCATAATGGTGTTATTTGCTGAAATCACTCCTTCTTATTAGTTTTATGATGGTCAACCTGAAAATAATCCCAGCATTAAGTAAATATTAGGCCTCAAAAAGCGATTGGGGCGTGTCTGTTTCCTAATCCTAGCGTTTTGAGCCTTAACTTAATTTAACCATGTAATTGTATTGCCTAAAACTTAACCAATGATAACCGTGTAACATTAAACCTAAATCCTATTTTTTTCTAAACCTAATCATGTGGTTTATGGTGCCAAAACCCAACACACCTTATGCTTTGCACCTCAGCGAGGCCAAACATGACACTGACATGGTATCCTCTTGTGGATTGAAGGGTGTATTTCCAGTTTTAGCATGGTACCAGGCTGACCATCACAATTTATTCACAAGTCTTAAACAAGTCTGCTGTGTCAGCTTCAATCCAAAACCCTCAACCCAAGCAACTCGATATCCTCATCAAGAAGTGTCGTCACCTGTGGCTGGCTGAAGTGCTCCAGGGACATGGTGATGACATTAATGCAGATAATGAAGGTGATGACCAGGTCCAGGTAGTGGCTGGTACACAGAGTGTGGATAGCCAGGCGGGTACGACCGTAGGACGCATAGTATGGCAACTTCTGGGCCTCTGGACAGAGGAAAAAGTAAAAATTAAGAAGATAGAGAAATATCAGGACAAAAAAAGACAAGGCAAGGTTGTTGGTTCAGTGAGAGAGCAGGAAAAAAGATTGAAGGAAGAATCAAAGACAAAGGAGATGAAACACAAACCGACCGTATTAATGTCAGAAACATACAGTGCATCCAGAAAGTATTCACAGCGCTTCACTTTTTACACATTTTGTTATGTTACAGCCTTATTCCAAAATGGATTAAATTATTTTTTTCCCCTCAAAATTCAACACACAATACCCCATAATGACAAAGTGAAAATAGTTTGTTTAACATTTTTGCAAATCTATTAAAAATAAAGAACAAAAATATAACACGTACATAAGTATTCACAGCCTTTGCTCAATACTTTGTTGAAGCACCTTTGGCAGAAATTACAACCTCAAGTCTTTTTGAGTATGATGCTACAAGCTTGGCACACCTATTCTTGGGCAGTTTCTCCCATTCTTCTTTGCAGAACCTCTCCTCCATCAGGTTGGATGGGGAGCGTCGGTGCACAGACATTTTCAGATCTCTCCAGAGATGTTCAATCAGGTTCAAGTCTGGGCTCTGGCTGGGCCACTCAAAGACATTCACAGTTGTCCCGAAGCCACTCCTTTGTTATCTTGGCTGTGTGCTTCGGGTCGTTGTCCTGTTGGAAGATGAACCTTCGCCCCAGTCTGAGGTCCAGAGTGCTCTCGAGCAGGTTTTCATCAAGGATGTCTCTGTACATTGCTGCATTCATCTTTCCCTCCATCCTGACTAGTCTCCAGTTCCTGCCGCTGAAAAACATCCCCACAGCATGATGCTGCCACCACCATGCTTCACCGTAGAGATGGTATTGGCCAGGTGATGAGCGGTACCTGGTTTCCTCCAAACATGACGCTTGGCATTCAGGCTAAAGAGTTCAATCTTTGTTTCATCAGACCAGAGAATTTAGTTTCTCATGGTCTGACAGTCCTTCAGGTGCCTTTTGGTAAACTCCAGGTGGGCTGTCATGAGCCTTTTACTGAGGAGTGGCTTCCATCTGGCCACTCTACCATACAGGCCTGCTTGGTGGAGTGCTGCAGAGATGGTTGTCCTTCTGGAAGTTTCTCCTCTCTTTACAGAGCAACGTTGGAGCTCTGTCAGAGTGACCATCTGGTTCTTGGTCACCTCCCTGACTGAGGCCCTTCTCCCCCGATCGCTCAGTTTGGCCGGGCGGCCAACTCTAGGAAGAGTCCTGGTGGTTCCAAACTTCTTCCATTTATGGATGATGGAGGCCACTGTGCTCATTGGGACCTTCAATGCTGCAGACATTTTTCTGTACCCTTCCCCAGATCTGTGCCTCGATAGAAGCCTGTCTCGGAGGTCTACAGACAATTCTTTGGACTTCATGGCTTGGTTTATGCTCTGACATGCACTGTCAACTGTGGGATCTTATATAGACGGTGTGTGTCTTTCCAAATAATGTCCAATCAACTGAATTTACCACAGGTGGACTCCAATCAAGTTGTAGAAACATCTCAAGGATGATCAGTGGAAACAGGATGCACCTGTAATGGCAAAGGCTGTGAATACTTATGTACATGTGATTTTTTTTTTTTTTTTTTTTTCGTTTTTGATTTTTAATAGATTTGCAAAAATTTCAAAAAACTTTATTTCACGTCGTCATTATGGGGTATTGTGTGTAGAATTTTGAGGGAAAAAAATGAATTTAATCCATTCTGGAATAAAGCTGTAATATAACAAAATGTGGAAAAAGTGAAGCGCTGTGAATACTTTCCGGATGCACTGTAAGTGGGGCGCGTGAAGGACAAGAGGGAGCAAGGGAATTTGAGATATGGTAAAGAGAGATAAACATGTTCAATTAAGAAAAAGCAATGTAAGCTGAAAAATATTTATGTGATGATCAATTTATGCCAAGAGGAGAAAAAAATAGCAGCAGAAGAAATGAATAAAAGGCAAAGAAGGAGATAAAAGTGTGAGCTAATATGAAGAGAAAACTTTGATAAATGTGTGAGCGAGGTTAAGTGGTTTTAAATGAGGTGAAATAATGACTCATTCAAAGTCATATTATCCTGTGTAATATAAAATATCAAATTAGAAGCCTTGGGTATTTGCCATTTGGATCGTACCCAAGAAGGAGTGCAGTCTTTCAACGCTGCGAGGCAACTATTAACTTATTATTTTACAATATTAACTTGCTGAATTGCACATTATTCTGAAATGGCAAACATTTATAGGAGAAGACATTACTTCTTTAGATTTATATGTATATTCTTATGAACTGTATATTTCGCCTATTCATGTCTTCTTGGTGGCATTTCCTCTTTTGATTTATTGTTCCTCCACTGCGACTATCCTTCTCTTCCAATAGGACTCCTCTGATCCCTCCACCATCCATTCTTCTCTCCACGCAATCTTTGCTCTCATCTTTCCTTCCCAGGAGGTTTATGTGTCCCATCCTCCTTCCTTCCATCTCTCCTTATATCCCTTGACTCTTTCCATTAATCTCACTTTTTTACCTCCTGACTCTACTTCCCCTTCCTTTTTTATTTCACCCTTCATTTTCCTCCTTGTCTTCCTTCTCTTATTCATTAAATATTCTCTCATCAGCCCTTTTTATGCCTCGAGGCCTCATATTCCTCCCAATTCCCATCTGTCCCTCTATCTCCCTTCTGTTTCCTTCATCCCCTGTGATCTTACTTCTCCTCTTCTTCTCCATGCGACGCTGGCGTTTCTCCTCCCGTCGCCTGGCCTCCTCCACCTCCTGGTGCTGCCGACACTTGTGGAAGTTCTCCACCACCACGCCCACAAACATGTTGAGGACGAAGAAGCTGACAATCAGGAGGAAGGAGATGAAGTACAGCAGCATCCATGGATTGTTGTTGGTCACCGGCTGGGGGAGAAGAGGAAGTTCGGGAGAAGAGAAAGAAAAGAGAGATTAGATGAAAAGGGATTGAAGAAAAAAAACAGAAAATAGCTTGTCAAGGAAAGTGAAAACCAAAGCAAGAACTGGAAGGAATTATTCAGACATTAAAGGGAAGAAAGGGACAGTGATTATGAGGCTGTATGTTGTTATGGAAAATATCACCATAGATGTGTAAAAAAAAGTATTTAACGATAAAGAAATTGATCCAAAAGTAGAAAATAAAACAGGTAAAGAAAAAGAAACAGAAGGAATGTAAACGTTTTATTTAAAAAAAAGATTGAAAGAAAACAATGAGAAGTGATGTAGAAAATGCAGAGAGTAGAGCTGCGTAAGGAATTGTAAATGAGCCACAGGGAAGGTTCAGGAAGCTAGCCACATCTGGAAACCTTCCAGCCACCTCTAAGCTACCAATGTGGTGAATATAAAGAGATTATTTAAATGAGTTGTGGAAGTATGATGTTGAATTGGACAGAAGTTTAAAAAGCCGATTCAGACAATTCTAACAGCAATATTCAGTCACACAGTGAAAACAGACAGTTCAAGAACAAGGAAGTGGATGCAAATTAGACTGGATGGAAATAAGAGGCAAATTATATGTGGCATAGGCCTGTCACAATTATTACATAATCACCTGATCTTGATTATTTTAACTGATCATAATCATTTTGCATATTTGTAAGAATTGTTTCCATTCATTTTTATAAATCCAGTTGGATGAAACTAACAGAAATGTCATATTTCCTTCAGAATTTCCACATCGTCTTTCCGTGTTTGAGGTTTGACTCATGCTCTTTTAATGGTGTTATCTCATTCCACCTTCTCCAACAATGGTTTAATGGAAGAATCAGTGCCTCCATAGTAAAAATGTTGTTTTGATTATTGGTTGTTATTTATTCATTACCATGACAGCCTGTTATATAAAAAAAGAAAATGCTCATAGTTCTTTCAATTGTGGGGAAATTCATTTACATTGTTTAAGTGCTTGAAGTTCCAATCATTTCTAAAGCAATATTCATGCAACAGAGGCAATAAAAAGGTGGTGTTGACTGATTCACGTCAATTTGAAGCCTCTTTTTGATCTGCGACTATTTGCCCTGTTAAAGTCACGGCATTACAAGCTAATACAAATTTAACACTTCCTTTATGTGTTTCAAATTAAAAGCCATCTAGTGTTTCAATAGTCAGATAAACTATTTTTTTTTTTAACAAGGCTTTTATTGTGAAACATTTGCAGGAACCTATTCTCACTGAAAATAGACAATCACACATATAAATATAAAACAACTGTTGAAAACAGCACAATTCCCTTGCTGACTTAATCCAGTTAAGGCAATTATGATATCTAGGTTATATTATTGACTATTCTATGTAAACCTGCCACCATATTTATCAGTGTGTTGTACTGCATCAACAAATACCATTGCACCCCTGTCCCAACCATTTCTGCAACTGTGTTACTGCTGATCTTAAATAGCCTACAAATGTTCTTAAGCCGACTCCCATCATTATTATGTGTCACAATCTGTTTTGTTTTAAAAATGTGTCCTTGCCAAAACATTAGACATAACCATGGCAAAAACCTTCATTATGTATTTAGCTTAATTGGAAATTACACGTCACCACATCTGTCACAGGTAAACTGAGTTTTGTTGCAGTGAGGTTGTACTTTAAGGCATGTCTAAGATAAAACTATAATATATAGAACTACGATGTTGCACAGGGGTCAGTCTTGTGGTTTTCCGTAAAAGGAATCGCTATATATTTGAATAGATACTGTAAAAGCTGTATTACTTGTGTAGTTCTACATTTTGTTTCATAGTATTAGTTTACAGAACACATTCCAGAGGGCTGTTTGAAAATCAGTTCCTGGATTGTTTTGTGACTGTAATACATTTATTAAGCAGCGACTGAAGGCTACTCATCTTTTAGTATTTTTTTAGATGCATACAAATTTGACATTGAGTACTCTCACTATGGGCAGTCCTCCAATTAACCAGTCACCAATCAGAAAAGATGACAGGCGATAAAATAATAGGCAGAAGACGGAGACAATGTAAGAAAAAGTCAGGGATGACTGGGTGTAGAGGTAGTTATTGGAGGAACTAATTTACAAAAAAAAAATCAAGTTGAGGTGCATTAAACTAGAGATGAGAGTCAGATTTTCAATTTGGAGGAGTGCTGAGTGTTGAAAGCGTAGGGTGGAATGGAAATGGGATTAGTCAGTCAGGGCCATATTGGACTGCAGTGAGGTTTCTCCCTGAGGCAGGGAAAGTGAATCATCCAGAATAATGCATGTGCTTTAATAGATTCTCTAATAGATTTTCAAATAAACCAATTTGAAATGTGTTCACTTTGTAGCCACTACAGAAGACTAATTTGCATCAAGTTATTGGAGTTTGACGTCAGTTGTGTGGATGTGTGTGTTATCTGTGATGTTAAGGAGATGTTAACTCTAAATTCCTTTGAACCAGTACATTATATTAGAATTGGAAAACTGAAAGGAATCGGTTAATGAGTTTATGTTTGATTGAATGATGGGATATTAAACCATGAGACAGGAAACTACAGTATTCACAATGGTGTCAATAAAGCACAAAAAAATAAATTACCAGGATGGAGCTAAATTTCTTTAGATAGAAAATGTGAAATCAGGGTTTCTACATGTGTGGATAGTTCGGTTGTTTTAAAAGAAAGCACTGAGCCTGAAGGCAAAGCTCTTAATTTGAAAGTCAAACCAGGATCCAACCCTCATTTATAATCATAAGCTTAATCATTTCAATAAAATATGTCATATGAAGTTCAAGCAACTTAAATAACTTATCTTTGGAGGGTGTTTGGGTTAAATTATAAAAGATGTTAGGGCACTTTTGCTTATATTCAAAAGTTAACAGTAGACAGGCAATAAAATGATGCCAGGGTGAAGAGGGGTGAGATTCAAGCAAAGGACTGGGTTTAAATCAGTTGTAAATAGGGCGAAGAAATAATGTAACAATTAATAGTTACATTTTCTTTTACTGGTCATTTTATGCCACTATTAAAGTATAGGCCCAATCATAACTTAATAATACCTCTTATAAAGAAAAAGGGTTATTTTTCTGACATTAAACATAGAAACAGAAATTAAGGGCAGATATGACATGAATAGCAAATTAAAGATATAAAATTTACAAAGACCTACTGACAATCACATGTACCAATAATCAAAATAAACATTGTCCTTTGGAGGCATTGGTGTGGGCCATTGAACCAAAGCAGAAGAAGGGGGCAGATTGAGATGGAATCAGTAAAAGCGTCAAACCTGAAACGATGGAAAATAACGTGGAAACTGATGGAAATATGACATTTCTTTTAGTTTCTGTTTTTTTTTTGTTTTTTTATACAGATGAGTGGAAACAAGTCTGATGATTAAACAAATGAATTGCAGTCAGCTCAAATATTAAAATCAGGCCATTGTGTAATATTTGTGTCCCTTAGATGACTAACCCATCCCCATACTACTATATTTCAGGGATAGTTTATTGGAAATCTGGAGTAGAAGGTGATGTTCCTTTGCCCCGTTAGATTTAAAATCTGTCTATACACGTTTGAAGTGGTTTGGTGAGTTGATCGGGATGTCTCCAAGATGTGTAGGTGTTCTAAGGACAGCCGACTGTGTAGACGTCCAGGGGACCAGAAGGCCTAAGAAAGTGTGGGATTTCCAAACAAGAGTTGCAGGATGAAGCTGCATGTCAACCTCACTGCTTAGTAGGCTGCCACTTCAAAGTGGACCCAAACAAGTTGTGGAAAATGGATGGATGGTGAATAAGGAGCTCTACAATCTGCATGTTGGAATGTCAGTGTAAATATGCACGCATGTATTTGTCATTACCTGCTGGTCAATTCCCACTGCATCCAGTCCATGGTACATGATGTTGACCCAGCCGTCCTTTGATGCCAGCACAAACAGGGACATAAGAGCCTGTAGGGGACACACACACACACACACACACACACACACACACACACACACACACACACACACACACACACACACACACACACACACACACACACACAGAGTATCAACAAAACACACCAGCAAAACAGCAAAACTGTATTCACTCCTTAATGGCCTGGTGCTACTGATTCATACATTCTGTTATTACTCATCTGTTTTTATTGTTTGATTGTATGTTGTAGTAATGAAGACAAATAGACATTTCTACCTTTCTTCTTACATTTGCAATCATAATTACTCTTCCTAAATATGATTTGTAAGAGCCTAAACATGCTACGTTCTTTAAGTTATCCCTCTACATTTATACTATACATTTTTGTCCTAAAGAGTGTCCTACTTATTATGATCCTTTGTAGGAGAATTGTTTGTGTTTATATCTAGTTGAATAAGTTGAAAATGCAAAAATGCAGCCATAATGTATTTTTTCCCTCGTGTACCTGTCCAAGGTTGTCAAAGTTGTATTTGTGGTGAACCCATCGATAGTTGGCAGCCAGGCAGTCAGATTTGTTGGTGATGTTCTTCACATCGAATCCCACACAGTAGTAGAACTTGCCTTTGAAGAGCTTGGAAGGAAAAACACACACACACACACACACACACACACACACACACACACACACACACACACACACACACACACACACACACACACACACACACACACAGAAGAGTATGAGAGACAGAGGCACACAAAGATACACTTTGATGAAGCGATGACAACACTTGTGCGCGTGGCCACATCACTCGCGCAGCTTTTGAAGTAATTTCATAATTAGCATAGGTAAGTAATACGTGGATGAAGCTTCACTGAAGACATGAAAAAGCACTTGACATCAGCAGTGCGGTTTCTCCTCAGAAAAGACATTTTTAATTTTCAGTCATCAAAGCCGGGAGTGAGTAAAATAATACATAACGACAGACGCAGAGAGAATAATAACCTGAGATGAAGTGCAGGGGAGCAGAGTGGGATTGACAACTAGATAAAGAAGGAAATACAGACTGCTCTGAAGAAATAGGAATTGGGAAATCAATCAGCTGCAAATGTGAAAGAATGAAAGCTATAAAACACTAATGATATAGCCTGGTGAGGGAAATATTGTGAATACTGACACATTTAGGGTTGGTTAACTTTGGTTTAATGGGCTGTTTATGACAATACAGTAAAAGTGAATTATTGAGGCGAGCTTCATATTGTTTATTGCTGTTTTTGCATCGATACAATATCACAAAATATATCCTATTGTACGCTGCATCCTCTCTATTTGAGTCCCATAACTTTATTCCAAAAGTAAAAGTACATATTTGCTTCTACTGGACTAAAAGTTTGTGGATCATTATATGATAATGTAAAGGGATATGTGAAGAGCAAAACTCGCACCCATTAGATTTCTGCATGGTATTATGTTGCCTTTGTACCTGTTCCTGTTGGATACGACTCTAAATTGTCTCCTTAGCCATTCTGGAAGAACGCAATGTCTTGTTTAATTCTTCATTTCCTGTATTTAGCTTTTGCTTCAGATGGTAGTTGAGGGCATAAATGTGGCCCTGAGAGCATATTTCTACTTAATTCTCAATAAAATCTTCAAAATAGTTAAACAAACAAATAAGCAAGACAGAAAATGTTAGACGGAGAGCATAGGCTTCTTGAAGATGTTTACCTGAACACCGAGAATGCCAAAGATGATGAAAAAGGCGCAGCAGATGAGGACGATGTTGCCGATGGGCTTGAGAGATGTGATGAGGGTCTCGACCACCAGCTTCAGACCCGGAGCCCTGCTGATCACCCTAAAAGACAACCAGAGAAGAGAGATAGGAAGACAGCGAGACAGAAAAATAAAAAAAAGTAAAAAAATGAAATGTAATAAAGAAACCAAGACACAATTTAAACATGGAAACTTAGAATGTAAAACAAAAGACATCTCAATATAGTGAAAAGCAACAATTAAAAGAGCGCTCGAATTCACTTAGATACAGCAGATATGAGACAGTTTTATTATCCCAGTTAACTGTCCTGTCAATTAACGTCAGGCAAAACCTGGGGGATGGGAACGCCCAGGGCTGCCAGAAAAGCGTCACAAAATGAATAAAGAGAAAAGCAGGAAAAAAGAAAATCTGCTTCATACAATTTCTGTTTAATTTTTCATACATTCTCTGGATCTTTGCCTTTCCTTTTATAAACTATAAAGGGAAAAAAAAAATGCCGTATTTAAGTTGTTACAAGTTTCAATTCAAATGCTCAAAATTCATGAACACAATGTTTGTGGTGTGTAATAAATACTACTAATAAGCATGCAGTAGACCAACAGTGTCAAATTTAAAGCAGTAGAGCAAATTACTAAAACATGAACATTTTCTCACTACAGAGCACTTAAGTGCTTTATAAATGCCTAGAATGCACTGCTTTCCAAATTACAAAATAGCTGACTCAGTCTTGAGGGAACAGTGTGATAGTTTTGAAAATTATGTGTTTGCTTTCTGTTCAATGAGCAGATCGATACCACTTCCATGAAGCTTCTGCGAACAGTTGATTCGCTGACCTGACTCTGGTCCAAAGGAACAAAATCTGCCAAGCAGCACCTCTGAAGCTCACTAATTAACATGTTATATCATATTTGTTTAATAAAGTGTAAAATACAATCATGAGTGTTTGTTCTTCTAACCTGAGAGGACGCAGTGTCCTGAGCAACCTGAGAACACGGAGAACGCCCAAGATCTTAGCCCCGCCTGCCATGGACACCACGATGTCAATCAGAGACACAAACACCAGGAAACCGTCGAGAATGTTCCAGCTGCTCCTCAGATAGGCCTTCTCCCCCAAGTACAGACCCATGGACACCACCTGGGGAGATGAAGGGAGACGGAGGCTGAAACCCACGCAGGTCATGTAATGGTGTCCAGATGCACACATGCACAAACTCTTTGATATTCAGATGTCTTGTAAGTCCTCTCAAACGGGTATTTCATTTCATATCAGAGGAGAGGAGAGGAGACGAGACGAGACGAGACGAGACGAGAGGAGAGGAGAGGAGAGGAGAGGAGAGGAGAGGAGAGGAGAGGAGAGGAGAGGAGAGGAAAGGAAAGGAAAGGAAAGGAAAGGAAAGGAAAGGAAAGGAAAGGAAAGGAAAGGAAAGGAAAGGAAAGGAAAGGAAAGGAAAGGAAATGATGGAAGGAGGAGAAAGAAGACAAGCAACAGCTCTTAAACAAAATAAGAGAAGGAAAACTGAAAACAGATTGAAAAACATAATTTCTACCATAAGTGAACTGTGGGAATTTTCAGCCTGTGTTCTTATGCAAATATGGTGACTGGAACGATGTGAATCTGCAGAGAAATCAAAGCCTATGGATTTGTTTGTGTAGTTAATCCCAATGTTGCTGACTGTAAGGTAACTGAAGGAAATGTCAATGATTAAAACCAAAGAAAAAAATAATTTTATTGTAGACAAACAATATTTTGGACTGCTGATGGGGCAGTGAGCCACTTCAGATGGTCTTTAAAAATCCTCTGAAATCAGACACTGCTTCACAGACAAACTATTCTGACATGGAGGTTAACATACTAAGCTAAGCTAAATTAAGGTCAGGAGCTGCACAATTTGTATTCTCCTGGTTTAACAGTTGTGGTCCCAGCTGCATGTCTCACTCAGCAGGTCGAGCTGTGATGGTGACCTAACAAGAAAGGAATGAAGATAATATCCTACGAGGAAACAAGGGTATGGGTGAGACCAACAATTTTGAAGAAACAGTGAGGCAGCTATTAGTTGGAGAACTGAAAGGCAGAAGAGAAAAAAAAAATAGAAGGTTTTGAGATTAAAAAGAGTTGGTGCAGGTGAAGGGAAAGTTACATGGCAGATGTTTGTGTGCGACATCATTTGACACCTGCCAGGGGCTTTCATGGTTTGAACACCTTGGTGTGGCTGTCATGTCACAACAGAAAACTACAAGATACAGCCAGCTCCTTTGCCTTGTTGTGCAGAAAATGCCACCAGAGAAAGAAAGAAGAAAAGATAGAACGTTCTGGAAAAGTTGGTGTTGATGTGTATGCAGGCATTGTACTGTAATGTGATTGACGGAAGATCAAATAAACTCAAAGGGTCTATCTTACAAAGTGGCATCAATTGCAAAGCGAGCATCTTTGCTCAGTTTCACATTCAGCGCTCACGTTTAAATAGTTATTGCACTTTGTGCCAATGGGCGTGTTGGTCCTAGAATGAGGTGTAATCAGGCTCACTGTTGGTGCATCAACAGGAATTGCATGAACCAGGTGTTAAATTGATGGTGCAGTATTTTACTGTTATTTTAAGAGTATGTTATTAAGATAACAATATTCAAATATATTCAATATTTTACACAGCATGCATACTCTCTGCTTGTTACACACACAGGGACATGCAGCAGAGCACAAACATACAAAAGATTAAAAATAAAAAGATTACAATGTGAAAAGATTATAATTGTGCACATCAATCTGCACACGAGCAGATCCGTTTCCTTTGCAGACAAACGCTTCCTTTCCTTCCCCACTGTGACGTGACCCATTGTTTTGAGATCAGTCATCGCCATCTCGCTATTTTGGAGTCAGGAGGAACAAGCAGTGAAATTGACTTGATCTGATTGGGAACCCGAGGACACTACGTCCTGACAACACCACCACCCCTGTCAGTCAAACGGACACGCCACCGTATATACCGCTTATGAGGCCGAATATCTAATTAATGATGGGATTATTTACAGATGGAGCACCAGAAAACTAATAAGGAGTGTCTCTGGTGAATGTCACCAAATTGAATTGCAGAAAAAAAATACAGATTGTACTACACAAGAGAAGTTGAATGGAAGTCTATGGGGCTGGAGGCTTTTTGTAGCCACACTCAGGGCTCTCGGTGGTTTCGCACTTCATGGCACTTCCGCGTTAGCCTTACTCAGTCAGATCCCGAAGCTACGTTCACTTTCATTCCTGCAATTTGATCCATTTCTATGCCATGGATGTGTAGGAACCGCATGCTTTTCTTCGTTTTCTGTCTTATTTGGCTTTCTTTATATATAGTCGATTGATCAGTCATGCGAAAGATACTATGTATACAAAACAACATTTTTACACAATACCATATTTACTGGCAATGGATGTAACAATGATAAATATGAATTACCCTTTACATAAAAAATGCAATACAGTACAGTCTTCCATTGAAATCACCCATGAGTAAATAGGCTGAATATTAGTTTTCTCTTCCAAAACATTGGCAACAGACAAGATGACCACATTATAAAACCTACAAATAGGCAATAAATCCTATTGCAGCTCACTGCATTGTGCAAAACATATTCAAATATGTATATGTATTCCTTTAAGAAACTGAGTGAAGTGGATTTCAAAGCCTTCCCCCCGTTACAGCCACCACTTCGACAGCAACAGCTTTCTTAACAAAGTAGTGCTTCCTTTCAGAGACATTATTACAAGAATAGAGTTTAACTTTAGCCCCGCCTTCTGAAAAGTGCTTGTATAAAACTCTGCTGTTGCATTGCGTGTTGGAAGCACTTGACAATTTATTCCACCTCTGTGCAATCACCAACACTGTCACCACAGTAACTCAAAGTGAGTGATGACAGCTGCGGTGGGGGAAGCGCGGTAACAGACGCTGCCATATCAACAGTTGCCAGTACATTCTAACTCTGTAAAAAATAGAGGCTCGGTGATAAAATGTGAAAAAAAAAGTGTGTGAGAGAGAAAAACAGCCGGATAATAAGAGAAGGGTGAATAACAACATATGGATCTATGTATCAGAAAACTAGCGGAAGTGTTTTTTTTAACAGAATCCCATACAATGTTTTTTTATGAACAGTCTCGCTGCCTTTTTTCGACTGCTAACGTTCAAAATCTCTCCGTGAGAAGTGGCGAGTCGCTGTCTTCTCCTATGTGGTGGATCTTTTGTCATGTTTTGACAGGCTGGATGGGGAGTTTTAATATGTCTGCTCTGTTATTAATAGCAGCCGGCTATACTGAAGCCCCTTTGGGACTAATGCAATCCAGCGGGGCCTCCATTAAGCTGATCAAATATCACCATGGTAAAACATGATGCATGGGAAATCTATAGCAATGCCAGCTCTATTATCAAAGCCTTGCTCTTCTCTCACCCTAGCAGCTATCGATTGGCTGAGAGGGTGAGTATGTCACAATATATTAAAAATTAAATCATATTCAAACTCCATTTGCAATTTGATTTAGCAGACAGTAATTATTCTACTTGTTGATATCGTGTTTTTGGAATCTGATGTGTAAAATGGGATTATATTTGCTCACACTGCCACACTTTGGCTTGAATATGACCATAATGCACCTCTGATGGCTGTACACTCTACTTTTTACATTTTATTCCACCAATTTTGTAACACTTTAGATCATCTTGAAGACAGTCCTTTCCTTGTATGTGACCACATAAGTCGGTCATAATTATGAAGAATCAGAACTGTTGAACCTCGGAACAAAATGAAAAAAGTATTGTAAAAATGTAAAACAACAAAAAAGTAATGTCGTAACTGCAGCGTTTAGGTTTTTGCGTCCGTGGACAGCTGAAGACTTAAAACTCAGAAACTGCAGACTTCCCTGTGCTTCCACTACAACTGGGGCTATGCATACAAGGACATATTCCACACATGCCCACCAGAAAACATGATGGTGACCTCAATGGTGACAGCAGAAGAAAAGAAACGACACATGATGAAACATACATCACGCTGACACACGTGGATCTATGCAGAAACGTGGAAACAATAAATCGGTCTTTGCCCACTTTTCTTCGCAGAAGTGAGCAAAGTAGCAGGCGAGTTAACTTCAGATCATCTACATCTTGCTGTGTTGTGATTACAGAGGTCCAAATGTGAGCTGGTTCCGGGCAAAGAATCAGCTCCATGTCGTTAAGCCCACATAATTAGTTTTGACAGCACACCTCTGTCTGCACGTTCGGCCTCTCTTGGGTCCGACACTGACGATAGCAGCCAAACGAAAACTGTATGAAATTAATTGCAGCGGAATGATTCAGTTCCTGTTGGAGGGCAATTTGGGCAAAGACACCACCAGTCAGTTTGCTCTCAGCAGCTCATGTTCTGGATGGTCCCTGTCAGCAATGTCTTCTTGCACGGCTAATGCAGCTGCAGCGTCCGCCTCTTTCTGGTGCATTACATCGACCGTATACTCTAGCTGCGGCTGAATATCTGAGTCAACTAAAACACAGTAAAATATATCCTCATCCATAATGAACTCTAGTAGCTAGTTGCAACGTTTTGTTTTGGTCTACCATCTAGAGCACAGCCCCATGGCTAGCCAGACAGCTCAATGTGCTTGTACTATTATCAGCCACCAACTGCGCCACTGATGATGAAGCCGGTGGGAGAAGAACAACACATGAAGCTGCTTACCAAAGCATTTATCGAGGAATTTATTACTTCATTTGATTACTTTAAAAAAAAATAAAAAATCCTGTTAAATGTTTGGAAAATTTGTATCTTGCTCAAAGATACAAAGTTGTTTCCCTGTCTGGACTTTCTCATTCCACCATTAGAGCTTTGGGAGATGTCTGGTAGTAACATTACTGTCCGACTGCTGCTACCAAACAAATTTAGAGTCATAATGGAAAGAGATCTGACAAGCTAACACCAGCTGTGAAGATTCTGCAGTGCACTAAACGGCATTCATTGTTCCTGCACTCAGAATAGAAACATGTGGGGAGTCTGATGTCGGGCTATTTCTCAAAAGAGTTGCTCAGTGATGCTACATTGAGCTAAAAAAACAAGATATACGACTCCATTTTGACCTCATTTCTTTCAGCTCCTGTTACTATGCTCATGAGTAAGTGTTATAAAGCAGTCTAAAATAAAATAAATAAATATCTATTACAGTTGTAGGTTTTGCTTTGGCCTGAAGTAAGATGCTGTGTCACTGCAGCTGATTGTTTTTATGATGGTAAAAAAAGTAGTATGGTAACTTTAAATTGGGTATGATAATAATGTAATCACATAGAGTTGTGCTAAGATGATCAGTCTGTCAAGCCTGATCGTACAATGGTCTAATGAGTTTCAGTGTGACAAGAAGCGTGAATATGTTTATGCATGTGTGTGTGTGTGTGTGTATGTACGTACTTGCATTCTTTATGTTGTGAGGACAAACAAAAATCTGTTTAAACAGTCACTAACACAGAATGTCCGCATTACATAAATCAACCAATTTTAGTGATGACTTGGGTAAGGTCAGCGTTAGAGCTGGTGGATGTTAGACAAGCAGTAGTTACATTTAGGTTAAAGTATTTCTCTGAGAAATTAATGTCACTGTCATAAACGGTAGATGGTAAATGTTAGAGCGTCTTTTTACCTTAGCGCTCTGCAAAGCGAGTTTAAATTGTGACCCCCATTCACCATTTCATACATACACACATCAGCGGTGGCAAGGTGCTCGCCTGCCATCAAAAGAAACTTTGCATTCAGTGTTTTGCTCATGAACACTTCAGAATGTGAATAGGTTGAACTGCCAACCTTACAATTAGTGGACTGCTCACCCTACCATCCAAGCCACAGCCACCCGAGCAAAAGTCAATGTGTTGTCCTCTGAAGTGATGGAAACATGACTGTGTTTGCGTGTGTGTGTGTGTGTGTGTGTGTGTGTGTGTGTGTGTGTGTGAGAGAGAGAGAGAGAGAGGGTGAAAATAACAGATCTTCACCCCCCTGTTTCTAATCTAGTCTGATGTTCAAGGTCAGACTTGCTGTGTGCAGGTAACACTGTTTACACTGCTCATGTAGGAGTGTGTGTGTGTGTGTGTGTGTGTGTGTGTGTGTGTGTGTGTGTGTGTGTTTTTGTGTTTGGACAGGCCGCCTGTGACGAGGTGTGCGTCGGAGAAGAACCTGTGTTTAATTAGTGCGGTTGCTTAATTAGAGCTCTTTGGAGAATCAGACTGACCAGCCGGGGACAACAGATTAGGAGCAACGGGAGGGAGGGAGGTGTGTGTGTGTGTGTGTGTGTGTGTGTGTGTGTGTGTGTGTGTGTGTGTGTGTGCGGTGGTGGTGGTGGTGGTGGTGGGGGGGGGGGTGTGAAACAGTGAGAACAATATAATGCTGTATTTTTGTGGTCATGCCAAAAAGAGAAAATAAAGAGCACTGCAGGAGTTCATTATCTTCACTGTCCGTTCATTAATTTATTGGTTCTTTCAACTCTTTACTTCAAAGAAAATGTCTGACATGGTTGAACTACAGGAGGAAACAAAAGACTCATAATTAAACAATTGGTTTAAAATATGAATTAACAAATGTCCATTTATATTGAATTATTATTTATTTATTTTTCAGTTTGGCCACACAGGGGTTACATGCACTCTAGTGGGTATTCAGGGAACATCGGTGTACTTGTAGATACAGAAAATTGCCCCTCCCACCCCGTAAATTGAAAACATAAAGAAATGCACACAGAAAAAAAAACTAATCGTTGTTGAATTTAAGGTGGTGTGATACAAAATGTGTGTTAAGTGTCAATTTGTTATTGTTCACATTAAAAAAAAAAAAAAAAAAAAAAAGCTTATTCGGCTGGTTTGGGTGGTGCTCAGCTATGTGAATAAATGTTACCACACTTATATTAAGACAAATGAGTGGGTATGTATCTGAGTGAGATTGCTGCAACAAAACAAGTACAGCTGAGAAAAAGCTTCTGTACTGGTAACATGGAGGTGGAAAACTGTGAAGAAATGCACATCTGAAAAAATGTGTGCCCCTGATTTGAGAACAATTCCATTATGGAGTAACTGTTACAGTCAGACCTTTAATCTGAAAGTGGGAGGAAATCAGAGCTATAGTACTGCAATTGATGAATTAGAGATAAGAAAATGAGCAGCAGGAGAGTTCTCGGAGCACATTTGAGTGTGCAAATGAAGAAGCGCATGGAAAGATAACAACAGAGCTCCGATGATTAAATTACAAACGGAGGGACAAAAGATCAGAGACAATGACAAGAAACAGAGACAGGACTCAGTATGAAATGAATCAGATGAGCAGCACAGGGAAGATAATGCAACTAAAAACCTGAGTGACTGCATTACTATGGAGGTAAATAAAGATGCAAAGAGGAGCATGAAGATATAAAGGAAATAAAGAACATGCAGAGTTCAGTTCAACCTGGGGTCACCTGCATATGTGCATACATGAAAACTCTGCATCACCACAGTGCTGAGATTATCTACATATCATTGTGCAACACATGTCTTCATTATCACAGGTCATACATAAATCACTACAGGATCTCTACCAATGCGGAAAAGGCCTGAGGACACACAGGCCTTAATAACGGATGATGCCATGTCTTCTGGACAGCAGATTAGTGGATACGAAAAGAAAAAAAAAAAAAAAGGATGTGTGCGTGCGTGTGTGTGTGTTTTTATCGATGGGAAGTCCAGGAGTAGCTAAAGGCCAGCTGAAGAGTGATAGCCTGCTAATTAACTTCATTATCTTGCTGCCCGTCACTAATGCGACAAGTGCAACTGATTAAACCACAAGTTGCAGAGTTTTCAAGAGATGACGGCAGCTGGAGATGAGAGGAAGGGAAAAGCTGATAAGGGGAAGAGGTAAATGATGAATGGATGGAAGCTAGCAAGAGAATAAAGAAAGAATAGAAGTCAACGGGTGTAAAAAAAAAAAAGGAAGTGAATGGATAAGAGTATAAAAAGGAGGAGAAAATGTAATATGTAGGAGAAAGAGAGGACTTTTAAAAAGGAGAAGGGACAATACAAGTTAAAGAATGGAGATGGGAGTGATGAGGGACATTAGATGAGAAACAAGGACAAGACTGGAGGGGGAAAGAACAACAGAGATTACATGTATGAGAGGAGGTATGCGGTGTGATGAGAGGTGAAGAAAGGAGAGGAAAAAGAATCGGCATTTTTACCTTGACAGTCATTTCTGCAACAAAGATGGCGGTAAAGACGTAGTTGGAAATGGTGAGAAACAGTCTTTCCTGTGAAAGAAAAGACATAATCAATAAGGAAAAAAAATAAATATATTATATATTTATATATATATATATATATTTCGGACGTGACGTGAAGCCAGAATACATTAAGAGCTTAAAGCAAGTGGGATTGAGTAGTTTTGATTTTTTTTTAATGTAATTTTCATTATCTTCAATTTCCCACAGTGGTATCAATAAAGTCTGCCATCTGAGTAGGAGTGCGATCGAAAGGTGAGACTGTTCCTGTTGTGCTTGAACAGAGTGCAGCTCGGAGAGGTGCACAGAGCATGTGGAAGCAATAACCGTCATGAAAAAAATAATTCTGAGTGACATCGCTCGATCAACAGCAGCCCCAGTTTTTATGACCACTGCTACGTGCACATCTGCAATCTCATCATGTACATTAGCGGAGGGCACACGTCAAATTTTGAGCCAAACTCAGGAAATCTGCAACAGAGACCCTCGAAATGCTTCAGAAAGTCAATGAAGCAACGAGCCGAGCGAGGTGGTTTGAGTGACGTTCATGTTTAAAGAGGAAGACGAATACGGCGCGTCAGGTCAGGAGTGCAACCAGGTGGGTTTTCTTTGACATATGCAAAGTTGTGTACCATTTAAAAAAAAAAAAAAATGTTTTCGTCCCCAACAACACAACTGTCGCTCCTCACCACTCCTACTCGCTGGATTTGGATCCCTGCGATTTCTTTCTATTCCCCTAAAATTTGACACAACATTGGCTGTGTGCTCTGTGCTGAAGTTTCAAGTCCATGTTCAAAGTACAAACGTGCCCGTACCAGTGGTCACAAAAACATGTGTGTCACAGGTGCTGATGTTGATCAAGAGACCTAATTTGGAAAACTTTCCCAGGGAAGTTATTGCTTCCCCCTACTCCGTGCTCACGTGCCCGACGAGACCGAGAGCTTTCAGTGTCTATAGAATAATAAACAATAATGGGAATCACTGCTCTTACCAGGCTGCCTTGCATAATCTTTGGCCTCTCCAGAGCCACCGTGATGCAGTTGAGGAAGATGAAGGCCAGTACCACATAGTCAAAGAGCTTATGAGCAATAATGGACTGACAGAGCTGTCTGAACCTGACAAGAGAGAAACAAAGGGCAGGGGTAGAGGGAAGTGAAAGAAATGAGGACAATGTGTTTAAGAATGGTCTCGAAGGATTTGTGTTCATTTGATAAAAGTCTTAAGCAGCTGAAGAATTTTCAAACATCCTACTGAAAAAGGCTGTTTGCCTAAGACACCCTAAAATCAATGCTCTCACGGGTGAAAGGAAGCAGAAAGGGTTTCCGTTGACATGCGATATGTTCCAGTAATTCAAGTGCTGAAAGCTGAGCATGATTAACTGAGTCAAACGCTTGTACAGGGAACACAAATAACTCCATCATGCTCAACACAAGTTTCAGAGCCTGTAATCATTCTGGTTTTGTCTCGGCTGGCCACCAAAATCTTAGACCCCACATAATGAGAACGTAGCAAAGGTCTGTACAGTTGTCAAGCCTAAAGTTAGCCATTTTAGATTCTGGTTATATACTGTAATTAACTAGTAATTGAGCTCTGAGAATAAAAAAATATATATTTTTCAAAGATTCACAATATTTTGAACTGAAAAAAATGATATGTAACAAAAAAAACAAACATGAGCTACTTTGCATTACAGAGTTGTGGTACTGGTTTGGCGTTGTGCGTTTGCCTTATTTACTAAATACTTTTTTGTGTGAAATGTTTTATAGCTTTCACACCTTTGGCTTCTAACACTTGTTCAAATTAAACCGTTCTGAGAGGAAAACTGCTCACATTGCAGAGATATTTGCAACTGGTGTCTAGAGGTCACAAATAGACATGTCCTCATTGAAAGTGGTTGCACGCCACAAAGGCTGGGAACGCCTGTTGTTGAGAGTAACTCTAAAAAGACTTTAAAAGATCCTGAAGCATTGGCAGCGTTGTGAGATCGTCAGCTCCAGAGTCAGTAAAGGCAGTTGGCAGCTGCTGAGCGAAGCCCTCACACATCTCATCTCATCTGCCAGCTATAAAGGGAACAGAATATACCGACTGCTGCACCTGCTCTCTGGGTTAGGAAATCAATGTGCTAATCTGACTGCTTTTGCTCTAGACCTGGCAACCATGTCCCTTTATCTATCGATTCTAATCTGGCAACCCAGTCCCCTGATATCGATCGTGACTGGCGGCTGCTCTGGCACGGGCATTTATTCCACCTGAGACGCCACGTCTGATGTCGGCTTGTTTCTCCCTCAGTTTGTTTGTCTGCTTCCCTCGCTTTAATTCTGCCATGGTACACTTGTTAGAGTGAACACAAACACACATACTGTATGCTTATACTCATGCATATAGAGTGGACTGACGCGTAAACAAGGCAAAAGTGCACATACGCTCACACACTCCCACTCACGCATATGCAAAGTCATCGAAACACATGTACGAACATGCAACATGATACTACCAGAGCTATAGCCTTACAATAGAACCAACACACACACAAACACACACACACGACACACACACACACACACACACACACACACACACACACACACACACACACAAACACACACACACGACACACACACACACACACACACACACACACACACACTGCCCCTGCTTGACAGATGGCACCTGCCAGGATGCCAAAACACAGCCCTGGGGCCTGGCTTCCCTTAAGTGGCTATCAGCATGTAGGGAACCGGGAGAGTGAGCGAGTGGATGACTGAGTGACTTTTCTTTTATATTGCTTTTAGCGGTGTTTCTACCAGCAATGAATCGAAACGCTGGTGGAAAGCAAAACACAGACTGCGGCTCTGTCTCGAGAAAGAAAAATGCCATGGAAGAAACACAGTGACGTCGCTTTAACGAGGCGGTTTCCAGTGTGAGCGGACAAACGGTTTGACGACGCAGCTCCCGCTTCCTCCACATTTTTCGGACAGAGCCGCTCACGTTTGAAAACACTTGTTTTTCAGGCCCGTTGGTCTTGGTTGTCGGGTCTTCTTCTACACACTATAATGCTGAACAAAGAGGTTTGGTAGAACCGCTTTGCCAGAGCAAACTATTACATGTCCTGACACATCAAGACACGTGCTTGTCACTTTGTTTTCTCGCTGGAAGGTTACGATTGTTACACATTTCCGGATTAATTCGGCTCCCACTGTGAAGTAGACCAGGGTGTTAAATAAAGCTCAGTGGGTTTCGCATGTATCTTGTTTAGTGGACGGACACTGCACAAGTTTAAAATTTTGGACAGGTGAATGAACAGAATACTGTATATGGAAGACCATGGACTCTGCACTAATGAGGTCTGAAGGCATCAGGATATCTCTCTACATATACCATTGATGCACCTGAAAAGTAATTGTCTTTGACATTAAACTCTCATGACTGCATGTGACAAAAAAAACAAAAAAAACAAAAAAAACAAAAAAATCCAAACAAACAGAAATGCCTTTTATTTCTCAGTTTAAAGGCCTTTACGCAGCAGGGAGCATTTAAAAAAAAAAAATGGAAGATTAATTCGCATCAATAATATATAACATTTTATCAAAAGGAGGTCACATTTTCTGATCTTTCCCAAATTATTCCTAAACCAAACTCTCAGATCTGCTGCCTGCCGGTCTGTCCTGCCTGTATCATGACTGACTGTTGTACACTACGCATCATGTTCAAGCAGCTCTGTGTCAGTTTAAAAGACAAAAGAGCAAAGTCTTCCACCTCCAGCGGTATACGACCACCCACAGTGATTTGTCAACGATATTTTCGCCGTTCAAACAGCGAATCTGTTTGAACTTTATTTTGTAAAAACTGTCGCCAATGTAACAAATCTCACATAGCTGCATGTGTGAATATTTGTGATGTAAGATATTCACCGGCAAGTAATTTGCTCTTTTGTGTCATTTATCCATCCTCGGGTCAAAATGACCCGCAGCTGTGTTCAACCAAGTTCTATTTTATTTCTGTATTTTTATGTTTTTTGGGATCATTGGTCATCATTCTTTAAAGAAACCCTCACAGCCTCCTTGTCACCAATGATCCCAAAAAATATGAAAATAAAATAAAACTTGGTTAAACACAGCTGCGGGTCATTTTGACCCAAGGACAACACGAGGGTTGACACTATGAATTTGACCCAATCGTCTTCATCTGGACTGTGTTGGTATGGTGGTCCGAGCTATGAATCTGACTCAATCTGATTGGAAACTGATTGGATTGATACTACTTCCTGTCCACTGCCAGTAGAAAAACCCGATTGTACTGCAGGCATGTCAATCAAAAACACGTGCCCCTAAAAATACAGCTTTTTGAGGCTTATTTTCAAATTAATGCCGGGATCATTTGCAGATGGACTGCCAGAAAACTAATAAGAAGAACAGACTATAGCCAGCAAAACCTTAGTAACTTGTGGAAAAAACGTATTGACTTCTAATTAACTAACTTCTAATTGAGACTACCTGAATGGGAGTCGATGGAGCCGACGGTTGTTTGAGCCAACATCGATGATATTACAGCTTAAGGCACTTCCACATCAGCCTAACATTTCAGACCCGGAAGCTACGTCCACTTTTATGTGCAGTCTGTGATTCAACCCTGAGAAAGGTTCATGATTTGGGCCGCGCTGTCCCACGTGAGAAAAAGATGGTTGATAGTGGTTTATCTTGGGAGAGGTCATGAGTCAAACATCTTTGCTAAAGTCAGGTCATCACCAAACCAAACATCTACAACAGTTGAACTGCAATTTAACGTTCACTGATCACTTTTTTTGTGTTTCTGACTTCGGTGTTTACATTGACATGAGGAAGATTTGAGGTCGTCCACTCACTTGTTCTGAGGGGAGAAAAGGTAGACAGACCACTGCTCTCTGGTTTCACACCAGTCAGGCTTGTACACCTCCATCATCTTCTGCAGACGGAAGCACAAACTCTTCATGGAAGAGGAGGGAGAAGAGATCAGAGGAATCAGCATCATACTTTTCAGCCTTTTTACAGTTAGTGCCACATTAATCAACACCCAATCATAGTATGTCCAATGTTTGTCTTTTTTTTAGGTGATAATAAAGTTCAGCCCTGGTCTTTCTACAATGTAAATGGTATTAAAATGATTGATTATATTCACCAGTATATCTTTAGGCGCTTTCTGGAATGTTTGGAGAGTTCATGAAGAGACTGCAGTCACTCATTTCTACAACAACCCCCATTATAATGAGGATTTATGTTGTTTTTGTTTTTAATATTATCTTGATATCTTTAGTAAAGTGATAAAGAATTCCCTAACCACGAGCAGCATCCCCGAGTGAAGCCCTGAATATCCTCTCTTGTTTTCTCACCGAAACATCATCAATAAAAACAAACACAACCCTTTTAGCATCTCTCCTAAACCTCAAGAATCTAGTACCTGCAAGTCTCCGAGCATTAACAGAATAATGTGTCATAATATAATGTATATTGTATATTTTTTTAATTGTAAATCTTCCGTCAAAGTGAATAAAGGAAGGTCATTCTAGATCCACTCACATAGTCTGTTTCTTCATCGAGGTCAACTCTGTCTTTGCGTGCGCTGACTTGAGGGTAAACCTCAGCTATGAGGTGAGTGTGAGGACCTGGTGCCTTGCCGTTACAGTCCCGGTGGTCCACTCCTAACCCACTACCAGCCCCAGACCCTCCTGTAATGGACCCCGCTGCCCCTGACCCACTCCTCCTGCCAGGGTCCAGGTGAATGGGAGGCAGGCTGGGGGGCTGCCCGCCTGCTCGAAGCAGCTCGGGGAGCTCCAGGGAGAGGGCCCTTCGATCCCTCCTCGCAGCGAAATGCCTGGAGAGGAAGTGTGGGGGTGGATGGTGAGGGGGCAGAGGATGATGGGAGTGGTGGGTGTGAGATAAAAGGGACTCCTGCTCTGCAGCGTAGGTGTAGGAGTGAGGGGAGCGGGTGCTGTGCACACGCAGGCTGCCTCCCACTGGAGGTGCCCCACCGAACCCATAGCTCCTCTGACCCAGGCTGTTGGAGCTCGACCTGCAGAGCAAAGAGGACAGAAAGTGCAATTAAATGGTCATACATATTTCATGAACAATTTATAAAGAATCAATAAAGACGTAATCAACGCTTTCCTGTATATTACGTCATGAAGCTAAAAAGATCATAAAACAGCAGCAAAGGCCTGATGTTCCCGTGGAGGCAATTAAGTCTTGATGAAGGTATTAAGAATTCATTAGGGCAATAACTGAAATCATTGGCTGGAAGTAAATCTAATTGTCTACCTGCGACTCCATGCCGAATGTGGAGGGAAGGGGCGCCCCCAGTTGTGGTAATTGGAACTGCGACCATGGCGCTAGAAAGGCAACACAGTAGTCTGTATTAATTACATTAATAGTTTCCATTTCAACCAACAAAGATTCAATCAGCCAAAATTATCAAACAAAAGTACAAAGTTATCATCACCATTACAAATAATGACAAATACAAAATTATTATTATTACCTTTGGAGATAATTTCACGCTAAAACTTAATAAACAAACATAATTTGTTTGATACATGCAATTCACTAACCGACACAGTGGTGTGGAAACGTAAAACACCATCAGTAAACTAGTACAATGTTAAACATACCTATTAAACAAACACAACATATTTATAATACATCATGTTTTACAATTACATATATCCCACAAAGACAATGGCAGGAAATTAGTTCCATAAATGAACCTTTAATGTGCATTTATCTCAGTGAATGAATAAAAACTCATCAGAGCCTCTCTTGTTACAAGTCGTGGGGTTGCAGTAAATGAAGCACAGACACCTTCTTATACCTGGAGCTATTTTTATGATACAACTATTCTGTGGTTTAATATGTATTTATTTCAAAGCATCTCTCTGTATGTGTCACTCTAAATTACATTTTGTTGCATAACTCACTCTAAAAAAAAAAACTCAACAAAAGTGAGTTTCTGCAACCAGCAATGTTTTTGAGCAAGACACTTTTCCTGCACCTGTCATAGTGAAGTTGCTGTCCAGTACATGGATCTGAAACTGGACGAAGAGCATACCTGCCACTGTATGTTAATTACCAATAAATACAATAATAATAAATAAGTAGATGACTAGGCAAATTAAATATATACTGGGCTTTGAAACATTAGACGTGCACCACAGGACATCAACCACTTAAAGGAACATTACCAGTTCTGATTCTTTACGCATGTCTAATCCTCCGAGCCTCATGGCTGTAATTATATGTTTTACCGTGGGAAACGAACATGTTGCCAGTCAAAGCCTGAGCCAGTGCCGTGTAGTAGAGAATCTATGCATCTGTCTCTATGGAAACTGTGAAGTGTTTAAGCCACATGTTAAACAGCATTTCAGTCCTCAGAGTGCTGCACTGAAGAGCAGTCGAAAGGAACACTCTGTGTTTGTGTGTCTGTTTTGTTGTTGACATTTTCTTACACACTATATGACCTAAATCACAGAGAACAGCTGGTACTGAACTATAAATTGTACAGTCAAGCTCTCCTCTCACTTTCAAACATACTGTACCTACCCTAACTTCCTCTTATATAAAATGTAAGTAAAGGTCAAGGGCAATTTTAAAATACATTTTTTTTAAAAAAGGACAAAAAAAACAACAACTAATGAACGTTGACATTCAGATAATTGAATTAAATTTCATCATAAATGTATACATTTTAAGTGGAAAAAAACATTGAATAATGTGCTTTAAAGGGTAACCGACTGTATTAATGAACAATTTAGTTTGCAGCATCTTTTAAGAATTTTGAGTTTTATTGTGACATGTACTTTAAAACTAAATCTTCAACTCTACTCTGCATTTTCTCACAGTTCCATCTGCATCATCATCTGCATGATACTGTAACTCAGTCACTGTTTGACCAACCAGACACATGGAAAAATACCCCCACCACAGCAGCCCACACATTACACAGACCAGTGAAACTCAGATTGTGCCACAAAGAGAAGTTTCAACTGCATCCAATCATCAGCATCTGATATGGACTGAGACAAAAACAAAAAAAAACACCCAACAAACAGATAGAACTGATTGACAGTCTGAACTGTGATTTCATCAAAGAAACACAAACACTGACTGGCTGCTCACAAAACTTTAGAAAAAAAAAAAAAAATCATGAAATTCTTCATAAACAACTGTCTTGAATGCTTATTATTCCACTGCTTTCGCTCCGAGTGATGTAACTGGTGCCTTCTGATATCAATAAACATGGAGCGCTGAGAGAAGAGGAGGAGACTTCACAGTGAAGTGGGTCTCCCACACCCACTGTGGTGAACAATTTAACCTCTGCGGTGAGAGTGTTTCTAAACTACAGCTTATCATCTCACTGCTTTTCACTCTGCATTTCACTCTTCCTGTCTCCCTCCGTCAGCTTCTCTCGGTTCTGTTTACCCATCTCTGCTTCTCCCTGTCGTCTTTTCCTTTCCACCGTCTTTCCCCGGATGAACAGAAGAGGGGAGCAGTCAATTAATAGAAGTTGCCATGGCAACTGTATGCAGAGCCAAACCTTGTAGGACTGTTTCAGTTTCTCTCTCTGAAGGTTTTTGATTCACGAGACACAACACCGGGGCGCATATACTGTATATGTTTGACGACAGCGGGCAATTATGCGATTTGAATGTGGAAGTGCAGGCTAGCTGTACTGCAGCTGGGATAAATGGAACATTCAAGACAAAGTCAAAATGTTCCTTTTCCAGATTTAGTGCAGCATCCCTTTAACTTGAAACTATGTTAAGTTCATGTGTGGGGACAAATGGATGTGTACAGGTTCTGAAATAACAATGACCTTATTTTTTCCCCCCTCGTGCTAATCTGCCATGTATCTCATGACATTTGAACTGGAAAACATCATCTACTGTTTTAGGTGAAACAGAGGTGTCCTAATAGTAGTAGTAATTGCTAATATGCTTCAGCACTGTTTTCTTCTGATGCAGGTTTTGTTTTTATACTTCATTATATCCAAATATTGATGTGTATTTTGAAGACTTTGGTCGTTGTGCCTTCTATTATATAATATTCAATTTTACGTTTTTGTGTGCTCAGCTCTATGAAAGTGGACCTTTTATTTAAAGTTTAAATTGGTTTTCCAAAGTTTCATGTTTTAGGTTTTTAGATTGATTCATGATTTTTTTTTTTTTTTTCAGCACAGGCAGCAATTGGTACAGAATCCACATGGATGGTTGATTATAACATTTGCGTTTTTATATAACAGTTTCATTAATTGCATTTGTTTGTGTAGATTATTAAAGTGTGCAATCACGTGGAAATGGAAAGCTCATAACTTTGTAATTCCAGGCAACTACATCTGCCAATTTTATTTTTTACTTTTTAAACAAGAAACACCCGACTTGACAACATCTAATTTAGGCATCATCTGTGTTTTCTTTTGTTTGGGTTTGATTTTAGCATTAACAGACCTAATGAATCTAAAACAAATTACGCTTTCGCAATACAATTACAGTGAATTAAATTATACGTTCAGTATGATGGATTACACATCTCAGGCCGGTTTGTAGTCTGTACATGCATTTCATACTGATACGAACTAGAACCAAGGTTTTCTGGTACATAGAAAATCATGTTTTTCAGTCTCCAAAGCTCAAAATGGTTTAAACATGTATTATTAAAATGACTTGGCAGTGCTTGAGGGTAATGTGAAGCATACGGTACTCATAGACTGTGGTGAAATGCCTGAGAGGTTGTGTTTACGGCGTGCATGTGGATGACAGTGTGACAGAGTACCAGTGAGAGGGAGCGTCTCTCGAGGCTGCTCTTGCCCAGGCTCATCACGCTGCTCTTTCTGGACTCCATGGTGAAGCTCCGCCTCTCTGAGGAGTACGATCCCCTTGGCCCCGAAAGGGCACCGAGCTCCAGGTGGCCATTTGGTGTCAGGGTGCAGATTCTCGGGTCTGGAGGGAATTGAACAAGGTGAGCTGTTAAAGGCCTTTCTATTCCTTTTCGTGCAATGCATCCAATATGTGTTGTGAACTCTCCTAAATCAGTGTCAACTGAAAAGGTGTTTTAAAGTATTTTGGCTGTTCGGCATCGTCAGCCTACAACTTTAGTTCTGAAGTGATCACGTCACAAGATATCAACTCTCTTGAACTCAAACATTTTCTGCCACGCTGTATTGTCTCCCTAAATTTCGCAGAGTGAGTTCTTACATTGTCTAGGAAGACATTTGACAACCCCCACGCAACAAACTTCAATCCGCTGTGTGCTATACAAGGAGCCATCACAGCAATAACACACTGAAACCTTTTCTTTTTGAGTTGAGAAAGGAGGAAAAATGTCAAGTACAAGTATATGGAGGTTTGGAAGAAGCCTAAATACATTTAAAAATCACAAACCTCAGACAGCTTTAGACAGGCAGCTGTCTTGGAGGGGGTGTGAGTTTAAAAGTTTGAGACATCATGTTCTGATTTAGTTTTTGCTGAATTCTGATTAACTTCTAAAAAACAAAACAAAAATGACATGTGAGATGATGATACCATCATGTCTGGAGATATTCTTTGAGTCAAACCACAACAGGAGGAAGCAGATTATTACTTCTGGTTCACGTCTTCATATTTTCAAGACAAAGACCGATAAATAATATAAATCCAGAGAGGCCGAGGCTGAAAACTTACACTACCAACCCAAACAGACTGAAGCAAAACAACCAAAGGTAATACCGCTGAGCTGTGTAAGACTGAGTGGATCTTGTGGTCTTTCCATCGATGAAGAAACAGACTGTGGGGTTTTCTGTTCCATTGTTTACACTGCACTGCAGAGATCACATCTCATCTGCAGACTGGAGAGAGCCGATTCCCCCGGTCTCTGAACTCATGTTTAATCCTCTCTGAACTGTGTTGTTGCTGGCTCTGTTGAAGAACTCCGTATGGCTGGAACAGGTTCATTGTGAGCTCTGGATAAAGATCATCTTTGAGGACTGCTGGCAATTCTCTAAGTTTCTGCAAATTTGTAAGGTTTCGGAGCTCAATGGAAAAACAAATACTTCTGGCTGGGATGTGATGTGCAAGCAGATTCTCGGGCATGCTGTTCTGTTTTGAAATGGAAAGGAAAATCTGTGAATTGAATTGTGGAATTAGTGGTGAATACCATAGACACAACCCACTGAATTCAAAGGATTTGGTTTTAAAATCTTCAACCAAGCAATTGAATATAGTTTTTGTCTCTAGAAAATTAAAAGTGCTATAAACACATTTTACCTTTTTAAATCTGTTAAATAAGTAAGTTATCAAATACTGTTATAAACAGTATTTCAATTCGGTAACAACTCAGAACCTTAATTAAGTAATGCCAGTCCAGTCTAATGCAACAGCTCTCCAATGGATATTACCTTCATGAAGGTCATTGATGGTTGACCAAAGTCCCCCAAAGTCAGACCATAAATATAAAAATGGTGGGGACAAACATTAAGCTCACTTTTCCAGTCTGGTTTCACACCAAAATGTGTAATACACCCATCAGTCCACTAGAGGGTACAGTGTCACTGTCGTGTTTTTTTTTCCTCACCGATGCGTTACAAGTACATACATGTATGACCAGAGTCAAAGAGGTAGGTCAAAGACTTTTACGGAAAAAAGAGAAGTCAACGTGTTTTAAGTAGTTACTTAAGTAATCTAACATATTTAATTTACGGAATGTACCTTAACTAACTTACTTGATGTAAGTATCATTATTAACGTAAAATTACATATTTTAACCCAAACTTTTCCATTGGACTGACAGGTGTGTAACATGCTTTGGCATAACACCGGCCTCTCAATGTGTGCAATACAATTAAACAGCATCACAATGTAGCCTCCAAAATGACTGTGAAGTTAAATCAGCTCGTCCTAAAAAAAAAAAAAAAAATAACTAAAATAAGGATTTCAACAAGGTAGGATTTCTTCCACACTTGTTGTTTTGTTTGCATTTTTCACCTCAAGTAAATGGACCTAAAGTTTAAAATGAAAGTTTTGAAGGGGAATGTGTTCTCACCAGACAACTTTATGGAGTCGCGTTTCTCGCTCTCGTCAAAGTTGGAAGAGGAGCGATCGTCGTCGGAATAAGAGCGATTCGCATCACCCTGGAAATGAAGAAACAACCTTTAATTCTCTGGGAACACATCAGTCCAAGACTGTGCTCACTTCCACCAGCGATCAAACCTATTTGATATGATCAGAGTTGCTCATATCTGTGTCCGGTCTTCAGATTAAAATCTTGAAACTACACTGCTGCAGAGCCCCTCAGGTTTAGTTAGGACCGGTGGGATTTCCCTCACAGTCTTCACTCTGGGAGTAAATTGTTTCAATAGTCCCGAGTGAGTAGCAGTAGTAGATACAGAGCGGACAAGCGGAGGAAGGTGAGAGAGGAGAGAGAATGAAACACTGATGGCTATGTTTTGTTTTACCATGATTAGTGTCAGTGTTTCCATCTCAAACATCACAGCTACATGACATGAATATGGAAATGCTTTGATCTCTGTATGAAAACTCAAAGGGGTTACTAAACCACACTACAATTTTTCAATGATATGATCTGTGAGTTTGACAGTTGATGGCAGATTGACAGCACCATTTGGCAGTGTTTCCCACTGAGAAAGATGTCTTCAGAAATGCTACATCATTATTGTGTTTGAACTTCTGTTGACAAATATCATAATTGTGACCAATTCTGTAATTATTATTTCTACACCATGAAATAGATTTTAATCTCTATCAAACTTGGCTGTTTTTGCTGGACATTCATTTCATTTACAGAATTTAGAAGCTGATGACACGTGTCAGGCTTGGCATGCTTCTTATTGTTTTCACACTAAATTCCTCAGAAGCAGCAGTAATATACATGATTAAAAGCAATTTAATTAAAATAAATACATAACTTGAATCTTCTGGCTGACTCTGCCTGCATGTCCACAGGCTTTCCCATTTAAACTTTTCAATTATAAAATGATGGACATTGAGGAGGGGACAGACAGTTTTTCAATAATATAAGGAAGATATTGCTTTTAGTGGATTTTTTACTCATTTTCTTATTTCCTTCTAGGAGCATTTGACTTGTTGCTGTGGGCTACACATAAGCCCTGTTTTTTTTTTTTTTCATCTAATAGTGTTTACATTTGGGAAAATGTGAACCACTGAAAGTGATGCTCCATCATCTCCTGAAGGTTCCTGTTTGCACTAGAACAATTAATCTACAGGCAACAATCAAACAGATTATTTTGAGTATTATGAGGTTTCTATAAAGAGCATAATTTTATGTGTTTTTTAAGGGGATTGAATGTCCTTGATGTCGCAACTTGAGAGCAGTCACCATTGAAAAGAGCAATGTTTCTGATTTCAGCATTATGTTGTTGATGTTTCTGTGTTCTGGGTAGATTGAGTTATGACTGAGAAGAGTTGTGATTTTGCATGTGAATTGGACAACGATACGCACGTTTTTCAGTTGTTTCTGAATGGGAAACATAACTTGTTGTATTGTGATTTTAACATTAAAAATTCTGACATGATCATTAAAAATTGGTTGAATGATCATTACAATGTAGCTCCACATGTAAAAAAAGAAAAAAAACCTGCTAGGATTATTATATAACAAAAGATGATATGGCACTGTACATATGGAGAGTAAATGATGCATTTTAGCCTTTAGGCATTGGTGTATTTGAGCATTTGAGAGTGGTACAGGATTGGTAACTGGTATTGGTTGACGGGAAGCAGCGCAGCGGCAGCTCCTGTGCTCCGTATGTGTCAACACAGGATGTGTTAAATTGTAGGTCACCCATGTTTTTGGCAGCACTCAAGCACAGAGTCACTGTCGTTACACCGCATAAAAAGGAAGAGAACAGACTTAAAGCATAAAAATACGATTTGGTCCGTGTTTTCATACATATGGTGCAAGAAAATGTGAGACGCTGTGCAGCCTGTGTAAGATTTCTTCGTGGACACTCTGTTTGCATGTCAATCTGCTCAGTTCTGTGATTTTGAAAATCAGCAGGGCACACCAGTGGTGCTTTTCAGCTGTGAAGGCCTCTGCCAAAGGCTAAAGAGAAACACAGACAGATGGATGTCAGCCAGAGGAGAGGACGTCGTGCGGAGATTGCAAGGAAGGGGGGGAGGAGACCAGTTAAACACAGAACTGTCAAAGTTTGACAATGCATGTAAACTGCAGGCTGCAGTGACAGCTATTCGATACCAACAGTTTACAAACCAAAAACAATTTGCACAATATCAGAAATTTGTCTCTAGTTTGGAGGTAGTTAATGTATACGTTTAAGGTAAGTGCTGCTTCATACATTTACCATGTCATTTTCAAGGTCATGCTTTAATATATAAATAATTGTTACTATTACTGTTGGAATGCAATATGTATTGGGAAATTTGAAACATTTCAACTCTTCTGATGCAGGTTGAACCTAATTCATATTTTTAGATGAGTTGCGATGAAAAAGATGAACAAATCACATCAATAATCAACAAGCAAACTGAATACCCGGCCATCAATTTATCATTGAAGCAAGCTAACGTCGTGCAGTTTAAAGCCATGTTGCAATACTCGGACAAAAAGACTTCCCTTACCTCAGCCTGAAAGCCTTCGACCAAGATGGCCACCAGCAGGTTGAAGAGGACGTAGTTTCCAAAGGTCATGAGAGCCACAAAGTACAGAGCGGCAATCGGTGAGGTGGCTGCCATTCCATTGTACAAAACCACGTTCCAGTCCTCCTGGGTCAGAATCTTAGAACATCACATAAACACACACAGGATCTTAACAACACAAATAGTGGCACAATGTGGCCACTGCGGCAATTTATTATTAATTATGAATACATATAAAGCATGCCGACTCATTTTTTTCTATAAAAGGTTTTTACTGTATTTCAAAGGCTTCTTCCACATGGATTATCATTGATTGACACATTAGGATTACACATATTGAAAATATGAAAATGTATCATGTCTGAGGTAATTCAATCTACAGGTTAAAGCATCTTGAAATATGTGTAAAGATATTGCACAGCTACTGTATGCATCACCACTTAAGAAGAATGTACAAGTCATCTACATATACAGAAAAATCCAGGTCTACCTGGAAAACAGTGACAATGGCCCATAGCAGGGAGTCAAAGTTCTTCCTGTCTGGTACCGTGTCTCCGGTCTCCGTCTTAAGACTGAATTTACAGCCAAAGATGTGCATCCCAAGGATACTGCAACACAACATCCCAGACATGATAAAATGCATCATATGCTTTACCTGACATAATTCGGTGTGAATCTTTGCACATTTTTTGACATATGAAGAATACAACTCCTACATTTAAGAGTTATACATGCAGGTGCTTTGGATAATTAAGGCTTTTCTACTGTATGTCTCAGCTTCATTTACATGCAGCTTTTTGTGTCATCTTATTTTTTTGTACTGTAACACTTTCTTGGCTGGCATTATTAATATAGATGTTGTGACTCAATCCTGGATAATGGTTACATCGCATTTCATCTGGTTCAGTGGCTGTGTTGTCACTGTAAAGTACCACACTAAACATTTAGAAGTAATGGGATGTGCAGGTTACACACAATTGTTATATAGATAATAATTCCTTACAAGGTATCTATCCTCTGCTTTTGTACAAAATATGAATTGCAAACCATGCCTGATGTAACCCAAATTCAAGGACAACATTGTCACATGAATAACATTACTAAAATTGTGTTATCCAGATGATAATTGATTATAAAAAATAGACTGATATTATTGATGAACGATGAAGAGTACATTTTAATTCCAATTTTAAATGTATCCTAACTGTAGCTCAGTATGCGGATTAAAATATATGGATTCAGAAAGTGCAATTACTCTTAATACTTTTTATATAAGTGTGCTAACATTTCTAAAAACACGCTTTTTTCAACATGTATCATCTGGGTTAAATACAAGTAGATTGATGGAAAAATACGTGTCATTTATTATTCATGTTAAAATAAATTGAGCAAGGTGAAGTGAAGGGGTTTAAATATTTTCCCAGTCCTGACTGTGTTTGCATGTACGTATACAAACACATAAATACAGGCTTTGAGGTTAACTTGAGGTCATCTTTCTTCACATCACCTTGCAAAACTAAATAACAGGAACCTGCTTGTGATGGTGAGTAAAGATGAGAAGGAGGCAAACAAAAGACACCAAGCACTGTGGCCATTGATTGCCAATTAAAATAACTTTTAGGCTTTCAAAGCGCTGCTATGTCAGTGCTTGAGCATCTGCACGTGTCCTGTTGACTTGCTCGGGTTTTTTAAGTGTCTGCTATGTTAAAATCTAACCAGATGTTTAAACGTCTGCTTGTTATTTTGCCCGCGGGGTTAATAGCTGCTGCGGAACACACTGACGTTCTGCTCTTCAATGGCAGCTCTTAAGTGGGTCTAGAGAACTTTAAAAAAGGCAGAGGCGAGCGAGTGCAAACATACATAAAAATGGGGGTTGAAACAAAGACCTCTCTTCTATTGAACTCTCTGAAAACACCTAAAAACACAGTTGAAAGAGAAGGATGACGTAGAGCAGTTGAGGTATCTACAGCTGTAGTCTTTGGAATGAGAATGAGTCGCCGACAGAGACAATATACAGCCCGTTTACGGTGTATAACCCACCTGAAGATGAAGATGAAGAGCATGAGTAGCATGCAGAAGGTGGCCACGTTGTCCATGGTCTTCATCAGGACCACCAGCTGTCTCCTCAGAGCTGGCATGAACCGGACCAGCTTCAACACCCGCAGCAGTCTGAAGGTCCTCAACACCGACAGACCACCGTCGGACTGACCAACAATCTCACACACACTGAGGGGAGAGGCACAAAGAAACACAACAGCACCATCACATGGTAAATTATTGACAAATTTAAGTGTCATTCTGTCCATTTGCATAACAAATAGAGAAGCAAGAGAGGTTTTATATTTGCATTTTTGAATACCAGGTGTGACAGGGTCCAACCGTATTGCTGCACATTGATCTAAGCTGATTATGCAAAACACGTATGACAGTTTTTAAATCAAATGGCACAAATTGTATTTAGTTAATTTTTGTGTAACTGCACCTACTTCCTGATGCAGGGCGCCGGCCAAACGAGAGTGATTGCAAGTCCTTCAACTTTTGTCAACCACGGGACCTGAGGCTGATCCTCAATTGGTTGTTTCAGATTTTCCGCAGAGATTTGTGCCCCGGGCCCTCCCTCTTTTATTGGCAGCAAATCGGTATTGTTTTACGTTTTTTTTTAATCTAATGTGATTGGACAACTCTGCGCCATCTTATTGGTTCACCTCACATCCGCCATTACGTTTCTACACGGTTACTCCTGCTTCTTTGCTGTCTGACCGGCAGTGAAAAATTATATTATTTCCAGGGATGAGACGAGTACTCGGCTGAAATGACTATCTGGTACCGATAATGTACTGTTGATGAGTACAAGTATTATCCGAGTAAATGTATACATTTCTGTGTTGATGAAGGCTTCGGGCGGACACTAGCTGTGTACGCAGACACACTGCCAATAGGAAAGAAGCTGGTGACTGAGATGACTGACTTTAACCAGAGTCTGTGAGACATGTGCAGGCCAGACAGAGAGGAGGGCAGCATTTATGTTCAAGTGGTGCTGCTGGCTAGTGTTTAGGCAACATTAGTGTATTGTGCTTTTTTTTTTTTTTTTTTGGTACTTTATGCGTTGGCATTAAAGGCGGGCCTTACAGTTGGTGCAATCTGAGCATAGAGGGCTGCCATTTCAAATGTCCTCAACAGGAAGTAAGGTTTACATTTTCTGATAATAAAATATTTAAACCAAAGACTAAGAAGTAGGTAGACTGAGCACAAATGGCTGATCATCATCATTATACCCCATCATATCTCTGGCCTTTAAGGGAATCATTGTTGCGTCAATTTACTTTTAAAACCAACAGGATACTTTGTCTCATTGTTTCTTACAACTTATTTAAGCACAGGATGATTTCAGCTGAATACATTACTGATTCTTGTTTTATCTTATCTTCTAGTTAATAGGTCCACTTAGGGGACAAATGTTGTTCTGGGCATTTTAAATCAAACTCTTCCTTTAATGCTTTTATTTAAACATGTTTAATAGCTGTTTGCTGCTGCGGAGCAACCACAGGAAGAGGATCACAGAAGTTTTTCCTTATCTTCTCTTTGTGTTCTGCTCAGTATTTATCATGAACAGAGACCCATTCCATTGTGGAAAATCTGTCTTTAAAGACATTTGTCTTCTAATGGCAGCTATCAAAGGCTCCACTCAGCACATCAAAATACAGAGCAGCGTTGTATGAATATCTGAGGACATTCAGATAGATGAAGAGAGGGAAATTGGTCGTGGAGCAAAGGATAAGAAGATAGATGTAGATATGTTCAATCAGCATGTATCTTCTGTGGTGGGCTAAACATTTGATCTTGTTCAGTTTCAGTTGCTTTGATGTGTATTTGATCTCAAGGTTATAATGGAGATCACAGACAAAGGTGCCTAACAAGATGAATTGGGGGAAAAAAAAAGGCAACAGATCAAAGGCATAGCCACTCACGTGAAGCTCGAGGCATACAGTACAACAAAAGGCAAAAGCTGTTTTCTGCTGTCTGACGCTTTGGCATCCAAATCCATACAGGTGGTACATTTCAACCAGGTAGAGCGCACATTACAACTTGACAAAGCATGAATAATTTAACTGCAGGATATCTTTCCAGAGCAAACCAAAAAAGGTACGGGATACACCAGTCAATATTTGAGAAATATAATAATGTCATCATCCAAAAGGGAAACAGAAAAAAATAAGTTTTATTTTTCTGTTTCCATTTTTCTACTTCAACACAGTGTATTCAGGATACATTGGGAATTAACCAGGAATTCAATTAACTTAAAATTAATCAATTTATATTCGAGTATCTTTAACACTGATTTATGCTCAAATATGGTGCTACTGTCTGCCTTGAAAAAAAATGAATGAGTGTAGGAAACAATCACAATCAATGTACGTTTTATGCCATTTCAGTTTTACCTTATGATGACAATGACTCCATCAAAGACATTGTAGGCATTTCTCAGGTAGTTGAAAGAGCCGAAAGCCGTGAGCTTGAGGATCATCTCCAAGGAGAACATGCTGGTGAAGACGATGTTGCAGATCTCCAGAACATTAGTGAGCTCGTCTGGCTGAAAGAGCACAGAGACAAAGTCAAACAGAAGAAATATGGAGAAAAAAAAAAGAAAAGAACAAAATGCAAGATTTATTCTTTTTATAGAGGCCATTTAAAGCGATTCCCATCTGTCTAAGCTTCGGTGGCCTCAACTTGTTCGCCTTATTTTCACATTAAGGCCTTTACACAACAGGGAGCTGCAATTAATTCATGTCAACCATATTTATTTCTTTTGCCTGCTTATTTTATCTTAAATTAATTTGAATAAAATGTCAATCCATACTTTTAAGAATGGGGGAAACTCGTGTTGTTTGAACATAAAAACACAAACTGAAGCTTTGACGAAACATGAATCAGTCGGTGTTCAACGTTCCCGCTCACACTCTCTGTACATGTTGCCCCACACGACGCAGTGATAGAAATATCTCGCCCTAGCAGCACCTTTCTTCTCATCTTCAGACTGACCTAAATGGCTCACGCATTTACAGAATAGCGGCGTAGTTCAAGAGGTGTTTCCTTTCAACTGAGCATTATTTGAACTAGAAGCTGGTGGTATCGTAATTACTTTGTACTCTGTATTCTGCTGATGATAAAATACAAATTCACCCCAACAGCTGAGTTTATATATTCATCTTTTCATGTTAGAATCCTTGAAAGAATCCAAATGTTGAGATCTGAAGTGTCAATATTTCAGCATTAAAACACAATAAGTAAACCAGCCAGGATATTTGTAAATATTTTATAAATACTGTATTTTGTGCTCTACTACCTCACCTCCCATCATATCTGCTCCATTCCAACACAGCTGCATTTCTGCCATTAAAAAGACACAAAATTCACTCAGTTCACCAAGAAGATAAACTGAAAGATTAAAAATCTGTTGCCGAGAGCCAGAAAAACTACAATGTAACGAAACCTTTCAGTCCTGGACATCAGCAAAGCAATCATTAATTTATTATGAGAGTAATAATTAACACTTGAACACACTGCCAGAATTTCAATTTTAAAAAACTCCACTCGGTCTCATTAACACTTGAACGTTGGCAGGAACATTTGGTCGTATTCATTTTTTGCCTCTCACCATATGCTTTTACAATATTTCAGTTTCTTTTATTTGTCTCCAGTTGTAAATGTGCATCGATGTCTGTCTTTTCAGCTGTCTGATGCTATTTTAATTCATCTCCACTTCTGTTTCTGTCTGGTCTCGCTCAATATGAAGAACACACACACACACACACACACACACACACACACACACACACACACACACACACACACACACACACACACACACACACACACACACACACAGGGCTACATTTGGCACAATCATGATTTCCAGCACATCACTATTCCGCAGAGTTCCCCTGTTACTTCAGCAATGACACTTCTGACATTTCACCAGCCCAGAATCAATGAGCACGGTGTGTATTTCATTTACATGTCTATCTGTGTGCGTCTGTTTCCTGCTGCATAGTGTGTGTTTGTCACTCCTAATGAGTGTTTAGCAGTGTGAAAACATGGGCTAATGATGTATGCCCACCAGTGTCCAGACCAGGCAGACAGTTTTGGCAGCCCCGAGAGATCCATTACCGCTGTCTCATTACTACAGACCCGGGAACAGATCTAAAGATTGGGTTTCCGATCGGCTAATGTATGGAATAAAATGCGAAAAGCAGGGATTTGGTATCACACCGAGGACTGAGCTTAGTTAACGGTGCACTTCTAAAGGGTACTCAAAAATATATTAGTAGTTAACTAATACTGCTGCGTGTATGCGCATACATCACAAACAGCACGCGACATGTCAATAAATCTGAGATGTCTGTCATGCCAGTAGCTTGTACTGCATGAACAGCAATTTGAAAACATGCATCAATCGGCAACTGATCAACAAAAGCACCAGTGGAGGTCACTGCACTGCTCTGATCTGAACACTACCGAACTTCATGAATACTTTTAGGCTAGGTTAGGTCAGACCTGCTACTATGTCAGTATTAGAGATGTGAAAATCCGTCATATTTTCGTGACCTTTAAATCATCACCAGAAAAAAAAAGAAAAAAGATTTGATTTCTTTGTTGAAACACCTAAAACAAGATATGTACAGGTTTTCCCTGACAAGCGTCCTCTGGTTGTGGCTGTCACAGTAGTTTTCTGTCGAGTGATTTATTGATCAGTCGACATATTTCTGGGCAACAAAACCAGCCACACATGACTCATATCTAGACGCCTGTAACCATTGTTTTCTATAAACTTGCCACTCACTGAAAAACATACATTTTATCCTATATACACCTCGGATGGACTACTGAACCCTGAGACAGGTCTACTGAGGGCCACAGGCATTACTTGAAGCTCATGAAATTATATAAAAATGTGCAACATGACGGTTGTGTCTTGCACTTCCACAGCAGGTTGTGGTGGGTGGCTGCATGTTGAGTGATAGACTGTGACACCAGAGCTCACTGTTTGTCTGTTTTTTTACCATGACTGCGATCTTTACTGAATGGTTGTCGGGTATCTGCAGGTTTGGAGATTTAAATTTAAGTATTTTGAAAACATTTAGCATTTACAAAATAGACATAGATAATATATCTATTTTTAGCTGTTTTCTTTTTCAGTGTGTTTAAAACCACATGTATTGGTTGTATGCAATATGAACCAGAACCTTAAAAATCTTGAAAGAAAAATATGATCCCATAAAATGGATGTTGACATGAAATATTAGATTCATTATGAATCATTCAAATTGATACCATAGAAATACACAAATTATTCAATAGTGAATGGTCTTAAATGTAAATGTTGGGGTCACTGATGCCAAATGATTCAACACTAAATATAAAACCTATATTCACTTTGGGCCATTTTATTAATACACATTCATCCACAGTGACTCAAAACAACTTTAGAAGGTGCAGGACTTTTTTGCAGCATCCTGGCTAACTGTACTTCAATGCCAAAAGCATTAGTACAGCTCATTTTATTAATATTGTTATGACTAGCTTTTATTGTGTCTATCATAGTTGAAAATCACTGTGAGCGAAGCCAAAACAGAACCAGACAAATAACAAAAGATGTTTATTTTTCCTCAATTTATGGCTCTTTGGAATTTTTCTATGGTGTGCCAGAGGCTGCCTGCAAATCAGGCTGAACAATCAAAGATAAGGATGTAAGCAAAGAGGAGTGTCAATCCTGATCATAGATAATCCATATGGGTAACCTTGGCAACATGTAGAATGGGGACAGGGAGGATCAGGAAAACCCGCTGTGTGTGTTCGTGACAGCATGAGCTGTGATGGACTGCACCTAGATTACATGAACTCAGTCCAGCCTCATGTTGCACTGTGGGTCGGTGGGCCACGGAAAAACTAGCAAAAAACAAGCTTTACAATGTCTCTCGAAGCTAAAGAGACGTCAAGTGGATTAAGAAAATCTCCAATTCCAAAATCAATGGATTGACTGGTATTTATTTACTTTTCCAGCTGAAACAATACAAATATATTGCTGCCATATTGTCTGCAGCTTTATAAAAAGTACAAATGTGTATTCTTCATAAAGAGTCAATCTTTATAAAGAATAGAGTTCTTCTTTTAAAAGCAAGAAAACAAAGCATAAATCTTATTGGCCGTGTCTGTAGCATTTTAAAAACCTTTGAAAGACAGAGATATTACAAATAAGAACTCATTTTTCAATAGATTTAAGCCCTGTGGACAATATGACAATAATCGTTCACAAACTTCAACAAAGTAGTTTTAGTTGCCAAAACTTAAGACTTACCCAGAAAAGCGGCCGGTCAGAAAACCTACTCACAAATCATTCTTAGTTATGGTTAAGTGGAACTTAATGACTTTTATTTGTTGATTCGTAAAAAGAACACTCTCGTGATGATCCCATAGTTGAACTCTTTCATGACTTTTTGCAACAAGCTCGGCCTTTTTAGCCTTTTCATTGCTCCAATGCTTTTAGCATCTGAAGCACAGCGAGTCTTACCCCTGTGGTGCAACACATTTTTGGCTGTTTTACATAACATTCCTACATAGTAATTAACTAAAACCATTTGCTGTGGTATCATGCATAAATATCACCAATGTGATTATGTAAATCAAAGCAATCCCAGAGTCTCTAATGTTTCTGACTGTTAAAGCCAATTTATTTGTTACCCATTCTGAGTAAAATCATCTCTTTAATTAGAGGCTTTTAATACTTCAGCAGCAGTGATCATGTGAACAACCATCAGATGCTTTAACCTCTGCTTATTGATTTTCCAGTAATTCTACAGTAATGGTGGAAGGTTATATTTATTATCAACACACTTTTTGGACACAGACACCACATCTTTTACATGGCTCTAATTCCCTATTCTAAGACCTGCACAACCCTATGAATTGAATCTTGAATGAAGATCTACATTTGCTTATGGTTACCAACTACAGTAGGTGCCTGTTCTGAGGTGATATCAATTTGCATTTGACTGCCAAACAATCTGAAAGCGTGTCTGACCAGACTGCTCCCACAACATCACTCCCGTCATTTCCTTTTGGTTTTAATCTTGACATTTTGGCAGAGAAAGACAATCATTTAGCAGCGTTGTTTGATCTCCATCCATCCCTGTTTAATCTACAAAGTGCTCGTCATGCTGATGCATTATTAATTCCCAAACAGCTGTTGAAATCTCTGAAGTGTCTTTTCACTTGAGCAATTCATCCTGTTCAATGGGGGATCTTGAGTGTCAAGAGAAATAGGTGAATACATTAGAATTATCTTATGTATAAATGTATCTTATAAAATGGTCAGATCTCAGTCTAAGTCATAATTATGAAGAATCTGTTTCAAATAACACACAAATACAAATAAATAATTGTATTGCCAATGTTGAATGTATCGTTCAAATAGTCACAGTGTAAGTCTGAACCCTTTTTCTAAAGACATCCGCAAAAACCGATTGGAGTTCGTAAACTTGGAGTCCTAATAATGAAATAACATTGGATGAACATCCTAAGAAGATGTCTGAGCTGAGGCAGATCTGTGAGAAAAAAATTGTCCACAATTCTTCCTGAAAAATGAGCAGGTCGGATCTGAAGCAACTACAAATGACAGTTGGAGGTTATTCAAGTTCTCCAGGATTTCTGAGAGCTTTTTTGTTGTCAAAAATGCTTTATTTTGCAGTGGCCTTTCTCAAAAATACTCATGCAATTTGCAGAGTTTTATGTGATTCAGTAATGCACAAAACAACGACGTCTAAAAAGTAACTGGGAGTTTTGCTCTCGAGCAGTTTGAGGTGCACTTGGAATTGATAAAAATGCTATAGTCCTTTACTTCTTGTATGAATTAACATTTACAACAATTTATATTTCAATGTTAGAATGAAAGTTTAATCTAAAAATTAAACTATGTATCTTATATTAACCTAATAGATAATAGTGGGCTAGCTAATATAAGATAAAGTTAGCAAACTTCAGTTATATATTACAACTTTTGAAAATGTTTCAGACTATCTGTGGCATGATAAACATTTTAATAGGTTTATAATAAAGGTCAACACAGTGCGTAATGTGAGCACAGTAATGTAACTACCACCTGCAGCTGTTGTTCAGGAGAAAAAAAAATAGTCTCACTGTTGATAATGTAAATGAAAGCAAACAAACTTCTGCACGTATCTACACTGCAAACACCTCATTGACGGTCTTTCAGTCAAACAGACCTTTTGAGAAAACCACAAAAAAAGAAGTAAGTAAAAAGTAACATTCTGCTTAGCAATGCCACAGATTCCTTCCTTGAGTGATACGAGACATTTTTCTTTCTTTATCTTTAAGAGCTTAAGAATTTGTGCACAAATACCCCGCTTCACTCTTAACTGGTGGCAACTTGATACCAGTTTCTAGCAAGTTGTTCAATAAAGTCAAACATTTTTGGTCCTTACAAAATTACTTTTAAACTTTCATTTACCTGTAATATCTATTCAAAGACATAATGATAACATAATGATATCAACAATGATAATGGCAATGTTACTGTAGTTATTAATATAGAGGCATGTTTCTAAAAATATGATGCCTGTGAATCTAAACACATAATGAGAGAAAGCAGAGGACACCTTATCTTTTACTCTCTTTGAAATAAACTGGTTTGTTTTGAAATTGAACTACGGTATCCAGATTACTTCTGGTCCAAGTAGCTGGTGGAACTAAATCATACCTGCTAAAAACCCTGCGATTTAAAGAACCATAGGCCAAAGGTGTCGTAGGACACCTATAGCACCTCTCTACAGGAAGAGGCTCACAGTGACGAGACGGATTAAGCCTCTGATACTGCTGTTCAAACAGAAGGAGGCATGACTCCAGTTTGCTAAGCAGCCAGTGGAAGCACAGACATCCCAGCTCACTATTTCCTCCCCATTAAAGCAGCAAAGTCTCTCTGCCTATCTAGTTATGTCTCTCTATTTTTAGCCGCCCCTGCGATGAGAGACGACCCACCACTGCGGCGGTGGCAGGCGTGAGTGGGCGATGGTATAGCGAGAAATATTGATAGAGAGACAAAGAGTTCAGAAAGCAGAGCGACAGAAAGAGACAGAAAACGGGGGGGGGGGAGTAAAAGAAAACATGGCGCATCATTTCTGTTATTGCCTGGAGAACTTGGTGAATGTGATCTGATCCAACGTTGCAAAATGTGATCATTTTCTCATGAGCCGACCAACATCCTGCTGCCTAACCTGAGTGCACACAGGTCTGTCCTGGAGGCTGGGGAATCCGATTTCACAGGTGTCATGAAGGCAAATGGAGGAAGGGGTGTGTAAGGAAGAATGATTGATGCACAGGAGAGAGAAAATAGTGAGCTTTACACCGCGAAGGAGTTTGGACAAAGAGTGACGGGGAGAGAAACTAAAAGACTGTGGAGTCACACTGTCGAAGCAGATGGCCGCCCACCTCTGAGCCTGGTTCTGTCGGAGGCTTTTCCTCCCATAAAGGGACGTTTTTTTTTCCCTCCTAGCTTATGTGGGAAATGTTGAAAGGTTGGGTTCCTCTGTATAATGTTCTGCTGTAAGGACTTTACTGTGTCAAGTGCCTTGAAATAACTGGTGTTGTGATTTGGCGCTACATAAATACAAAATAGAATTGAAGTGTAAGCAACATGGCTGCAGAGGGAGAGAGGCTTGTGAATCTAAAAAATGACTTTCCTTTACTTCATCCTTTACTTTTAACTGCAATGGATTCCCCAATTAATGTACACCATTAGCTTGCTGATACATGGTTAATGGATATCAATATCTAAAGAGGCAACTAAATGACAACAACATTACTTCTAACATCTCATTTTAAGGGATGTTGGACTCAAATGCACGACAAAACAAAAAGTAAAGTTAGACTCCTTTACTTTTCAATAAGCTCACATAGGTCCTTCAGAGACTTCTCATGTACACAGCACTGTGATGTGCGTGAAGCCGGGGGAAGCTATAACCTTTGTGACCAAGTATTCCCCGCTTCATTGCACTTGATATACCCTTTTGTTTTTAATCCGTATCGCGCAGCCCTTCTTAATTGGTGCTGTAACTGTATGTCAAAGTTATGGCTGAGATTTCGGGTGTGTTATGTCACAGTATATCAATATACATCTCTTCCGACTTTACCTTGAATAGTAGATCTTTAGTAGCGCTTAAAATGGCATTTACTGATAGCACTTTGTAGTTTGGCTTTCTTGAATAAATTGTATTTTCTTGATTCTTGTTGTTGGGTTTTGTACCCTCATGGTTGAAATGCACTTATTGTAAGTTGCTTTGGATAAAAGCGTCAGCTAAATGAAATGTAATGTAATGTAATATGTTGTAAATGTTTATTAACTTGATGAGCAGAGTTCTTGGAGTAATAGAGACTTTTAAGAGGTTTAAAAGAGAGACTAAGAGAAGAGAGAATTAAACATCTAGTGCACAAATGGAAGAGAATAAATGAATGGAGTGGTGACAGAAAGAAGTACTTGAAACAGAAAGACTGCTAGCTGTACCTGCTCGTGGTGCTCGATACCCATGCTGATGGTGTTGATCAGGATGGCGATCATGATGCCTCGGTTGAAGTATTTGCTCTCCACGATGCTCCACAGCTTCCTCCTAATCGCGCACCACAGCTCTTTGCATTGTTTCTTTGGACTGCAACCCAGATTGGTCCCGTCGTGGCCTTTGTTGCCCTTTTCTTTCCCATCAGACTGCACCCCCTCCCTGTCCGTTTCCTCCACGGCTCCCTCCTCTGCTTCGTCGTTGGCTGCACTGCGAGCCGGTCCCACCCCGTCTCTAAGTGTGAGCGCGGCGGCACACTGAGGGCATCCGTCTGCGGCCGAGGCGGCAGTGAGGGCCATGGGCTCAGCAGGTGAGGCGTGGTCCACTTTGTTATGATGGGGGCAGGGGGGACCTGACATGATGCAAATGGTGGGTGTTAAAGGGTGAGTGTAAAGAATGGATTTGAATATTTCTTCATTTGAAAATATTCACAGTTACATACCGTGCCTCGGCACCGCTCTCCTCTCCCGTCCTCCCCGTCCATTGGCCTTCCTCTCCCTCCCGTCCCCTCTTCCTCTCCCTCTTCCAACACCGTGAAAGCCGCGGGGTTTCCCCCGCAGGGTGTTGAAAAGGGCGATAGTTTGTCTCTTGGCCTTGCGGAGGATGTGGCAGACCAGCTGGAAGAGCGCTTCGTAGCAGTCCCCGGGTTCACTGGCCAGCGTGGAGGAGGACGAACACCGAGCTCGCTGCTCCTGCATCAGCTGATGCTCCCTCTGCTTGGTCTCTGAGAACTGGGTGGCGATGACCACGAGGCACAGGTTGATCATGAAGAAGGATCCAACCTTGGATGATGAGAGGCACACATACAGTAAATAAGAAAGCTAACAGGTAAAGGCTGCTCGACCGCCTAATGCTGTTTCCATCACTGTCTGGGATCCCAAACTGATTACACTTCATTTTTCACAATACTGTGGTTGAGATGTGAATTGTTTGTCTCTTAAAGGTATATAATCTCATCTTAAACCAGACCAATAAAAAGAGTATTCTTCATTTTCAAATTTAATCTGCAGCTCTTGAAAACTCTAGCAGGAAATTGTCCTTGACCCATGATGTAATCTGTTCGCGGGCAGCTTCTGCCAGCTAATCACACCAAATAAAAGAACACTCAGCAAGATGGCTTGACGCCAGAGCACTTTAGTTGTTGCTACCTATAGCCTGTTAGCCCACTTGCCTTGACACTTCCAGACATAACACATTGTACAGTATGCTTGCAAACTAAGTTGCAGCGTGTTCAGTGACACATTGACTGTAACTCCTGTCTGTTCTCTTGAGAGCATTTTGATACTAATACCAGCACCTAACACCGAATCAGTGTGAAGACCAACCAACACTGAACTCGTGGGAGAGGAGAGATTTACTTTACTGCCTTGATGCTGTTGTAAATCTATGTCCTAATATTTTTTTTTCGTGAGAGATAAATCTTAGATTAGGTCTAATTCACATCGAACAAGTACACAACAAATGTTGTCCTGTCAAGCGAAGCCCAGATATCAATATTAATATCAGGGATATCAATAAGGGATAAAGGATCAATATCTTGACTGATATCAAATTTGGTTATCAAACACTTTTGACATTTGTGACAAAGATAGACTACGTAGTAGGGGGGAGGGTATTTTGCAGTTGATTGCTAAAACTGACATCAGTGCACTGAAACAGTAAACTTTACTGGGAATTTAATTATTATGAATAACTATCCAAAAACACAATGTGAACAATTTCTTATTGAACACGCATATATTTTTCTGCATTAAAAAAGTTCTGCAAAAAAAAAAAAAAAAAAAAGTCATTTTGGGTATCATATTGCATATCAGCAAACATATACACCCATACCGATATATCTGTGATAAGCCAATATCAGCTGATAAAATCAGCTGGCCAACATATGGTTGGCTCAAATTTTAAGTGACGTCAAACCTACTTCTCAGAGCTCTCAGAAACATCCCACTTTCATAATGGATTATTCCCAGTTTGACAGGTGTATATTCCCACTCAGAGGATGGCAAGTTCACGTTCCCCAGCTGCTCATGAACGCACCATAAGAACAAACCTTAAAGGTACCAAGTTTTTTCTCATCTATTGTTGAAACCTAACAAACTGTAACCAAGGCTGTAGAGCCGTTATCACACAGTTGTAAATTAAGGGGAGTCATTTGTGAAACTCTGCAGGTGGCTGTCTAACTGCTCCGCCTGTCACTGATCATCTACACAGTTTGCATTCCCTTCTAAAATAAAAATAAACAAATTGGGGAGTTTATAGTAATTCCAAAAGGTTTCTTTAATGTTGCAGCTCTTTGTTGATGGGAACAATCAATGCCAAAGTCCAAACCCAGAAACCCGTACAGCTACTCACCGTATTACCGATGCTTGCGCACAGACTTGCCGTGTTAGGAAAAGTTTGAGAGATAACTGGATGGGCAACTGAAACCTGGCCTTGAATGTTGTTATCCTTGATGAATAATGAAGTGGTAGTTAGCAAAAGAAGGTCTGGTGTGTTCAAGTATTCAAGGGAAAGACTTGGTACCAGAAGAGGAAAAAATGATCTATTATTTTTGCCCACTTTGTCCATCATCATCCCTTTACGTTACTGTTAAACTCATATAATAACATCTTTATCTAAAACCGTATTCATTGCTTAATCTTAGATAATCAAATGTTCATGCAGCCATTGCTTAAACTTTCATATAGATGTATTATTTTTTTCAGATGTGTTTTAGAAAACTGAAGCGTATGCAGTTCTGAATGATTGATGTTGTAAGACTTGCCTTTGATAACAGCGGGTGAAACAGATATAGAAGGAGATAGAAAAAAAAGAGAGAAGGAAAAGAGCAAGGTCACTTAGAGAAGCAGAGCTGATGTGGAAAAAGAGGAGGCGAGGGAACACAAAGAGGCAGAGCAGGGGAGAAATTCTACTGCTCTCCGGGGCTGTGATCAAGAGTGATTGTGAGGCTGATAACCCCTCTCCATCTGAACCGCTGTGACGGAGTCTACAGAAGAGAGGCTAGATGTGTGTGTCCAAAGTATTCCGCTGTGCAATAGAGTGTTTTTTTGTGTATCATCGATTCAACGCAGAGAGTTCTGGTCAGACTGGATGTTTTTCAGGGCTCCTCACGAGGCTCGTGGACAGAAAGGGAGGCAGTGGGTCCCAGCACCCATTCAGCACCTTCGCTGATCCCATCAAATATTTATACTTACACTCTACTGGAGCGGCTGAAATACAATTAGAGTTGAGTGTGTCTGTGTGCATGTGTGTGTGTGTGTGTGTGTGTGTGTGTGTGTGTGTGTGTGTGTGTGTGTGTGTGTGTGTGTGTGTGTGTGTGTGTGTGAAGTTTTAGTGTTTGCAGCAGAGACTATGTGTGAGAGGCAATGAGTATGTGTCAATGACAGTGAATTGATGCACTGTGTGTGTGAGTCTGAGACTGAACAAGAGAAAGAACCAGTATGTTTTTTACAGGGTAAAATGTGATGCGATAAAGCACTGCATACAGTGACAAACACTAAGACCAAACTACAAACACACAGATCTAATGTCACACACCAGCATGTCATACACCCGTCAGTCCACGAGAGGGTACCGTGTTTTGCCTCGACTAGGCGTGAAAAGTCCATGCATGCATGGCCAGGGTTGAAGAAGGAGGTCATGTGATGAAGTGTCAAAGTCCACCAAGGGTGGAAGTTAAGGGTGGTTGGATGAAACCAAGGACTTTCACCCGGGAGACCGAGGTCTGAGTCCAAGTAATCTAAGTAAGCTACATAGCATAATTTATGTACAATATGGTAAGTAACTTCAGTGATGGAAGTACTGTACTTACTTAAGACTAGTAATTTAAACCCGGGCCATGATCATTTCCTAAACCTAACTTTTTGGCACCTCAACCTAAGGCACCTTACTTTTCAAACCTACACGAGACAGAACATAACTTTTTTGTCTTATTATTATCATCTTCTAGTGCACAGATTGTTATCATTATTTTCTATGATTGGACACAAAATTAATATGGATAGGACTAACAGCATAGAAGTAGAGACAATACCATCAGTCTTCATAGATAAGACGTAGACCAATGTAACTGAATTGGCAAGCTTAACAGCACTAGCTGTAAAAATGCTGTGAAACTCGTGTTCCTTTAACCTGCCTCAAATTCTGGTTCGGATTCTACAGCATTTAAGATTAAGGAGAGTAGGCTCAAGCTTCAAATGCTGCAGTGGGCCAAAACAATGAAGGACACAAACTTGGCCCGCGAACCTCAAATTGGGCTTCTCTACTCTGCAGTGCACCGTCGGGTGTGTTAGGCTGCGGACGCTCTGGCTGTGCAGCGTGTCACCGGTCACGCACCGCTCAGCTGCAGCTCGGTTGCCTGTGCGAGTCCACGCTGGCTGCGTGTCGGCTGCGGTGCTGCAGCACCAGGTCGGGTCCTCCCATTGAATCAGACAGCTTCTCTTTGATAATGGCCATCAGTACGGTTTATCTGAGGGTGACGATAAATTGTAACCAAAACGCAGGTACAGGGTCTTTGTTAACTCACACCGAGACAGTGAGACGGTGAGAGAGGGATGGAGAGCAGCGGGGAAAGCTCCGCCCCTCACCCGTGTCCCCATGGTTTAATGACAGCCTACACTTGGTTCCTGTGATGATTATACAGCACAAATGTGATCACAGTTCGTTTGCCTGTATATTTTTGCTGGGAACTGTGTGCGGCTTGCGTGAAAAAAATAGGTGTCGAGTGTAGTTTATAAATGATACTGCACGCACGAAGGTGAAGCGCACGTCTCAGCAGGCAGTGAGGCTGCTCTCATCCATTAATATAGACGCCGAAATGAAAACACGCCACAGTGTGTCCAAGGCCTTGGAGGCTTTAGATGTGATACCGTGACACTCCATCATTATGTTGCTGAGCATGTGAAGAAATTCAAACACCTAACAGCTAAAAAGCTGAATAGTCTGTTTGTAACTTCTATTCATGAAACGGACAGAAACATGACTTTTAATGAATACTAACCCTGCACTATGTTTGCTGGTTGTGTAAGAAGGCAACTGCTAACATATTAACCAACTTTGTCAGTAGATATCATGTCAAATGTGTGTGTGTGTGTGTGTGTGTGTGTGTGTGTGTGTGTGTGTGTGTGTGTGTGTGTGTGTGTGTGTGTGTGTGTGTGTGTGTGTGTGTGTGTGTTACTTTCCTTGGCAGTGGTTTTGGCAAAATGAACTAAATGAAATAAGATTAAGAGCTAAAAAAAAATAAAAAGCACATATTCCAAGTGCGTTCTGCTGATGACCAAAATGTCTGCGCCTCCTCCTGAGGATTGTGACAGGTCAGGTCATTACATGGCATTACTGATCAGATCTGTGTATGGGCCGCATGTTAATACGAAGGCTAGGCGACACAAAGAGGGAGATTAAACAGTGTCAAATGAAGAGGCTTACCGCACAGTGCGCCTCTGTAACAAAACAGGTTGAGGATGACATTTACGGATGTTAAACCTTAATTCCACACGGCCGAGCTATTTTCCCTTCAAAGCCTTTAATTCCACCGAGTCATCTTGTCGAAACTGTCCTCCATGGTGGTAATCACGACACAACATTTCTCTAACTCACTCCGTCTTTATCTCACTTTTTTCATCTGTCTCTCCATCTGTCACTCTCTCTCTCATCGCTCTTCTCATCTAGCTCCCTTCTAGCACTTCCATATCACTCACTCTTCATCCCACTCTACCTCTCTCTCTCAATTAAATTCAATTCAACACACTCGATCTGGATGAATGCTACGTGAGTGAAATTGTCAAAGCATCTAAATACGACGTGAACTCGTCTCTCGCGGTCTCTCGCTCGCTGCCTCATCTTTCAATACCCATGTCATGCAGTATTAACAAAAAACATAATTAAAAGTCTCCTCATCTGTCTGCCAGTGAGACAAGGACAAATTAGGATATGAACAGAACTTTTAACATGTGAATAGCAACGCTTAAATCGCTTCCCCCCACTAAGTCTGTTTGGTAGACAAGCCTTGAAATGTGGTGTAACAAAGCCGACAAGAGCCTGACTGTCAAATCGTTTCTCTGTGGGGTAAAAGAAAAGACAGATATGCAACAACTGCAGGCAGTAAAATCCTGCTAAGACACTTAGTCTACAACATGATGAATCGTAATTCATTTTCAGAAATTTTAAATAGTGGAGATTTGCTTCCTCGATTCGAGAGTGTCTCAGGGATGTCTGCAGAGACATGAAGAAACATTTGTGCTGTCATTTGAGCAACAACGTTGATTTTCAGAACTTGGAGGATAATTTTGTTAAGACTTGGATTTTATAGATGCCTCCATATGAAATCATCTACAAATATCAGATATGGTTTATGCTAAAATGTTCCTAAATCCTTGAACTTCAAGTCCTATTTTTTGCACCATTGGGCTACAACTTTCTAGTTGTTAGCTCTTCTCTGATTTAAAAGACACCAAAGGAAGGTTGTTGTCACCCATTAAACGATAGAAGAAAAAGAAACAAAATGGGAAAAAAAAAGAAAAAAGATCTGTGGTAGAAAAGGAGACACAGTATTCATTTGTAATTTGGTCTGATGAAGAAAACAGTGAAAAAAGTGGGGAAAAAAACATTAAAAACAAGAAAATGCCAAAACTTAATTTGTTTGTTTTGTCTGAGATGAAAATAAGTGCTGGTAGCAATGACATAATAATAATAATAATAATAACATAGTGGCAAAAAAATATATGTGTTCATTTATTTTTGTGTATTCAAACGATAAAGGCAGCTGGCCGCATCGACAACCCGCTGACATCGGACACGACCAACCAGAGAGACGCAGCCCATGACGACAGCAGGAAGAAGATGTCATGCCAAGTTTTTCAATCCGTTTGCAAGATTGCAATGCGCAACCAAAACTAACCGAATCAAATGTATAACAACAACATGAAGCCTGGTCCCCTTACATGTAGCGTGACAGTTAATTAGCATTCAAGAACTACAGACTTTGAAGCTTTGACATACATATCTGTTACCCATTTCTTGCATAGGCTACTGTATGTTGGACCGGCAATTCTTATTTTAATTGGACAGACATTTTTGGCTTAAAATATAATATTAGAGCTAATGTTATGTTTCTAAATTGTAGTCATCATTAAATAATTTGTCACGTTTTTGACTATTTTAGATGGATTTAAAGAACACATTTGCAGTGATATCTGTGCAGCACTTTTTTTATTTTTATTAATGTGTTAGAATAATGTGACAATAGAGATAAATTGTGAAACATTTCTGGTCCTTTAATTTACTGTAGATGACCTCTCAGATGTTCTGCTGATCCTTCCCACAATTCATTTTTCAGATCATCCACATCCAGATTGTTAGACTGTTATATTCGTCTCTGTTTTTAAACATTTTCTTTCTTTTACAGTGGTTTCTAGCCTCTAGGTTTATTTGCCATTATCTTATGCTGTGTGTATGATTCACTTTTTTTTGACAGGCCAAATAAACAGTGTTAAACTGCCTGTTCCTGAAAGGTGCTGCCCTGCATATATAAACTTCCCCGGCCTGACTATCATAGTAGGGCATTTTAATTCTGAGGGTTGGGGGACATATTGTATGACACACCGTTAAACCTGATGCTGTGATCAGTGTGTCTGCTCCAACCATGTGAGCTCAGAGGACATGCTGAGGGATTCACTTTAATTAATAATATTTAATTTAAGATCAAAGAGACACACCAACATGTGGTCCCCTCCTCTTCCTCTTCCAATCCTCTCTCTGATTTCATGCCGACTCTCCAGTCCATCTCCTCCACCTCCTGCCTTCTTCTCCTCATCGATCCACCCCTCCTTCTTTCAAATCTCCCCTCTTCATCACCCACTCTGTTGAGAGTCCCTGCCGTCTTTCTCCCTGCTTTGCACTCCTCATCCTCATTTCCATCTAACTATCCCCCTCTCCATCTTATTTTTCTCACCCATTTCATCATCTTTTTTTCGTTTCTTACTCTCCAACAACGCTTACTCCTGCCTTTGGTTATTTCCTCCCTTTCTTTCCTCCTCTTTCTATCCTTTCTCGGTGCTGTTTTCACATCAAAACGCAACTATTATATCACAAATTATCTGTAGCGAGGCAATTTAATGGCTTGATGTGGAAGCAAAGTCCAAAGCAAATCTGCAGAAAGAGCATGTAAATGTGCCCTTTTCTGGGTGTGTGTGTGTGTAAATAAATTTGGATGTGTGTGTGTTTCTGCGTGACTGAGAATAACAAGTAGAGTGACAGATACATGAATGATGCCCAGTATACAGCTCAATGAGAAAGAGGAGATGAAATGAAGGCAGCAGGGGAGTGTAAGGAGAGGTGGTAGAGATAAAAGGAAAGGAGGGATGAAAGGAGACGAAGCAAAAGAGCGAGTCCCAGAGGTGAATGGCTGAGGCAAAGAAGGAGGGAGAGGTAGCTGGTGGAGTTAGCTGAGGGTGAAGGAGTGATCGATGGCAGGGAACGGGAAGAAGAGTAGGGTGCAGGGAGCGGAGATTGACAGATTTAGGGAGATAGAGGGATGTTAGAAGAAATGACGGGGTTCAGAATGAAGGGCGTGTTTATGAGGAAAGAGAGGAGGCAAAGAGAGGCAAAGCTTGTGTCTGAATCTATAGGCAATTAAAAGTATAATAAAAAGACAAGACAGCCCATGGGTTGGGGAAGTAGCTGGGACTGACAGTCACGCTGCATTATGATAACACTTTCACACACACACACACACACACACACACACACACACACACACACACACACACACACACTCTCTCTCTCTCTCTCTCTCTCTGACAGGCTAAAAAAAAAAGGAATATACTGAGGAAAAACACACCAGCTCACACACACAAAATATCTACACATACATCAACTGCAGCACGCGCATGCACACACACACACACACACACACACACACATACCTAAAAAAAAACCTACACGTACACAGAAGGAGAGAGAAGCTAAAGGAATTAAAACATGTTTTATCAGAACAAAGGGGGATTCTTCAGGGATTTTTAGCTCAGCTTTTACTGTGACACTGACAGCCATGTGTGTTTGTGTGTATGTATAGGTACGCATCCAGGTGAGCGAGAAAGACACTTGAAGAGACAAAGATAGAGAGAGAGAGAGAGAGAGAGAGAGAGAGAGAGAGAGAGAGAGAGAGAGAGAGAATAAATATGCATTATAGTGTTATCATGTGTCAATACCATTGTTTTTCAACGTTAAAAGGGATTCCACCAAAGTAATATGATCCCATCAGCTTTAGTTGTTTTGGTACTGAAGGTCTGTTTTGTAACAGGAAGCATGTTACAGAGCTACCCACATACTCATAGAACTGGAGTTACATCCGGTACCTACTATTTTCACTTTCTCACAAGAGTGATGTCTTATGCAAAGAGAGAAAGCATCCACTTTATTTTGTGTATATTTAACTGTATCCTGGTAAATACAGATACCTGAAAGCAAATGTGTAAGCCCTTATATATATGTGCGACTTACAATGATAAGTAGGATGAAGTAGATGAAGTTATAGAAGGAATGAGCGTCCATCACGTAGTACATGATCTCCACCCAGCCTTCCAGAGTGATCACCTACAGTCAGGAAAAGGGGTGACAGTGAGCTCAATCCACAAGAAATATGATCTGAGGGTTAAAAATGGAAGAGTTCAACATTTTGGAATATTAACTTATTGGCTTGCTTATGGGAACATGTGATTAAAATACACAGGAAAGCTTCAGCAGGCGGATGGGTATGTTTGCTTACCATAAGTTTGGAAACAGGGGGAAACAGCTAGCCTGGCTCTGTCTGAAGGTAGTCTGGCTCACTGGATGAAGAGTGTTGGTAAAAACCTGCCACTGGCTACAGTAACAGCCTACACGCTGAAAATTACAAGTTTGACAACATTTTTTCAGGGGATTTTGAGGGGATCGCTTGCCCATGTGCAAATAATCAACCAAGTTCGCCCCAAACACTATTTTGCAAAGGCATCCTGGTTTTAGCGCTGCTCAAGACAATTGGATTAGGTTAAAGAAATACAAACAAGCCAAAGAGTATCTCCCCTATGAATGATATGGGTGCAGTCAGACCATTCTCCAGCACTGGAACAGTGGATAATGGTCCGGGAATGAAACACCTTCGACCTCTAAAGCTGTTATATAAACATGTTATACAGAATGTCATATTTTTTTATATGTAAAAAAAAAACTAAAGACCTAAAAATTATGATTTGCACTGTTATGTGGTGTTATGCACTAGACCAGGGGTCTTCAACGTTTTTCAGGCCAAGGACCCCCAAACTGACAGAGAGATGGAGCAGGGTTCCCCTACTATGTATATTGCATACAATTGTGTTTTTATATTAAAGTGGAGGAGTGCAGGAGGCTTGGAGGGACATGTCCAGGCGAGTCTCGTGTTGTGAGTGACCCGGTGTCCAGCTTGAGAGAGCTCCTGTGTGTCTCTGAATGTGTGCATTTCTGACTGAAAGATAACATCTTCTGCCTCCATTTATTAATTTGCTACAATATGTTGGATTCATGTTAATGTGTATTTAAAGACATTTAAATTTGTGGACATTTTTTTGGGAAAAAAATAAATAAATATGAAAACTTGTCTAATCAACCAAAGATTTCACCGACCCCCTGCAGTACCTCCGCGGACCCCCTGGGGGTCGCGGACCCCCTGTTGAAGACCTCTGCACTAGACTGTTTCTTGGCTGGGAATAGTAACTCAGTGGAGTCTTCAGTGGTCGCCTGGCAACTGTTTCTGATCAAGAAATAGTCTGACCCATGACCCCTCCATAAACTGGCAAATTGCTGTTTAAACAACTTGGTTTTCCAATAGTTGTTGATTAGTGTGCTCCTATGGTTATGTTACCTCCAGCCATGCTAGATGTTTCACATTGTTTCCAGGCTTTTTGCTGAGCTAAGCGGTGGCTCGCTGTAGCTCATTTGATATGTTTATTCCAGCAAGTTGATAATTGTACTTTGACAAATTTTGAAGTATTACTTTAACAAAAGTACTTTTCATTGTCTTCCATTGCATAAAAAAAGCTTTGATATAATGTTGAACTTTCCATCAATACAGTAAGGTACGTTTGATTTATTCTGTTTCCACCAAGGTTTTCCAGATAGATACACGACTTTAAGACATTGAGATCTTGATTATATATTGATTATATCTTGTTGTGAACCATGAAAATCTCCACAAAAATAAATCATAAAGTATGGTACCAGGTTTACCAAAATACCCACCTGGAAGATGACAATCCAGGCGTAGGCGATGTTGTCAAAGTTGATGGCATCTTTGTGGGGGTTGCTGTGTCCAGTGTGACACCTGGTGTAGTACTGGTTCCAGTTTACACACAGCCCTGCTACACTGATGCTGCCATTGGCCAAAGGCTCGGGGCTCAGCCCAAGTGACTGGCGGTACAGCATGTCCTCTATGTCCAGGCAGCATGCCCTGCCTCCCTCGCGGCGGGCCGGGACATCCGTGCAGGACATGATGCCGTTGTCAACAGGTAGGGAGCAGATGAAGGGCCGCTCGTCATCCTCATCAGCCATATAGTAGGGCCGAGGGAGACTGATACCCGTAGTGCTGGAAGTGTTGAGGAAGAAGACAATGAGTACACAACTAAATACTAAATATTATTTGTATGGCCTTGAAAAAACACCATGTAATCTAGGAGAAGAAAATATGAAAATCATACAATTGAAGATGAAACATGTTAACACAAAAGTAAAGATATAAGACTCTAAATGAGCGTTCAGCGTTCTGGTGGTTCCTCTGAAAAATATTTGATTCAATTATATCTAATTCAATAAGATATTGAGGTATGTTTGTGGGATGTGTCCATTTGATTGACATGCGTGGAGTGGAGTCAGGTTGCCGGTATAGGTGGACGGGCATCGTGTGCTCATATTCTCATTGAGACTTACCCCTCAGTCCTCCCCAGCTCGTCTAAATATGGTCACTTCTTCCTCCAAAAAAACAATATGGCGATGGCCAAAATGCTGTGTCTCAAATTGCGTACTTTTGTTAGTACACTTACATGTTAGTACACTTACTTACGTAGTGTGTGGATTTCGACAAAGTAGTATTGTCTCAAACATATTTGAATGCATCCCCTGCCAACATATATGCATCCTTTGTTTGGTCATTTTTATGTAAAAATGAACGTGGTTTTGTACCCTCAGTTTAACACACACAATAAACATACCGATGGCTTATTTTCAAAAAAGCAGTACAGTAACAGTTTTGTGTGGACTTTTACAACTTGTATTGGTATAGTGCTACTTTTCGCAATATCATCAGCTTCCGCTGCCTTTTTGAAAATAAGATGTTTGACCTTTCCTTTTCGATACACAGCCATGATACTGATAAAGGTTATAAGTGTTCAGTGTCCCATACTAAATTTTCTGACCATGTCGAGTGTGCTATCCTGGCACTTATCATGCACTGCATGTTGCCATACTTATGGACTCAAAATAGTAAACTTTAGTACGTAAGAACGTGATTTGTAACACTGCCTAGGCTTTAAAACGGCAGTTCACAAACCGACGGGTCGGGTGCTGCCTGAGTGACTCATCCTAAAATCCATGTAAAAGATCTGCAATGTGTCGCATATTGTGGCTTGGAATAGTCTATGACTATGCTTGATGACTAATCAACTATCTGAACTTAAATATACCAGAACAGGACTTCTGTGGGCTGGAAAAACTTCCGGGGAATTCATAAAAACCATCTCTAACTAATATTGGACTAAAAAGAGTTACACAAACAACAATTTCCCTCGACAGACTTGACATCCTCATCCACCTACATCCATACAAACACAGATGTATTTTGAGAGACACGTCAAGATAGATGAATGATTGTGCATGTATTAAAGTGTGCATCCATTCTCGTGTGTCATGGGCAAAAGTCTTTGTCCATCATGGTACATTGGTGTGGTGTGAGATTGGAGCTAAAAGCCGAATGATCACAGGCTGAGAGGTGAGTGGATGAAAGGGCAGAGAGACGGAGATGGTGAAATTGAAAGAAATGACACCAGGACAGACGGACAGTGAGATGTAGGAAGGTAGGGAGGGACACAATTCAACCCCGACATAGACCATGCCAGCCTTTGTGTGTCTGTGGCTAACCATTTCCTGTTGTCTCTGTGTTGTGGGCAATGTTTCTGGTTCTAGTCTGCACATTTGTCTTGCCATCAGATTGGCAACAAAGGCCACCTGAAAGAGAGCTGTCAGACTGTCAGTTCAATCCAGAGAATCAATGATTTTCTCCCATTTAGTGTGAATGTTTTCCTTCTATCTTCTCTTTTGTGGTCGACAGACAAATGCAGGTGGTGAAACATACTGGAGGCCGAAATATAAAACATTTCCACACTGTATTTCAAGCATGAAAGCTCTTCAAACAAATTCACAGAAGTGGGATTATTTTTTTTATATTTTTTTTTATAGAATACCTTAGTTTGTTTTGTTTGTCATTTTGCAGGATTCTTTGGCCGGCAAATATAGTACACTGACAAGCTTACTTCATCTCATACTGAAATTTTTAAAGACCCTCCTTTAAAGTACTGACTGAAATTACAATCGCCCCTTCCGGTAGTAAAAACAAACTGTATCATCATACTTTCAAATGCATTGTTAATACTTTTTTTAATTCATTTTCAAAGGGAAGAGAAAACAAAAAAAAAACATTTGACAACTGTCAAAGGGTTGTCAGTGTCTGTGTTCGATTGACATAAGGCTACCAGATCTGCATGTTGTTAGTGGTGCTGAGCAATAAGCACCACACAAGCATAGCCAGACCAAAGTAACACTTGCAGGTATGTTTGCATGATGTTTAATGTGATGCAGCTAAGAAGTTAATTTGTGACTTTAGCAGCAAACTTTCCCCACTTAATGTTTGGTAGCTTGTCCAGCAAGATGCAGGATGTGTGGAGACCTGTAAGTTAGATAAGAAGGAGACTTCAGAAGAAAAGCTAACGTGGGTTGTTGTTCAGAGTCTGTGGCTCTTGTAATGTGCAGCAGGCTGCTGTCTGGCTCAGTGTGACTGTCTGCTCTGCTTATTATAGAACACTGATGTTATTTTTTTATTTTTATTTTTTTCAAGTAATGCAAAACCGGGTGCGACATTATGAAAGTTAATTTTTTTTTTTTTTTTTTTTTTTTTTTTTTAATTTTTAAAAAAATGTACGGTATGCTGTGGCAGGGAAAAATAATATATCTCAGTTGGAATTGAACAGTTGAGGTGGAGTATCATGAGGCAACATAATGTGCTGTCAGTCAGTCTTTATCAGCTTATTCATTTGTTGTAGACATGTTGTGTCGGGGCTGTTATATATCGAGACAAACATGAGAAGAGGTCAAATGCAACTTCATAACTGACACCAATTATTAAATTCAAGCCTAATCAGTGAAGCATTAGAGTCAGCGGTGCATTGGGGAATACTTTATGTTCCTCAGACCAGCATACTGATGGAAAAAAAAAAAGAAAAAAAAAGAAAAAGAATCTACTGAGCAATACAAGTATGACAGCAATATCAACAGTGAAGGAATACAAGAGTTCCTGCAGAATCACTACTATATCTCAGCTAAATGAGATCCAGTGGGAGTTCCAAGTTCAACCTTTGCCTTCACAGAGGCAAAAAAATATATGATACAAGAGGAGGAAGGAGGTCAAACTGTACAGGAAGGTACTTTAGAAATAATAATGAGAAAAAGATACCACAAATATAATAAAGTAACATAACTAAACAGAAAGAATGATATAAGACAGGATGATGTTTCCGGAAAATGACGAGAGAAACAAGCAAAGAGAGAAGAGAAGTCTAGAAGGAAAAACATTAAAGTCATGAACCAAACCAAGAGGCAAAAAGGACAAGAGACAAGAAAGTGAGGAGGAAAGAAAAAAGCAAAAGTGAAAAAAAACAACTAAAAGAGGGAAGGCAAGACAGGCAGACGAAAAACAAACGTTTGTCTTTACTTTACCAAAAGAAAAAGGTAGAGGTTAAAGACAGAGAAAAGAAAAGCTTTTTCAGCTTTAATTTAGGAGCAGATTGCTATTTAAAGGGCACAGCGGAGAAAGAGATACAGACGAATGCAGATCCTGGTTAGCAATTACATGTGACCTGGTACTTGAGAAGGCTCGACAGAGGCGGCATCGCTCTACCCTGTCTGTCACTGAGTCTATATCCTCATCACGCTCTTTGTATCCTTTTCATCGACTGAGTCTCTCTGAATTGCGTTGTGCTGAATAGAAGCAATTATCAAGTCCACTGACATGTTCAGCCTTGTTATGTCCGTTTTTTTTAAGTCAGGTTTACAATGTAGTTCGGGGTGCTTTTGAGCGGGCCATTATTTCTTCACCTTTTACCTTTATATCAGTTTGAATCTGTTAAGTTGCATCATCACATCTCAGTTGTCCCTATACTGGCTCACAGGGCCAATTACATCTGAACACAGAATGTCTGAAATACAAGCCTAGCTCTGGTGAAAGGTTGACAGAAAACCCATACTCCACATGCACCTCTAAAGTTCACGAAATCAAATGTCCACCTCTATTTTGAAACGATGCATTTGACAAAATCACAGCTAATTATTGTTTTTCAGTTCAAAGAAAACAAAACTTCTGACATCCCACTGCCCAAGTTAGTGATTGTGTATATAACTGGTTAAAACATGTTTTCATGTAACTCCATTCAGGAAGCCTGAAGCAACAGATGCAGGGGCTCAACCTGGAGGCTTCTTCATACAACCACCACTGATTATTTCATTTCCCCTTTCAAGCCAACAGATAGTTCAACCTGTCATATTTTTATCTTCCTCTTCTGAGTGCGGAAGTCTTGCCCTTGTGTTTCGTTGACTGTGTGGTTTTGAGTGTGTCACTCGATAATGAGCAATCACTGACAGTTTCTTTGGTGGCCATGCAACGCTGGTTACGATGCCAAAGAAAAGGCCAGAACAGTTAGGAGAAACCTTTTTTTTCTGTCATTATTTCAAAGCTTGATGACATCAACAGTTTGCATTGATTTTTACCATACCAACAATTATAAACTGTTCGGTGAAGTATGGTATTTTAATAGCATGTAAGGCTTTTTCAGTCAGCCGGGAACATGAATTATCATAATGATGACTCATTTGGGGACTCCTGTTGCATCACACTGATCCAACAAGACTGAACAAAATGTTCAGTTTATCAAACTAGAATAAAAGTAAAGGAGAATATCGAAATAATTCAAACTGTGTAAATGTTCTGCGCAGCGAGGCCCACACAAAGGACAGCAAATCAAAACCATCATCATTGTCAAGCCCACTACACTAGATATTGCTTGATTTTCACAACGTGATTGATATGATTTTGTATTTTCGTCTTGCTGTTAACCAGAGGTCTTGGAAGAGCAAGTAAACGTCCGAAAATAAAAACGTGACCATCCACCCACTTCCTCCACTCTCCTTCCCATCAACAAGTCCCCACTTCTGTGCGTGACATCCAGCGACACCGGATATCACAGCCTACCTCATTATCAGATTGGACATCGGCAGCGTGTCTCTGTATACTGAGGTGATTATGTTCGCCACCAGACAGTGTCAAACAGACAGCAGTCATTTCACACCTGAAGAGACGTTGGACTGCTGACAGAAGAGGCACCAGCCAACGGTACATGTTTTATACCTCCTGCTCCTGTTCCTGGAAACTCTGCTGCCTGATTTACAACCATCACACAGTTTTTATCAGCTCTGTGGCAAACACAAACAGACTTGTGCGCATGTTTTACCAACATTGGATGACATTACTGAAATGAACTCAGGTAGATCAGGCCATCCCATGATCACATCCCCTTTCCATCTCATCTCTGAATTGGTTGCTATGGTGATGGCCTACCCCAAAGCCTCTCATCAGATCATTATTTTCTCTCTGGGCTCTGCAGTGTGAACCGTCATCCAGCCCACTCCTCCGTGCAGCCAAACTGGCCTAATGAAATGCTTGGCAGCGGATTTGGTCTCCCCGGGCTCTCGCTCACCAGTGGCAGAATCCCAGCTATTGTCTGGGCTCAGTGTTTTCACAGTGGTATTAGCTGTACTCTTAATCATAGACATATTTGGGAACAAACAACACCTGTTAAGCTTCCAACTTCTATATCTGACTTGCTATTTCCTTTTTCGGTCAGCCGGGAACATGAATTATCATGATGCATGTCTGGTTGATGATAAGTGATAATTAAAAGTTATCTCTCATTTTCTCAAATGTCAGAGTCATTGACGGGAATTGCCCTGCTGGCTCAAATACATCAAAACAAATGCTGAATAAAAGTGAGTAGGAAACGATACTATACGATATTCTTATCTTTTGGTCACTTTATTTTAGCTTCCTCTACTTTCCTGGAAATACCCTAGTAGGTAAATGCAATGTCCTAAATAGGTTACTGAAAAGTATTAAGTATAGAAGGAACAGCATTGGTACATTGTACATTGGCATACTTTAAGGTATGCAATTTAAAATTATTGGTAGCATCATTTAATCTGTACCGTAGTATTGCCAGAGCCAAATTCATTGTGTTAATATATTGGTCCTGATGAGCATAGACCTCAGCTTAACTTTTAAACTATTGCAGCAGCCTTTAACGACTCAGCACTGACCAAACTCTGTGAATGTGTTTTTGAGGTCTTCGTTGGGGAGGGTTTTAGAACCACGACGGAGATCCTGGTCAGCTCATCATCCTCTGGCCGTTTGCAGAAACTTCACCACAGCCACCATTGTTGGAACTACTTCAACATCATGGCACGCAGCCTTCCCCACTGGTCCCTGATTGGTCCGACTTTCAGAGTGGCTGAGCAAACCTTAACGTGAAAAGGATTTCCAAACAATGATCACAGCAAAGACTGAAGCTGTGAGCAATAGTCAGGCGGAGCGAGGCTGGATAGTCCCAGTTGAACAATGAAGAAATATTAATGCATGTTTAAGGAAAGCAACTCCATCAAGGAAATTCCTCAGGAAACCGAGAACTGCTTGTAATGTCAACACAACCACAAATGTTTTCCTGATCTTAGTACCAAGTTACATTGCGCTTTCCAGGGGGATGTGGGACATTTAAACACAATTATCTAACAGCACTTTTCATTCCATGATTGATTTGATGGAATTATCTACTGATCATACCATAATAACAAGATGTTATGAAGCTTGATCCCAAATATGATCCATGGTAAAAGAGCATCTAATAGAAATATGTTGTTTATTGTTGAGGTTGTGGTCAGTTGTATTGACATGTGTCACATTTGAAAAATAATCACAAAAAAATGCTATTACTGCCAACAGCTAAGTTCACCTGCTGCTGGTAAGTGACTTTTAACTAACGTCAGCTTCACATCACAGAAATCTGAAATCTGACGGACAGCTGCTGCTTCTGCTGCCGAGCACAAAAAAATACCAAAACAAGTATGTTCCCTGTGTTTCTGAAGGACACGAGCAGAAGTCTAAACCAACCAAAAAGACATGACAGAAAAGTAATTGAATTTCTGATACTTCTACCAAAATAAACAGCTTGCAGCAAATGAGATACAGAACTTCAGCTCTGAAAAATATCAGGGTATGTATCAAACACAATGAAGTGTATCCAGTTGTCAAACTGTAAAGGTTATAGACAGCTGGGAGATAAAGGCAGCATACCGGTTCACATTAGCATCTTAAAGCTCAGACCTTTTCCAAAACTGCTGAAGGTATTCAATAGAGTGTGAATCAGTGGGGGAGTCTGTGGCTGTGTGTGTGCACATGCATTAATGTGCATCCTTACAGGTGTGTCTGTGTGTGGTTTAGCAAACCGTATGAACAAAGGCTTATGTGTAGCTGTGGGTCTGCAGAGTGGCGGGGGATGGTGTGTGTGTGTGTGTGTGTGTGTGTGTGTGTGTGTGTGTGTGTGTGTGTGTGTGTGTGTGTGTGTGTGTGTGTGTGTGTGTGTGTGTGTGTGCGCGCGTGCGTGTGCGTGTGGGGGGTGTATGGGGGTTACACACACATGGTGACTTTGCCAGGACAGAGTAGATGTTAAGTCTACTGAGGGGAGCAGAAGGGACAAAAAAGAAAAGTGTTTCCTATGAAGAATACAGGGAAACAAGTCCACAAGTCCATCTGACTTGGGTGGAACTGAGGGAGACCATTTTTTTTTTTTTTTTTTGCTCCGTCAAAGCTCCTCAAAGCTTATAAGTGGCACTGCCTATAGTCAGCAAAATGTGTGACTTGGATATGTAACATAACCCTCACATATGAAGTAATAATCTGTTTATTAGTTTGGATTTCATTTAATTTCTGTGTTGTAGTCTTTTATTTAAGTCAGGATTTTGTTTTTCTTGTTTTATTTTGTAGTCTCTCAGCCACTGTGTCTAGATCTCCTGCACGTCCTGCCCTTGTGTGATTTTTTTTTTTTTTGCCCTGCCATGATTTGATTAAACTGTCCCTCGTTGTCCTACTCTCCCGAGTGTATATACGCTGTTGCTGTGTTCCAAATTGTCTACTTACGTACGAACACTGTTTTGAGTGCATAAGTACGTTCACACTGTCCCCTAAGGAAACATGCACTGGACTTTGAGTACCCTGACAGGATGGTGTACTCAAAAGGTCCACAAATTGAATATGAAACACTCAACGCTGTTCACCCTCAACGGTCGCCATCATGACCGCAGAATACCAGCAACCACCGACCTAAAGTCAGTGTTTGAGGAATCTGCGGCTGTTGATCTGAACAAAAAAACATAAATGTAGATTTTTCACCAAATATCACCATACTGCTGTTGAAGCCATCACTGTGCTTATGTAGCGCTTTAAACAGAGGGCACAAAAAAATGCGTTCACTCTGCTGGTAGATATGTTGGCAGCTGATGCATTAAAATGTCACAGTGATTTCCAGTAAGTGGAAAACAGCAGTGTGCAGTTTGAGACAGCACTACCCTAAAAGTAAGGGTCTCTAACCTTCTGTGTCTAGGTCTACTGCATTTCCTGCCCTTGGGTGATTATCTGCCTCACCCTGATTACAGTCATCTGTCCCTCGTTGTCCTCCTCTCCCTAGTGTATATAAGCTGTTCCAGTGTTCTAAATTGCACACTTCCAGTTTGGAACACAGTGTATAGGAGTACTAATATGTATGTGTACTAATGGAAGTATGCGAGTCTTAGTTTATGCTCAAAATGTCTTATGTGTTCTTTTTCATTGTCACTAAGTTGTTTTTTATGTTTCTTTGTGGACTCAGCTCTGCTGGCTCTCAGTATTTGGGATTTCGCGCTGTGTTTGGGACTTGTGTTTTGATATCCAGCTCCCGCTTTTGGTTAGTAACAGAAAACAATTATGCCATATCATAATATTACAAAATCCAAAACAGTCTCATATAACCATATTCACCAGTATTAAAAAATTATAGAATATAAAAACCATAGAAGTTGTGTTCACTTTCCTTTCTCCTAAAATAATGTTTGTTATCTGACAGTTTTCTTTTTCACTTCCTTCTTTCTCTTCTCTTTTATTTTGCCAAATTATTTTTTGCAACCACATGACTATCAGAATCTTCTGCAGCTTATTGCATCTCCACTGATATAATGTTGGTGATTTGACAGAGGATAGCAGAGGTTAAAAGGGGGTGAAAGAAAAATAAGTGTCAGGTTTTAATTAAGTGGCTGATTTGATTCTGAGATAATGATGTTTTCTTTGTGCAAATTTTGGTCTGCAGTCAGCCTCATTATATTAGCACTTGAGAGGCAAAGAGCCAGTGGGAGCCTTCATCTCACTCTATGGTAATATCAGTAAATTGAGAAGATGATGTAATTAATCTTCTGGAGTCAAACTGAGGGAGTGCAGGTAATACTCGGAGAGGGGACAGACGCACACATATGTAAAGGCACATGCTATGGCTGTGTTGTGTAATCTAACACGTGTACACTTATCTTTTCCACATGTTGAAATAGAGCACGTTCACACTATTACAGTATTATGGAAACACTTAGATAAATGTTAGTTTGTGGACATCACACATCTCCTGACAGGCAGGCAAAGATGCAGGAGACAGACGAACATGCCACGGATCTCTGAGCATCACGTTTTTCTTTGTGTTTCACACACTGACACACAGACCAAGCAGTGACTCACAGTGTGAAGTTATCTTCCGGGTAGCAGCGGTTCCTCAGCAGCCCCGCCCACAGCTGCACCCCGATGATACCGAAGATGAAGAAGACGAAGAAGCAGAGGAGGAGGACGTTTCCCAGCATGGGCAGAGTGTCGAGCAGCAGGTTCACCAGGATGCGCATGCCTGAAGAGAGACACACAAAAATGTACGTGACGACACATCCCACGTGGCCTTAACCTACACTACGAGGCACTTAACTTCCTCAAATAAGACCCATTTCTAGTCTTAGCTTTAAATCCGCAAGAGTGTAGTTTCTTGAGTTGTGACACCTTTCTTGCTGGTTCACTTTTCAAAAGCCCACAAAAATGTAGCTTTTAAGTCAACTGGACCAAAGGACACTGAGCTGCAGGTAACTGAGATTTACTCCCAAATGAATTAGTTTACTACACCACAGTATTCACATAAATTTAGTTCCAAACCACACTTGCGAGGTCTTTCTTAAATTTTCAAGTTTATCCATCCTTCAATCAACAAAGTAAAAATATGAGTGAAGAACTCGGGCAAGTTCTGTGAGTAGCAGTTGTGATATTTAACCTCAACAAAAGTGTACTATATTTTTTGTAATAAATTACGAAAGCCTACATGGTGAATCCCAGTACTAACAAGAACAAACGTGGCATTTGTACAGGTCTTTAACATATTTATTAGTAATGGCTGTTTGGCATTTTTGACATTTTGCCTTTATTCAGATATTTGCAAAGTAGATAGACAATAAATGTGGGGAAATGCAACAGGGGAATGACATGCAGTAACAGTCCGGCCAGCCAGGAATCAAACCGGAGACTCACTGCTGTCTGCGTTTGCGCCCATGTGGTATGCACCCTAACCACTCTGTTATCAGCTCGTCCCAAGGTATTGTTTCATTTTGAACAAACAACAGCACACCAGCCCCACACTCATCAGCCCACTGAGTCAGCGTCACGTTTTCTCTGTCCGTGAAAAGTACACGCCCATATGACCAGTATCGAAGAAGCAGATAATGCGATGAAGGTCATTTATACACTTTATTAATCCCCGAGGGGAAATTTCTTCATGTGAAGAATTACAAGGAATGATAAAGTCCAGGGTGCTTGGATGGCACAAACACAGGGCTTTTAGTGGTATGACCAGTGTTTAAGTCTGTGAGAAAGGAAAACTCATTGTGGATTTCTTTGAAGTAACTTAAGTAAGTAACTTATATAATAAAACGCGTTTACTTTATGCAACTTCGGTTCAGTATGTACATTTTAGCGTTTAAACCCAAACCATGATCTTTTCCTTCTGCCAACCACATCGTTTCCGTGCCAAAACCTAACCGATTGTGACTGTTACATTTAACATGAATCATGATCTTTTCCTGAACCTACAAGGTGTTTTTTTTTTTGTAGCCAAACTTAAAAGGCCCTTTACTTTCGCACCTAGGCGACACGTATGTGAAACAGACACATATTGTCTACAGGACTGATGGGTGTATCACTGGTTATTGGTTGTGATAGTGCACTGTGCTACTTACCAAAGTTCAAACCTCAGAAGTGTGAACGAGAAAACTGACACTCTTGTTCCGTTCGCTTTACATAGTTAGTGCCAGACACACTCAACACCTACAATTTGTGCACACATACACAAGCAGACTCTGAAAATCCTCTTTTTTTCACCTGGCTATCTCTTTCTTCCCCTGTTACATACAATCATGTTCTCTCTAACCCCTCCCACCCTATTGTCCCTGCACAATACAACTCACTATGCTGGCATTTCCATACAAGCCATTGTATTATCATAATTAGCTAATCAATCACTAATCTCAACACTAATTGTGATCCCACGGCCCATTACTTGGGCTCTGATCTCCATAAACAAACTAAAGCAGGGGTTAAATTTGTTCTGTAAAATAGATTGAGCATCGATGCAGCGTTTAACTGAGAAATTAGGGGTAAGTGGGCGGGCGGTTTGTAGATCTTCTTGCAGAGGTCTCGCTGCATGATATAATGACTTAAAAGGTTTCAATTTTGGAACATGCAGAGGACAAGAAAGCATATGTATGTTTATATATATATAGTTTTGACTGAACATTAAAGTATCCCCCCCATTGGTGACAGATGAAATGTTATATCTCCTTGTCTTCCTTAACACTGCAGGAGGTGGTTAGTCATACGTAGGAAATGCACATTTATCATGAGAATTTAAATCCGGGACAACACAGTGGTGCAGTGGTTAGCGCTGCTGCATCGCTGGTTTCTGGGATTTCTCCGGGTACTCCGGCTTCCTCCCACCATCCAAAGACACGCATGTCAGGTTAATTGCTGATTCTACAAATTGCCTTTAAGTGTGAATGAGAGCGTGAATGGTCTTTGTTTCCGTCTGTCTCTATGTGTTGGCCCTGTGATAGACTGGTGACCTGTCCAGGGTGAACCCTGCCTTTGCCCAAAGTGAGCTGGGAGAGCCCCCCCCCCCCCCCCCCCCCCCCCCCCCCCCGTAGCAGTTTATAGTTTAGCAATATTATGCTAGGCACCCTAATTTGAAAATATTAACAATTAATCTACAGTAATTCACGAGAAAATATAGAAGGGAACAAGCTGAAACACTGGAAATGTACAAAGAGAAACACAGAAATGGAACAGGACACATAAAAGGACGTATGTTTGTTTCCCAAGTTTGAGGTTTGATTAAAAGATGAAAATATTATACATGTTTCCCTCCAGGAAGCAAAATTAAAGTCTCTTCAGTGGAATAATAGAATGAGCCTGTCTATTGCGGGATATAACGAAGGGTTGACTACACAGAATCAAATATGTTGGTTTTGTATCAAAAGGCAACTTTAATCATTTGAATCAGTTACAGCAGATTGCGGGAGCAGCTGCAGACGGATGGAGGGAAACGTGAGGAGTTAGGTGAACGAAAATGAGCTCAGTGCAAACTAGATTAGAGGGGAGAATAAACAAAATGTAAATGAAAAGAAAGCAACAGAGATAATTTGCTGATGACCGTTACCTTGGCTGCTAATACAACATCTCCCAGAGGGGTTGAGGGTAATGTAGTGAACAGGCCCAGTCCTTTAAGCTGTGGCCGGTGGGAACCAGACATGGATAATTTCCATTAGCTGCATTAACTGACTCTTCCATTCACTTCACACATTCTCCACTGAGTGTGTGTGTGTGTGTGTGCAATCATCCAGTCATTATGCACTTAATTGTGTGTGTGTGTGTGTGTGTGTGTGTGTGTGTGTGTGTGTGTGTGTGTGTGTGTGTGTGTGTGTGTGTGTGTGTGTGTGTGTGTGTGTGTGTGTGCAATTGTTTATAGCTTTTGGTTGTAGTTTGGTGTGACATCATAGATTGGCTGTGCACCTGCTGCTGTGTCTGTGTGTGTCTGCATGAGTCCAGCACTCTGTGACTCTGTGTTTGTGTCTCTCCCGCAGCATGGAGATTGAATTACCCCTGAGATGAGCTCTGTGCTAAATTGTCTTTAATAAAGGAGAGAATTGCTTCTTTATTCATCTGACAAATACAGGCGAGTGAAATGGCTGTTTTATGGCAGCTGGAGCTGGCGCAGTGCGCAGCAGTGTTTGTCAAAAACTGACCTTTTCATTCTGTGGTCAGTGTGGCTGCTGCTTTACTAAATAACTTGACAATTTAAAGCTGGGGTAGGTATTTTTTTATTTTTTTTGTATCATTGGGAGAAAAAAAAAACAACTGAATAACATTTCAACATATTGTAATTCAGTTGGTCTGTGATAATTGTAGACTTTTACACCTCCTCTTGGCTCTGTATTCAGGCGTTAACAAATCTAAACATGACAGAGGGTTTAGGCCAATCACTGGTCATTTCAGAGAGAGGCTGTTTCTACTGGCTGCTCTACAAATGTAGATGTGGTAAAGGTGCTATTCCAGAATTAGCAGCATCTAGGAGACGTTGAACTCTGGGTTCAACTTTGCTCCCTCCAAAGCTAACAGAGGGCGACCAGGGAAAAACCGCTGTGTCGCTCTGAGGTAATGACTGGCAGGCCGGGAACCTGGTGGTAGAGGAGGTCAGCATTTGGGGTGATGAGAAGCCCCAGCGGCAGCTCAAATGACCCGCACGAAAAACCACAGAGGGTAAAGGGTAGCACTTTGTCAAATCTAAGTAAGTCCTTCAATTCCATTTCAAGGAAGATTTAGTGCCAACCTGCACCAAACTTATCATCAGACAAACAATGATATGAGGTATTGATATTGGACAATATTCTCCAGAATAGTTAAGAGCTCTATGAAAAGATTGTGGTTATTGATCTACTATGACAGGACGCTTCTGTGAAAAAAATATCAACTAATTATCACATATCATTGATGTAAGGAAACTAATACACATGATGTATGAGGACACTCACACTGACACGTATGGAAACATGCAGGTGCAAGTACATAGATGACACACTCAAAATGGTCCAAAAAAATGAGAGTGAAACGTGTCCGGTGTTCAACGGTCACCATTTTGGCTGCGTAGCAGAAAGAGAGGGGCCACCGACATTAATCATTTTTAAATGAAGGCATTCAAGGAAGCTGCAGCTGTTGCACAGGACAGCACAAAAGTGTTTATTGCTGCTGGATAGAAGCCATCAGTGTGTTTATTGTGTGCATTAATCAGCGAACACAAAAACAAGTTCATTTCTCGGTAAATGAATAGAACCTACAAATATTTTAGCAGGTGATGAAATCAAATGCGATCTTTATTACTGGTGAGTGCAGAACGACAGTGTGTGGTTTGAAACACTATCCTGTTCAATGTTACTGACATGTTACTAACATACGAGTTTGCTCACGGAAATACGTGATTTGGAATACAGCCGAGGTTTCTGTGACTGTGGCACAATAAAAGTAGCCAACAACTGAATGTCTGAATGTCTAACTGAATGAGTTCCTAATGGACTCTGCTTAACAATCCACTTGCATATTTTCAAGAAATGAAAAGATTGTTTACAGAGATGAGTGCAGTGGTCGCGTCTCGTCTTGTCGTTCTCTAAAATCTCGTCCCCTTCCTTTTCTCATCTGATCTTTCTCACTCCAGGTCTCGGTCCTCTCCGTCCCGTGCCTCTTTTTATCTCTATTCATCCAACGACTCCCTCCATCGCTCGCACTTCCTCGGCTGGTATCTATCATCGTAATAGCCTGCTCATCTGAGTCCCCCCGCATCCTTCCTCTCATCATCCCTCTCTTCCTCTCTTCCATCTTTGCCTATCCTTCATGGAGCTGGATAATCCCCTCTTCCCTGCCTCATTTATCTCTCTTGCCAACTTTTTCTCCCCTCTCACCTGCTTCTTTTTCTTTTTCATCCTTCCTTAACCCAAATGTTGTGTCCTCATTGAAATCATGCTGCATAAAGCACAAATAAAGCATCGCTCTACTGTGAGGGGTGAATTTCCTCTCTTTCCTCTCTTTCCTCTCCTACCTCGCTTGCTTTTAAACATTTCTCCATCAGCCTCTGTTACAGATAAACCAATGCAAGACATTTGCTTTTCGAATGACACAAAGGAAGCTGAGTGAATAGGAATGCCCTCTCTGCTCACAGCTTTGCCAGATTACAGCTGTAAACATGGTTTGAACTGAAATGGCTCATCATTGTTTGTGTTTATGCCCAACAGAGAGCTGTAAAGAATAACCCATTCATCTGCAAATTAAATCCAGCCCATTACGGATTTATTGAAAGTTTGAAACACAAACTTTTCTGTTTAGTGTTCAACATTTGCTTTGTTGCATCTGACACAGGAAAAAAATGACCTTTGGTACGTGCATGAAACTATAAATCACAACAGTTAATCAACAACAACAACAAATGAGTTTCTTGACAGTGCCAGTGAATCATGTGACTTCTGACAGTTCCTTCTCTCCTGCAACTTCTGTAGTTAAGGTCTAGTTAGGTTACCTACAGAATAGATTTGAAAGAGCTGCTATTAATCCATAAATCATCTCAAACTTAACATGGGGAAGTCGAATTTATCTGTTTTGCTGTATGTAACTGGAACAAACAGCCAGATCACCTTAGATGTGCTCCAAACGCAGCACTTTTTAAATCCAGATTAAATACATTTCTCCTTTCATTGAGCTCTAAATCGTTACTGCTATTGCACCTCACCCTGAAGAGGACCTCTGGTCACTCCTGGTGGGAAAGTGACACCTTGGGCTTCCAGCTAAACTCTACTGACAGTCTATGCACTCAGAAGATAAAAACCACACAGCGAGGATGTTCGTATGATTTAGTTCTATTGGATGTACTTTGGATTTACTTTTATATTTCTATATCTTAATGACTTTTAAATGCTACTATTTAAAGTACTTTGCACCCTCTTTCATTTATATTTACATTGTATTATGTTTTATAAATTGCGTTTCTCCTTTTGTTTTGAATCAATGCAAAGCACACTGGATTGTTAATGTGTACCAAATGTGCTTTATAAATAGGGTTCCTTGCTTAACACAATCAAAACCAATCGAAACTACTGTTACAAGCATTTAGAAAGACCAATGTCCTGATGAATGTTATAGACAACAAGTACTTGGCATCATGATTAAAAAAAACAATCAAAATATAAACCATCACGTTTACATTTGCACTGCGGTTAAGGTGACTTCCTCGTCAGGATTACAATGACAACACGGTTAATGTGATCATTAAAGATGAAAACTGGGAACAGTGATAATTCTCTTACCAATTGCAGTTTTGGACAAAACAAATCTATCTCAAAGTGTGGCAACTTGTACATGTATGTTTTCAGAGTTCAAGTTGTTATCTTATTTTTTCTTTATTGATTTTGATCCTTTTGCATTTTTTGCATTCTTTAAATTTACTGAGGGGAGAAATCAGACAAACATAAGAGCTGGTCTTAAAACCAGTTTACTGTCTCAAACCCAAATCATTAACTCAACACATTTCAGTCACAGCGTGGAGAATGAAAATGAGAACACACACGTACAGTAAACACCAGATGACAATGCCTAGCTATGATCAAGCTGTTCCAGCTGATCATCTCAACCTGCCTGACTCCTGAAATCAGAATTTAAAGGAGGATGCCATGAGAGTAGTTGGTAGTGTAGTCTTTTGGAACAAATTACTCTCCGGAGACAAGACCGACTGCTGCCGCTGTCTATGCAGAGAAGGGGGGATAAACTAGGTGAGGGCATGCTGAGGATGCGACAGAAGGAGGTGAAGAAAGCAAAAAGAGAGCAGGAGGAAGGCGGAGGAGTCGAGATTAGAGATCGGCTCCGACTGAATGATGTAAAGTGTAACATTTATAAAAAGACATGACAGCGAGATCCCAGAGAAAAGGAGATGAAACGTAAATAAAGAGATTGGATATTGAGAAAGTTTGACTCAACATTTAACTGAGTTGTGTTAATAAGAGAGACAGGGACAAGATAAAGACAAAAATAGAGAAAGAAACCTGATAAGTGACATCGGGACGACTGTCCAAGTGTCAATGACTGATGCGTGTTCATGTATGTTCTGTGCCAAATACAGAAAACATGCATTTCTCTTTGACCAAATTGGCTTCAACTGCTTTCTTAGAGAGAAAAAATAAATATATTGCTGAATTTATGTTGCAGATTTATGAGCAGTGGGAGGTTTAGCAATTATAAAGAAAGCAAAACAACATTAACTTCTAGCACCAGCATATCCGACTTAGAGAGTACTCAGAGCTTCTTAAAATGATTGCCTGCTAGGCACAATTTGGACACATAAATCACAAAGACTACTATCATCGAGCTCTGATTATTCTCATCAAAAAGGACAGCGACTAAGCAGCACTCTCGAAGTCGAAGTGACGGAGTTGGCGAGCCCAAAACACTTCAGCGACGCATGATCATTTCAGAGATGGGTTAGTGCTGCTGATAAGATTTTGTTGGGATGAGAACAGCCCACTGTGGATGAGATCTGTCTTTTAGCAATTTAAATAGCCCTGTGCATTCAGTGTCCTCAGGGATTTGTTTCCTCGCACAAGATGAAACCAGCTGTTTTATCAGTATCCAATACACTGACGGGCCAAACTGAAATGTGACTTCTTTGTTGTTTTGTGCAGTTTTTCATCTCCCTTTGAAACCTATAAGACAGAGTCTATTTCCTCACAGGCATTACTGCACCTGTCAAGCACCAGGCCAGCCCATGCAAACAACAGATAGACATTCTAAATGGCATAATTACAGCCGGGATAACAAGGCATTTGGGCCGCATTTGGCAGTCAGGTTTGTGTAACATGTTTGCTGTCGCAGTTATAATGGTTCTGGTTTTATGTGACCCATTTCCTCCAGAATGAATAATGTCGTGGCACTATGTCAGTACTGCAGCATATGTTGTGTGTTCCAACAATACCTGCAGACATCTGTTGGAAATGTGGAGCTCTAAACACTCAGACACTCTCTCACAACAACACAATGCTGTTTGTTTTTAATACACATCAGAGCAGATTTATAACTCAAAATGTAAAGTGGATGAACACTAATGAGCGAAAACTAATAAGGGACATTTCAAGAAACGGACAGCAACACTACAACAACAACAAAAAAAAGGTTTGGCAGATATGTTTTAATACAAAACTTTACAATAAAACACAAATAACTGATGAAAAATAAAATAAAAAAAATTGCTCATGTAGACAATACTATACGAAGTATATTTTGGTATTTGTCTGTCTTTCCAACGTGGTGTCACAACCGTCAGTCCGCCTCGCCTGGGCGTGAAAATGAAGGTGCCTTAGGTTTAGGCACCACAAATGTTGAGGTAAGTTTCAGAAAACAATCATAGGTTGGGGTAAATAAGTAATTTTAGGGAACTTAATTTAGAAAAGTAAAATACATTACATGCAAGTCAGTTCTTATGTTACTTATGAGGAACTTTAGTTCACTTTTGCTTTCTCACCGACTCAAACACCCGTGGTGAAAGTCTATTTGTTTTGTCGACCAACCCCTCAGCCTCCTCCCTGTGTCGACTTCATCTCTCTTTGTACCCCTGGGAATAAGAACGGACTGGTGTAATGGAAAAAACCCTCAGCTGGGCCAGAAGTCCTCAGGTTCTCCAAAACATATTTGTCTGAACAGTCTAAAAACATCCCCACAAATATAGTCAGGCTGAAACCAGCAGAGTTCACTACAATGTTAGATATAGTGTACATCTAAGAAAAATACAGCAAACCGAGGGCTGTTCCATGGGAGAGTTACTGATTTAAGGCCCTAACGGACTCCTCCTGTTTGTGAAGCTTATATGATTCTCATTTCTTTGTTTCACAGTTTTTAGGAATTTTGTATCGTTATAGATCTTCCAGTAATGTCTCTCAACATATTACAATACTATCTGCCCCCAAATCATCGTGACATTTGAGCCACTAATATTTCTAGAATGTTCTTGGAGTAGAATTTAAAAAAAATAATAATTTGATCACGTTTGATTGATCATTATCACAGGGACGTTCTTGAAGCAGGAACACCTTTGTTCACCATTGTTTCTAGCCTGTCCCAGAAGTAATATCAAAATAAAAAAGCCTATTGCCTTTTATGAACTTGTTGACCTTTAATGATTTATCATTATCCTATTTTAATGATTACTGACAAGAAAAGTATCCCACACTGGTAGTACGTGCCTAGAAGAGGTAAAACGTGACACTGACTGGTATCGTTGAGTGGACTGACAGATGTATTACATGCTTTAGTGTGAAACCAGCTGGGTCTTTCCTTCTGTACAGATTATTGAAAAATAGTAAATAAAAAATGATGAGAATACATGAACTTTGAATTAGAGCTGATGTCTTTTTGAAGTTTGGGTGAGAATCAAAATCAGATGACAACTGAATCATTGTTCTGAGACATGAGATTTTCTTACTTTGTAATTGGCATGATATTCCCCTACAGAGAACACACAACTGATGAAAATGAGCTGTTATTTTTGTTAAAGGTCTGTCATGACTGTCTCCAGCCGCTGTTGAGAAAGAAAATGGTTGCAATCATCAGTGTAATAACCAGAAAAATTAAATAAGTCTGTAGCATAATCTCAACTCTTTCTGTCTGTCATAAAAAAAAAGATTAAAAAAAAAAAGGTCCTATGAGTCACTCACAAACTGCAGTCTTTGTTACTCACTCTCCCTTGTTATCACCAGCAGACTTGAAGTGACTGTATTATTTTTAACTGGCCTTCAGATATTCATATCCTATACAGGGTCACGATGCCTATCCCAGGTGATTCAGGGCAAAGGTGGGGAACACCTCCGACACGCCGCCACTTCACCACACGGCCAACACAGAAAGGCAGATAAACATGACTCAGGAGTAGGCAGACAAATATGACTCAAACATGACATCTCACGCTCACAGTCACCTTGTTGTTACAACCTCAGTAACATCTGGAGGTAAACCGCACCCCCACCTTCATTCCACATGTCCCTTCATGTTTTCTAAACCCTTTGATGATGGTTTTCTTTCCCTTCTTGATTGACAGACCGTTGTTTTCATCTGCCTTTTGGTCAGAATTTACTTATTGTTTACCCCACCCTCTTGTCCTTTGCCCATAGGAATAAGTGTTGGACTCTTAATGCTCTGGATTATTTTACATTCCCAGAATCACCTTATATCAGTTTAAAAATATAATTAAAAAATAAATTACAGCAAACTATTGAACAGGACTTTGAGTGATTTTTCTTTAACACAGGGAAACCCAGTCTGAAGAGGTGTTGTGACTTACTTGGCACTCTGTTAATTGCTTTAAGAGGCCGCAGCACCCTCACTGTTCGGATGGCGGTGAAGTTGACGTTCTGTAAGTCCAGAGAGTATTCAACCATCCTGGAAAATACAAAACAGAGACAAACATTTTAAACACAAATAAGTCCATGTGTCTCAAATGGCTATCAAACAGAGCTAAAATTAAAACCAATGCACAGATAACAAACACAATAACTTATGTGATCCTCAGGGAGGAGACATTTCATCTGAGCTTCTGCCTTCAGCTGATTTAATGTACTACTCCCTCCAAGTTTGTTCCTGTTAAAAAGCCCAAACAGAAAAGCGCACACACCCTCGCACAGTTGTGGTCCTGCTGTGTTCAGCCTGATATGACTTTCTGAACTGGAATACATAATAATGTGAGACATTCAAAGAAACAGGGATCAGTGGAACGTGTCTGCTTCTATGTCTTTAAACACATAGCGTGACAACGCAGCCATCGCTTGGTTTGCAGCTGAACATAAATGTGAATGCGTGTAGGTGTTCTGCTTTGCATTGGTGGAGTTAGAGAGTGCTGCACTGGCAGTAAAAAAAAAAAAAAAAAAAAAGATAGGCATTTCTTAATTTTTAGTCATATGGAGGAAGATGTCAAACAACAAGTGAATGAGTGCAGAAAATCCACAGCCTCCCGGGGAACTCACTACACCTTTTAGCACACGTAGTGAAAGCATCAAAGTGTATCGTGTTGGTTCGCGGGTGTGCACAAGCATGAGAGGGCGTGAGATTAAACGTGCAACCATCGGAGATGAAAGCAGAGCCCTGTGAAGGAGCAGAGACTGGAGGTGGTGGGAGTAAACGAGCTTGAAGTTAAACTAGATACGGAATAATGGAGAGAGAAAGGAAACAGAGATCGAATATTTTGGTATTTGACCTATTTCTGACTAATTAATTTGCGGGAAAACCCGAGGAATGGCAGAGAGAGAGACGACGGGAGTGCAGAAAACAGGAGGGAGGATGGATGGAAAGAGAGAGACAGAAGATAAAACAGACAGAGTTGAGAGACGGCGAAGAAAGTGTGTGACGAGGACAGACATATCAGAAAGCAGCGTGAGTAAAGCACCAAAGGTTGATTAAGTGCAATATAATGAAGGCAATAAAGCAAGATTGAGAAAGGGAGAGCGAGAGAGAGCCTGAGGGGCTTTATCAAGTGTTGGAGATAATTACAACGGCAGGAACAGAGACAGAGAGAGATATGCATATACCTGGCTGAACAGAACAAAGCTGCTCTCAGGCTGAGAAAGAGAGGGGGAGGGGAGGTCAAGATGTGGGAAAGAAAAGTACAACAAACTGAGGCAAGTTTCAGGTATTTGACACACATGTTCTACTCCTAATATATCTCAGCACTCCATAATAACAAGCTCCTTTCAGTTTGAGGTTGGAAATTCTCCCGAGTGATTGCAAGAGCCGCGTGCAATTATTTGCTTTTGACCTCTCGACCTACGCATGGACAGTGACAGGAAAATAACAGTGAAATGGACAGAAACATGGAAATGCTCCAAGTTCCTGGTGTTCCAGAAGGTGTTTCACAATTTGAAATGGAATCCTGCGAGAATTTGAAGTTGGGAAACATGAAAAAGCTCCGTACTGTGAGGAAGCTACTCAAAAAAAGAACAACAAAAAAAAACAGGAGTGTGCAGATGTTCCACCACGATTAAAAAAATACAAAGATTGCCGACTTTAATTAAATGTCAAATTGGAATAGCAAAGCTGTTCCCAGAGTTGTACATCATCCCGAAGCAGGAGAAGCTTCACCGGGCCAAGATCTCAAAGTTAAAACCTTCAGCTGCACTGGGTATCGGCATTCAAGTCAAAGGTCAAACTCTTGAACAGAGCAGTTTGTTTTATTCTTTGCACTCCTGCAGCCAAACCTCGGTCCAGTGACCAAACCTCTGCACATGCTTCATGGCATCTTCAAGGCGCAGATCGAACTCAGTGAGCCGTGAAATATGAATCCCTCCTGTTGCCGGTGTATTACCGTAACCTGGGCGGTGACAGGAGGCGGCTGACGCCCTCGTTCTTCCACGCCGCCCCAACAAATCAGACGCAAATGCACTCGTGAAACACGCTGACTATGAAAAGTAAGGTCAGAGTTCACAAAGTACCTGCATACGGCCGTGTCTGTGTGACCACGCAGGCCGGTTCCTCAGTGTGTGGTCGTGATCTAATTTGACAGGTTGTTTTTTTCTACGGTGGGAGCAGAGGGAAGTGTCGTCCACTTCCATGATAAGAAGAAATAAAAAACTGTTTTGTGTTCGGGAGCTCAGGCCGAAGCACAGTGGGCAATGACAGAACAACATATGAACACTGCAATTAGAACATTTAAGTGAGGAAAAAGTTTCAATAATATGACATGAAAAAAAATGTAAGATGTTAGAAGCTCTATCCAAACCCGACACAAAGCGGAGCCAAGTGTCCTCACTTTTCTTTGACAAATGCAGTCGTTATTTTCCCGTGAAACATTGTTTAGGAAGGAAATGATTTTGTGCCATCGTGTGCGCCCATAGGTCTTTTAAAAATGTTGGTAAAGAATCATTCACTTGTGTTAATATATAAAAAAAAAATGTGTGTGTTAATAGTATGAGCAGTACCAGGAGGGAAAGGACAAAATGAACTGGACTGAGAGTGAGTACAGTTGTAGCCTACTGCAATGCTTCTGCAGCTGATATTTGAATCACTGTGCAGCAGTACGGTGAAAGGACAGGTTAGTGTGTGTGTGTGTGTGTGTGTGTGTGTGTGTGTGTGTGTGTGTGTGTGTGTGTGTGTGTGTGTGAGGTGGGGGACATAATGGGGATCGGTCATTTCTCAGCAATTTCTCTCAGCAACTTTAGATAAGACAGCTCGTTTTGGCTGCACACACACACACACACACACACACACACACACACACACACACAGGGAAACAACCATAATTGTGCACACAGTGAGACTCACACAATCTATTATACACACAGGGACAAAAACACACTCACAAAAAGCATTACCCCTAATACACTCTAATTTTTCACACATTAAGCTGATGTACAGACGGTCTCCCATCTGAATACAATCACACACACACACACACACACACACACACACACACACACACACACACACACACACACACTCACTCACTCACTCACTCACTCACTCACTCCTGCAGTATGGAGTCACGTAAGCCCACGCACACTCTTACAATACATACACGCTGGCCATCACTCTCAGACACACTCACGACTAAATTTAGTGTGTCTGTGTTTGAGTTATATCTGCTCTTCTACCAAACAGCTTCATGAATATTTGATCTGGTAACGACATAACTTTTTTTTCTAAGCAGCCTTCGATGGGGGAATGTGGATCTCAAACACGCTCCTTCTCCCGCTTTTTTTTTTTTTTCTTTTTTTTTTTTTTTTTTTTTTTTTTTTTTTTTTTATTGGTGGAGGTGGAGGGGTGGTTCTCTCTCCGGTGTCTTGCTTCTCTTCAGGGAGAAGCCATGTCTGTTTACTTAAAGCCCCGCCACCCCCAAAACCCATAAAGCACAGTCCCAAGTCATGAAATATTCTCTCAGGAGCCATCAGAGTGGAACAGATTTCCTCCAGGGGAGAGCGGTGAACATTGGAGATAATGTAAGAGGAAGGCTTTGAAACGTTACACGGGGAGTCGTGAGCACATTGGGGTTTTTTTTACTGTTGAAGAAAAATTCCTAATCAAATGATCATTTCTTTAAGAACAGGATTGAAAAGGTTTGAAAAGTTTAAAGGGCAGGTATGTTCATTAATGCTTCATAGTTGTGGGCAAAGGAGAAAATAGGTGCAGAAAATGAGTCAAAGTCATGTCTGCAGCTGATTCAATTGCATTTACTATTTAATTGCACTTCGCATTGATCAATGACAGATAACATCTTCCCTTTTAGGTTGCCTCAAACTCAAACTGAAAAGAAACTCGATTTTCTTTCTATCTGTCATTGAATAATAAAGTCCCAGGTCGTGTTTTCACCTCTTACTGGTCGTCCACTCGCGGTTCCTCATGAACTCACTGGAGTTGCACGTTCAATGTAAAACACCAGGTGAAGGTCACTCAGAGCTTCTCCTCACAGCGCTCAAATGTCTTTCCTTCATTTGAATCCGATGAACGCCGTGTTCCCAACAGTGTTCATTATCTTGCCACCGCGCAGTTATTCAAAAGTCAAAATTCACACTGGCCAGTGTCCAACAATGCACGTCTGTTGTTTAATGAGCATGATCCTAAAATTAAAAAAATAAATTAAAGAAGAAATAAACCATCTTGTAAACATGGTAGTTTTTGGTTGAATTTGAATGTTTGTTGTTTACATTCTGTTTCCTGTTGTCTCACATTTTCTTTTTTTCTAATTACATGTTAAATAAACAATTTTCTAATTATTCAGAACAACTGCTTTTAAATTATTTCTATGAAAACAAATGTTTCTGTGTTCTACTTGCCCTCAGTGAGTTTGGTTATGAGAATTAGTGTGACGCACAAGACTGATTTTTCAATTTTAAATGACAGTAAAGCACATTAAGATGGAGAAGAATCAGAAACCTGAAGGGACGTGGCCATAAGTACTGAGGAAATATAAGAAAACAAGAATACGAGTCTGAGGCCACATTCGCAGCTCTGTGAGGATACACTTCTGCACAATGGGGCTTCGGGCTTTATGTCAACATGTTTAGGAATTACAATGTTCACCATTTTGTCAAGTGTGTTAGCATGTAAATATTTGATAATGAGAAATTAAAATAAAGAATAATAAAAAGGGAAAAATGCTCATGCAGTGTAGTATTGTTTGTAATTGCTTCTGGGAACATCACAGTGTTAAATCCTACACGTGCCACATATACAGTACAGTACATGTGATAAGCGTGTAAGTGATTACTGTGAGGATTATGTGCCAGTGTTTAACAGATGCAGCGCACACTTCACTTTACAGTTCACATACATTCCCGATGCTGGGAATGTACATCATTTCAGTCATATCATGTGCAGCGTAAATGACTAAAAAGCTGTCTAATTGGTGGTCCAGGCAGCGGAGGGCCTCGGAAAGCACCATAATACATCTAAATAGATATTGTGCGTCCAAACCATTCCACTGGCCGAACACTGGCGTAATCGGCATGAATAAACTCATATGATAATTACCAGAAAGCGCTAAATGTCTCATTTTATGCCAGCAGTCCAGGCTAAACTCCTTCTGGAGAAGATGGCATCAATTATTAAAATGAGATTAATGGATGCGGTAGATTTTCTGCCCCTGAACAGGTTTGCGAGTCAGTGAAGATAAAGGAGCCAACACATGCCCATCGACGTGTGAGCACAAAACAGACACACGATCATTTGGAAAGGTTGGAATTCTTTCTTTACCTTCTCCCTGCTGCACTTGTTTTATATCCTTTCTCATAACTTTCCACCTCACAAACTCGCTCTTCAATTCGATATCGCCAGTCCTCTTAATTTCCTCCCTTTCTGTTTTGTTGTGTCCTCTGTGTGTGTGTGTGTGGGGGGGGGATGTCTCTCTCTATCGTCCATTCTCACATTCCTACAGTGTGTAGTGTGATGTCAGAGATACTGTTACATCTCCAGCGGGGTCCAGGTGCTCGAACATGTGAATATCCTGTCAGAGATGAAAGTCATCTGTCGGGTGAAGCTGTTGTGGTCTCGTTACCTCTTCCTGTTAGACTCCACACACATCACCTTTCAGCCTATGAACATATCATTAGGAAGTAAGATACACAGTGGGAAGGTGAATAATCGAGTAAAGTAAAATGAACTGCTGTGACAGGTGTTGTCAACATTGAAACAGGTAAATATGAAGGTGGCACAATATAGCTGGGTGTCTCTGTGTGCCTATAGGCCGAGTGTCTATATATTTGCCTCACTTCGCACTTGGACCCAAAAACATACACCAGTCACAAAGAACTGTCTGCATCGACAAGAAGAACAAAGCGTTGTGCAACAGACGGTGTGACCCCACAGAGCCGCGAGATCAACATCACTGAGTCAGTCCAGGATTCAAAGTTTCCTCCCGTTAGTTTCCTTGTATTTTCCTGCCTGCCTCTGTGTTTTGTGTTTGTTTCACGTGGGCTGAGCCTTCCTCTCCTGACTCCCGGCTCCAACTCACCTCCCCTGATTCACCTGCAACCCTCGTGCAGTCGATCATGTCGTCAACCTCTCCTGCTTAAAACAACCCGGTCCTTCAGCGAGCGTTCAGTCACCCGGTGCTCTACAACTCGTTCTCAGATGCTTGGATCTTATCTAAGTTTTGTTCATTGTGTCCCCTGCATGAACTTGTGTTGTTTTTTTCTCCTGTGCTCAGGGATTCAACCTGTTCTCTCATCACCGTCAGGCTGCCTTGCACCATGTGCTCACTACTCACTACCTTCCCTCCAGTCATCAGTCTCCTCACTCTGCCTGCCTCGTCAGCCTCAACTCACCGGCTCCCCCTTCAAACCCACACCAGCCTCTTTTCCGAGGCCACTCACTGCCCCAGGTCAGCCCTCCACCTCCCTTCTTCAAGAACTCTGAATTTGATCTTTGAGATTCTGCATTTGGATCCTTTTCTGCTACTTTACACAACAACAGAAGAGTCAAAGCATCTGAGATGGCCTAAATCCACAAAATAATGAGATATTCTCCAAGCTGCTGTGCAGATCACCTTTAGACAGTACTGTATAAATATTAAACACAGGTGGCCTAAAGTTTTAACTGAAGCTCCGTCCTTGTCTGTGTGCTCTTCCAATTATGCTGCTCAGTCAAAGAACATCTATCAGTGAACATATGATGCCCGGGTGGCATTAAAATAGATTATGTGAAATATCCAGTTGGGGCGGCACAGTGGTGCAGTGGTTAGCATTCTCGCCTCACAGTAAAAAGGTTCTGGGTTTGAATCTGGTCCTGGGCCTTTCTGTGTGGAGTTTGCATGTTCTCCGTGTGCCTGCGTGGGTTCTCTCCGGGTACTCCGGCTTCCTCCCACCATCCAAAAACATGAACCTCAGGTTAATTGGTGGTTGTACAAATTGCCCTTAGGTGTGAATGAGAGCGTGAATGGTCTTTGTTTCCGTCTGTCTCTGTGTTGTCCCTGTGATGGACTGGTGACCTGTCCAGGGTGAACTCTGCCTTCGCCCAATGTGAGCTGGGATGGACTCCAGCGCCCGTCATCCTTTTCAGTATAAAGCGGGTATAAATAATGGACAGATGGAAATATTCAGTTCTCAGGAGGAAAGTATGTAAGTGGTAATCCACAACATTTTCATACAAATACAATTTCCTGCTAGGAGACAATTTAAATAACACCTGGTTCAGTGGTTCGTAACATGTCCAGCCTGAGGACCCACATTTATCCTAAGTCATTAACTCACGACCCAGATTTCTGAAACTTTTGAGTCTCAAAATAAGTTAATAAATAATATGATAGTAATACAATACAATACATGATTTAATGCATTGTTCAATTTCTTTTTTAAAAAGCCAACAAAAGTGCAAATCAGTCTAAAAACCCAGTGAAACCACAGGGATACTGTATATGCTTGTTATACAAGTTTAAGACGCTTATCAAGTTTAAAGAAGCTAAATTAAACTGTATGACAAAGTAAACAAAAGGCAGACAGGAATTAATAAAAACAAATTAAAAAATGACTTGTCTAATACAAAACCTCGTCATAAGTGCTTTACCTACTCACTTATTACGGTATTACTTATTTAGCTATGTTGCTTTTTTGTACGATGTTGTTTTTACTCTTGTTTGTAAGGTTTGCACTATCAACTACGCTGCTGTAATGCTGCAAATGTCCCCACTGTGGGACTAATAAAGGATTATCTTATCTTATTTTATGAGAAACAACTTTTCAGGTGACAACATTTACCAACATTTTGGTTGCATGCTTGTGCCGTCAAAAAAATGTATCCTTCAAAATAAGAGCACAATGGCAGTATTTCTGTGGGCTTTCTGTGGACTTTTGTTACCTAAAACCTTTTTGTTTTTCACACACACACAGAGGTCTCAACCCACCAGTTGAGAATCACTGAACGAGTTCATCAAATCTCTATGTTTGCCTTTGTGGCAAACACCATCCAAAATGTGTCTTCACTGGCAAAACACGTATAAAAGCTTCTTTCACTACAGTTTAAGAAATGAGAATCAACTGCAAACTCTGGACTGAACTGACTGAGAGTCATAGTACTGACCAACGGGCAAAACATAAATTAACAATAAATAACGGTATACAGTATTTAATGATAAGCCACTTTGACTTCATCACAAATACACACACATCTGTTTCGACAGTTGGTGTGCTGCGATACCAGACTGATTCCCAGGCCTCATTTATTATACTCTTAGTGTCAAACTATTGAGAAGCATTAACTCAACAACCCCATACTTCATCTTCCACTTAAACTAATTACAGTTTGTGAACGGGACAACTTTGGATGTCATAACTCTGCAGTGTAAATGTTAAGGATTGTATAAATACAATAAACACACACATACACACAGTTTATCAGCTCATACTAACAACATACAAACTGGCCAGATTTAGTCACCAAAAACCAGGCAGAAGAAGAAATTAGTTGATTAGTGTTCGGCACCAAAATGACCTTAGTGTTAGTCAAAAGTCATGGTTTGGGTTAAAATAAGTCATTTTAGCTAAATAACGGTACGTGCATCACTTAAGTTACTTTACACACGTTACGTGTTAAAAATGCTACACGACATAAGTACATTTCTTGTGTTACAAAAGAAAAATCCACGTAACTTTCTCACTAATGTGAACCCGTCTTCTGGATGAAAGTCCTGGGTTTGATCCATCCAACCACCCTTGACCTATATCCCTTACTTGTACTTTGTCACATGACCTTCTCTTTCAATCATAGACGCGTGCACTTTTAATCCTCGAGCGGACTGACAGCTGTATTCATTCTCTGGCATTAAATCAAGTTGCAATACATCCAAATCTATGATATTGCACAGTCCCAACTTTAAGTTACTTGAAATGTACGTTAGAGTTTTTCTAACAGTTTTAGGGAAGCAGCAGTGTGTCATGCTGAACACATGCACAATTTCAAACAATTGTTACTGTGGTCTTGTTTTACGAACATTTGACACCATATGATATTAATCTGAGACAGTTTCATGTCTGAGGTTTTGTCAGTTTACTTTTTTCTTTTTATTTCTGGTGCTCCAGAGGATTGCATGGCCTGTACAAAATGTGAAACATGACAGACATCTGCCGGTACTCCTTAATGTTAATGCTGTTTTACTTAATAACGAATAAATGATAGTGATAGTGTAACAATATAGAAATGATTATCTTTACTCATGTATGTCATGATAATGTTGTCAGGGACATCAATAGAATAAACTCATTATGTATTTTTGTATTTGTAAGTACTTTGCAATGGTTTTAAAGCAGAACAGTAAATTGAGAATGCTTTCAAATATATTGCAATGGATAATTTTCAGTTATTCATTAACTTCCCACACAGTGAAGTTAACAGAACAACTAAATCAAATGAATATTTGGTGTGACCACCCTTTGCCTTTAAAACAGCACCAAATCTCCAAGGTACACTGGCAGTTCTTCAAGGTTCTTGGCAGGTAGTTTGTTCCAAGAATCTTGGCAAGCATCAGCTACTCTGTGGATTGAGGCAGCCTCTGTCTCCCCATGTAATCGTAGGCTGACTCCATGATGTCGAGATCAGGGCTCTCAGGGGTTCATACCATCTGCCGTAGGACTTTATGAGGTCTTTATGACTCAGTGGTCATTGTCATGCTACAGAATGAATGTTGGCTCAGAAACCTCTCTGATGAGATTGCATGATGGATATTAATCTAAACACGTAAAGTGCCAAAAGCTTTTGCTGCACACTGTGTGATGTATGACACACTGGATGTTGGGAACATGTTGCTGGATTGAGAATTAGTTTTGATGTTTGTCATGAAAACTGCATTGATATAGATTGTGTCTACAGTTAATAAAGAACTAACAAATGCAAGTTATCAAAAGCCAGTTTCCAAGTTGCCAGTTTATTAGGTACGCCTTGCCAAAATTAATAGTAATGAATCCGTACCCCAATCAATGGTACAACTGTGTTTCTGTTATTTGGTTCATCTCATTTGTATGATGATGAAACCATTTCAGAACGATGCAGGGAAAAGCTGCAGCCGTGTAAAGTGCCAACTCAGCTGATGGTGTCACCCACAGTTCAAGCTTGTTAGATCACAAGTGGGTAGTTTCAGTATGTAGGAAGTGAATCTTTGTTCTGAACTGGGCCAAACTTCCATGAAGATAAGTTTTATTGGAGGACTGGTGTATTTCAATGATTCAATGCACTCAATGAACTAGCAACTGAGTGTACTAAAACTCAGCTTTTCAAACTCACCTATGCAGATGATACTTTTTTTTTTTCTCATCTTCTCATTTTCTCAATGATTACAGAGTAGGTGGTAGAAGTTGTTGTTCTATACATACTCGGTATTAAATTGGTAAACAAAGGAAAAACATGTTTAACTTTATGTGCAAATGCGTCTGCTTTCATCCCTATCTAACTGTAACAGTACATTCTGATGGGACGGTGAACATTTAATGTGTATAAATATACTTGTTCAAACACAGATCCAGATCAATTATGGCTTCCCATCTGCTGTCTTTACTAGTACACGATCTGGCAGCTCATAATGTATGGGCGAGACAGTTAAGATACGCTATACCGAAAGCAGGCAGGATGTATGATATCGGGACCGCACATTCGCCGGCAAATCTAAATACATGTTCATCTCCACCTACATGTAACATAAAAAACAATATGAGATCAGAGAAAAAAACAGATGCTAAGGCAAAGAAAGGCACTCTCTGTTCAGAAACAAACACCAACGTGACACAGCTACCAAATTCCAGAAAGATTGATTGACAACTCAGAAGCCTTTCAGAGAAAAACAAGTAAGTCTGTAAGACCAGACAGCAAAGATGAAGCAAAAGCAGTTATGTGCGCATAGTTTTGAGTTAAGACTTATAAGATAAATGCTACCTGTTCTCTTGACCATGGTAAACAGGACTATTACAAAGGTACTGCAAAACTTGTCATGCTTCTGCAGAATTATTTTCAGATTTAAAAGATACAAATAATCAATAAATATTAAAACATTTTGCTATTGCAATATATTTTATTGGCTGAAACTAATATTCTTTAGTGTCTTCGCACCATTTCCTAGGCTTAAGAACCATACCCCGAGCTGTCCAAAGTAGTTTACAGTGAATAGGGTCTGTTTATTGTAAACAGTGAACAGTGTCCAGTTGCAGCAGTAAACAGAAACAAACAAACACAAACCCTGGATACATGTGGTTTTATTACGATTATTTTAAATCAAAAATTAATATCCAAGGTGACAGTCTGTCAAACCTAATACATCCTGATGGCATTAAGGAACAACTAACTTGATAAATTCTCCCTCATAGGCCCAGAAATGCTTTTTCAGTCTGGCTTGAGTAAAATAAAACCACTTGTGGAACACAATTTGCCCACTGTGGAGAATCTCTCAGCAGCTGAACTTTTGTGCAGATTTGCCCATCAGAAGCCAATCATGAAACCAGCATCTATTGCTCTTACAATAGTGGCACTACAGCAAGTAATTAGCTGGCTGGGAATGCCCACTGAACAGTGGCAATTCAGCTAAAATGGTGATGCTCAGAGCAACAGTGGAATATATGAGCAACAGCCTGAGCAACATAGGACAAATTCCCAGTTGTCATTCATACAAGAGGTTTGATGAGAACACATTTAGAGCGTAAAATATGCACATTTATGAGCCCTGACATTACATTTTGATGTCCCTTCCTTTCTGAGCTGCATTGCTTGTATTTTTCATTCAAGGTCTCAACATACAGCCTATATTTACCTCTTCTCCTGCTTCCTGTGCTGAGTGCTGGGGAAAGATTGAGGGCGTGAAGGGAGAGAGCAGGAGCTGAGAGATTGAATGGGTCCTGAGAGAGGAGGCACACAGATCAGCCTGCGCTCACCGATAGTCTCTCTAACACTATCCCGAAGGACAGGCTGTCACAAAAGGATACATGGATGTTTAAATATACAGTATGCACACATATTACCTCACAAACACACAAAAGCTGCTCATGATGATTGTGCGGGGTCACAGTCCAGTTTTAATTAGACAAGCGTCTTAAAAATAGAGACGCTCTGAGATAAATTAATTAAATTAGAACAATTTTAGCAACTGAAGCTCATTTAAAAGAAGGGGAGCTGGAAGGGGAGAAAACTGTGAGAAGAATTAAGTCTATGTCAGGTAACCTAACTGACAAGCAAAAACTAAACAAGCAATCCTTGAGCTTTATGGATATGAGAGTCGTCCTCAAACTCATCCTTTCATTAATCATACAGATGTTAAACCAAGATAAAAAATTATCTGCTTCCACAGCAGTCCACAACCAGTAATGTTTCTCCAACCAAACCTCCAAACTCCCTGTGCAGGCAAAGACAAAAAAAAAAAGGCCCTAATGCTGAACAATGGCAGGTGCCAACGGTGAAACACTTAAGACAGGAAAAGATAACCTCCTACCACCTTCCTTTACTTAAGCATTCTTTTTTTTCTCTCTCTCTCTCTCTCTCGCTCTCTCAAAACGCTCCTCGACCACTCTGCTGCAGGCAAATACAATGGTGCAGTGGTCCAACAAATTAGGATCAGCGTCACTCATTGGAAGTAATGTTATTACTGCAACCAAGAGCAGCTGTATTTATAATTACCGTGCATAGGATTGGGGTATGGAGAAACAGATTGCCTATGGCACTGGGTTGGGTTGGGGTGTGCATGACTGAGCTGCCATCACAACTGTGAAAATAAACTGAGGAAGGACGAAGCGAAAGATCAACATTAGCCTCTTAGGTTTTGCTGCATTATGCACCATTTGTAGCTATAATGTATGTTAAGTGAGGAGTCAAAGAAGATGTGTGTAAATAGGACGGAGCGTGCAAGTGCACAATGAGATAAATAAGATCTATTGTCAGTTTGGCCTCCAGGGCCTCACAACTGACTTTAACAGGTGCGGGAAGGTTTGAACTCTTGACTGCAAGTGTAGAGGAAATAATTCCCACTTTGTGTGTGAAGAGTTGATTCTATAGCTTCATGTCAGACTGTGTGCCTTTTTTTACATAGTGATGGGCTTTTACACAATAACCTGGTCTGGACACCGGAATACACATTTAAGGGAGGTGAGGTGATGCTGATGAAAAATAAAAAAGGGAGTTGTTAATTATATTAGTATGCATATTTTTGTATAATTTGTTTATTTTAGCAGTCTTGAATTTCTGTAGATTCAATTTGATTGACTTGTTTTTTACATGGGTATTATCACATATGCAAGAGTATTCATGTGGATATGAATGCGCGTGAGGTGTGCACACCTCAACAGCAGTAAGCCAGTAAAATAAAGAAGGGAAACTCAAATTAATAATAGTAACAAAAATAAGAAATAGTAATGTTATTCTCAAATTACTAAATAATATGTCAACTCTCTAGCTAATTTAAACACACAGAACATCTGAAAATACATCATAAGTGTACAAAACTATATGTGAGGCTTCCAGCTGGAGTTTTGTTTGTCACAATTAAAAGCTTTCAGCAGGGGAAAGGGTGCCAGAGGGAGAATTTAGACAAAAAGTCAACTTTTGGCTTACTTTTGGACACCTGCCTCCTCCACGCACAAAAACACCCTGCTCACATATTGTTCTACACACTCCACGTGCTGCGTCTGGTTCAGCTGTACAACCAAGCTAAGCGCAGCCTGGTGTGGCGCCTGCTGCTCCTAATCCCTTTCCTGCAGCTTGCCTACTGTTTGTGTTTGCAGCACACCAGTTCCCAGGGGGGCAACGTTTTATCACGTCCCCCTCCTCTTTGCTACATGCACTGCATGTGGTGGATGTAAGACTGGGGAGTAATTGGTGGTGGTGGCGGCGGCGGTGTCGCTCTGCCATGCATGAACCGAGCATTGGGATTTGGCGCAGAGTGATGAGAAGTGACAAGTTTCTGTGGCTGTTGCTTGAAGGATGGTGACTGAAGGAGCGATGAGGAGAGGGAGGGTGAGGAAAAACATATGAGCTGAAATTGTGCGATTAGAGCAGGAAAAACGAACCAGATCAAACATTACATGAAAGCAAGATGATGGCAGTAGTATCCTCTCTAACCCAGAGGCTGAAACACTGAGCTGGGGACTGTAGAGAGTTGGGACATCAGTAGGAACCATGGCAGTAAAAGTGAATGAAAAATGATCACCTTCCCTTGAAGAGAAAATGGGAAGAGGAGGATAAAGAGGGAGGAAATGAAAATGCAGCAGAAGAGCTGCCTCACGGTTGTACAACTCCACCAACCAGTCAAGTTGCAGTTTACACCCGTGTCTGTCGAGACTCATCAAATTTATGTAATGAGTTCTTTGAAGTCATTCAAGGTATTAAGTGTATTTTAAAGATATATTTGATGAACAGAGTCACATTTCTAGGGTAGGGCAGTGTTCCGACCAATAAAGCTGATTCTGATAGAAAACAAAGTTGTAGCCATGAGAGTAGACAACGCTTTAAATGTAGATGTCGTGGTAAGGCAGCTACAAATTCAAAAATGAGGATGCTTCACATACATCGTCATCCCAACAGCACAGAAGATCTATACAAACCAGCACAGTTTCAAGGTGGACACTCAAGACCAGGGTCACTAAGTCAGTGTCTGACCACATGTGAAATATGGTCACAATCATCGTCAAGACCCCTCTGTTCTTCTCTGGCCATCAGCTCTTCCTCATCATTTTGAGAATCTTGTCACAGCCAGAGTTCTGCATACATATGTAAGCCTACACAACTTACTGGATTCAGACATCAATTATAATGTCTTACTAAAATTGATAGTGAAACTGAAAGCCTACTAATGCAGGCATTTTTAAACAATGTGCAGCACTGTGATGTGCACGGAGAATATAACAGAATGAGTAAGTGTTACAAATGTTGTTGCTTGATCAAAATCAGCAGTGGAGGTACACATGCTTTTGTGAGCAGTGGACCAGGGTCACTAAGTCAGTGTCTGACCACATGTGAACTATGGTCACAATCATCGTCAAGACCCTTCTCTGGCCATCAGCTCTGTACGTCAGTACATCTGCAATGTTTTGAACTTCTGAAATTTGAGCAAAGAGCGCACATCAAAATTTGTGATAAATGATTGGGAAACAGAAAGAAGTATCAGGGAGCCAAATCCGGTGGGTAGGAGTGGTGGGGAGCGACGATTGTGTTATTGTGGGCGAGAAATTTGTGCGTTTTCTATGTGCTGTAAGCACATGCGTTGTCGTGTTGGAGAACCCAAGTGCCAACTCGCCACAGGTCAGGTCAATTACACACAATGTTTTCCCTCAGATGTCTCAGAGCATCAGAGTAGAACTCAGTGTTGACAGTCTGACCCTTGGGGACAAATTCAAAGTGGACAACTCAGTGAATGTCAAATAAAACCCACCTGGTTGTGCACCTGACTTGACGCATCTTTTCCAGTTTTGGACAGTGATGTTCCACCTGATCCTCAGAAACGTGAATGTCACTCAAAAGACCTCTCCTGGCTCATTGCCGTAGGCTTCCTGAAGCATTTTAAGGGTCTCCCTTGCCTATTTCCAGTCCGATGCCAAATTTGACGTGCACCCCATGTTCATGTCCATGGAGAAATCTGCGAGTGCAAGGACCAGCGCTCACAACAACGTGTATAACTTGGGTGCATATTTTAACCAAATTTGTATCACTTGCTCATTAGGGTTATACCTTTCTCCAGTTCTGTTCACGTCACCAGCACTGCCTATCTTTCACACACAACAGGAGCAGTCTCGAAACGTATTGATCCATGTTCGGTTGCGATGAAAGTCATCAGCTTATTATTGTCTATGTGCTAACATAGAAGTATGGATTTTCCATGACATGTCTGGAACTGAAAAGTATCCTCTGTTTCAAAGCATCAATTCTCCTCATAATTTGTTCAATAAAATTCTACTTTGATCTGTTGTAATTCATGAAACATGAGCCTGAGCTGCAGTCTTAACTAATAAGGCTCATTATCATTGTTTGTTGTGAGCTCTGTGACACCAAGATGATACAACCATAAGGCCCACTGTCGTAGTGCTGAATTTTATTTTCACTTATTTTCCCCATCTGACTGAACTGGTGATGCAGGATGGCATTGGCAATTTAACTGTCCAATTGAAGAGTAACTTGTCTATTTAATCCTATGTTTACATCTCTTTGTTTGTAAGTCAGTGTTGAACACAAAAAAGACTAAAACTAAAAGGAAACCGTATTTCCATTGGTCTGATCTGGTCTGAATTAAATACAAATGTGAAAGCACACGCAATGTGTTTTTTCAGAGTTGCATCCCACCCTGACTTCATATGGGTTTGTGAACTGCTGTGTTGAAGCCTCCAGTATGGGATCTTGGGTGATGCAATCTTGGTTTACCTTATTTGGTTGAGCTGGGGAGGAGTGAGGGCAGATCTGACTAAAAATTCAAGGACAACATCCCTGCGCACCTATACCAAAAACCTAACTACACATCAGGCATGGCAATCAAACCAGGCACGTGGACTATGCATTATTATTATTATTAAGCAGTGAATTTAGCAAATGACACTGTAATGACTTGTGAAATATACAATATTGACTTTGTATTTTATAGAGTTAGAGGTTTTAGAGCCCTTAGTGGTCATCAGTGGTATTACCCTCCAAGGAACATCCGCATTGGCTTCTGGTTCTTCTTCCAAATTATATATATATATATATATATATATATATATATATATATATTTTTTTTTTTTTTTTTTTTTTTTTTTTTTTTTTTTTTTTGTGCTAAATAACGAAAAGAGAAAACGTGTATTTTTCTCTGAAGTCATTTGAAACAGTGAGAAAAGATGTACAAAGAACACTAAACCAGCAAAAGCAAATCGCACCATCAAAACAGACTGCAACAGGTGGCCGCAGCAGGTGCGCTGAACAAGATGTAGCGTGTGAGGGTACATAAGCAATGAAGGATGACATAAATGTTCAAAATCCCATACCAATTATGTTGTTTCAGTGTTAGGCTCAGGTTAGTAGTGAGTAGGGCTATGCCCTCTTAACAGAACAAAATCATCACTTGTTTTACACACTAACCCTGAAACCGTTGAGCTCACGAGAATTATGGATCTCATTTTAAAGAAAGCCACACATACATTTTGTGGTAAAAATGTGTAACTCATTGAATGTAAGTGGTTTTATTCCACCAGCCCAAGATTTTGGCTCATTTTCATTCGAGTCATCAGTAACAGTGGGAAGCCATGCACAATGTATGGCAGGGTAATTTCAGCTGACTCATTCAATTCCATTGTGGTGATTAGCTCAGCTGAATCATATCATCACAATTTTATTACCAATCACATCCCAGGTGAGAGCCAGTGACTATCAACATGTTAATATTTAATGTCATGTTACGTATTTAACACGTACATGATTGGCCACGCATGGTCGCACAATGGATCATGAATCTGTCGGGAAGACAAAGAGGCCCAAGCCGAAAAAAGGGATTTGGAGCCTGGCCTTTAAATAGAGCCATGATAAATCAAAATTAAATATGTGAACTTTCAAATAATTCAAACATGCTGCACTGTAGGTTCAGTTAACCTATTACTCGGAAAGAATCAGCTCATTTTCCAATTTAGTCCTACATACTGTATGTATTTAATAAATATTCCATCTGCCCAATATGCACAATTTATACTATTTTCTTTTTTTTCTTGAAGATCACTCAGTTTTCCAAGAAGAAGAATACCCTTTACTTTTCCCACCCATGTGAGGCTCCTGATATAGAAAATGGATCAAATAAAGGGAAGAGTTCCTCACCCTGCCATGACGATAAAGAAATCCAGCCGGTTCCAAGTGTCCCCAAGGTAACAGCGCGGACCGAAGATTCCCAGAGCGACCATCTTTATAACCAATTCCAGAGCGAAGAAGATGTAGATGAACGCATCAAAGGCCTGACAGAGATATATCGGTAGACAAAGACAAAGGGTGTCAAGAAGCAAAAAGGTGGAACATGTCATTTTTTACTGCTTTGGGATCCACAAACAAACATCAATTCATCCCAACTGGAGGTGGAAACAAAAATATCACATAAAGACATATTTATAACCTCAGCAAGTAAATGTGAGACAAACTAACTGACCTTACATTTTTAACAGCAATTGGAAAATATAAATTTATGGGAGTTCGTGGGTTCTTAACCTGAGGGGAAAAAAAACAACACTTCTGCTCAACATTTTCTCTGTCATGTCAAATTACTGTATAAGCTTGTCATTGAATGGCCTCGAAATACAATTCAAATGACTTCTGTTTGAGATATCAGTTTGAAATCACGTGATGAGGCCACAGTTCACATATCATAGTCGTGCACTTTGTAATAGGAGAACAAATAAAGAATTTGCTTTATATAGATGTATTGCAAAAGTCTTGGAAACCCCTGAAATGAAATTGAATTTTGATGAGAAACCAGTTGGCACAGGTTCCTCTACAAAAAAAATATTGTAGAAAATGATGTAGTACAAGAAACAAAAGTAAAACAAAAACATGCTGTCAAATCTTGGAGACCTTGAAAAGAATGGATTAATAACTGGGTTGCAACAACAAATAGAAAAACACCACCCGGTGCTATGAATCTGTAGCACCATGCTAATGGTTACAGGTCAATCCAGCCTGCTGTAAACAACATTCAGTGGCGTGGGGGAACTGGTCTGTTTCACTGACTCATCTTTTTCAAATGGAGATTTAGGGATGATGCTGTAATGTGCGCGTTAGATCATCTCAAGATTGCTCCAACAATTTGAATATTGTTGAAACTAAATATCGGGTCTTCTCCAAACTTTCAATTGTGCAGTTTAAAAAGTTCATATTTGTGGAGAGCATGGAACTGTTAAAATCTACTATTTATCAAGTGTTTAAGGAGTCCTACAGGCAAATCCTGCTGACTTTCTGCAGTGAGTCTGCTTCAGGTTCAGACTTCAATAGTATCACAATTTCTCACAATCTAGCTACTGACAGAGTACACAACATGGGATAGTGATACTTGATGCACACAATTTGCTCATGTGATTCCATTCAGAATAACTCAGAAAGGACTTGAATTAAAAGTCTTGGCATTTGTCATACCCATGGCAATGATCCCCTCACTGGCCGGTGCCCTTTTAGACTTTATGGCTGCATTTGAGCTGAATAAATAAATCAATACATGTATTGGCCGATTCTTTTTGGTCAGTGCTGATTGGTTAAAGGCTGCTCTGGTAGTTTCAAAGTCATTCAAGTACAATAGGACAAAACTGAACGTTATCTGCCAGTGGAAGTCTCTAGTGCGTATGCTCTGCCTATAGAGCATGCCAATTATGGATTCATCCGGCGAACACGTTAATGTCTCACTAGACTCCAGATTTAGAGTCTGTATACTATGGAATACAGAGAGATTTAACCGGCTGTGCTTAATCACCATTGTGTGAACTCAATTAGCAAGAGCTTGAATGCAACAAATGCTAATTTATATGGAAAAATCCCACAGTATAGTAAGAACTTCAGTAATATCACGTAAAGCAAGGGCCACGGCAGCGATCGAATAAACTTCCCCTTAGTTTTCAGGACACTGTCCCAATGCCATCTTTCAGGACACTGTCCCAATGCCATCTTGGGGGTGAGTTGGCTGATCACCCTGGAATGTTTCTATCTCAAATTCTGGTTGTAGTGGAGTCAAACTGGAATCAAAGCATTCTGCACCAGAATACTGGACTAATAATATTGGAAACATTTTTGTATTCAAGTCCAAGACCTCCTCTCAGCATTCAGCTCCCTGCAGTCTCGTACTTCGAACTCTTTTCCTTCAACCAATTTAGAATTTTTCAACTAAAATTTCCACATCTACATCTCTCCTTCCTAATCTTCTTCTATCTAGTAAAGCTCCCTTTCTCTACTCCTTCCTTCAGCCTCCCCCCGACCCTCTCCTCAATTGAGCAGTTTGCCCTATTTGGTGGGGTAATGGATATAATTTGCTTGAGCAGTAATCACAGATAAGCCCCCACATCAATATTCCCCACCTCACTCCAAGCTTTAATCAAGCATCTAATTAAAAGAAGAGAAAAACAAATCTAAATAAATCACAGATCCCAGCTTGCTTACGCATGTTATTGCTGTTGTGAGCAAAAAGCCAGGATTAGCTGGTGTTCTTTTCTGTGTATAGAGGCGAATTATAGATGAACTGACACGCTTGGTGGTGCCTGTAATTTCATTTACAGAGGGAATCACTGTCGGCAACATGATCTGAATCTGAACCATTGATGTGGATCTGTTTTTTTTTAAACTAGCTCGTTGCTAAAAAGAAGCATCCTGTTCATGAGTCCTGGAGGAGCGTAGGGAAACCGGACTGGCGCACTAATGTGGATGAATCATTCAAGTTTGCAACCTTGACCTTTGTCAAACCAGAGAGATGGACAAGGTGCTACTACCTTTGGTTAAGTTTGCAAACACAAGTGAGATGAAAACTCCAGCAAATGCCATGCCACAAACACTCCTCCTTTGACATTTATACTGCTCTCTTATCTCACATTTCTCATTCTTCTTTGCATTTTATATCTCGTGTCTTCCCCCCCCTCTCCATTCCAGTGGCATTGTGGGATAAATCAGGGGATCACTAAAATTAGTAGACACCATCCTTTGGGGACCAGAAAAAATCTGCATGAAATCTTTTTCCAAACCATCCAGTAGTTGTTGGGACATTTCAGACTGAACCAACGTAAGGGACCAACCAACTGATCGACACCGCCAACTGCAGAAATCAAAGCATGTGATGTCAGTGTCAGGTTTTGCCTCGCCTCGGTGTAAAAAAGTACACACATGTAGTCCAGTCACATGTTGAGAAGGAGGTCAAGTGACAAAGTTGGGGGTGATTGGATGGAACAACAAAGTCGATGTGGATTTCTTTTGATTAACATAAGCGGCTTGCATAACGTATGTAACCTGCCGACATAAATTAGGTAAATTATCTGACGTACGTAATGTTAGTTAAGCAAAATTACATATTTTAACCCAAACCAAAATCTTTCTGAAACCTAACAACAAGGTGAATCTTAGGTGAATCTAAGGCACCTCACTTGTCACGCCTAGCTGAGGCAAAATGTGACATTGATATGGTATTGTCTACTGGACTGATGGGTGTATGACGCTTTAGTATAATACCGAGTTTACGGCCACACAGCTAGCATTGTCAAAAATACTTAATAAGGATACCTTACAGTTGTTTTACCAACAATTTTGACAAAGACGTGTCCTAACCAGGACACTTAATGATTAAAGCATATAGACAAACTATGTAATGATGACATCATTTGTAATCCTATCTTTGACATTCCTGAGCTAAAATGTCATGTAATTTATTAGCAGACATCTTTGTAAAAATAATATTTCACATGAGTTTGTGTTAAAGGGATGGGAAAGATACAGCAGTGTGTGGACATGTCTCTTTCTATCAATAATATATTATCATCTGACATAAAACTGTTCTATTAAGTTGATATAGTGGTCAGTATTGGATTATCACAAATATATATCTGTAAATGTCTGTAAAAAAGTGAAAAGGTATCAGGTAGAACAGATACCTATTGTCACACCTGTATTCTACAGTTATTTATATTTAGTAGCAGCAGTACATTACTACACTATGTTTTTGTTTGTATAAATCTACCAATGCAGAGCAAGCTATTATTAAATAACAATGATGTAATTTTTAATATGGAAAATGTTCATCTCTGAAGCTCCAAATCTTTTACATTGTCAAAGTACTTTTCAATCCAAATCACGAACTGATGAGATCAAAGCATGCTTGTATTCTAAAAGACACTTTACAACACGAGTGTGTCTGCCTTGGAGGATTTGTGTCCAGGCTCACACATGCATTTGTACCTCCAATTTGTGATGAAGGACAGTATTTGCATGCAGTTCTCTTTCCGAGGGCTTGTTATTGATTACATTTACATTTCCTGTTCAGTAAGATGAAAACCCTGCAGCCCTTCACACAACAACCTGTGATGTGGGGCAGAATGCTCCACCATCCAGGTCACAGGATCGCTACAAGTCAGTCAAATGCAAATGAAACGTGTTGTTTGGTTTGGAAGATGTTTCCGCACACATCCGCAAGGCATTAGAACAATAAAGCCTCCAGGACAACAAGGCTGTAGTTGCCTCTCAGTCCAACAGAACAACCCGAGGTGGAAATAAAAAGTGAAATCATCCAAACCATCTCTCCCGGTTTTAGCCACTCATCTATCCAACACATACTAGTTGACTCCAAGCTAATCCTCCAAAGGTCTTCAAGACCACATTTGTTAGAGCTTACAGATTTGGCTGTAGAGCTGGCATTGAAATCAAGGTATTGAAGAACAGATTTTCTGAGAGGAAAGTATTGACTGTGGGGCTGTAGCCCACTAAACCCATGCTGATATTGAATAGGGTCTATAGATACTTGGAGGAGAAATTCCATTAGGTCCAACCCAACAGCCAGCTCCCCCAGAGAGCCACATTAATCTGCTGTGTGTGTTTACTGCTATATGGTGTGTGTGTGTGTGTGTGTGTGTGTGTGTGTGTGTGTGTGTGTGTGTGTGTGTGTGTGTGTGTGTGTGTGTGTGTGTGTGTGTGTGTGTGTGTGCCATCTTGTGTGTGTTCGTATGAGAATGTGGGAAAACAGGGTGTCTGCGCGATTCAACAAGCACTTTACACCAGCAGACTGAAGACATACGTGCACACGCTCGAGCACAGATGTTACACCCACTCAGGCCACCTTTGACAGAAGTGAGAAGGGATTCTGTGCGCTGCCAGATGACAAGGAAAGCTGCAGAGGTGCCGAATGTGAGAGAGTCATGTTCGCTGCACCATAAAGACCACATGCTAGGAGAGTGAGTCAGTGCGAGGAGTTGCGGGCCCCTGCGTGGGGGCATGGGGGCGTGGGGGGGAGGGGGTTAGGCGAGGTGAGACTGAGAGGAAGGAATACAGATAGAGAGAAAGGGTGTGTGTGTGTGTGCACAGCTGCCTTTGTGTGCTCAAGTGAGTTTGTAAGTGCTTTTCTACAACATGGCTCTGTATAGAGACTCTAATCAAATATACATGAGCCTTTGCAACGAAGTCATGCCATTTTTTTAGGGTTCATTTAAAGGGTGCTTCAGCAGCTGCAGCTTGGAGCAGTGATACCATACTTTCAGTCATACACGGATGTCATGAGGTCACGGTGACAAAAATTACACCTGATGACAAAAAATTTAGCTGGTCAACATGATAGTGGTCATGTGATCACCAAAGTCAGGAGAGAACATGACATTGGCAACCTTATAAATAGCTGCAGAGATACTTTACCCTGGATCAAAGTAATAATCCAACAACCTAACAATGCCAACCTAAAAGGTTTACTGCAAAACTGTACAAACCACAAAATATAAATTATCTACAACAAGAAAACCTCAAAGAACACAAGTGAGTTTTGAGATACACAGAACTTTCATGACAGATTGATCCAAAATGGGAGCCCACTGATGGCAAAATCATCACAACAAATGTGTGTATGTTTGTGTGTACCTGCAGTATTTGGCATCGGTCGGAGGAGCAGTCGATGTTCTCACACGGCTGGTACATTCCCAGGGTCACGCAGTTCAACAAGATCACCATCATACTGCAACGTTCGAACCACGTGGAAACACAGTGGGTTAAGGAGAATAGCTCGGAGAGTGAAACAGACGGTTTTACAATCTAATGAAAGAAAAAGAGAAAAAAACAACAGAATGTGCATTCATGCGTTCAATAATATACATTTGTTTTTCTGTACAGATGCCTAAAATCAATAATGATACAACAGATAGTGGTGAGAATTAACAAAAAATAAACCCACATTTAAAAACATGTGCAAAGGCTCCATCTAATGTGAAACTTTTCAGCTCATCATGCTGCTAGGGCGCACGGCCAATCACTCCTGAAGGCCTATTCTTTACCAACACGCTGATCAATTTTAGGACGGGTCCTCAGCAGCAGCATTTTTGAAACCAGAGCAATGAAAGGAGAACTCTGACTGATCAAATGTTCAGGCCGCCCATGACTTTCCTTCGATCGATCACGAACATCGAAATTGTTTGCAGTAGCAATGACAACTTTAACGTAGGTCTTTTATAATGTGCACATTAAGAGATTTCCTATTTAACTTTATCATGCTGTTGATACTCACGCAAAACACTCCAAAGAGAATCTAAATTCTAAAGAGAGATGAGCTGTGACCGATGCTGCACGTACAGTTCACGTAGTAGAATTGCATCATCTACTGTCAGTGTGTGTTTGAGCTGCACAGTCAATCTCGGCTGGTTCATTGGTTCCTATTAGGAAGATCCCATTTCACTTTGACTGCTGAAAATTCTACGCATGTCAAGGAATACTGGATGTGTGATGAGCCAAGTATTTTGAAAGTCCAGTTTCTTGAACACCACTTGTTTTGAGGAAAGGTTAGCAGAGCAAACAGAACATGCAAAAGCAAGCAGTGAGCCAGAGAGAAACGAGTGTTGGGGAGTGATTCGATATGCATTTACTGTGTGTTCAAGGAGTGAGTGCACTGCTCGGCCAACAAGTGTGTGAGGGGGGAGATGCTGTAATTGCCCAGGAGGTCCAATCCCTCCCTGGGGCTACGCAGCACAGGATGCTGATATGGTCCCCCAGCAGACTATAACACAGAGCATGCAGGACAGGAGCAGCCTCAGCAAGAAATAAGAGAGAAAAAATGGGGAAGCTGTTTGTCTTTGAGAGCGCTACACCGCAGGTTTGAACAGGCAGAAATCCCACAGAAGATTTAATCCTCTCCATGTTTCTGTTGGCCCTGCCTGAACCGTCCTCCAAAGAGATGGACTACTGTAGATATCACAGCGTGGATAAAGATAGGCTGTGAGTGGGCAAAACACATGCATGCACATCAACACGTAGACGCAGGCTTACACACAAACACCCACTTATCAACACACATGTGAGCAGAAAAGCACACATATAAGCACGTGCAAAATAACCAACAGGTTCACAAACACAAACGCTCACATTCGCCCACCCACACTTAAGCACGTATTCACACACTTTTCTCACACACACCCTCACTCTGGCACATTAAGTCTCACATTAAATCAAACATTAAATCAATGTGTGTCAGCTGATGGGGATCACTTACAGAGAAATGTCCACATCTCACGGCATAATAGCTGTAAAGTGGACATGCGAGACCGGTTTGAGAGGCAAGATCTGGCCTATAATATTCATTCAGCTGATCTCACACAGTATACTGCCAAACTAACTTTACACAGAAATGAATACTGTAACGGCCCGGGTAACACGTTAGGTTAACTGTTTAAAATGTCACAGTGTTCATTCTTGTGTTGCTGTATTAAGATAAGTTGTGAGACCTGTCAGTCAGAGACCTGTACCTATGACAGTGAGCAGGGTGGGACAGCCACCTGTGATTGGCCAGGAGCCAAGGGGGGAGACGTGTCCTGTTTCTCTTCGCTTTTTGTTAGACGGAGTTCAAGTGTGTGCGAGCGAGCCATGCTGTGTAGAGCGATCGCTCAGAATTAGCCGTTCTGTTGGCGTTGGCTCCGGCCCACAGTAGCCTGTGTATGGTTCCGAATAAAGTTCCAGCAAACCGGGTACCGTTTGTAGGGACGCTACATAATACACTGAATACTACCTTTTCATTTGGGTTGGAGCTTTTAAATGTTGCTTTTAAAATCACTGGCTGTGAGGTTCAGGTAATATCCAGACACACAGAAGCTAAAGCAGAGACAACACATACACAAACAAATTCACACCTCGATACATGCAGACACTTCAAGTTTTCATTTACATACTTTCACAAAACATATCTAACGTTGGTAATTCTGTACCTTTACAGTTAGAATAGCACCGTAACCAAAAGACCAGATTTTATGTAATTTGATCAAACAGTTTAATTGGTTGAACATTTAAAAAAAAAGGATATGGGATTGATAGAGATGACCTATGTAGACTTATAATAAACTTATCGTCAAGTAAAACTTCAATTAAACTGTCTCAATTAAAAGCTTTTGACTGTTGACTAGCGACCATCAGTGGAACTCTTTAACTTCCTATCACTGTTTCAAATCAAAAGCCCACTCAAAATCCCATGGATTAAGTCCTCTGAGCCACTGGAAGGCTCTTAATGTGAAATGTCACCGCAGGAAGTGTTTAGTTTTACTATCAGTGATCCCCTCCCCTCCCCTATGATTTACATGAGGTCATACATACATTTATTGTCTCCCACCTGGACTACTGTTGTGCACATCATGCTGGTATCAGCCAGATGTGCCTTCAGCAGCACCAACTGCAGAATACTGCTGTCTGAATTTTAAATGGCACTCGGAGGGATGAATACATAACTCCTGCACTAATCAACTTACACTGGGTGGTTCTTGTGTTCTGTATTAATTTTAAAAATCCACTGATTTACTTCTAAAACATTACATGACCTTACTACAAATTATATATTCTATTAATTCCCTCATTGATTTGGCCATTCCGTTAGTGGATGAGGTTCATAGTTTATTATTTAGAAATCTCAGCCTTGGTCTTTGTCAATGGGGAATAATTTGCCAATTGAACTCATACAGGCTACATCTTTCTAATATACTTCCCTAAAACATTCCTTTATAGGACAATATTTTTTGTTCTTGTATTATTGCAGTTGATATATCTGCAGTTTTGTTTTGTTTTTCCCTTTTTTGTATAGAATGCCACTTTGTGAATAAAGTCCTATCAGTGAAGTTTAGGATTATTACTGTTTGTCTGATGTGTTAAGTATACAGTCCGGGTCGATGCATGATGTATTTTGAATATGATATTGTAATGTGATTTTCCATTGATGTAGTAAAATAAATTGGAAATCCACTCATAAATGATAGAATTCTTCAATTTGTGTTATCTTTCCACAGGCAGTCACATACTGAGCGATAGCACACACTCACATACACACTTCTGCCACTTCAGCTTTTTTTCTGCAGCTAGCCGATCCTAATGAGGACAGAGATATCATCCGCAGGTGTCACCGAGCCTGTGTGAGACCCTCCAGGCAGTCCCTATGAACAATCCACCTAAAAAGCAAAGCCTACTTAGGCAGATACATGCTTTAAAGTGAACGGTATGGTTATTTATAACTGCAGGTCAGCATTTTCTTACTTCCCCCATTTGAAGTAATGATGACAGCCTTTGGGCTAATGCTGAGGATTATCTCGGGGGTTATTTCCATTGCCAAATGCATTCCTTAAAAACAGCCTCCATGAATTGCTACAGTGCCCAGCTCACCAGTTACCTTCTCATGCTCAGAAAGTGCAATTATATAACAATTACTTGCACTATATGTCATTAAACCAATACGATGGTCCGACTGATTTAAAAACACTTGAATTTTGGTTGTCAAGGGAATCAAAACTTTTAGACCCTGAAAATGACACTGTTTGTTAAATTTATTTTTTACGTTCTATATTAATCTTGAACTTAATGTGGGCTCTGATCACATGTAATTAACATGTGGTGAAAGTCCAAGTTGTTTAGTTAAAATGGCTGACTTTGTTCATTCAGTCAGTGCCCAATGGAGCTAGCAGGAAACAGATCCAAGGTTTGAAAAGGCCAGATACAATTCTATGGCACTGGAGACCATTACCAGAAAGATTTGAATGTGCCGAAAGCATCAGCGTGACGGAGCTGGGAAGAGCTGGGCGGCTGAAAGTGTGCGGCAGCAGGGGTTAAATGAATTCTTAATACCTCACTGCATGGCGTCACTCTTTCTAACCCTTTCTCAATGTCTCTCTGCCTTTCTGTCTCTTTGCCATCCCTCTCTTTTTTTTTTTTTTTATTGTTTCCAAAGAGACACGCAGGAGGCAAACGACCTCCGGTTTCCATGGCAACCAATCGACAATCAAATGAAGTAAACCATCACCAAAGATAGATATTGTGAAGACAGAGACAGAGGTGAATTTAGTTTGAGTCGTTTAGTTAGATTCTATCATGTCTCGATGATTCACTTCATGTGTAAAATTAAATGCCACTGCTAAAGAAGCAACAATACAGCAATAGCTCCTTTTGTGATTTGTAATAGAGACACTTAATTTTGAAAATACGATGTCGTCAGAGAAAAAAATATATAAAATCTTTGAACAGAAACCTCAGAGCCTCAAATTCTGGTGACTTGTGACGTGGTGTGAAGTTTCAGAATAGAAAACCAGTTAAAATATCTTGGAAAAAATAACGAGAAATGGTCTCCCGCATTCCTTGGAGAGGACTCAAGATACAACTGATTTTAGCTGCAGGGATGTAAAGGATTGCAGCATACCTGGGGTTTACTGTCAAGAGTTTAACAATATGTTGACAAACCCATACAGAAACAGAAGTGTTTTTCATTTTTAAATTGGCAGTCTTCAACTGAAACTGATACACATTCAAGTGACCTGATTTTATATTTTTCACAGCTCCCTGTGGAGCTAAAAAAAACTGCTTTGTACAACTTTTTAACACGTGCAGTCATATTCCACAAAACCTGTAAAGAGACACTGATGTGTAAAATTGTTGGAGTTCCCCAAAACCTGTGATTAAAGAAGCCAAAGAGGTGTTGAAGGGATAGATGAACTTCTGTTTTATCAAGAAATCCAAATGGAAGTCCATATCTCCATAGGTACTTCAGTTTGTAATTCATGCCCACGTACAGGTTAAACAAACAGTTATACCATGTAACACGCTTTAGAACAGCTTTAGAGCTTTTTGTGTGAAGAGAGACGAACCACTAAAAACAAATTCATAATTGGCATACGTCCTATCATCTCATTCACAGAAACGACGTGTAAAGTAGTTTCCAATATGAGTTATCACAAACAAACACACTTTTCACTTTCTAAACATTCATGGGAACCTATTGTTTGCAATATTATTATTTATTGTATTTGTTTCCTCTTTGTTTCATGAGATTAATGTGACCTTTGGATCCCTTATTAAGAAAAGGGTAAAAACCAAGTCATAGGTTATTGACTTGGTTTTAAAAGAAAAAGTCTGTTACCTGAAGGTGTAAAGTTGGTGTTTACTGTGCTGCTCTCAGCACATTTGAGATACAGCAGAGCCATTTATTCTAACAACAATTACTGCTTTCCTCATTTTCTTTTCTGTTTTGTTTATTTATACATTAATCTCTCTCCACATCTCCCCACAGTTTCCCCACATCTCCTCCTCTTCCTCCCTTTATCCTCTTTTTCATCACTGTGTAATGTTAAGAGGGGCTGGCAGGTCTTTTCTTTCCTGGAATTTTCCATCAGGGTTTCTTCGATCCAGTACAGCTGAATAGGTAAAGGGAGGATGGAGTGCATTTGTGGATGATGGTGTGTATGTGTGTGTTGGACAGTAAATGTCATAGGATATCACACAGTAATGCTTCACAGCATCTCATGTCAGCTCCTCTTTTCCCTTAGTTGTCAGTCCAGAGGAGTGCGTGTGTACACACACACACACACACACACACACACACACACACACACACACACACACACACACATACACACACACACACACACACACACACACACACACACACACACACACACACACAGTAAAGGTTATGTGGATAATTGTCAGGATGGCAGTGACAACAGAAGCTTTTAGTTGTTCTGTGAATCTCTGATGCTCATCAGCCTGCTGCCGCTGGGCTCTCAAACAGTCATTTCATACTTTTGTCTTCACCCTAAATTAGATTGAAACTGATATTTGCTTAAAGGTGTCATATGAATCCTTTAAACTATGAGTAATTAACACATTAACCCCGCAACAATACTGTAATTACTATTAACAAATGAAACAAGCGGAAGGTTCACAAAGGTCACAACGTGACTCAGGGTAACTTCTAAGCACCTGAAGGCCTCTTGTCCATGAGCTAATGTTGATGTTCATGACTTTACCATCATAAGTACAATTAACAACATTAGTGTTTATCACTGCTCTCCAAAAAGAACCAAAGATCAAATAGCCAAGCCAGAAGGATTTTGATAAAAACAAACAAACAAAAAAGTTCTGTGGATGGATGAGACCAAAATAAAACGTTACGGTTTGAATGAGAAGTATCATGTTTGGAGAAAGGAAAACACTGCAGTCCAGCAGCCTTATCCCATCTGTGAAACATGGTGGAGGTAGTATCATGGTTTGGGCCTGTTTTGCTGCATGTGTGTCAGGATGGCAGGGACACCTGTCAGTGAACTGAATCTGAGGAGAAAGGTGGTCAGAAGGTTAGACAACCATCAGACCCTCAGCACACAAGTTGTTCCACCAAAGAATGGTTAAAGAAGAATAAAGTTAATGTTTCTACATGTCAAAGTCTAATAGAAATGTTAGAAAAGATCTTAAGCGAGAACCACCCAATATTTTGTCTCAACTATTGACTTGGGTTCTCAGGACTTTAGGAACAGCTGATGCATTTTGGGGTAATTTTTACGCAGAAAAATAGAAAACTCCAAAGGCTTGGCAAACTTTAAAGCACCATTGTATTCAGTTCATTTGATTAATTTCTAAGCTAGGCAATCGTATTTGTATTAAAGATACATACGATACTAACTGATCTGCTCATTCTACCACGTACATTTTTCAGTTTGTATTCACTGAGAAGAGTCGATGTTAAATATTAATTTGTCAATGCAAAAATGCTATAACTACGACTCCTACAATAATAATTTAAAAAAGCATTACATTACTTGATGTTTAGTTGTGACCTTCGTAACTCATCCCGCCCTGTCAGGCTCGCCAACAAACAACGTGGTTTGTGAGGTCACAGTGACCTTTGATGAACTGTGGCCACCTACCGTGTCTCAAACAGTTTTTAAAAGGGACAGTTCAAACCAAAGATTACCAAAGAGTTATTTGAAATGTACAACTACTTACCACTGGCCAATCTGCAACTCTCAAAAACATGTTTACACCCAAGGCAACTAGACAATTGTAACTTCACAGCAGCGACTCTCTGTCGCTGTCCTGTTTTAACTGCCATCTGTTGTTGCTGGATATAATTTGTAACGTCTTAAAACAAGAATGAGGATAGTTATAGTGAGTGACTGGCAATAGTAACATTTTTAGTAGTAATAAAGAAGCAAAATTATTAAAAAAATAATGAGAGGGTCGAGAATGTGGAGCCACCAATGAATGCTTCAATGGAATAACCAGGGGGCTTTTGTAAAATGTTTTAGATCTCCTTTGTTTTGTCAACCAGTTTTATTCAGAGCAGTGACATTGTTCAGAGGAGGTTATGTCTCTAATTTGCAGAAAAAAAGGAAAACATGGCTTAATTTCTAAAACTACCCACTTGCGACCGGACAAGCTGAGTCACAGACGACACCGTCAGCTGACTTGAGTCGGGCTGAGATTGGTCAGTTTCACACTGCTGCAACTTTTCTCTTCAACAGTTTCACAGTTATGGATCTTTTCTCTGAAATGGGCTGAACAGATGCCCACACTATCAGATCCACACAAAGACTAATCGGTTAAATGAGTGATACGTTTTTTTTTTCAAAGAACTACTCAACTTTCCACCTCCTCAAATCTCTGACTTCTCATTCTGTCTGTGTCTCCCACTCTTTCTCTCTCCCATATGGCCGCTGCACAGCTGCCACAGAATTCCTTGAGATAAGCGCTGCCCTGTTTCTGTGGCAACCAGCGCTGACGAAAACACGAGGATCCCTCTGTTGTGTGTGTGTGCATATGAGCTGGCTGTGTTTTGAGTTTGTGTACTTTGATTTTGTGAATTAACACAGATTTTGGCCAAATAAATCTTCAGGTCACTGTGTGACATCATGTAAACTCAGCTGCCATTCATCCAAGGAAAAAGAAGTTTGGTTTGATAGTGTATTATTAATATAGCTTATATGAGAAGATGACACTTAAGGAACTATTTTTATACTACCAACTAAAAACTCCACTCACACACATGCCCACACATGCCCACACGCACACGCACACGCACACGCACACACGCACGCACACACACACTGTAGTTTGGCTGAGATTATCAGTGTACTGTGACTTAATTTAGCAGTCCATCAACTCCTAGAAATAGATGGAAGTTGATAAACTGCAGCAACATGGAGGCGTGGAAAGGAACAGATAAAGTTATACTGGTTTACGAACAGCAGCCAACTAAGGTGTCTTTTAGCAGTGATGGTGAGATATGGGGAATGGAAGTAACAGGGAAATACTCAGTGAGCAATTACAGATAAAAACTTGCTAGTAAGACAGGAAAAGACACAAACAAGCACGCAATCTTTCTTCAGAGCATCTGGTGGGATTTTCTGTGCTTTTCATTTTATTTTTTTAATCGTTTCTCTCTCTCTCTCTCCCTCGCTGTCTCCCTCGCTCTCTCTGTGTCTGTGATGTAGTATGGTGGTAATATCATACGGATGTTAAGTGTGTAGGTTCACTCTTCTGCCCACGACCACTGTTACATGCTATTTCCATCCTCCAATGTTGCCAGGCTTGTGTAACCGAAAGAAAGAAACCCAGATGAACACACTGACCACCAATTATGTTAGAAAATACTGATTGAGCTAAAAACATACTGAGAGCATTGTCTACCAGTGGTAGGAAATAGAATACCATCAGACAAAGACAGTTCGTTGTATTGCAGATTAAGGTACTATAGTGCCGTGCATTGATAGGTAAGATATCTGTTTTGCTCAATTGGCAAGACAGTGACAGCAACACAAAGCAGACCAACGTTTGATTGATCCAAGAACCAGTCTTAACGTGGGACTGGTACCAAATTAGTCAGAACCAGCTTAATACTACGTAAGCACATTGTAACAAAACAAAAACAAAAAAACACAGTTAGCTAATGATGAATGTACATTTGCATGCAATGGTGGAAAAGCTGGTTTATTAATGGTAGTTAGTTAACCAGTGTATTTGCGGTGTTTTTGCACCATTTCACTCGAGTTAGCGAGTGACTCGACTGTCCTGACTAAGGCGACCGTTTGACTCAAGTCCAGGTATTGATCTGCTATTATCAGATGTACCAATTACTTTACAGGGTTACACCACGATATGTATTACCTGTTTGAAGCATCTAAACTGCATATACTGACTCAATCCTCTTAATGCACGAGCCTGTTATTTCTGCACCAACTGTGTGCAAGACAGCCAGCCATCGGCAGAGCTCACGCATTTTATATAAATGAAAACACAGTCATAAATCAACATTTAATTCCCTCTCCCTCCCCGTGAGAACCAATTACCAAGAAGCTGTGATACCTCTGCTATGTTCATAAACTAACTGGATAAAGGGCACACTGAACACTACTGTGCAAAGCTCATTGTAAGGAAGAATATTTAAGAAGCATCGGCGCAACAATAAGTATTTATGTCAAATACTTATATTGATAGAAAAAAGATCGATATCCATCCCTAGAGATAAGTGTGAACTACAAAAAAGTAATGTATTACTTCCCATTATTCAGAGGCTAAAGAGCTGCTTGAACAGAGCTAAAATTATGAGATCAAATGACATTGATGAACGTAGATACAGAGGAAGGCATGAAGGACAAGAGAGGGGAAACAATGAAAACTGATTGCGAAGGTGTGCGAGGATGAAGTCAGAGAGGAGTCGGGTAAGAATAGCGTTACCACCCATGGCCTGTTTGGTTCTGTTAAAACAAAATCAAATGGGTTTGCTCAGTTAGCGGAGTTCACCAAACAATTACTTTCTCCAACTCTAACAACAACCTCAAACAATGGTGTCACAACATCCTGAAGGTACTGCTACCTTTCTAGCCTCCCTTCATTCACCGCATCTCCACTTCCTTCACTCCCTTCTTCCGAGGTGTGTTTAGGCGTGTCCAAGTCGAGTTTAACATCATTTAGTTTCAGGTATCATGTCGTCAGAGAAGACACGTAGTAAAGTCCCGATTTAAGAGAAAGAGATCTGGTTGTTTGAATTTAGTAACTGTGTAAACAAGCCAACAGCTTTGCTCTATAAAATCGCGTCTTTGTGCACCTGACATGTATAAAATCCTGTATTGCACAGAACAACAATGTTCATATTCATACTGCAAAAACAGGAGTAAACTGGCTGTAAACTCATATTTAAAGCAGTCTCTTTCATTTTTCTCTTGAAGATAAGTTTAACCTCTGGTTTTGTTTTGTTTTACTTTTCTTTTCTTAACTAAAGTATGATTGTCTCACTGTTTGCCCCAAAACACTTCTCAATCTATCATGTCATGCTCTTTGATCTCAGGCTTTCAAACATGTCAAAGTTCTGTGAAACTGTCACATCATTTCAAGTCTCAAGTCTTCCTCTAATTACTCTGTCTTTACGCGTCTGTTTCCCAAACTGCCCACACCTTAAATTCACAGCATCCTTCACACAACAGCTCGTCGTCTTAAGCCCTTTAAATATATTTCTTCTCCCCGTCTCTCTCTTTCTTCATCATGCTAACATCATCTCATAAAGTGAGATCAATTAGTCCTCGGCTGTCAGAATGACTGTTTGAAAGTGCTCTGTATTTGTTTAATTGTTTTGCATTATTATAATTTGGCTGAGACATAATAAGGTGAGACATTAATATTCATTATCTTAACAAGAGGAACAAAGGTTGGTATCTGTAGGGACAAGTGCCACTTCCAGCGGGGGTGAGAGCTTTCCTAGATTGAGATACTAATTTCGGTTCACAGCACAACACAAACATGGACACACACACATTCACGACGCATTAACACATGCCAGTCAACAGTTCCCAAGATAGCACTGTGCAGCAAGCAATCATTGGAGGCGGCGAGTGTTAATGACAGACTAATGACTGTCATTGACAAAACTTGGGAGAATGGCTTAATTTGAGTCTGTCTCAGTTTCTCACTCTTGGTATATCTCAAAGTTTATTACCAATTTATTAACTAAAAATATATTTTTCATAAAATCATCACTTGTTTCCTAAAAGTAAATCACTTACCCTTTGTTTTGTATTTTATCAAACATCTGTATAACCTAAAGAAGTATTTGTCCTTACGTACATTTTGCTAGTTCTAATTTATTTCCACTGTAAAGTTTAGAAAATGTAACATTTGTTTGCCTGCTTTAAGGGGGAAGAGAAAAGATACGATTCTGTGTAGAATCATGTTCTTGTGCACATAGTTACCGAAAGCTACATATGTTTAGAAGAAAATATATCACGTCTACCATTTCAATCTCTGTCTGAAATAACTCCCACTTAGTTTTCCAAAGCACCATATTTACCCTCCAATAATATTTAAGTGTGAAATCTAAGTCTTAAAAGTACCATGTAACTAGTGACTTCATTAATTCCCACAATGGATAAAGAAATGATTGTTTGTGACATGTACACTATACTTTGTGCTTACATTCCTACAGATGAATATTTCATATCCAATGAGCTTAACGTATCAGGGCAGATGTGTTAAGCCCTGATATGGGCTTAATGTATCAGGGCCTAACGTAGCCCTGTTGGATATAAAATCGTTGAAAATCATATTCAACGATTTTATTCAACGTATTGAATAAAATCCTTATGGCTAAAATAAAACGGATAAGATGGCAAACCATGATTCAATGCACTGTGTTTTGTTCACCTCACCCTTCCCAGTGTTGGGAACAAGCGGCAACCAACAGTGATGTCACCCACCGGTTTGTGAAAGACCGTATCGAAGCCTCGAGTTTCAATATTTGGCCGTCAACATTTTGCCAGTTTGGAGCGGTCTGGAGCCAGAAGTGACCATACCTGGGCGAGCTGGGGAGGAGCAAGTGGTGGATGTGACTCAATCTGACTGGAAACCCGCTGATGCTATGTCCTGACTGCAGCACAGGCCTGTCAATCAAACAGACCCCCCCCCCCCCCACCACACACACACACAAACAAAATGCCACTTACTTTTAGGCTTATTTTCTAATTAATGACGGGATTCATTTTCAGAAAACTAATGAAGAGGAATGCTTTCAGCTTGCAAAACCTCAATAAAATAAGAGAAGTTGAACGGGAGTCTACGCAGCCGGAGGCTTTTTGGAGCCAACCCATAGCAGCACTCTGCGATATTGCAGCTTAAGATACTTTCCGCATCGCCCTCATTTTTCAGACCTGGAAGTTATGTCCACTTTTATATACAGTTTATGGTTGGGAAGGTTAGTTTTAAGATATAAATTATTACCGATTATCAGTTATCCTTTTCGCAAAGACTACAGTGCAAAAACATTCAGGCAGAAGCGACTTAATTTCAGGAGGCACAAACAAGTTGCAGTTCATATCAACTGTTGTAAAATGCTGTGAGTAACTTGATGACGAGCTAAAATACGTTTTAGTCAAAGTGCTTTGTGGTGCTGACATGTAGCCTTTGTGAGAGAAGAGCCACCAACTATAACACCACAATACAACAGGTCATTTCTACAGATCCAGTGTTGGCAGAGACTCGACATTCAAAGAACAGCACATCAACATTGGGGGCGAAAAAACAAAAACCAAAACCCAAGACAGATGACAGAACCTGACAGAATTACAGTTTGCTGACACTTAACCTGTCGGTAAAGATATAACATTGATGATTTATGTGTGATCAAAATCAATTAACTGTTCATTATAAAGAAGATCATTAAGTGTCTTTTAAATAGTGAGTAATGAAAGAGCTCTGGGATTTGTTGTTCAAGATTAGGTTTAACAGGTAAGAACACTTATCAGCAATGTAATGAGAATTGATTGCAGACTGTTTTATTTGTTTTTAATGATCTCTCCAAGGTTTTCTGCCTTATTGAATGTGTTTAAACTGATGTTTATCAGCAGCACTTTAAGACTAAATAATATACAAACTGAAATCAAATTATTGTCAATAACGATAATGTATTACTCGCAAAAAAGAAAATGTCAGTGAAAGGGAGACAGATGTGTTTTGGAATTTGCAGATCAGTTTTGCCTTTCAGTTCATAATCACTGATACTTTTATATTTTTACAAGTGCCTTCAATCTGCATCTACAGCAGTCCAACAAAAGTCGCTCATTGAGACCTTCATTCCTCAGAAAAAGGGTCCATGGATAGCCAGACAAGTTCAAATAAAACACAAACACACACACTCACGCAAGTCTGAGAGAACTCATAACCAACGTAGGTCAGACCACCGGACTTTTTTACATTACCATGGCGACAGATGGCTGTGAGGTGCAGGGGAAGCAAAAGGATGGAAGGGTGGGAGGAAACAAGAGAAAAACAATAGAGGTGATGCCGATACACACACACACACACACACACACACACACACACAAACACACAAACACACACACATCTAACCATTGAGGCAGACTCTGCTGTGTTAATTACTGGTTCTGCAGTTCTTTGAAGGCCTCTGTTCACCTTGGATGACCCCTCACCTATTCACACACTCACACACACACACACACACACACACACTCGCCCAGGTGTTGCACACCCTCTAACCATCTCTCTACAGGAGCCAGTGTGTTATTTCAGCGCCTGCGGGCTCAGTGGGTGATGCCATGCTGACAGTAATATGTATTGGCAGCAACCAGCGTGAAGGCAGAGCAGCAATACTTGACATCAACAGCACGGGGCTGTCTGGAGCAGGAGGGGTAAATGCAAAGATACAACACCGGGGGATTCAATGTAAATTAAATCTGCGGGGTCGATATTTAAGCATGATGTGACTGCCTAAAGTTAAAGTTATATGTTTAGTTTTTAAACCTAAATAAATAACTTTACGTTTCAATAACTTTTTTTTTTATTTTTTTTTTATTTTTTCCCCAAGACACTTCACACTTGCTGCCTCCACTTTCTTCCAAATTGTGCTGAATATTTGCTACTGGGTTGGTTTAGTACTTGTGAAATGCAAAGAAGAACTGGTCAACACTGCCTTTAGTGCCTTTTTTGTTTTGTTTTAAGAACTACTAAGGAGATAGGCTCAGGATTTTATTCATTTTTTTGCAACTTTGAGACCATGGTTCAGCAAATAAAGAAAAGAAGATGAGATGATATGTTTCTATATATTGCTGTGATGCGCAGTATGCTGTCATCATAGGAAGGGATAACAAATGACTTTTTCTTCATTAGGTAGAGGTTTGGAAAAAAAAGAAAGACAATTTTGTTTTCCTCAAATTTTGGCCAATCCAGGCAATTTTACTGAAAAAATTATTACATTTAACTCTGAAAATTGCATTGCGAGTCTTTGAGAAAATCCGTTGCAACAATGATAAAAAAAAATATTAATTTTGTTATCTTGTTTTTGAAAGTTAATAATTAGCTGATGGCTAGCAGCCTGCGAGACACTCCCAGATAAAGTGAGCACCAGAGCAGTGAGGCTGAGTGTGACAACAGCGGGCAAGCAGCTTTTAAGCTGATCTAGAAACAGTTAGCGTTGATTGGGAAACACAGGTGTGAGTGATTACCTAAAGACAAACATTTTAGCTTGTCACAGCAGGAAAAGTACAAGTGAGGCAAAATGAGCTAACGATGTCTCGGTTCCACGAAGTGTCTCAGTAAGCCAGTCTGCTCCATGCAAGGGTCCCACTTTTAAATTTAATTTCAATGATATCAACCATTTCCCGCCATGACAAGCACACATTTCTCGTGTAAATTGTTTTGATAGTTAACTAAACAAATTGTATAATTTCACATCTCTAGGTCATTTGAATTTTCCTGCTGGGATGAATGAAGTACATATTTTTCTATCGACCTATCTTGTCATTATCTCGTGTCAAATATACAAAATAATCATAGCAAGGTGCTAAAACAGATGTTAAGCTAATTATATCTACTAGATAAATGTTTTGTTCATGTGTCTACTCTGTATGTCCATGTACTTTTATTGTTGTGTGAAAACCGTATAAACTTTACACAACACATGATGTTCAGGATACAACAACAGTTTTGACTTTGCCCCTCGACACCTATTTTCCCATGCCTGTCGACTGATATCCATCGCAGCAGAAGTGGAAGGAACATAAGGAATTGGTAGTGTATTATTTAAAAAGCTCAATACACACACACACACACACACACACACACACACACACACACACACACACACACACACACACACACACACACACACACACACACACACAATGAGCCAAACCATATCTATCCATTCGTAATATCACCCACCTGATAGAGAGTTATTGATGTCATTATAGAAATATTCATCACCTTCTCAGAACAAATGGTGTTAAAAGACGGCATTCAGCATTCAATAGGCTAAACCACAGACGACCTTAAGTCTGTAAAAGGCTGAGCCAAAAGGATAAAGTTGATCCATGAACTTGTGATGAGCTAGGTGGAATTTACAGCCAAGAAAAATAAATGAGGAGGAACAGACCTGTTTTTCCTGAGCTCCAACCCACCCTCAGGCACAGAGGGGTCATGGGTGATATGGGCATCACGGGACCAGCTGACCTCCAGAGCTCAAATGATGTGGTATGGGGAAATAATTGATTGTTATAATAGAGATACCCTTTGTTTTGGCCCTGTGGTCCAATTGAGCAAAATCTTCAAGGTGTTTCATTTGATTGGTATTATTAGAGGTGTCCTGAGCTGACCCTATGGATCAGTATTGAGGTAAATCTGGGTATATTTTGATGGATTAGTATCAACTGTAATTAAGACAATCAAAATCTGATGAAAATCTTTCTCTATCAGTCCTGTTTTCTGAATTGTGTTTGTCCATATAAGTCTGCAGTGCTGCTAACTCATGACTGTCACACTACAATGCCAGAATTCTTCTGCATGAGACTGAAATGCACTCGAGTGAAAATAAGTGTGTGAAAAAAAATGATTTAGATGACTCGGTTCTGGCTGAAAAAATGTGCGAAGCTCCCACAGCAACAATGTTTTAAAAAACTAACTCCATGGTGACTTACTGCATAGTACACTCTACCATGTACACCGTCATCCATAATTCATCAAGCTGGTCAGCTTTATAATTCTGAAATTGGTCCTTCAGTTTTTGAATCAAGTGCATGCAAAATTGGATTTGTCATTTGTACAGTAGTAGCTACAACTGTTTTTTTTTATAATTTGATCTGAAAATCAGAATTTGTTTCATACTATATATTACAATATTTTCTTACGATATATTTTTCCCAGTTGAGGCAGGATTTTGCAACTTGTCAGTGTCCCGACTTCTATTACCAAAATGTATACCCATACTGGTGGACATTTTGGTTTGTGTTCAAATTCTTCCCTTTAATGTGCCTGTAATGATCACAGAGCAGTGATGTTTGAGTTCAGAATCAAAAAGCTATGAAACAGATTTCTCAATGAATCCAACCCAGGGACATGGACTATAAAATGCAGTGTAGAGGCCATGTGGGCTGCCATCAAAACTAATGCAATGATCGAAAGGCTAAAGGTAGAGACATTACTTTTACATAAATAAGAGAAGAGAGGATAAACTATACTCTGGATTACAATTCTCAAGGATTTTTTTTATCTCCTCGTTTTTGTCTCTCTCTATCCCACTCCTCCAGATCGCACACCATTGAGAGTCAAGTTCATTAAACTAAAAAGCTCTGTTCTGCAGCCCTCAGACATGTTATTAAGCAATCTAATTTGTCTGTGTCATCACCAGCGCTGGCTCCAACTAAGTGAGACTTATAGAGGTAACAGAATGGCTTAGTACAGAAAAGGTTGACCATTCAGATGACTGGTAGCTTCTGCCAAAGAACAAATTGCCTGTTCAGTAAAATAGGTTTTGCCAAAGTCATGAGAAAAACTGTCCCATAATGTAATGCATGAAGGTTCAGGAAATTGCTGCGTGTCCTTTTTTATTTCTAAACAGGACTATTGTGTCCTCCTGTCCTTTGGACACATAGTTCATATTAATCTATTTGTAAGAGTCAAACTGAAGTGATCGAGAATCAAATATGTAACCTCTCCACTATACTTTTCAGCATATTTGGTGCATCCTAATACTTATTATTCAGATATTTTAGCTAATTACAGTTCAAATTCAGAAGTTTACCACAAATTAAGGCATAGGTCAGGTATTGATAAAGATGAGAGACTGTTCATGCAAGTCTTGTATGAATTAATGCATTGTTGTATTTCAGTGCATATTTCAATTTTTAGCATTATTTAGTTAAATTCTGTAATTGGTTATAGTAAGGTCTGGAAGGGGCCGTTATCTTAGAGTGTAAACATTGGCTACCGATGCTCATGGACACAACAAAACACAAAATAGACGGGAAGACCAAGAAAGGGTTGTGTCTTTCTGTAGTGTATATAAGTAGAATGAACCATTGGTAAGGTAAAATAATGAAACGGGGACTCTGAAAACGAAAGATCAAAATCACTGCAGCATTAACTGCTGAACATACGGATGGATATAAAATATAACAGCAAAGACAAGACGTTTATCATTAAATATAAATATTGAATAGGTTTTGTATATTAGTTCATCATGGATATGTATAATATTTAATTTGTCATAGGAAACGATAGTGATTGTTATGTAGCTATGTTTTTTTTTCCTTGGATGCAGAAATTTGTAAACTAAAAACTGTTCGAAAATCATAAAAAAACAAAAACAAACATATGGTATTTTGTGTAAGCTTAGTAGTGGTTGATATTTGATATGTGGTTGATATTTGGATAACTGTATACACACACACACACACACACACATACACTCACACACACACACTATGTACATCAACCCAAAAAGGCAGATAGACATGCCAGTGCACAAGGAAGGTCCAATTATCCATGTCTCCAAATATAAGTAAAAGCAAAAGCGTTAGAAAAAGCTTTTGGTTCATGATCTAATTCACACATTCGTCTCACACATAGTGCCACGTACACCATCAGTGGGATTTCCTTGTGGGTGCCCGTCTGCATCACACCGCTCTATCAACATGTGGCAACAAACATTTCAAAGGGAGGAGAGGGGGCAGCAGAAGGAGGGGGAGACATGCCAAAACAATGGAGGATGAACAAGCAAGAGAGAGAAGTGATATGCAGATGAGGAAACAAGTTCATCAGAGTCTGGTTAGGTGGTAAAAAGAAAATATATTATGGCTTGAATGAGGATGATTTAAGCTGCAGCTTTAGCTTGTGAACAGCATCAGCAATGCTATTTCTGTTCCATTGTGGTGAAACTGACAGTGATAGAAAAATGATTAATCTAGGAAGAAGGTAGTCTTTAACAGAGAGGAAAAAGGGAAATGAGGCAACAATTAGGGCTACGGACAAGTATAAACATAAGATAAAATTAATATAAAAGAAATGAACCCAAGGCTATTGCAGGGCAATTCCACTATCTTTGCTTTTAAGCTCATATCTCGGTCATTATAAGGGATAACTATTCATGAGACATCTTTTTTTTTTTTTTTTTTTCCAGATCAGTCTAGGCTATCCAAATCTTTCATCATTTAATTTGATAATATCAGAGACTTTTATATTAGCCGTTTTATCAAATGTTTTGTCTAGAATGTGGGACGATCTGTAAACTGTTTGTGGAACACTGTACGACTTGGGAATTAGAAAAAACATATGTGCTTATAGAGCCTAATGAAAAATAAATATCATAAATGACTCCAGGAGGCCAGGGGCCCCAACCAGGGACTCACACTCAGGGTATACACCCATGTGATATGTGCTAATAACTCGGCCGTCAGGTTAGCCCACATATATGTTATTCATTTGTTGTTGTTGTTGTTGTTTTTCCACACAAAGTGGGATGTAATGTCAGTCCTTTGTTGGAAACAAATCAGAATTCACTTGTGATTTCAAAACCTGATTAGTTGAAAACGCTTTGCTGTACAGAGAAATTATGGATATCATTAGAAAGGGTATGTGTTCTGTTTATTTTGATATGTGGTATGTTGTTAAGCGATCGGGAATTATCCAATCAAGTGTAGAGGGGGTATAAGATGTGTAACAGCAATTCAATTTGTTGAAAATTGAAAGTCAATTTGCCCTGCAACGCTTCGTCACACAGACAAGGCGCTGACATTCTTGGAAAGCTCCGGCTGTGCAGTTCCACTGGATATCTGCTGCATCTCTCTGTGGTGAATAATCGCTGTGCAATTCAACTGAGAAGAAGGGGTGGACATTTGGACGCGATTTGCATCCATCGGGTTCTAAGGGTTAAAAAATGTCTGACTGACTGAATCCCGAAAAAGATAAAAGATTTTAGAATATGGAGGAAGTAAAAGAAAAGAGGAAAGGACAGGTCCTCGTGCGCAGCCTTTCCAGAAGTTTGACAGGAAGCTACAGTGACATTAGCACAGTGATTAACAGTCACATTAGCATAATCATTATTACCAACATTAGCATAAGCACCATGGCTAGGAGAGCACGAGACGAACCAAGGAGACGCATGGCAAGTCAGCAAGAAAAAGAGGGAGTAAGATGCAGAGCTGCACATCAAACTGGAGAGGATAGCAACAGTAAGAAACAAAAGGGATCAACACAGAAAATGCCTTTTTTTCCCATCACAGCTGCTGACAGCTTCAGCACTGTCCAATCCTACATGTTCTCATAAATAGGTTCATCCTTTATCCAGTCAGCATGTCCACTTAGACAAAGAGTGTCCCAAAGAGAAAGACTCACTGTCAATTGTATTCACTCTGGCAACACAGCCACAAGCCGTATCCTTTCCTACAGGTAAGCACTGACATCTGCATAGTGCATCACTGCATGAGAAGGTTAGAAGGTTTCCACAGATCCCTGAAATGACCAGAGGAGCCAATGTGTCGGCCTTCCTCACCTTGTAACACGCATATTTTAACTATCAAAAGTCCATGTCAATGCTTTACTTAAAAACATTTAAGTCTTGCTCATTGAAGTTTATTTATATAGACAGGAATCTCATTCTCAAATAGCTTTGCTTGTTTAGAGAAAATAAAAGAAGAAAAACACCTGTATCACTAATCAGGCTGATGCTTCATCTAAGCTTTGCAGAAATATTGGCTGATAACCTGTAAACCAACCATGGCTCTATCCATTCATCTATCCATCCATTTTCTGCCACTTATCTGTCGACAGTTTGTGGTGGCAGAAGGTTGAGCAAGTTAACCCTGACATCCCTCTTCCCAACACCTTTTTTCAGCTCCTCCTGGGAGATCCCAAGGCGTTGCTAGGCCAGATGAGATATATAATCTTCCCAGCCTGTTCTGGGTCCACCACAGGATCTCATACTAGTTCGATGTGCTCGGAAAACCACCAATAAAAGAAGCTCAGACGTCTTAATCAAATGCCCAAACCATCCCAAATGGCCTCCATTCAACACGAAGAAGCAGCAGATCCCTCCGGCAGTCTGATCTGCTCACCTTATTTCTCAGGCAATCATGACACCATGATGAAAATCAATCTTTAGCTTTGTGTCAGCTCACCATGCTAGCGAAACTAGGGCTCCATGTGGAGCCAGATCTGGGAGGAGAGCACTTTGCACCAATGGGGCCCAGTGAGGCAAAGCCTGAAAAAAATAGCAGTCGCCACCCTGTGAGCCCACCACCATCGGGGAGCGGTTCAATATATGCATGATTGGAGGGTTGGCAGAGGGGCCCGGGCGTGCTGATCTCCGCTAATGGAGCCTCTACCTCTAATATTATACTTTTATGAACAAAACCAAAACATATATTAAACTAGTCGTTTTTGTTGAAAGAAGTACGCAACGAGGGAACGTGCTCTGGTGGCCAAGAATTGTTCAGCAAAAAAAAAAAAAAATACCATTAGACGTCATTAAAAACAACACCTGCAGCCGCTGCCAAGTAATTAATTTAGCAATTAAAATAATTTTGTTTAGCAGACATCTTGTAAAGTTTAGCTGCATTAATCCAATAATTATTCAATCACACCACACTGAGGATATTAACAGCAATCCCAGAACTGTCAGTTCACATTAAACTTAGCTGACTCTCCGTTTCTAAATGCAGGGCATAAAAAAAAGGCCAACATGAGCTAAGATCATTACACAACCTGATGCATGTGACCATCGAGACACAGACGCACACACACACAGCTGAAATGTAATTGTCTGTAGGTATGCATAATGTTGAAGCTCATATAATTTCAGGGGCAGAGTTTTGTCTAAAAGGCCCATTATAGATAGCAGGGGTCATTAAACAGCTGCTACTCAGTAAAACATTCAACCATCAGACGTGGTATCACCAACGACGTAACTGTCAACGGTCCGACTGGTGTAGCACACCAGAGCCCAGAATCTGTTGGGGACCCATGTAGAACCTCAGGGCAGGTTCTTTAAAGCACAAACTGTGTTAGTCTGTGTTTATGTTTGGGAACATATTTGACATTTCTGCATGGATCTCCCTGAATAGTTATCGATAGCCTTCATACCACCTTAGCCCCTTGTGCACTTTTGGTTTTGAGTCATTCTGCGTCTATTCTGTGTCTTCATTGAAGTGTACTAAAGCTGCATGTTTCATTTAAAATAAATATAATTTGTACCCATCGTTTAGACTTAGACACGTTTTAATGTTGTTGATTTATTCCCAAAGGTTACAAAGGAAGAAGGCATGCTGGGAAATGATAATTTGGTTAACTTCAATACCTGCCATTTGTTATATGTTGTGTGTGTGTGTGTGTGTGTGCAGCGTTTAAGGCAAGGGGAGGGGACCAAGGGAAATATTTGGGGTACCGCATGACCATTCTCTCAATGCCTTTTTATTTATTTGAATTAACCCTTCATTAAATAAAAACAAAAACAAAGCACAAACTTTGGAAGTTTCCGTGTGTGTGTATGAGTCTTGAGATACGAGTTTGTGTGAAAGAGTGTGTGTATGTGCAATAATGCCAGTGGCACAGGGGGCCATATGTGTTGGTCCAGAGGAGATTGAAAGTGAATTGGAAACTATTAATCTGACCTTCCCTTCCTATCAGAGTTGGTTTGGAGCAGAATATATAGTGACTCCTCATGCTGGGTTTCTCTTCACGTAGCCCGCTTCTCTTCTCTCTCCCTCTTTATCGCTCCTGTCCTTCCTCCTTTTCACATAACACATACACGTTTAGATGTGGAGAGCGACACTTTAAATCTCAGGTTTTTGAAATGATCTCCATTACTCCCTTCCACCCATGCTGATCTGATTATTCCTTCTCTACGTGAATGAACTTGCTGTCTCTGCTTGAGAGCTGGTTAACGTGATATTTGCAGCTCTATTCCCACTTTCAGCCCAGCATCAGTGGAATCTCACCGATATGGATGGAATGACATACTCCCTGATGGAAACAGCTTTGTTGCACAAAGTAGGGAAGCGGAGCCACAGACCGTGACGTGTTTGCCTTGACGTTTCATTCCTTATGCAACTTTGCAGTCAATTCACCGTGGGAAATGTACCATTTATTAAAAATAAATAGCAGTTTCTTCTGGATGGTGAAGCTGTTGGCAGCACATCAGTCTCAAAATGTAACACTCAGCTCAAACTAAAGGTTTTCTCTAAATTATTTTTTTGTTAGTTTACAAGTGCTCCCCAACCACCACTTTCAATGGAATACAGCAAGACTGAATACCTTTGGGTAGTAATACCTTTTAGATTCAGTAAGGGATGGCCTTTGTTGTAACAAAGTGAATAGCTGCATATACAAAAATGGTGCCTGATTGAAACAATTTGGCCTTTTTTACCTCAAACAAAATGTGTTTAATTCTGCCAAATCTAGGCTGGTTACTGCACCCAAATTCACTACCTGAGTATACGGGTCTATAAAAACAAAAACTGCAACAAATTCAACTTTTACACTGAGCTGGCTGTGTTGGGACACCTACAGCAGCGAAAGGAATAATACGGCAGTCCTGTGATGAACCTTACTTTAATGCAGTTTTTTGTTTGTTTGTAGTAGAAGAGTTTCTTTCAACTGTTGATGTAACTTATGTTGCCTTACTTTAAGAGGTGTTTCGAAAATGTTGTCTAGCCTCATTGATATTCTATAAACTGGAAATATTCACCTTCTGTACAAGAGCTCTGTTTTTGCACACAAACAGCTGCGGACAAGTTTTTTTTGTCTATCTTTCCCTCAAAGACAAAAATATATATTTTGGGTTTTCATTATTGTCGATGGCCGACAGAGAAAAAGACCCCGGCAGTCATACTAAAACGAGCAGGTGAGCAACGCATACACCTTCCAGCCAGAGTAAGCAACAAAAAAGTGATGTGCGAATGAAAGACATCAGGTAAACGAAAGACAAATGTGTCCAACAGCAATTTGGAATAAGTGCGGGGCGACAAAAGTTTGATCTGTCTATTATTATGGATTGCCAGAGGCATTCTTTTCTTAATGTTGACTGTCAACTATCCCAATCTGCTGTACGGACAGCATCTCTCTGCATCTACAAATGATTTTGTGTCTAGAAGGGAAAGGGCGAGGAAGAGTGACTGAGACAGAAGGGTGGGAGAGGGAGGGGGAGCTGAGCCAGCAGCGACCACACAACTCCTGAAGCCCTGATAACATGACTTTCTTATTTCCTTAAAACACTGAGGCTACTTCCTCCCACACTCTTTTATTCTTCTTTCCATTAGCTCTACCACTTGAATGTTAGCGATGGGTGTCCATTTGACCTTTCTTACGATAAAAACTACTTCATTTTTGTTGGAGTGCCCTCAAATTTTCCTCACAGCTCCCTGCTGCTCACTCAACTGCAAAGTTACATTTTCAATTCCCACCCGTGTCTCTGGAGCTGCACCGAGTATTCCTAACCTCCTCTGTCTGCCTGTCAGAGAGACTGAAGAAAGATGGAAAGCTTGAAATATGAAAGCAGGCTTTGTATCCAAATGCAAAACATCCGTGAAGTAAGAATTTCCATTTGATTAAACTTCTGTGATTTCACAAACTGTGTAGGGACACTGCACTTTTGTTTTCTATATAATTTATTAAGAATTCCACCAAAGCATTTAAAACTCCTGTCGGCCCACTACTGGATACCGTATGGATGTCTCGCCTGGACGTGAAAGGCACACGCATGTATCAGAATCAGTTTCATTAGCCAGGTAGGTTCACAGTGAGGGAGCGACCCCGTCACTGACCGCCTGAGGAACGTTCAGACACACCCGCGGTTCATTCACACTCCATCCAGATTACCACGTCGGGACCCGGAAACTTCACAGTCATTCGGCTGCCAGTAGGTTATTAAGGTGCACACTTGGTAGTTGGAGCATAACTTTACACCGCTGGTCACCTGCTGTCAGTCGGCTTTCCTCTCAGCCTGTTCCCGGGGCTTCCCATTCAAACTGAGGCAGAGGCCAATCAGCTGTTTAATATGCCGGTGCACCGTTTTGTGACGTCATCAGTATGCGACGGTCACAATTTATTCAAAATACAATTGTTAATCATAAAGACAGAAAGTCTGAGAGGTATTTGTTGGGCTCAGTGAAGGGAAAATGTATTTGTTTTCAGTTTTGTTTTTTGCAGTAAGCAGACAAATTATAACCTCTGGGTTAAGATATTTGCTTTATTGTATGTATTATTATAATCAATCAGCATGATGGGAGGGGCTTATTACATTTAAAGGAGCCTCCTGAGGATGGAGGGTCAGTGTGGGCCAAGTTATAAAGAAGATAACAGCTACTTTGTTTGAGACACTGTTGACTTTTGAAACTTTTTGGTTTGGAAATTGTTTTATTTTTATTTTTAGCAAACATTTTTGTTGTTTGTTGGTCCCTTTTTCTACTTGTAAATATATATTTTGCCCCCAATCTGCACTTCTGGGAGACAAGCACAATAAATGTCACCATCTCTCTACCTACGACTACACCATGTTTTGTGTTATCTGAGGGCCTCAGGCTGAACCCCATCACATTCACACATAAAAGGAATTTGACTCCAATTGTAACTTGTGCTTAATGTATATGGACAGAAAAGGACATGAATAGACTTATATACAGCTAAAATGCACATATGACAACTGATCAGGGTTGAAGAGAGATATGACAAAGTACCAAGAGCAGGAAAGTCCTTGAAAGAAGATGAGGACGGTTGGACATAGCAAACACAGGACTTTCTCCCGGGAGAACCAGTGTTCAAGTTTGTGAAAAAGAGTCAACATGGATTTGTTTTGATTAATTAACTTAATAAAGTCACTTACCTAAGATACATTGTGTATGCAACATATGTAAAGTAATTTACATGACGTACATAACATTACTTATGTAAACATACTTCGTTCTTATATAAATAATTTCCTTATCCTAACCAATTGGTCTTCAGTGCCTAAACCTAATTTTCACACCTGTACGAGTCAAAACATGGCTGACGGATGTACTGTGATACACTTTGGCCAGATACCAGGATGAGTTGAAAAAGAGGCAAATGCACTGTTATGTCTTTAATTATCCAATTTCTGTAAAACAAAAATTTGAACCAACTGCTGTCTTGTGCATTTAAAACACATTTAAAATGGAGACTTTGGCTTGTGACTTGTAACTACTAACCAGCGCAGATTGCACCTGCAGATCCTAAATTTGAGGAAAATGACAACTAATACCAATGATGGCCTAAACGTTAAAGTAAAGCCAAGCCTATACACATCTGAAAATAGCCAAATTGGAAGGAGACGTAATGTTTTTATACAGAAAAAGTCCCCAAAGACTTGGGACATAATATGTTGATTAACATTTAAGACAAGCCACAAGTTTTCCCTAACCTTAACCAAAATACTTGTTGACGTTTTTGTATGCCCTCCATCCACCTCAACCACCATCTACTGTAGCAAGTTGGTTCATAAATGTAGCACTTCATCCCTTCAAACAAAAATATTGCAATTGAGCATAATCCATTCAGTGATTAGAGTTCTCAGCAAAATGTAAATGGAAAAATACTTTAGTTTAATATGTATTTATTTTGCAGGATACAGGCTTGAATTTTTGCCAATATCCTCTCTGAGTAAAACGAAGGACATCAACATGCACACGCTGACAAGTTGAAGCAGTGGCCTGGATGTATTTATACGCACAAAAAGGTATTTACTTGCGGATCAATCCACTGCACCACTCAATCTGAACACACAATGTGAGAAAGTGGACTTGGTCAATACAAGTCCTTTCATGGCAACACACACACGTCAACACAATGCACACACACATGCCTGTATTCACTTATACTTCCTTTCATTCTGTTGGAGTGACTTCATTGAATGCCGAGAGACGGTGAAGTGAAGTCCAGCAGCTTTGTTAAAGACACACTTACAGAGTATATGAGAACACATTCAGTGAATCAGAAGAACTTCCAAGCAATTCAAGCAAAACAAACACGGCTATAGGAATATATATGTCAACAATCTAAGAATAATCTAATACTGTTTCCAGTTTAACAGTGGATTATTTGAGAGCAAAGTGAGGCGCATGGTTCTAATACGGCTAATCATAGACGTGTTTTGGGCATAACGTGATATAAATCAAGTGTCATCTCCCATTCTCTTTAAAAGCATAGTGCACCTTGGTCGATTGCTATTATAATGGAAGATATTTATCAAGTACTAGGAAAACATTTTCTATGTAAAGGGAGCATATCTACCTCGTGGAGATTGAGATGATTGATGTATATACTAATAATCTCCAAATTGTAATATTTTCATTGTTAATGCTTTGCATTTTTGTGCATTGCTTGGTGTCCTTATATGTGTACAGACATTGTACATATACATACATATACTACTCCACCACTGACTTAAGACCAGGTTGTTGTTGATCAATTGCCAAATAATTTTCAGCTGCCTCAAGATGGCAATGTGTAACCACTGCACCTGACCGCACCTTACTTTAAAACCAACACACCCATGGGTGCTAAGATGGTCGTAAGAACAATTGTTCTTTAAAAAACCTGGGAAGAAGCTGTTTACATGAAAATGCCTTTGCTTGGGTTTGGCGCCGCTTGTCTCCGTTTTGTGCCGGGTGTCAGATGGAACCCTAAAAGTTGATAGACAAACTCCTTTATCAGAGTATCAAGGCTACAGATCTCACCACTACAATACAATCATACATGATTCTTAGATGAAAATAGACACTGTTGCAGTTCACAGATCCTGACCAGTAGATCTAAACAAGCATGGACATGATTCCATTAGAGTAAACCTGTTAACTCTTTAGCTGGCAAAACCTCCCACAGTTAGCGAAAAAGCTGTAAAACAGCCAAAACAGCAAATGTTATAAACACTATACCACACTGAGTTTGTTCTTATCACATTCATGTTTTTTTACAAAAAGCTGAGATAAACAACCATCTGATGAGGGTATATCTCTCTTTCAGATGAATCTATTACTTGTATGTGTGATCAACATAATTGCACTGCAGGACTGTAACAGAACCTGTGTTTTTTTTCCTGGCTGTCTATACACGGCAAGCTTAGTCAAGTGGAGAAAATTATACTTAATTAATTTGTGAGCTTTACAAAGTAACGAGTGACAGTAACAACACTGGAATACAACAAACACTTGAAAAGAAATTGCAGGAAAGAGAACCCAAACAGACAAAATTTGTTTTTTTTTCCTCTGACTGATTTTCCTTCAGGACATGTTTTCATTTAAACCTTAATAAATGTCTTGCCTACCAAGCAACTCCAACTTTATTTCCATTTGGTTATAGATTCAAGTCAGACGCAGACAGAAGCTGACGTGGCCTTCATAATGAGACCGTAAGTAGGCAGGATGTCTCCAAACATTGCTTTGAATTTGTGTTACTCTGTCAGAAAACACTTTGAACATTTTCTGAGCAGTGGCAACAGCGGCCTCTGTGGCCACATATGGTAATTACAGAATTCCGGTGCATTCAATTCTGCTTCACGACTGCATGTGTGAGTGGATAAACCCAACAGAAGCAGGTCTCAGGGCCAGTGTGGGAATGTCTTTACTTTACACGGGGGGGGCTGGAGCCTATACCAGCTCACTTTGGGTGAAGGCAGGGTACAACCTGGACAGGTCGTCAGTCCATCACACGGCCAACACTTATTGACAGACGGAAAGACCATTCACACCTAAGGACAATTTGTAGAACCACCAATTAACCTGAGGTGCATGTTTTTGGACGGTGGGAGGAAGCCGGAGTACCCGGAGAGAACCCACGTAGGCACACGGAGAACATGCAAACTCCACACAGAAAAGCTCAGACCCGAATTTGAACCCAGAACGTTTTTGCTGTGAAGCGACAAAGCTAACCACTGCACCACTTCCTGCTGCAAAAATAAGGACTTTAAATGCTTTTGAATAATATTATTCATTACATAGGCCTAATGTATAAGCAAAAAACAAATGCAGTCTCTTATAACCTGGAGGTGTCTACAAAATAAAATGAATATTCATCATTCCCATGATAAGACCTCGTTTCCTGGTTAGGTACGCGGTTTGTTTTGGTGGTGAGAGAAGAGAGAGCAGAGCCTCGCTGATTGTAAATGAGGGGTTATTTTAGTAAATGAAGCAAGTTTTTTTGGGGGAAAAGCTACTTCATGCCTTTATGCTTTTAGCAGAGCGTCTGTTGATGAAGATGCTTGAACGTGCATTAATTATTGTGAGAAATAATAATAATAATGTTTGAACATGGAGAATGGTGCTGGAAAAACCAGTGCAAAGGTCAAGATCCGTTCCTCTTTGTGCTGGGCTTCAGTTCCCTTTCAGTCATGTCCACAGACTGCTTAAGAGGGGTGACTACGCGCAGCGTGTGGGCACCAGGTCTGGTGTATAATGCTGCGGTACAGGAGTATCTGACCGCTGAGATCCTGAATCTGCCAGTGACAACAAGACCAGGACCATCTCCTGTTTCCTACAGCTAGCCATCCTCAGCAACAAGAAGCTTAACAAGCTGCTGCTGGTGAAGCATGCATTTCTCTGAGATCTGCTGCATAGTGCAAGAACAGGCGCCGGGGCACGAAGTGGGAATAAAAGAGGCGTCCCTCTCAGCAAGTGAGTGTACCATCAAAATGATTTGGAATCTTGTATTTTATGGTGAAAGAGTTAAATTACGGTGCTTTGGAAGAAAAATGCTGTTTCTTTTTTTCTCTGTCTCCACTTCACTGACTGTTAAGTAGTCAGTCAGCTCTCTGCACTTCCACACACTCATTCTTACTTTTTACACTCAGCAGTGTTACTCCAGATATGCAATATAAACGGTGTTTGGGGAGTCTGTGTGTGAGTCACACATCACCACACTGTAAGTGTTGCTCTTAAGAAGTTTGATAAGCTGTCTCCGCTCGAACACGCCATGTGTTTAACATAAATACACAAATCCGCTAAAATACACACTCACTACACAAAAACACAAAGATTCAGGGTGATGTGAAGTGTGTCACATGCAAGCATGGGGAATGTAGCCTGCAACTGCTAAATGAAGATAAAGATACATGTATTGTCATTACCTCAAACTTCTGGTTGAAGACCATGGTAGGGGAAACAATGAATCTCTGTACGAGAACAAATCCCTCGGCTACAACTGCATTATTTGTTTGTGCTATCCTACTTTTATTTGCCCGCCACCGTGGCTAGTAGGTTGGGCAAATTCACCAGCTTCTACACAAATGCCAGGTGGCAATTTCCAACCCTGAATTGTGAGTCTGGCCCATGATGTTTTTGATGCTCCACAATGTCAGCTGAAGTCAATGAAATGTGCCTAAAGAGAAATTTGACTACTCAGAACTGGAGCTGTGGTGAACTTGTCAGGTGAGTTGAAATGTCAAAAAGTCAGGGTTTGTGTGAGTTTGAAGGAAAAGATAGCGCTCTATTAATCATTTCTTTAAAGCCTAGAAATGGAAGTATACTGAGTGATTAAATGTTGGTGGATTAAGGTATGATAATCCATACATTTTTACTGTCATCATTCTCATGCAGTTTAAAGGATATGGGCTGGTGACCATGCGGATGCACCAGCTGCGGGGAAAGGTTGTCTGCTTTAGGCAGAAGAAGACCACAGGCACCAGCTCAGGATAAGGCACGACCAGCACACTCGTATCACTGCTGCCATCATCATCGTCATCATCATCTTCATCATCCCCCTCACACTCAACCTCCTCCTCCCTCTCAATCCTCTCTTCCTGAATAACCCCTTCTTCTTCTATTTCCTCCTCTTTCGCCTCCTTTTTCTTGGGACATGGCCGGTGGTACGGGGAGGGCCTGCAGGAGGACGAGGAAGTGACGGCATCACCGCTGTCACACCTGGCTACGGCTGTCGTCACCCGAGAGATTGTTGCCGCTGACGATGTCGTCGCTATTGATGTTGAAACACCAGGGCCCTCCTCCTCCTCACTCGTCATGGCCACCCAACAGTCTGGGAGACAAACAGAACAGGCAGACAAAGAACTCGCGTTACATATCAGTTCATAAACAGCTCTTGGATTGGGATAAACAACACTGAACACACTGTCACCATTAAGGAAAAAAAAAGGCACATAAAATGAATGTCATCTTTTTATCATTTATAGAAAGATTAGGGTATATTTGTACAGCAAAAACAACAGACACTTTTCCATGATCAATGGCATTATGGGAAGATCAATGTTAGCAAACTAAATGTAGGTGTTGGATGTCAAACCAAGGTCCATCATGTTTGAGTCACACACTTCTGTGAATGTGAGTACATAAATATTCCACTGTCTACATTCTAAAATGACATTTTTGAGTAAAATAACTGAATCTTTTCTTCTATGTTCTCTTTTTACTTGGGGAAAAAAAAGGAATCATTTAAGCTGATGTGTTAAAAGTGGGATAGATAGCTTACAGTTTGACTATTTCAGCATTTAAAAGTCCTATATTGTATATATTTAGATTATCATGTCTTTTTTTCGTACAATACAGGTCTACATGCTATATGAAAACTGTGAAAGTGACAAAACACTCAGTCCACTCGAAAATGTTCACAGCCTAATTCAGCAACTGTGCTGTTTGTACTTCTGTGAGTTTGTGATGTCACAAACTAAAGCTTATATTTAATATTTCCTCCCTCAGCGCAGCCAACCTTTTATGTGGAAGTAAAAACGAGAGGTTTTTCCATCATGCTGGCAAGCACCATAAAGAAATGCTGCAGTTGGCCCAGGCGTACATAACTCCGAAAAGAGTCAGCCAATCAAAGGAGAAGGTCATTGAGAACAATGCGCCTTAAAAACAGAGACACAAAAACTAATTTTAAACATATGTTTTTCAAATTCTGATCGAGAGAAAGAGGAAAAGACAAAACGTCCAATGAGAGTCTGTGAAAGTCGAAGCCAGCAAACTGCTGAAGGGTTGGCAAGAGGAATAAAGAAGTGAGGAAAGAGTGAGTGAGTAAAGAGAGTTCAGTGGTTTAGTCAGAGGCTTACTGTTGAGAGGAATCAATACTGTGTAGCCTGACAGCGAATAGAGCGAGCAGGAATCCTGATATGACTGAGTGGCACCTGCCCATGGATTTCCATTGAGTGAGCAGTGTGTACGATTCACAATGAAAGCTGCAGAAAGCTCCACTGTAGTCATAAACATGTTTCCAGAGGTTCTTAAGGTAGACTGTGTTGATCTCAGGTTGGTTTTCAGAGTAATTCTATGACTATGATTATGAATCTGTGAACCCTGTCGGGAAATTAGGCTGCTGCAACAGAATGAAAGGATCCCTGCAAGGAGAGGAGACGATGAACATAGCGAGAACATAAAAACAAGCAATTAACATATAGAGGAAATTAAAACAAAAATAAATCTGTACAAAAACAGACTAGAAAAACAGTTGTGGATTTGTGTAACCATATGTTGCTGACAAAACGAGTTAAGCATTAATTAACAGCCTTATTAAACCTCTACAAATTATTGTTGTGCTGTGCAGTGCTATATTAGAATTAGCACATAATGCACTAAAAATGTGGTTGTCTTTCTGAATTGCTTTTTTTCTCAAACAAGTGCTTACTTCAATTGAGACAACTATAACTGCATTTTTTTGTACTACAAATTTGATGAAATTTGATGTTTAAAGATACAAATTACCTAATTATAGGTGCATTAATTTGCATTAATTTCCAGTACAGATATCTGAAGATTGGATAAAGCCAGGTTACACATTTTTGTTTTATTTTGTTGGTAGTCAAAGGTTTTTACAGAGGGAATTATTGGCATCTCTTTTTTTTTAATCACTCTATAGATCATAAAATGCTGTCAACAGCCATAAAAAAGAAAAAAAATCTGCTTATGTTTTATAAATCAGGCGATTAATAATATATGAATAAATCTCTCTGTAAAAAAAACTTCAGAGTATAGATGTGATTGAAACTGAAAAGGTTTCTGTGAATTCTAAATGGAGATTTCTGGCTCAGAGTATTAGGAAAAACTCATTTTGAGAAATCGGCCTTCAAAGATGTATTATAAAATGAAAGGCCTTTTCTGAAAATACGTTTTTCTCTTTCTCTGAGCCAGAACTCTGTACTTCAGTGGCACTTACATAAACCTAATTTTCAGAATTCTATTCCCATCTATATTGTGAAGGTTTTTACTGAAGGGTTTGTTCATACATTATTCATATTCATTCATTCATATTACATTTTATATATGCTACCTTTTGGTGAATTTCTAAAAAGAAGTTACATGCGCAAATGCATTAAAAGAAACACCAAGATGTTTATTTTTTTACTTTTCTTTCCACTAGTCTTGAAGGGAACACACAAAATAGCCCAAAATGTAAAAAAATGTAAAAAGATCAGTGTACTAAAACAACAATGTCTTGGCCTGCAGTGTCTCGTTTTTTCCTATTGGTCATCCACACATAGGGTCCACAAGAGTGGGTCTGCAGTTGGACCCTTCTATACTGCAGTTATGCAAAGCAATAATGTGTTTAGCACCACCACCGGTAAAAGCTGCGCTAAAACACTACTGTAAAATTTAAAGTCACGACCATGAAATGCCAGAAATGGTTCTTTCACTTAAAAAGTTATTCAACAATAAGGTCCTTAGTGTGACAACCTTCCTTCAATTATCATTAATGCCATGCTATGGACAGACAAATACCTCCTAGGTGGTATTAATGTTTTATTTCTGTTGTGTTTTGACAGAGAGCCCCAGATATGATGTTTATTACCTTTAGCTTTTCAGAGTCCTCGGTCAGAAACACAAATATTTCTTAAAAACCTACCTCAACAATCACAAGGGTGCAATATAAAACAAAACAGAGGATGGCTGACCGCAGAGTGTTAAGTTACCCTGCCAGAAACCACTGCATTTGCTGCCCGTGGGCAGAACTTACACACAGACAGGGGTGCGTTTTGGCTAGAGCATGAGTAATAACCCTTGTGCTCAAAGAAAGTGCATCTGAACAGCCCTTCTCTAATAAAAGCTCCTTTAAAATGCAAAGTGCAGGAGTCTGTGACATATTACTGCTCATTAGGGCCAGAGGAACGGGCTTAGCTGCTGCTTACTGTCTGCAGAATCACACATCTTCGGCTTTACTGCGATGTTTGCAGCTGGTGTGAATTGTTCTTTACAACATAACTAAGGTTATTTGTGTTGTGAATGTGTCCAAAAGTTTCAAACTTCGGCCTCAGTTGAAAGACTTTAACAAGCCAGACTGTTCCGTGTGTAGCTAGTTTCTGGATCAGTGCATGATTTGGTTTTACATAGATTTTTATCGTCTGCCTGTTTGCTGACCACTGAGTGGTGCATACAGTGTCACAAACACTTCCATGAAGCTGAAAGTTACCGTGGACATATTGTTTGTCAACCCAAGGCATCAAATACTGCTATGCTGTAACAGCCATCTGGTGTTTCAGAGAAAGGCACAAAGAGTCTCAGTGTTATGGGCCAAATAAACACGTGGTTAGGATTAAGAAAACATCATGGTTTGGGTTCAAATAAATAATTGTAATTACTTTAATTTTACGTCACGCTAGTTACTTTACGTATGTTATGTGAATTAAGTACGGTGTGTAAGAAACTTAATAATGTTACTTCCTGTAAAAGAGACCTATGTTGAGTTTTGTTTCCTCACTGACATAAACACTGGTCTCCCAGGTTCCACGTCTCCAAGGTAAAATGATTGGTTCCGTCCAACCACTCACAACTTCCTTCCTACTTGCCCTTTGTCACTCTGCACACTGTTACATGACTTCCTTCAATCTGGGTGGTCACGGTGCTGACGCCAAAGGGCACTTTGTGCGTTTCTCTCTGACACCAAAGGCTTAGACCAAACAGCAGTATTTGACGTCCTGGGAATGAGAACATAGCCTGGTATTTCCAAACCCAAATCCAGTTTGTGAACTGATAGGGTTGGAGCAGCATTTAACCAATCGGAAATGACCATTACACACCGTTTGTTGCTTGCCAAAAGTCTACCACCATCACCACTACCGTTGTTGAAACTACTGCAAAGGTATCGCACTCAGCCACCCCCAGTAGTCACTGATTGAGCTGTCCTTAGAATGGCAGAGAAAAAAAAGGCACAAAGTTCAAGTGGGGTTAAATTTTCATTCAATGGTCAATGGTTCTACAGGTGCTTGAATTAACGAGAAAGCTATCTCTGGAAACAAAAAGGATTACTTTTGAGCAGCAGTGACCTGAGAGCCGACCAGCATCCCAATCATCAGTCAGACATTAAAGATCAAATCCTACAATAATTCACCCTGAGGGGAGGTTTACGATGACATAATGTATGATGGGATATGGCTACAATTACTGTCAGCAATTGTATGAACACAAGCTTTAATAACAACCTTAAAGATACAAACAGGGTAGATTTGGTTCGATCCGCTACAGCAACAGGTAGAACAGTGTCTCTCTAGTTATCAGTATATGAATGCATCATCTTTCAGTACTACGGTTTTATTCCTAACACATATCGACAGGTTTATATTATGTCAAAGACTATGCTAAACTATTAATCTGAATTATAAAGAAGAAGACAATACATTAACATTAGTGCCACAGCAAGTGACCCAAAACCCTAATAACTCATTCTGAAGAACAACACTGCCTGTGTGCACAGCCGACGCCAAACTAATGGTTCATGATACTGAATCATGACAATGAGTAATGGCCCTCATTTCACTGAGACAACAGACAGTTGCTGTTAAACAATGTTTACCTTTTGTTTTGCATGACTAGCCAAGCAAATTACACCTCATTGCACAGGTGGGACAAAACAATTCCTTTTCAAGTCACAAGTCTTTGTACTGAAGTGCTGTATTCTATTTGTTGAGGTCCTAACCAGTACTGTTCAGCAGTTGTAAGGCCAGTTAATATTTATAATAAGTGCAAGGAAAAGGAAAACCAACTAGTTACTTTAACATTTTACCAAATCAATGAAACATAAATGTTTTCTTTATTCCAAACCATGAAGCCCATGTATCACTTTTTTTGTGTGTGTGTGTGTGTGTGCCAATAAACCATTTGCCAACTCCAAAGTTAATTTCCTGCCTTTGATGTGTTAGTCTGGTACTCAGCTAAAAGGCAATAAAACATCACAGCCATCTCCAAGATGATGTTGTTAATTTTGAGTGGAATATACGTGTGATTAACGACACGTCACGTGTATATCGCAGACTTGTGCAAAGCTAAGGGTCACAATGAACACTACAACTCGTAACCTGCCAGGATAGAAGGAGGAATGGGAAACTTAAATGTACACACACACACACACACACACACACACACACACACACACACACACACACACTCACAAATACACACAGTGAATTATTTCATAGAGAATTTTAAAAAAGAGATTTCACTTATATTTTGGATTAATTGCATTTTGAGCACCAGGTGCTGATCAAGAATTCTCAAAATAACTCCTATCACAGGAAAAAATGTAATTTACAGATGAATATCCAGTAACCCATCCATATCCAATGTTGGATTATGGTGGCAGCAGGTACGTGAGCCCAAGGTTTTCCTGCTCCTTCTGGGAGGTCCAAAGGTTTTCCCAAGATATTTGAGATAATGTAGTCTCTCCAGCAGGTTTTCGGTCTACCTCAGGGTTTACTATCAGTTGATGTGCCCAGAAAACCTCAAACAGAAGATGGCCAGGAAGTATCCTAATCAAATGCCTCAACCGCCTCGACCGGCTCAGTTCGGCACAAAAGAGCAGCGACTCCAGCGGCTTTGAGTGCTTCACTATCTGGTATCACATTGTGATAAAGTCCAATGGGCTCTCGAGAGACAGACAACAGCTCTTAACCCTGCCTAGTAGACATCTGCCTGGTAGATTTATGTCTGCAAATACAGACTGTAACACAAATTTGCAGTTTTCAACCCAATCCAAGATAATCTCTTATGATACCAACAGGATTATTTTCTCAGAGCTCATTTAGAGCCGCAGAGGAAATTTTACAACTACTTTCTCAAACTCGGGTCTTCCCTGCCAGGATCGGTGACACTAATTTTGATTGAAGTATGATCTAATGTCATCAGCCATGAAATCCCATTTTGTTGATTGTCTTTGATATAATTTTTGTGGCATTCTTGTCACAAGTTTCTTGTTGAAAAAGTGTCTTTTTACAGGTGTTGTTTACCACATCCGTCAAGCTATTAAGATTGTTAGATTGTATTATAATTGCCAAATTATTCAATGTGTGTAATACAAATTGCTGTTGTTTGGTGACTGAAAGTTCAACCTGCCTTTTTCTCCCGAGAAAAAAACGTTCTTTTTGATACCCAAAATGCTTCAAATAGTAATGGTTTATTACCTTAAACGTATGTCTTGCCTCATGTTTTAATCCTCAGTTTAACCAACAATCCTCTCCTGCATCAAAGGAGGCTAAACATTGTACTGCTACCGGTCAGTTCCAGCCTCAATTCGCCCAACAGGAAGCCACCCAGCACGAGAGCACTTTTATAGCAATTTCCTGAAAGGTGATGTTAACCCCAGAACACCTCACATTACCTCAGAGACAAAATGAGCTTGAGGAGGTGAGACACACAGCAAAGAGCTGACAAAAAAGGGCCACAAAAGCAATGAGTGGATATGAACACACACGCAAAGACAAGCGCATATGCATACACAGTTCCTGGTCAATACTAGCATCGAGCGCTAACACTTTGGCATGGAGGCTCTGTGCAATGACTGCAAAGAAATAACCGCAGACAACCCACATAACCACATACTGACATACCTACACACACACACACACACACACACACACACACTGTCGGAAGCAAATAGCTAGTTGTTTTGATGTGACACAGTCCCTCATTAGCGAGCTCTAGACCGTGCTGAACGCTTAATGGCCCGTAGACCGACTTAGAAACGGGCACACACACACACACAAACACATAGTCTATTGATTGATACTTCATTTTATAATACACAAACTCATCAAGACCAAACTGTAAGGCATACATGTGTGGACGGATGAGCATGAACACACTCTAACAGACTCATTAGGACAGTCAATCGCACGCGTCCAACTGCAGCCACCACAAAGCAAACATGGACGGCTCATAATGATGCTGGCAAACTCATATGAAAGGCTTTAGCAGCCCCACCAGAGCCCGGTGCTGCTCCCACTGTCCCCCATTGACATTTCCTTCAGCTAACAAGACAAGCCGTTTGCTCATCGACTTTCCTACAGAGAAACAAACACTGACAAATGAGCACTTATCCCCATACACACCAAGCATGCATACTTGCTCGGTTCAGAAATAGATTTTTAACCCACTGAAGAAAGAGGTAAGCGATGAAGGAGCATTTACTGTCATGGGTTCAATTCCCTTCAGAGTTTTACAAGTGGAGCAGGGCACTAATATTTCTATAAAGAAGATTATACAAAATGGAATACATGTGTTTTGCCTGGGGTTTTGATCGTAACATTTTTATCGAACCTGCATTTAACAGCAATCATGAAGCTGGCAATGAGTCTTAAAAAAGCCACATGAGATTATTTGGATTTGACATGTTTCTCTAACTTGATTTGCTCTCCCATCAGTGTGAACAAGCACTGACTTCTTAATATTAAATTTACGTTTCTGATATCTTTATCATTCTTCTTGTAACTTGTCACTAATTATCTAAACCACAGTTGTAGTGTCTCACAAATAACGTTTTTTAAGGATATCATTACTTGTTTACAAAATGCACACTTACTGTATATTCCATTTGAAATCTAAAAAGCCAGGTGCTAATGTGCACAAATGCAAACTTTTTCAGGCAATTTCCAACCAAAATGTAGTCTATTTTTACTCCTAAATGGATGCCAATGGGAGTAATTGCTGGAGATGGTTTATTAATGTACTCCTTTCAGACAGTGAGGGACATTGTGAATGCACAACTCATACATTAGGGAAATGGAGTGATTTCAATCTTAATTGTAAAACACAAAACAATGAAACAATTATACGTTCATCCATCTCTCCACTGATGCAACTGTCCCGGAGCCCGATGTAAACTGTGGGGGAATCTGTTCTAGTGCGCCATATCTGATAATCTGTAAAACACAACATAAATCTGTTTTTTGTATTAATGATGATACTGAAATTGTATTTATCTGAAATTAAAAGAAGGGAATAATGCAATCGATAATAGGAATATTAAGCACTTGATGGTCTAGGGCGTGTGGTTGGTATCTTGAGCTGCAGTGTTCCCCCTTTTAATTTCTACATATTAGCTTGATTTCTGAATTGGTGTCTTTCCTTAGGTTACAACTGAAAAAAACAAACTAGCAAGGGGTGTAATAGTAACCACTGCTCAAACATCAAAGCACAGCACAGAGTTCAACAACCCACTTGTCACTAAAAGATGTGACCTACAGAAGAGTTGCATTCAGAGAAGAGAATCCTGAGCAAGTACGCCAACCAAGACAGGAAGATTCACTGTGGCATTGTTCCAAAATGTCTCTTGAGATAAGTATGTTTACAGAAGTGGAACGAGAGTGATAACAGTTTAGAAAAAGGCAAAGCCACCATGATGTCAACCCACAGACGTCCGCTCCTGTGGAGCGCTTTTGAAGCTCAGTGCAATGGCTCCAGCTGTCGCAATCTAGGCAGCTCCTGACTCAGCCTTACTTCCCGTTAATCGAAAAATGGGCAAATAGATGGAGCATGGGTGGAGCTGAGGTGGTCCGAATACAGCCGTGTTGCTAAAACCTGTCAAGCAGGGTTGCTGTCTGTAAGGCTTCTGGCTAAAACCTGCAAGCAGCTAGTCGGGTGAGGCAGCTCCCACCTGACGTCCTTAATTATGTCCTTAATCAATTTAAACCATGAGCTACAAACCAATCAGCAACCAGTGTTGTGGTTATGTGCCATGATGCTGAAATCCAGCTTTTCTTTTCTATATGTAGGTGCAGCTTCAGTGTACCCAGCACAAATGGTGGTCAATACCAATTGGTTAAAAGTTATTCCAAAAGTTTCAAAGTTAATCCGATGTCTACGCCAACAATGTAACTGGAAATGACTACCTATGGAGTGTACCCATATGTTCTCACAATTAATTTGATTTTTTTTTTAATTATTATTTCTGCTGCAAAATTGGGAATTTTAAGAACGCTGTCTATGGGTATTAACTTATTTTTGACCTCAAGTGGTCATTCAAGGAACTGCAACTTTTGGTACTTCCACATTGGCTTTATTTTTTTAGCCCTGTGTTTCCAGCGGCAACTGGAGCACAACCAAAAACACAACTGTATTCCAGAGGAAAGACTGAGGCTACTACAGAAAATAAATCCTGACACTGGAGACCGTATCATGAGCAAGTAAGTTTTTTTAAAACAGAGAAGACTAAATGGGATTTACTGTGTATAGTGTTTTGCAAGATGCAAATGACTACTGAGGAATTCCTCAACAGCCGCCAGAAATTCAACAGTTTTCTCAGTGCTTTCTATCAAAGTTCCTGACAAAAGGGATTTCAGATGCTCCTTATAGTGTAAAAGATGTATATCCCCTTATAGATACATTGTGTCCATTGAAAAATCGGTCTAATTACTGAGATGTACCGAACACTCACACAATGTACTTCTTTTATCCACAGATGCTGCGCTCACTGGCTCCATTTGTGGCAGAATTAGTGTCTGTGGTTGACTAGTTTGTTGTTGGTCATATCTCAACTAACTACAGTGCATCTCTCTGCTGGATTTCCCACAAGCCTGCTGGCTTCTCTCCAAGAATTTTAATTAGCTGATATCTCTATCTTTTAACAAATTCAAACAGGAGAGATGCTGCTGAGGATTGAGCAGTTGTAGCTGTGCAGAGAACAGAGAACAAATCATTTATACATAAACAGTTCTGTGTTGTCTCCACCTGAGCAACATTCTCCTTCAGATGAAACAAACACATGTGATGGCCTCTGGGCTTGTGCTATTCAAGGAGTCAGTACTACACAAGTTAGGGCTTCAATGGTTTGTTTGAAACACTTTGACTGTGTTGCTGACAATGGGGTGCTTCATACTGGATTTCTCTGTGCTTGTATGCAGGTATGCCAACTCTGTAGGTGTTGATGAGTAGTTGGCAGGATTTTATGTAGCGACACGTGATGTATGCGTGTGGGGATGTATCTGTCTTTGTCCATTTTGACCACAACAACTCTGCCTGTGTAATCCCCCAAAACAAAACAAAAAAGTATATTTATTACCAAATTTAAGAAGCAGATTACAGTATAACGTACGAGACTGTAGAACAGGAATGTAACAGCATTAATCGGAATCAGTTACGAGAAATACAGTAAATGCATTGCAAATAAAAAGTCACAGAAAGCATTCACTTTCACTTTTACTCACTAACAGTTAACTATCCCAGGCATGTAGGCAGCACACTAGCATTAACATAGGGCAAAGGTCTACTGACTAAATTAATTTCGGATTTATAGTAGCACCCAATTGCTTCCACCTCCTTAATCGTTTTAATATGTGCTATTACTCACATGCAATGTTCTCCCTCAGAGGGCCACAGTGTGTAGGTATTATTGGAAATGACACATCCTTAAAGTGAGCTGGCATTTTCATAAGCTGAGGAAATACTCTGGTGCTCCATACATGACAGCTAACAGAATTAGCCTTTAATTGATAGGAGAGTTATCCCATAAACCTGGTGGAGATGATGAAGAAGGCCAACAAGGGTTGAGGGGGAATTAATTTGTGGAGCAGATGTTATTTATTGCCACTGTGTGGTGAGTAGGGACGGAGGGAGACAGAGGGAAGGGGAGAGAAAGTGTTAAGCATCAATAATTTAAATTTCTAATTTCTCTGCGGAGCTGATCAAGAAGCATGAAAAATATCAGTGGTTGGGAAACCCTCAGAGGGTGGTCTCGAAACGTTAAACTGAATCCAACTGAAAAAGCAATATTTTTAATCTGTTACCACACACGACTCACGCTGCCAGGCTATCGTATACGTGTTTGATATTACACTGAAACTCTGTATCTCTGCATTGTAGTAGTCAGTTATTTGCCACACCCAGTTATCAAAGCCAATCATCTCCTTGCCACATGTGCTATACCAGTGTTTCTCATCAGTAACAAGCATTTTATGAGGAAATATTTTTCAATTGAATATGTAATAATAATAATAATAATAATAATAATAACTTTATTTATATAGCACCGTTAAAAACAGAGTTTACAAAGTGCTCTACAGAGAAGCAAAGCATAGTCATACATAACGTCAATACCGGTAAACATTTAAGAAAACAGGAGGCAAAAAATGACTAAGCTTTAAGCTAATGAATACAACAAAACCAAACAAATAACCAAACTGAGCAAATGGAATAGAAAACAAACAAATAAATAAATGAATAAAATAAACAAACAAAACAGGGGAACAAAAGAACTGCATAAAAGGACATAAAAGGACGACATCACTTCAAAGCAATTCTATAAAAATGGGTTTCAAGAAGTGATTTAAAAGGAGTTAATGATTCTGCAAGCCTTATCTCCTCAGGTAGGTCGTTCTAAAGACGAGGGGCCCCAATGGCAAAAGCACGGTCACCCTTTGATTTAAGTCTCGACTTTGGAACGGCCAGAAGGGCCCCACCGGAGGATCGAAGGCTGCGAGTTGGCTCATATGGGGCTAACATTTCAATAATGTAGCTCGGGGCCAGACCCAGGCGGGCCTTAAAAGTGATCAACAAAATCTTAAAATCAATTCTAAAACCAACCGGGAGCCAGTGGAGAGAGGCCAGAACTGGAGTAATGTGATGTCGTCTGTTAAAACCAGTAAGAAGCCGAGCTGCTGCATTCTGGACTAGTTGGAGGCGGGAGATAGATTTTTGGTTGATGCCAGAAAGGAGGGAGTTGCAGTAGTCAAGTCGAGAGAAAGAGTGCATTAATTAATTTTTCCAGGTCAGAGTGTGACAGTATGGGTTTGATTCTGGAGATGGTTCTTAATTGAAGGAAGCAGGACTGGACAATTTTTTTGATCTGTGTTTCAAAGCTTAACTGAGAGTCAAACATTACACCCAAGTTTCTGGCAACAGGTTTTAAATAAGCAGACGGGACCAAGTCGACTCTTAATGAGACTGATGTTATTGTTTGGGGAATTGAACAATATGACTTCTGATTTTGAGTTGTTGAGCTGAAGAAAGTTTTGTGCCATCCAACAGTTAACGTCAGAGAGACGATCTAAGACAGCATCCAGGCTCTTTGGGTCACCAGGGCTCAGCGGAAGGTATATCTGTGTGTCGTCTGCATAGCAATGAAAAGATACATCGTGTCGTTGGAGGATTTGATCGAGTGGAAGTATGTAGATAGAAAATAAAATTGGACCTAAAATTGAACCTTGTGGTACACCACAGGTAATGTGTGTCGTGGAAGACGAGTAATTACCTATGGTGACCGAGTAGGTTCTTTCTAAAAGGTAAGAATAAAACCAGCTAAGTGCAGCGTCCTTGATGCCAACCCAGGTTTTGAGGCGATAGATTCAAATGGTGTGATCTACGGTGTCAAAAGCTGCACTTAGGTCTAAAAGAATTAAAACTGCACTCACCCCCCTGTCTGCTAGCTAAAAGGAGGTCAATAGTTACCTTGAGGAGGGCAGTTTCTGTGCTATGTAATGCTCTAAAACCAGACTGAAATTTCTCAAAGATGTTGTGGAACTACAGTTAATTTATCCATCAATCCGTCCATTATCTAAACCCGCTGTATCCCGAACAGGGTCACGGGATGGCTGAAGTCTATCCCAGCTCACTTTGGGCGAAGGCAGGGTACAACCAGGACAAGTCGCCAGTCCATCACAGGGCATACATAGAGACAGACAGAAACAGACTGGAAACAAAGACCATTCATGGTCTCATTCACACCTAAGGGCAATTTGTTTTTTGGTAGAATCACCAATTAGCCTGAGATGCATGTCTTTGGATGGAGAGAGGAAGCCAGAGTACCTGGAGAGAACCCACGCAGGCACAGGGAGAACATGCAAACTCCACACAGAAAGGCCCAGGCCCGGAATCAAACCTGGATCCTTTTCACTGAGTCGACAATGCTAAACACTGCACCGCTGTGCCACCCCAGAAAACGCATGGTTAATGTTATTGATTCATGGGAACTGAATAAAATGATTGACCCTTAGTTACTCAGCTATCTAAATTGGAAAAATAAATCATTCATAAAAATGGGGACTTTTTTCATCTCCATCAAAATGGTTAGGATTCAGTATGCAAGCATAATTCCTGCATCAAAATGTTATTAGACCACACATAACACCACCCACATACTGTTTTTACAGTAAAATATTCCCATCCTTACAGTTGCTCTGCAGTTCAGTTGAAAGGGTTTGGTCAGAAATGAATGGTGTCTTTCAAAACCGTCTCTGCATTTCTTCTTCTTCATTATGTTCTTTACTGTCTCCCTCATACACACAATGTTGGAAGTAATGCGTTAAAAAGCAGCACCTTACTTTATTAATTCCACTGTTGAGCTGTAATGTAAGTCATTAGTCTTTTGAATGAAATAACAAAACTGCAATTCCTGAACTTTAACCGAACTGCTAGCATGTTACTTTTGTCCAACAGTCAACTGCAGACTACAGCTGACATGCAGCCTATTCCTTCCGGCTTCCTGCCTGCCTGACTGTGGAGGGGGAAGGAGAGTTTCTCCGGCTCCCCAGAGTCACACAGAGGATGAGCAGGCTGAAGGCCTTGTACAACGGTGAGGTTAAGATTCTGAGTGGAGGGGCAGGACCAGGTGTCACCAGACGGGGACCTAACACCGGCCTCCAAGCACACCCCAGCGTCAAGTCCATCAACCCTCGGAGCAGTGCTGCCGAGAGTGCATCGCCTACATGTGAAGGTGGGAGCGAGGTCCAACCTACAGGGACGTTTTTAATGGGGATGCACTTGTTGCAAGGGAAACCACCTGCCGCACACCCCCAAAAGTGGACCGGGCAAGAGACGCTCGGCAATGTGGAGACAAATGCGAGCCCACTGCGCACCTATTGGGGTGGCAAGAAACAGTAAAATATTATAGCTAATATTATAGCTATGTGGGGATTAATAAGAGAAGTAAAACAAATATTTTACAGAAACCCAAAAGTTATCTCCCAAGTAACTAATTACTTTTATATTTTTCAGTAAATTGTTTAAGAAGTAACTACTCAGTAACTTTGCGTACATTTCACACCACTATACATACAGAGATGCTCGGTTCAGGAGATACACTACACCTTTACACCAGACCAGTGGACGCACACTGACAATTACACAGACACACACAAACAGGAACCTCATTCGCCATTGCACACGAAACACATGCTGTCATGCTGTTACTCTCCTTATCGCCCTTTACCCTCTCTCATATAATAGATCAAGCAGTGCACACACACTGCCCTGCATGTCCTCAATTATAACCCTGCAAACACACACACAAACATGTGAAGGTCTATTTCATGCTAAGAAAATTATTCATAACCTTGTTAGGTTTGCTTATAAGGTCAGGCTACCATAACTAGCACACAGTAAACTCACTGCAACACACATATACTGTATCTACTCTCTTTCCCCCCAAAAAAAACAAAAAACACCTGGTACACTAAGAATCTGGGACAAGTGATCCATTATTACTCCTTAACAAGTGTGCCAGCACTCGCATGATATAGTTGTCTCATAAAGAGTAATAGCACATCTTTTCAACTATCAACTATATTACTGCAGTAGCATTAGTCAGTTATTATAAGTGTGCAGATCTTATACGCTAATCTGATATCAGCATTGATATTAAGCAGGTCAGGTGTTGGCAGTAACTTTCCCACATAACCAGATATCGTTTCCTATTTAATAGTATGCTAGAATTCTGTGTGCTCATATTTATTACGTACATGAACTTAAAAACAATGTAAACAAAACGTAAAGACTTAAAAAAAAAAAAAATAAATAAAAAAAAATCCAATATTTATAGATGGCCGCCCACCCCTAAGCCTAGTTCTGTTGGAGATTTCTTCCTGTTAAGAGGGAGTTTTTCCTTCCCTCTGTTGGAGGTTTTTCGCTCTTAAAGAGGATTTTTTTTTTTCCCTCCTAGCTTATGTGGGAATTGTTGAATTGTTGGGTTTCTCTGTATAATATTGTAAAGTCTTGCTGTCAGGACTTTGATGTGTTAAGTGACATTAAATAACCTGTGTTGTGATTTGGTGCTACATAAATAAAATTGAATTGAATTGAATATATCCAGTATCCAAAGAAACATATTAGAATCCAGTAGCAAAACCAAAATTTAGAACAATTCGAGATCGATGGGGAATACAAACCAAAAATTAAACAAATGTTGTTATCTGCTTATAAAGGCTTATAAACCAGCAGTCCTTAGTCACCCAGTGTCTAACAATTTCCAGAAATGTTGTTATTCACTCATTCCTCATACCTAACCACATCGGCTTCACCGGTGTCCTAACCTTTACCCACATCTGACTGAGCCAAGTCTTTCTGTTTGACACTAAGCATATATATAGCTGCTACTCAACACCGTCCTGCACTCAGGATGAGACATCATTTTCAAATATTCGAATAGTCATTCAAATATTAAAACAATCAAATAGTATATGCAAGTATCATTCTTCCTTATTTCCTCAGTTTGTATCAGCTCTTGGTTGTAATGCATCACTTCCTTCAGAAGGTAGCCATATTGCATCTAAATGCTGTCTGCCAACCCTCATAAAACAAAATATGGAGATGTAGAACACCAGGATACCCAGCTTTGCCAGGTAAAACTGTGTAATGCAGTGAGATTATGTGCCACAGTGCGAAACGGAGAAACATGCAAAGATGACTACAGCTGTCAAAAAGTTCTGTTTGGAACTCCTTGAAGAAATACAGTATATGGAGATGGATATGAGTTACATAGCGATGCAGCGTCAATTGAGTGAAGCACTGAGCAACGGTTCATCTACTGATCAATTATCAATGGCCAGATGAAGTCCGATGGCCAATTAAAGTCCCGACTAGAAATAAAAAGAAGCCCACACAGAGGTTTGTACCAAAAAAATGTTAACAGCCCATGGAGGGTCTTGTCCCAAAGTAAGTGAGGACAAGCCGAAACACTCTCTCTTTCCAAAAATGTCATCACCTCCAAGTCTAAAATTTGAATTGGTTCTCACTAACGTAGCAACATAGACATCTTCTAGGAAGACATTCATTGACATAATGCATCTACTTACCGTAACTAAATGTCTAACGCCAACCTTTGACCAAACCAAAATCTGATTCTTTTCTGAATCCTACAAACCTAAAAGTTTTACCCTCAAACAGCCCAGTGAACGTTGGGTCCAAAGTAAAGACTGCCTGGACAACAACAACACGGGTGTGCGATCTTTGCAATTTGTTGAGATCAGTCAGTCTAGGAGTTTGGTCATAACTCTGACCTAAAATCTATTGAGGGTGTTGTTTTAGATACTGAAACTTCAAGAGTCAGCTTCATGCTGCTTCTTCTCTAATTCCAAACAAACCGCTGTTGTTGGTGCTGGAGGCATATACCGCATGTGTCCTTAGTGTCAAACAGACTCTGGATGTTTGATCCAACAAAACCTAAAGCAAGAGGGGGAAACTCATTGTGGGGGACAGCAAACAAAGGACAGCAAATGGATGTTTACAGTTCACATCCTGCTCTCTTTATAGCTTCTGTAATTAAAAGACTCATTCAGGTCCAGCAGGTAGCCTTTATTATTTTTGCCAGACATTATACAAGACAGTGGTGCACTCTGACTGCCCTGCAGACACAAAAAGGGAAGACTGAAGTACTTAAAAGCTACAGGGAGGACGAGGGAAATTTAGAATTAATAATAAAATATTTCAGGAAAAGAGCAAAAGAGGAAAGATTGAGAGTAAGACCGAAGAGACCAGAAGGGGCAAAAAAAAACTGTATTGAGGGGAGAGAAAAAAGTGACAAATTGGGGTGTAGTGACACACAATTTACTGTGTGTAGTGACATGGTAAACAAAGCACGACGCTGACTCAAGCACCAGCCTGCTCAGAGTGGAGCACGGGGCAAACAGTAATACTTCCACAATAACAGAGAACTGTGGAAAACGGGATGACTGCTTGAGAGCCTGGTGAATTATTCAGCCACTTGTTCAACTTTTCAGCAGCAGCATTTTAGCCTATTTGTGTCCTCTTTTTGGCTGGGACGGGTACATGGACATGAGCATAGGTGTGTGTGTGTGTGTGTGTGTGTGTGTGTGTGTGTGTGTGTGTGTGTGTGTGTGTGTGTGTGTGTGTGTGTGTTTCAACTTTGATTTATTGAAGACATTTTTTTTATTTTTTTGTATTATTCCTGATGAACATATCCAGCACAGCAACAACCAGGCAAAACCAGCAGCTCCACTGGGACACACCAAGTGTTCAGTGCCTTGCAACACCTGCTTCAAACTCAGTTTCCAACCAAAAATGAAGAACCCTGTGTGTGCAAAGTTATCTGACTGTTTTGACATTATGACAGAACACTGACTGGTCAAACGCGCATTATTCTCGACTTACTGTGTCCATTAAAGCTGGAAGAAAAAATAAATAATTAAAGTGGAGCAGGGCAAGAGGGAGAGACTGTGAACGACTGGATTCGACAGAGAGAAAAAAATGACAGAGGCATTAGCCATGAAGATAAAATAAAGAGGGAATGGGCTGGAATCAAAGCTTTGTGGGTTTCATACAGTGTTTTAATCCCAAATTCTCTGAAAAATCTGTAAACATAAAGTAGAAAGTACAAGGGTGATTCTAACATGATTAAATAGTGTATTTACCCTGACCACCATCTTACCATTTGTTATTTAGCATCTAAAACAAAGCACAACTGAGGCTGAATGTCACTCAGTTTTTCGTACATTATCATAAACCTATTGAAAAAAATATATACATCTGATGAATGGTGTAAAACAAACTAATCCAAGGAATTTCCAAAGTTATTATAACTCATCATTATGGAATGAACGTCTGTACCAAATGTCACGGTTATTCCACAAAAAAACTAAAAAAAACAGGTAAATACCAAAGAACACTAATCAGAAGGCCTCATCTTCTGTCTACAAAATGTGATAGCAATCAAGGAAAAAGCTGTTGAGGCATTTCAGTCTGGTCCAAACCAGTGGGCCACTTAATAAACGTAAAGAGAGGATTGTGGATTTGACCACACAAATCTTCATCAGACACTACAAATAATATTGTACCTTGTCTGATAATTCTTCTTCTTTTACTTGTGGTTATTCTGTACGTCAATGGATACAGAAATAGGTAAAAAAAAAAAAAAAAAATGTGTTGGCCTCTTTCACTGGCATCTGTATTTTCAACAAAGGTCCTACGCGTATTCTTGGAGAATTCATAGTTTAGTTAGGGTATGTGACAGTTTAGGTACAAATAGGTGTATATAACTTCAATACAGTGGATTCAAAATGCATAATTGTCCAAAGGCACATACAACAATTTACTAAATTAAACAGAAAACTGTGGATGCAACCATCCAGCTATTTTGTACCTGATAACTTTACTCGTAAGGCCAGTGTCAGCAGCGATACCAAAGCAGCGCCAGACCACTACATCCCCATGGAAAACTATCAAAGGCATATGGTAGTTTCCAATAACAAGAAAGCGCTCAGGACGGAATATTTAAACATCAGTTTCTGAGAAAACCTCATACACTGTGAAATCCAGAACTGAGGGAAGTTCATAAGGGTTGTCGAAAAATCTATTGGTTTGCTTCTGTTGGGAGTATGATGTGTGCGGCAAATTTTCTGAGTTCACGATTCAGGTCTCAAGAGGGGAAGTCATTTGGAAATTTGAAAGTTTGGCTGAGGGCAGTACTGGAGCAAAGGTCATGAGAGTCACCATAACCAATGGGTTCCCTGCTCTCAGGGTTTGTCAAATACAGCCAATAATTTGACATGATGGTCACAGACAACCAAAAATAAACCAAGCGATAGTTGCAGGTGATTGATGATACATTTTGATTTTATTGACATGCAACCGCTTTACTTATATTTAAACAGTGTCCCCTATTTGAATTCTATTAGGCTGGTGAGAACCTTTGTATTCACCCTGAAACATCAAAATGTTTGCATTATACAGCATATAGTCAATCCTAGATGAACCAAAACCCATGTTTAAATACTGTTTTGCAATGATTGGCTTCCAGTTACAATCCCAACCAATGCATATATTTAATTACTACATTTTTGTATGATTTTCCTGAGTTCTTGGTGACCATCACTAAAGAGAAAGAACCCATTTAAGCGTGGCTTGGTGCAGGGTGACTTGGTGTCAATAACTCTTTTTGATTTCACCCTCCAATCTGGGTGGCAGTAATAAAGCTCGATACAACAACAAATCTTTTTTTTTTTTTTTTTTTCAGTTTTGGTCCACACATTGCAAACCAAACTACTGTTCTTATTTTATACTTTTCTGTCTCCATGTGCTGTAAACTTTGGGTATAATGAAGTTAGTGAGATGGTGAGACATGTGATTTGCGTTTTTAGGTATGGAACCTTTTAAACAATGACAGCTACTGCTTTGTCCCTTTATGGAATATGTTGTCAAAGATATCCAAACTTTTAGATTTTTAGGTTCGGTTTATCTAGGTTTCAAAATGATGTGCAGATGAATGATTTGTTTGTGTGACTAACAGAATTGAAGAAATACTATTAAAAATCTAAACAACAATGATGCCTATGTCCCTCGAGGCATTCCACAAAACATGATGTCAACAGAACAGCTAGATCATTCATTACTCATGGATGCTACACAATATGACGATTTTTGGATAGATTATATGTTGCAGTTGTCATTCAGATCAAGTGTTTTCTCAGCATGATGAATGAAAGGCTGATGACACACTATTATCACAAACTGAGATGATGAACATCTCCTTCCCTGTCAGTGTGATCCTGCAAATCTGCACACTTGAATCGGTCTGAATGTCATGGTTTTAAGTTTTGGTTTGGGCAAATGCAGAAGTGCATCAAATGTACAGTATATGTGTTTTTCTGTGTTAGCATGTTTCCAATTATATATAGTAGCCTTTGTTTAGTATGTGAACTGCTGTTTCATTCTGTGTAGGTGAAGTATAATCAGTGCGGTTCTCAGTGTGTGCTCCATTAGTCTAGATGTGAGTGTGTGACAGTACCAGACCACTAGGATCTATCGCTGGTAAAAATAGACAGTGAAGCAGCTGTAGCGCTCTGTAGGCTGGTCCTAACACAATCTGTCTGCAGTCTCACTATCTGTCTGCAGAGCTGAAGGACACAGGAAGCTCTGTAAAATACATCACCCTTTTACTTCCTGGGTTAAAGGATTGACGGATACAAGAAAGCTATTAGGTGGAGTGTAAATATACACAACCTAGTTAGCGTGCTCAGTATGTCACTGCCATTAAGTGACCCTAACCCTTGGAGAACTGGGAGGTGAGCAGCGCATAGTGGGTCCAATTTATAGAGTTTATTTTAAGCCAAGCTGCTGTCCGTGTTTTCTAGAAATGTCATGTCTCTAAGAATATAGTCACAGGCATTGAGCAGGGATAGTTAAAGCAAAGAGGATACAAACAACCCCGGTTTGAAGTGCCGCGGAAATGGATCTAAAAAAAAGACCTTCTAAAAACGTGTTTTAATTTTCTCATTGGGGGTTACTGTGTGAACATTGCTACGGAAAAAATACAATACAAGCATAAACATTAAACAGGCCAATAAAGAATACACCAACTAAAAAGTGTTTTGTTGTAACTTGCATGAATCAAAATGTATGTGCTGCTAATTTCAGTCAGTAGTGAAACAAATGTGTTTAAACTGGCATCACAAAAATGAATAAATAAGTATACACAACGTGATTTGGACTGAAATTATTATTATTTTTTTTTTTTTTTGGAGGGGGGCGGTTTGTTCAGTCTTCTAATATTATGCAAATGCATTCCAAATATTGCAATTAATTATTATAATTTGTGGGGTCATTACACACAATTAACACCTGACATACAATCTCATCTGTTAATAGCAAGAAAGAACAAGCATTAATGAAGGAACATGTGGCTTCTAAATGACATGACACTCTTAATTTTCATCTTTTTCAGCTTTGGAAAGAAAAGTGTTTATACTGGAATTGTAACTGCAGGTTTATATTTTGGTAACTTCCAAATTGAATTGCATTGTTCAAAAGAGGCAGCTGGAGTATGTATTCACAAAGGAAAAATAAACAATAACAGTTTAAATATGAAACAATACACAACAAACATTTGAAGAATATGATGTTTATTTGCTGAGATACTGCTAAATGAAAGCAAATTTGTAACTTAGCATCCCCAATTGTTTATGAATGAGTTTAGTCTGATATACCATTTTGTCTCTGCCAAAGAATGTTTCTTATGTAATTGCTTTGCATATTAATATGTCATTGTTTTCAGTGAAGGTACTTAAACATGCAAAAAGTAAATTATCATCCCTCTCACTGCCAATGGTGACGTGTTCCAAAAACTTCAGATCAGATAAAACTCTACAAAATAAAAATCTGAAAATATGACAAATGTATCCCCACACCATGTGAGCACAGGCCATCAAAGATTTTGTCAAAAATATGACACAAATGTGAAAGCTCCAGGCTAAACAAGACTCAAGGTTGAGATAAAAAAAAAAAAAAACAGATCACTGTCAACTAAAGCTTTAATCATGTGGTTCTATGCCATAATCTGGATATGACTGGTTTATAAGAAATATGACTTTTACCACAAAGGAAAATCTTAGATGTTTCAAAGGGCAGGTATATCCAGTGTTGGGCTTTCAAATATATAAGACATAATAAGACAGCCATGTGACAGCTGTAAAGGAACAGGTTTCTGATAACTATTATGCTACCCAATTATGCACAATTCTAAAGAAGAGAAATTATCTTTATATAAGAAAGTGAGTTGTGGCATTTGCAATGAAATACAGTAGGGTGTACATTATGATATATTCAACTTAAAAAGGCTGCAATTTGTTTGACATTCCAAGATGAATCATTTTAGGTGCAGTTTACACAAAGGATAGACATCATCTAAAACTGATGTTTTGGGGAAGGTGTCTACTATTCTTCTAAATGCAAGTGTCATCATGCTAATATGATTACAATGACTGTGCTATCATAATGATACTTTTCCAATTTCGATTTTTGGTAATTATGTCTCGCCTCATAGTTTTAGCGTGATAACACAAAATATAGGTGGCAAGAAAACCTTTGGTTTTGTCAGTATCGGTCACAAACCAAATCCTGAGGGTAACATTAATTGTTGTGGCAGTCCGTTCAATAGTCCAGCCCAATATAATGCCAAAGCATGCATTACACCCATCAGTCCATGGGACACGGTATCAGTGTTAAGCAATACCAAGGTTTAGGTGTGAAATACAGCTTAGGTATGAAAAGTAAGGGGCCAAAGCTTACGGCATCAGAAAACACGTTGTTAGGTTTGGTAAAGGTTTGAGGTTTAGGTTAATTATGACACGGTTGCAGTTGTTAGGTTTAGGCACCAAAGCTGGTTGGCTAATGTTAGGAAAAGAAAATGGTTTGACTTAAAATAAATGATTTTACTTAAGTAGCGTAATGTGCGTCACATAAGTGCATAAAATGTGTTACATAGGTTAAATATGTTACGTTATGTACATACAAATGTATGTATGTAATAAATCAATACTAACGTCTGTTTTCTCAGACTCGATTACCGGTCTCGTGACTTTTTTCCAATGAACCACCCCCAACCACCTTGCAGCATGGATTTCATAGCTCTTTGTACTTTGTCACACGACCTCCTTTTTAACCCAGCTCATCACAGCACTGACGCCAAAGGGCACCTCTGATGCCATTAGCTTTGATAAAACGTCAGTATATGATGCCATGAGAACGGGCTGGTCATACATGCGTCTACTTTTCACATTGAGGAAAGGTAAAAGGTGACACTGATGTAGTGTCCTTTAGTGGACTCCTGGGCATATTGGTACAATAAGGGGCTGACACATGGTCCTCAAAACCCAACCAGTCAATCTCATAGTGGCTTTTCAAGGAAAATAGTCAAGGAAACGGCAAAATATTTTGGACAAATCTTCTGGGGACCAAAGATCTCTGTACAGAAGTCAGTGCCAATCTATCAGTAGTGCTGTGCGAAATGAAAATAAATGTTTGTACAATACGTGACAACAAACCACTGAATGAGTATTAAGACAATTTAAGTCAGGATCAACTAACCAACTGGCAATCATTGCCATCCCTAAAGCCACATCACCAGCATGAAGACATTTCTTGCCTATTTGACTGCAATCTGGAATCTCACCAGTGACAAAGACATAACTAATTATTGGTATCCTCCTTTGTATTTTGAAATGTTTGTTTTTCAGTTGTTGAATTCATCAAGCAAGACATCCTTTGCTGTAACAAATGACAGCTCATCACATCAATGAGTCACCATCCCACCAGCGCTCCTAATGGCTTGGATTTAGTCTCTAGCACACATACACACAAATTGCTTTTGATTTGAAATCAGTCACAGAGAGCAAAAGGGGATGCAGCTCACGCTTTACAACCAGGGCTTCGGGACTGATGGATCAACAGCAGCTGCATTTCAACAGAAGGACATACAAGCATGTGCAACTGAAAGAAAGGTTTATTTGATAAAGGGGGATCAGAAGGCAAAGAGGAAATGTGTAGGGTCGGGGATTGTGGGATCGCGAGAGATGGTGGTGAGGTGAAGACCGGGAGCAGGAAAAGCTTTAGTGTAAGATGGATGAAATGCAGGAGGATGAGACGGTGGATGTGGGATTTGTGCGCATGGGAGAGTGAAAGAGCGAGATGGAAAGAGAGTGGAGGTGAGGGAGGCAGGAGTGTGAGATGATAGATGGGAAGAGAGGGGAGGGTGCGTGGGGGTGATGTGACAGATAGCTCGTGAGTAACGGCAGGCCGGGGGCTAAATAACTCATCGCTAGGGTTATACGGTGTGTGTGTGTGTGTGTGTGTGTGTGTGTGTGTGTGTGTGTGTGTGTGTGTGTGTGTGTGGAGGGTGAGGGTGAGGGGGGAGCTGTGTGATTGTGTGTGACTGAGTATGTATTACAGAAGCAGCAGAGTACACAGTATGTATATATATGTAGGTTTATGCATGTGGGAAAAGGAAGGATGGCAACTCCTGAGAGAAACGGACACAGTAAGATTGAGAGACGGGAGGTCTGAAGAGAAAGAGCACATAAGTGGGTTGTGAAAAAAAAGATGTGAGGAAGAAGAGGATGAAGAGGGCAAAGGGGAGAATAAAACAACTGCAAGGAGATAAAGAGGTGTGCCAAGGTGAAAGATTATAAAGAGAGGAACTAACAGGAACACACGCAGACACACACACACACACACACACACACACACACACACACACACACACACACACACACACACACTTCTAAGCTTTTAGTGTTGACAGATAATGATGTATTGACACAACTGGCCTGCAGGTGAGATTCGCTGCACCTTTCCAACAGCGACTAATCCCTCAACATACTCAGACACGCGGGGTCATCCTCTTACATCACTGGACTTGGAAAGGTGGTCACATTAGACGACGACGGTCAGCATGACTGATAGAAGGTGTAAAGAATGCAGGTCAGAAACGAGGGAATGAGAGGAAATGTAGGGAAAGTGAGCAGAGTGGGCGGTGGAGGAAACAGAGGGCAGTAATTCCAGTCTTTTACATTAGATTGTATGTCTTAACCTTGATTTGCTCTTTGCATTTAATAGACTGTGGTAACTCATTCCGAGCAGTGATGACTGATTGGAAGTGAAAAAAATCTCAGATAAAATATTCAACTTTCACAGGACTTTGTTTTTTCAGTAGTTCAACAACACAACAAGTCGTTAATCACGCCAAAGAGTGTAATGCACCCATCAGTCCACTGCAGGATACTGTGTCAGTGTCACATTTTGCCTCGTCTAAGTGTGAAAAGAAAGGTGCCTTCGGCTCCGCCACCACAAACCACAAGTTAGGGTTGGAAAGAAACTTGGTTTGGGTGAGGAATCGATTTCTTAAAGAAAATTGTCATCACTTTCTCATGGACTTCTGATGATCTCATGGACTTCTGATGATCTCATGAACTTCATCAAATGACTTTCATCACCTGACCTCTGTCACATGATCTCCCTCTTCCACCCTGGTCATACGTGTACTTTTCACACCTGGAGGAGACAAATCGTGACACTGACGAGTGTGATACCATTGGAGAACCCCAAAACCCTTTGTTATGATCTACAGGTATTTACTGCACTGACTGATTCTTCACAGTCACCTTTTTTTAGGCAAATCACAACAGATAGTCCCAGTAAATGTTTCCCTCTTAAAGATAAAAAATATTCTCCATCCAACACCTCTCTTTTTCCTACATTGATTTTCAGTCCTTCACCCCTTGCTGTCTCTGATTTACTATTCCCATAGAAGAAGAATAGCTGGTAACTTGTACTTGTGCCCCATCACATTCATTGGGTCTTTACTGTAACACTTTCACCTCCAGCATGTGAATCAATTTGCGCCCATTTAAAAAAAATCAAGACAGGAATTACCAGAAAGAAAGTGGAAGGAGAAGATCGCAGGTGTGTAAAGAAAAAAACAAAATATGGAAATTCTGACTGACGTCTGGCATCAAGGAAAGAAGAGTAAACAGATGGATGGCTTGAAAGGATGTGGAATATATAAGGGGAAGAAAACTGGGAAGCAATAATCATGGAAGGTAGGAGACCGAAGCATTACGACTGGGAGGAGAGTGGAAGGAGTTAAAGGAAATTCAGCCGGGGCAGTTAGACATTCGTTAGTAAGCAAGAAAACTGGGAAGGAATGAAGGAGGCCTTAAAGCCAGACAGGAGTCAGCCAGGTGAGCCAATAGGGAGGGAAAGAAAGAAACAACAAGTAAGATAGGGGGAAGCCAGGTGATTGGAAGATCAATTAGTCAGGGAGAAGTCAACCAAGCAGGAAAGTCGAGCATCATTACAGAAGAGAACATGGCAGACTGAACCATCGTCAATATGAAGACGTCTCGTGGATGATTAATTGTTGTGCAGGCTGTCGCTCGCCCATGCGGTGCAGGACAGTGTTGTCAGTCAGCTCAGAGGGAATCTGTGCAGCTCTGCACTAACAGTGTTTAATACAAAAAAAACCACCCTGTTTGATATGAGGATTAGGAATCCTGCTCTATACATAGTTAAATAGGCTACACAGAGCTTAGGCGTAAAGTAAAGAGAACAGTGCAGATAAATACACACTGAAAGGCAGCGGAGGATTTGTGTTTCACAGCCTGGGATATATTGGAAAAAATACACACAGACACACACAACACAAACACACACAACAAATGCACGTCCACACAAACCCGCGCACGCACACGCAGTGCCATAATCAGCCGTATCCTTTTCTATTAGGCTCTGTCAAGACTTTTAGCCCCACAGCCCAAATGTAGGCAACATGCATGAACACATACACAGGGAGCGCTCCAATTGTGTAACATGCTGGTTTTATGTAAGTGTGTAGCACACCCACTCCATGGGAGCTGACAGTTTGTAGAGCACTGAGGTAAAGAGGAAGGAGAGAGAGAGACAGGCAGAGACCGACAGGGAGAGAGAATGAAAGAAAGCCAGAGGGAAACCATGACAGAAAAAAAAAAAAGAAGAAATGTAGCACAGTAAGAAAAAAACAAAACATAATTATTCTTGTTTCCAGTTGTCACTTACTGTACAGCATGAACACATGGTAAAAACTGATGCTACAACTACTAGTTGCTTAATTAATTTGCTGACGAACACAACATCTACCAGACATGATAGATGTTAATATTAGCGTTGCTTGTTTGTTGCACTTTGTTTTTCTAGGCTGCTTTTCAGACTATGCAAGGAATAATGTTGACATTTCAGTGAAATGGCAGTCAGAGCATGTTTGGTTTCAGCAATTTGATGGATATCAGGGTGAAGCAGAATATGTGGGCTGGAGACATATTTCAATAGGTAGTTGATTTCATGTACAACAAAAGTAGCCACGACTCCATCCAAGCATGGGGGTTTCTTTTGGGTGTAAGTGACTAATGGGGACAACATTTTTTTTTTAAAATCAGTCCAGTATTGAGTGAGAGCGCTTCATTCGACAGCTGTGAAACGGGCTACAATGTAATACTTTTGTGAAACTGCACCCCCGTCAATGTACGTCCAGCAGTGGTGCTTTTTTTTTTTGCCGCTTACGGAATCCAATTCTTCATGTAATTGTCTGACAACAATAGCAAAAGTGAAAGTCTTGACCTGGCACCACTCTATAGGCCAGTAGTATGTGGAAATATCAACTGCGTCGTGACTTGCGTATCTCCACTCTGTCCACAGCAGATCTGGGCATTCTTGGAACAGAGATGAGAAACTTTAGAAAAATGTTCTTTGGCATAAAGTTTCTTCTTTTCTTTGTCTGGCAATAGTCATCCCTGTCAAAATAGTCACTGCAGACCTGATGGTCTGCATGCTGCAGTGTAACAACAGGAGTGTTGGTATCTATTCATAGCATAACCAGCCTGAACTTCAGCGTGTCCCTTTCCGACAAAGGCGACAAAAAATGACCCTTCTTTAAAATATTTTGTTATGTTTTAGATATCACGAAGCAATTATTTTTGTACTCAAGCACAACATCACTCCTATCTCCAAATTTCACTTATGTTTCTACGGTTCAACAACTGGAACAACTCACATCGGGCAAGATTTCAGAGCGACGAGAATTCTGTTTCGTGTTGGTGATCCTTTCTATAATGTTGTCAGACAGTTGTATTAAAAATTTGAGCCTCCTTGGTGGCTGCCAGCTGAAGCACTTCATTGGGCATCCAGGTTAGACCTCAAATCATTTTCCAGCACGCTGCTCGCTACTGTTGCTTTCTTTCATCCTGGTGAGCAATGTGCACCAGGCTGCAGCAGCTGTAGTTGAAAACGTTTGTAGTTTGCTAATGTTCCCAACACAAAAGCACCGCTCAAGAATTTGTGTGTGACCATACAAGACCACTTCCTCTAAAAGGTCCCAGTTGCAGGTTTGCGAGTCCCCTTAAAATAAGAATTACGCTCTGATCTACTTATATGTGAAGTTACTGATAATCAATATTAAAGAAATGATCGCTCAGTCCTGCTAAAGAGTAAAAATAAGCATTAGTAGCAGCCCTAAATTAATATACCATCAATATGTCTATGGATTTTGTCATCAGCTCACTCTTTCTATGTTTCATACAGCTTGAATGTTATTACCTCGCAGCAGGAAGGTTGCATTTGTTTCGAGTTTGCATGTTTTCCTCGGGTTCATATGGCTTTCCTGGGTTGGAAATGTGTTGATTTCCGTTGACTGTCTGGGGACTTCCAATTGCCTTTAGGTATGCGCAGGAGTGTGTTGTACATATGTGCTAGGACCTGTCAAGTCTCCTGTCCTGCCTTCCACCCTTTGCAGCACAGAAAAATCAAATAAATAAATCTACTGAGCTCTGAGTGATCTGTCTAACACCAATTCAAATGCTCTCCCTCAGTTTGATGGAGCAGAAAATGTGAGGCAATTGCATCATCCATTTGCCACCAAGCAGGGTGTTGCATTTCCTTCCATCTGCTCCCAGTGAAATATGTGATGTTCCACCATCTATCACCACAGATTCTCATTTAGCCGGGATGCTTCTGCTCAAGCTGTGCGACAATGTGCCCGGAAAAGACGTCTAAGGTATCACAACATGTGTAAACAAATACAAGACATGCTCGGTGTCATAGTCTGGCTCTTTTACTGCTGGGAATACATGTCGGACTTTGTGTCTCAGCTCAGAGATACAGTGTATTGCACAATACAGCTCAAAGGTCAGAAGCACGGAGTTGCAGCACCCTCTGAGGACATAACGATTCCCATTAAGGCTGTTTCAGTGTGATAAAAGCTTCAGTTTGGATTTACAAAACATCTACAAAAAGCACTGTGGTCCTCAAGTGGTGTTCCACTGTGAGTGATCCAAAGGCTAACCAGCCTGTACCATCCCAGCACATGACTGTAAGTGCTCGCAGCTCTGGAGAAAGAACTCACGATGACGAACATCTCGGAGACACTTTCACCCTCTGAACACTGCTATGTTCAGGGTGATTTCACTACCTTCACTTTTAAGCTCATATATTGGTCAGTATAGCTATCCAGATCTTTCATCATTTAGTTTGATAATATTTAGATCTTTTTTATATTAGCTTTTATATCAAGGAACAAAATATGCAATTGCTATGTTTTTTTACATGTATCTCACCAGAAAAAAACTGTAAGTAGAGATATCTTTTGTATCTTTTAGAATCTGGCAATATCTGAACCCTGTTTGACTGGTAACAGATTGGTTCAGCTGTCAGAGTGTCTGAGCGAACCTTCATGTGAACAGGGTTTCTAGACAGTAATCACAGGAAACTACAACTATGAGCATTAGGCAACCCAATGGCTGTCTTGCAACAGCTTGTAAATCAAAGCTGAGGCTTTCATCACACTGTTGCAGCATTTATTTGTTTCTTCTTTACAGCCCTGTTCAATCAGAACTGCGAACAAGAACCAAATTAATACTGGCATACGATGAAGCACAACGAATGAACTGGTGAAAACAGAGGGACAAAGACACATGCGAAGGGCAAATGGAAAAACAAAAACAAATCTGTGATGTGTGTTTCCGGCTGAATTAAAAGGCTGCTCCATCATTAAAGGGTGCGACCCATTCACCTGCTCTCTTTCAAACCCCTCACACTATTTCTCTCTCCGCCTTCCATTTCCTCTCTCCTTGTTCACCGTTATTGCTCTCTGAAGCTGGAGAACAATGGCTCCTCGCTCTGCTTTTGATTTTGTTTACCCACCTTTCATTTCCCTCACTGTCTTGCCTATTTTTATTTTCCTTTTTTTATTTTTTTTTTATTTCGGTGTTTATCCTCTATGAGCTTTCTCCTCTTTTCTTTTTCTTTCACTGACCGCCACCCTGTGATTTTCACGTCCTTTCCTCTCTTTTGAAGACTGTCCAGTTTTTAATGGACCAGACAAAGCTGGACATTTTGTCCACATTCTGTTTACTCCGGCTTTGTTGTAGTGGTTCAAAACCTGGGGTTGTGCCCCCTCCCCCAGTGGGTTGCTACATGGGTTACAAAATGAGTAAGGGACTTAAAATACATTTTCTGCTCGGCAAAACGCTTTCAAATGTTTCTCCCTCCTTTTTTACATTTCTCATACACAGTGTGCTTTAACAACAGTCTGGCAGGTTTGTTTCATGTCTGCACTTGTACTTGTACAATCAATCAGTCCATGAAGAAGCATTAACTAATTTCTTTGGCCACATCATCACCTTTTAATTTGATTTTGGAAACGTGTTAACATATATTTTCTTATATAGATGTCCAGCAGTTACAGAGCAACTTCAATATGTATTTGGAGTAATGTCCAGTATATATGTCAGTCCAGTATTCACTCTCTTCTCTCTCTTTTAGGTACCTCACTACTGAAGGAATTATTTAGCTGCTAAATAGTTACTAAATGAGAGACTAACCTCTTACACCCGGGACAAAGTGGTAACAAGCACAACACAAGTGTCATGTTTGTACATGATACTGTGTAGAAGCAGGACCGTTTACTCTGCATTTTCCTACTACTCGGCAAATCCACAGCTAAAACAGCAATCTGCCAAGGTGAAAGTGCACCTGGCCTTTACAGGGAATAGTATGATTGCTTTATTTCATGCTTCACACAAAATACATTGCAAATTAATAAATAGACTAAGTATAACTCCTTTGAAATATTTGTACCATTTTGCACTCAGATTATTACCGTTAAATTGACAACAAGTGGATTTGGATGTGCCCAAAACGCGCTTGGGCCAGAGGCCTTAGACCACCCACATTTTATATCCAACTATACTAACCAGTGTGTTCCTAACTGTGTCTGTCGTGTGCGGTAGTGAGTAGATCCCATTGGGTTTTAGATCTTTGTTTCTGAAAACAGATGCCCGTTGCGGCCGAACATTGTTCAAAAACAGCAGTAAAGTTTTGGGTCAAAGAGTTAAACAACGAGCTGAAACTTGCTATGATATAAAGCGGAGGTGCGCCGCAGATTCAGGTGATAACTTACTGAGTGAAACCTTTTACATGGTAACACAGTATTCACTCCATCGTTTGATACATTGCTATTATAAAAAATATTGCCTTCAAGTTTATTAACTCTGACTAGTGAGCCATTATTGTCAGTTTGATTTTTGTTTTCACTAACCATAGCACACATGCATATACCCTCACAATACACATCTGTTGCTGTTATCCCTCATTGTCTCAAGGGGAACTTGATTTTCTCTGGCACTTCAGAGGCCCTTCTTCTTTAACAGCCATCCACTTGAAGAGTAATAGCTCCAATATCTATCTCCCCTTCTTGCAGCAGCACATACCAGTTTCCTTAAGAGATGTCTTTTGTGTCTTTCCTCACGTCAATAAAAACTGAAATAATTTAGATTAACAGTGATCTTGTGTTAGATCAACTGCAGAGGATGATTCCTCTGCTTCCTGGTCGCCAATTCAACCCACAGGTTTTATCCACTGAGGCCACTGTATATAATATTCAGATTCATCCAGCCCTGTGAAAACAAACCAGGCTTCAATTTTTTAACAACTGCAAATAAAACTGAAAAAAAAGCGACATTATCTGCTCTGCCAGCTATCCTTACAGCTGAAAACCTAAAGAGAATGACTGGACAATGGAACATAAACATTTCAAGAACAGTAAAACCTACATTAATCTGTGTTTTGAGCTGAAATGTCTGCAGTCAGTTGGTTTTTTTTTTTACCATGAAACTGTTTTATATTCAACCAGTCAACCCTTGGTTTAATCCTCTAAAGTTACGAGCTAAATCATCTCTGTGTTGATTTTATATGGCTGTTTAGCCTTGTAATGTATTTTAAATCCCTGGCAATGTTTAGGGCTTTTGGACTGCACTGCCAATAAACGATTGTTGAATTTGCCAGAGAATGACAGGGAGAGGAGGTAGATGTGGGAAAGGCTACAAACAGATGGAGATTACACAGACTGAAGGAGATATATATAACCTTTTTTTTTTTAATTTTATTTATTTTTTTAAAGTGAATGACAAAAGAAAAGAAAAAAACCTGACAAGTGATTACATGACACTGTGCTCAAAATCATTTGCATAAGCTTCACTCCTGTCTTTGTTGTGGAACAACAAAATGTTTTGGCTCCAATCATTGCTCATTGACTGAACTGAGGTTTACTGCATATTCTGTTAGCGCTCACATCAGGTTAATCAGTTGACAATTGTGATGGGAAGAAGGCTGTTGCTAAAAAATTTAAATTATCTTGATTTTCTGAAGACAGTGAAGTGAGAGACGAGTCAATTACATATCAACACCAATTATAGATGCAGTTATCAAGTCATCTGTACATTTTGAACAAGAGTTAATTACACAAACAGCATTAAGCGAAGGCTTGTTAGAGGGGATCTGCGATGCAGCTGTGACTTTTTTTTTTCATAAAAGTGCAATATTGAATGAGTGGTATAAAATATCACGTTACAAGGACAACAGTTCCAGACAAACAATTCTTTCTCCAAGTATATTGAACAAAAAACTAAGTGTGTAAAGACAAACTGATTTTGGGTCTAAATTGTACTTAAGTGTTTTATGAACCATGTGAAGAGAAGAGAAGAAAATGCAGTTCGGATTTTTGCAACGGTAAAATGCACAAGCTATCTGCTGCATAGCTGCAGGCCAAAATATTTTGTCACAGGTGTTTCTAATACCTGCTGTGAGTTCAGAAAAAGTTCACCGTTCCTGAGAGATAACTTAACTGGAGATACATTCCAACTTTTTTTCACTTATTTTACAAAGTTTGGATGACTACTCCTTGTTTCAGTGAATCATAATAATCACCACTGATGGCATTTTTTATTTGTATTTTTTTTAACTTTCACCACATCATGTAAATGTTACATTTTTTGAAAGTACCATTATTTTCTAATGGTAAAATTGTATCTATATATTGTTTTTAGTAATGATGAGAACCATTTAACCCTTTGACAGTTCTGATGAGCCATCATCAGGCGAGTCCCTGCACTGGAGGAGATTGGATCATATCTGACATTCAAACGCCTCTGCTAGAGCTTGATGCAACAGTCTGTGTAGGAGTGAGTGGAACTACGCAGGAGCCATTGATTACCTTGTGGGTGTGCTAACAACCATATTTTGCTTCACCAAACAATATATAATGATACTTTACTGCTATCCGAATACATTTTAGTTGTTCATTAGTGATGCAAACCCTCAGACACAAAGCAGCAGCAGAACACAATAAGAAAAGCACAGCGCACAATAAATGTTGCTCCTCGAGACAGTTTAACCTACGCGCTTCTTTAACTCGCACAACCAGTGCCTGACTTCGTATATACATGACCTAATATATTTAAATTATGCAACGTACTGTATGTTAACTTAAGTACAGTGTATGATGTACAACCATGATCTTTTGCTTACCCTAACCAAGTACTGTTTTGCCAAACCCTTACCAAATGTTTTGGTGCACATTGCATAACCATAATCAAGTATTTTTGGTGCCGAGCCCAAACCGAATGAGGACCCTGACACATTTACGCAAAACCATTATATTTTTCTAACCCTAATCATGTGATATAGGAAGCTTAACCACATCCATGTACAACCCCGTTTCCAGAAAAGTTGGGACACTGTGAAATATAAATAAAAACAGAATGGAATGATTTGCTAATCACATAAATCCATATTTAATCAAAAATAGACCAAAGACAACATATCAAATGTTGAAATGGAGAAATGTTATTGTTTTATCAAAAATATATGCTTATTATGAATTTGATGCCAGCAACACATCTCTAAAAATTTGAAACAGGGTCAACAAAATACTGGAAAAGTACCTGGTTGAACATCTTAGAACGAATTAGATAAATTGGCAACAGATCAGTAACATTATTGGGTGTAAAAAAATAATTTCAGAGAGGCAGCGTCTTTCAGCAGTGAAGATGGTGAGAGGTTCACCACTCTGAAAGACTGAGTGGGGAAATAGTGCAACAATCTTAAGAATAATGTTCCTCAACATAAAATGTTAAATAATTTGGGGATTTCATCATCTACGGTTCATAATATCATTAAAAGATTCAGAGAATCTGGAGAACTCTGTGCACAAAGGACAAGGCTGAAAACCATTATTGGATGGGTGTAATCTTCGGGCCCTTGGGGGGGCACTGCATTAAAACAGCCACAATTCTGTAGTGGAAATCATACTCTGGGCTAAGAAAAACTTCTGAAAACCATTGTCTCTGAACACAGTGCATCGCTGCATCAGTAAATGAAGGTTAAAACTCTGCCATGCAAAGAAGAAACCATATGTAAACATGACCCAGAAACACCGACACCTTCTCTGGGCCCGAGTTTATTTAAGATGGACTAAGGTGAAGTGGAAAACCTTTTGAAAATCATGGACGCTTCATCCTCCACGCTGAGAGGAGAGGGACCACCCAGATTGTTATCAGCGCTCAGTTGAAAAGCCAGCATTTGTGACAGTACAGGGATACATTAGTGCACATGGTATGGGTAGCTTGCACATCTGGGAAGGAACCACTAATGCTAAATGTTGTATGCTGCCATCTAGACAACGTCTCTTTCAGGTTAAGGCCTTGCTTATTTCAGCAAAAACAAATGCCAAACCACATTCTGTACGGATTTCAACTGCATGGCTGTCTAGTATAAGAGGCCGGGTACTAAACTGGCCTCCTGCAGTCCAGACCTGTCTACCATTTAGGAATGTTGGCGCATCATGAAATGAAAAATACAACAAAGAAGACCCTATCAGACAAGAATGAGACAACATTTCACTTCCAAAACTCCTGAAACGGGTCTGCTCAGTTCCCATACATGTACAGAGTGTTGTGAGACTGTGGGAAACAAGCAACTGTCCTAACTTTTTTTTTGTTGCTGGCATCAAAGTCAAAATAACCGTATATTTTTCCAAAAACAAAACAATTGCTGTTTCAACATGTTGTCTTTGGTGTATTTGCAATTAAATATGGGTTTACAGGATATCCAAATCATTGCATTTTGTTTTTATTTACATGTTACACAGTGTTCGAACTTCATTGTTTGTAATGTTTCAAGGCCATGCCTGGCAAAACATGACACTGACATCGTCTTCAGGACTGAAGGGTGTATTACACAGTTTTGCGTGATATTGGGTTGAGCATCAATGGAGATTAATAAGAAATGTGATGCAAGTGAGTAAAATAAATACAGGTGAAGCTTACGGTTTAGTAAATATTTTTCTTTTTTCTTTTTTTAATGGGGTCCACCAATTTTAAACAACAAAGTCGAGCATAAAAATGGGCAGAAGATGAAATATTGACAACTCTCTCAACATCAGCTTTGGGGGGAACATAATTGCTATCTGGATTATGTTTAAGTGTGATGTTAGAATAAAATAAACTCAAGAAGACAAATAGCTGCGATGGATAGTTGGGAATTCACAGCACTGGACTTTAACACTACAGGCTGGGATTCGTCACTTGGATAAAATCTGGGAAAGATCCTGGTTTTTGGTTAAATATTAGAGGAAAAAGGGAGGTTCTCATGCTTCAAACAATTCCAAACCCACACTATAATAATCCACTAACCTAGGCAGTACAAGTCTTAAAATAACACTTGCAATGTGTTTTATTTTGAGTACATTTTAAACAGTGGTTGAAATTTAAATACTAAGGAACAATTCCCATTGGAAACAACCCTGGAAAGGTAGATTGTTTTGAAATCATATTTGTCCCTCTGACTTATAACAATGCAAAGTACCTTTTGCTATCAAGACCCAAAAGACTTGAATCTGCATTTTATAATTTCTCAAGCTGTAATTAACACAACAAAGGGCTGAGTATTCCTCGATGACTGAGCTCAGGGAAGAGATTCCTTCTCACCAAGAGCAGGAGAGAAAAAAAAACAGTCTTTTTTTGTTTCTTGGTTTCACACAAGTTGCACACAAGGACACAAACATTTTTCTGAATGTCACTTAAGCACAAAAGACACATGAGGAACATGCATATACAATAATGTAAAAAAGTAACGTCATCCCTAGGAAATTGTTGGCTATTTGACATTGGATAAGCAAGTATTTAATCATTTTCAAATCCCTTCAGTTGCAAGATGTTTGAGGGTTTTATTACATGTACTGTCAGTTTAAAATCGCCCCCAACATTTCAACTTTGAACTTTTTTTGGTTCTTCTTGAGCCATTCCATAACTCTACTAGTCTTGGTTTTGAGCCACCCTTGGTGGACTTGCTAGTGTGCTTAAGATAATTATCCTGTTAAAAGATTTACTTCAGGTTCAACTTCAACTTTCAGGGAGATGGCCTCATATTACCTTTAAGCACTCTTTTGCTTTTACACAGAATTCATAGTTGAATCAATGACTGCCAAGCTGGCTGGTCCTTGCAGCAGCGAAACAACCAAAAAACAATAACACTTCACCACCGTGCTTCACAGTTCAAATAAAGTTCTCCTGAAATGTCTTTGGTGTGTGCCAAACTTGTGAACTTACTGAGGTCCAACAGCTTTGATTCATCTGTCCACAGCACATTCTTCTAAAAGGCCTGGCATTATAGATATGCATTGGTAAACTGTGGTTTTGCTGTAATGTTTTTATTAAATAACAAAGGATTTTTCCTGGTACGCCTCCTTTTAAGATCAAATTTATGGTTTTGATTGGAGATGCAATGGCCTTAAAGAGCTCCCTAGATCTTGGCAGAAGACATCCCGCACCTGAAAAGCATAGAGAACACCAGACCCCAGACATCCCAGGCTTTAATAAGACACGTTTCACCTGTCTCTCCCGAAGGAGGATTTTATCATTGGCTTCAAATCTAAAACCTCTGATTCTAATTTAATAGGTATGATCTGATTTTGTATTTGTATTTGTAGAAATCATGAAAATGTACTTGTTTTTTTTCACATTTTTGTCAACCTTTATTCAATAACAAAAAGTAGGTTTGATTTGTAATGCTCTATGTGTAATACTTAATGTGCAGTCATTCTCACCAGTAAATCATTTTAGAGATTCCAAAAGAATGTTTGAATGTTGAAGAACGTTAATTTTTCCGACACATTTTCTAAGATGTTAAAATAATATTTTTCTTTGTGGTACAAAACATTCTGTTTATAAGCTTATTACTCGACAAATACCCATAATGCCTCTTTCTCCCTCCCCAGAATGTGGAAAAATTGCTTTAATGAACAGCATTAATAATCACAGTACTGACAACAACAGTTGGGGAAACAAAAAATTACTCTGACCAAAATTGGCAACAAAAGAAAAAAAATACATTTGCAAACAGAAGCAATTACAGCAGGAAAGAGCAGCGGGATGGCACCACTAATTATTATCAGCCACACTGTCCAGCTTTCAATAAAGAAAAGATGGAAAGAGAGAAAACACCCTCTCCTCCTCCTTCAGGCCAAAACAATCATGACAGCTGGATCCAGTGAGTCCGAGCAGGCCAAACTTACACCAATGGAGACTTGGGTCAGTGTGTGACATGTCCCCTGGCCTAGCTGCTGGACTCCCCGCAGACAATTTCCTTGTGATTTTCAATTTTCCTTCCTTTGCCAGTTGCCTGCCATTATAAGTGTACTGGGGGATAATTAAAAAAAATTTAAATAAAAAAAAAAATGCAACAAGAAAGAGCCTCACTAAACGAGCGCACTGGCCAGCACACAAAGAGGTACAGGAGAAGAAGCTGATCCGAAGTTGTCTGGCTGACAGAAATTTTCCAGAAAAGGGAAGATATGCTTGTCTGCAGTCCCCAGTGAGGTTAAGTTGGATAGCACAGGCATGAAGCAAGCAGGGGAATTCAAATCTGCCCTTCCTCAAGCATGTGTGCTTTAGCTGTGTGTGTATGCAAGTGTGAGCTAAACTCAAGCTTCAAGTAAGCTGCTGAATCCATATTCCCTTGCGTGTGTGTGTGTGTGTGTGTGTGTGTGTGTGTGTGTGTGTGTGTGTGTGTGTGTGTGTGTGTGTGTGTGTGTGTGTGTGCAGGATGGATCGTAGTCAAAAAGGTAAAGAGGGTCAATCTCCTCCATCTGGACTGTGACATCCTTGCTCATCACCGTCTCCCTCTTCTTCATTTTGCTCTTTGTTACCATTCATCCTAACCTGTTGAGTTCATGAGGGCTGAAATGGCATAAAAAGCCAAATGGGACACTCCATCGTGACATCACACCCAGCTTGCATCGCCATTGGTAATGAAAAAATGCCACACCTCCAAATACAAATGAATGATTCAATGAATAATGAAAACTATCATAGATAGATAGATAGATAGATAGATAGATAGATAGATAGATAGATAGATAGATAGATAGATAGATAGATAGATAGATAGATAGATAGATAGATAGATAGATAGATAGATAGATAGAAGCCTATATGTTGGCTACATTGAAGCCTTTACAATGTTTATTCATTTTAGCGAATTAGCAGAAAATGCATTAATGTCTGTAAATCAAATGCAGACATTTAACTTAAAAAAAAAAAAAGAAAAAAACTTTACAAACGTGCAATAAATAACCACAGCAGCGAGCAGCCAAGTGCTGTCACTTCTAACATCCTCCATGCTTTGTTTGATTATATTTTGTTGGTGGCAGACTTCGGGCAGGACAACGAGAAGGGTCCAGCTGTAGCCGGAACTTATTGGAGAAAACGACCATGTTGAATATGTTGCGAATTTTGCGATGAACTGTCGGTAATTCCCTTCGGCAACGTCTGCAGAAATGTGGACTTACGGAAAGGGTGCTTAAAGGGCTCAAAATGTCCACCAGAGGGCCCTCACAGGCTCGATGATTTGACAGCAGGACAGTCCTAAACCCTCGCGTACTTATCGGGAACGCGCCTCAAAGTCCGTGAGTCTGTGAGGGTGGACATTGGGATTGGACCCAATGGTCTTTTCTGCCAAACAATGACGTGTTTTCTGACACCTGTCATTGTTTTATGAATCAGTTTGGTTGACTAAAACAGTCTCCGAGTAGCATGTGTTGCAGCAGAATGAGGAGTCTGTTGTGAATGCCATAAGAATTAAGTAGATTGTATACTGTTGTGTCGTGTTGGTGTCAATTAAAATTATTATTCGAGAGAAAACTGTCGCCCACTTGTCAACTACAACCCGAAGCAACTAAGGAACACAACACACCAAAAAAGTAATTACATATGCAACTTTTACAAGGAAAAAGTACCAAGAATTTAGACCTCAAAATGAAGCTATAGTTTGACAAGTTAAAGTGGTGATCTGATAAAAAAAAAAAAATATGATGATAATTCTCAGCATTTTGTACCTTGAACAAAATCCTTCTGCTCTCCGTGGTTCCGTTTGTGGCTGTAAACCAGTATCTCTCCCTGTGTGCCAGATCAATTGAATCACTAAGAGGTGATAAGGGAGACATCTACAATCGCTGACTGACATGTGTTATCAGGCAGAGGGCAAAGGGTCAATACACAGATAACAGAGGGAGAGAATGTGTGGATGAGTGAAAGAGTCCGGCAGGTGATGAATGGGAGAGGAGACTAGAGAGAAACTGAAGAGATTCACTACGAGCTAAAAGGAATAATTTCCCAATAAAAAAGGTTGTTTTGGAGCAGTGTAGCATTATTCAGTATGTAAATGTTTTCTTTTGTCTGCTGTTCTGCTGAGACCCACAGTGACATCCCCCATTGGCTCATGAACTGAAGCCTAGTGTCTGCCAATTTGGCCTTCACCATCTTGATGTGTTTTTCTTTTTAGCCAAAACCGACCATATGCGGACGTGTCCATCCACCTATACCGGCAACTGAACTGCACCCCAGGCATGGCAATCAAACCAGGCTCGCCCCCAGACATATACCTCTGTTTAAGGACTAATATTTAAAGAATCATTTTCACATGGGCCACCAGAAGACTGATAAAAAAAAATAATAATAATTAATAAATATCTTTCTCCAATAGAGCTCCCATTCAAAAAGCATTCACTTTTTTAATGAAATTCTAACAACATAAAGACTTAGAAAAAAGATATTTACTAAGAATTGTTGATCTTTTTGGGAGCCAGCCTCTAGTGGCCTTACGTGGTATCGCATCTGAAGGCACTTTGGCATTGGCTTTATTTTTCAGATCCAGTTACATCCGTTTTTACAAGCAGTCGATGCCACAGACAAAGAAAAGAGCTCCACCTGCAGAAGCAAACCTGGGAAATGGCTTTTTTAGAACTCTAAAGGTATTCTTTATTTTGCTGTGTTTCACTTTTAGACCAGCCTTTATATCCCTTCAAATGTTGCCACGTGGAACAAATATAAACACGTGATTTTGGAAAAAGACAACGCTTTGTGCAAAATAGTTCTGATCTAGCATGACCCAACAGTTAGGGTTAATTTTGATGAACAATTAATCATCAAAGTAATTTTTTTCAAGAAGAAAAATTGTCAAGCCTTCAATGGTGCCGTGTTCTAAACTCTGAGAATGTCCTGGTCTTTGTGAAAATGGCAGGGTTTTAGACTGTTGGTCAGACATAACAAGACATTTGAGGATGTTACTTGGAGCTGTGGGAATTCGTTACAGCTGTCACTTTTTTTTTTTTTTTTTTTTTTTACTTTCTGCAGACCTAACAATTAAACTGAGAATCATTGGAAAAAAATAAATGACAGTTTGATCAACCCTAACAATTGTACTCTTCGCCTTTGTTTTCTATTCCAAGTAAGCTGATTGTCTCACCACTAGAGGTTCTTGCACCATCTGCCTTTATTTTAGCGTTTCCAGACCTGAGCAATTTACTTTGTGAATGTCGTGTTATTATTAGAGAGGACTGGGAGGACGTCAGGGACGGCCAAAAACAGACCGATCCCACAGTGAAACAAGACAAATCTGTTTTCCTTTTGTTGAAGGGATTTCCCCAAAACTATAAAATGACAGATCCTTAGGTTGGTGCGGGTGAAGTGATACCACCGCTTTCCAGATGGTTGAGAAACAAAAATAACAGGATGCTGTGTCCCAGTAGAGGTGGGTGGATTCGCTTTGGTTGCACAGGCAGAGACAGGCGGAGACCGAGGGAGAATTCACAGAGAAAGAAAAAAAGGTTTCGAAGAACACAAATTACAGGGTTGCCAAAAAAAAGGCACTAAATAAAATTAAAACCGTGAGCATTCAGACTCAAACATGCGAAGTCTAACTGTCTCAGAAGGCCGCATGTCTCTTTTGCTTCACGGCTCCCTTGTTTCCTCCCGTTGCTCATCCCTCTCTTCTGTCTATCTTTCTCTGCTCAGCTTTAATTATCAGCTGGCTGCCGCAGACACAGAGTAACCACTCCTGACAACCAGGTGTGGAATGACAGGGACGCACACACATTTCTCACACACACACAAACACAAACACACACACACACACACACACACACACACACACACACACACACACACACACACACACATCAACAGAATGCATGCAATCATGTGCCTCTATAAATGTAAACAATGGGAGACAACGGCAGATATGAACAAGAAGAATCTCTCTGTCACACACACACACACACCCAAAGACACACACACACACACACACACACACACACACACACACACACACACACACACACTTCAACAGAATGCATGCAATCATGCGCCTCTATAAACGTAAACAATGGGAGACAACAGCAGATATGAACAAGAATCTCTCTGTCTCACACACACACACACACACACACACACACACACACACACACACACACCCAAAGACACACACACACACACACACACACTGTTGCATTCAAAACGAGGCGGTGGGAGCAGCAAACAATGATGGCGATATTGCAGGCCGGTTGGAAATGAGCGCGGGGGGCGAACGAGGATTAATTACAGGTGCGGAGAAAATAGAGAGAAGAGGAAGAACGAGAGCACAGGGTAGAAAATATAAGACAAGGAGAAGGTGGATGTCAAAGGATAGAGCTGTGCAAAGACAGCGAGGAGAAGAGTGCAGGGTTTAGGAAGAAGAGCAAGATGGATTGGTAAGAAATGGTCCACAGGTAGAACATTACAGCCCGGTATCACTGCACGTCTGACACGTCTGGCAGTTACACCTGGGAGGAAGAGGTTTGAGTCCGGGAAGCAACAAAGTGTTTTCCTAACTGTGGGTTTCCACAAGTTTTGGTTTTCCGAAAGCACATGACACTGGCATGTGTGGACATGTCAGTGTGGACACTAGTGGACAGGTGTCTGTATTACATGCTTAGTTGAATATTAATATACAGTATATATATAATATAGTATTATGTATAGCTAAATGGAGACTGTGTGCATCAGAAAAAAATAACCTTACAAGCTTCCCTTTGTACTGATCGCAGTAACAACCATCTGTCAATCGGCAGACGATAGTCCTCCGTGTCAGAAGCATCCCTTCTTCTACATTCAGTCACGCAATTTCTAATCTTTGTTATTTTAGAATATACGAGTCTAAACCTCATGAATTAACCATGGAAGGTCTAAAAACAGTCAACGTATGTATTTTATTTGTAGCAATCATGTGCTTTGAATCAAGACGGATATTTTAATGTGAAATCCACAACGTTCTCAAAATGATGGGACTCCAACTTAGAGTTTCAAACTTTCACCCAATAATCACAAGCAAAAACGGTATTAAAACTGAGGCATTTCTTTCATTCATTTATTTTCATCAATGGTCAAAAATACCACAATAACCCTCCAGTATTTGTGAGTCAAGTGGCCTAGAGAACACTTGACAGATTTACTAAGAAATCTAGCCAGCGATGGAGAATAAAGGCTAATCACAAGTCATTTCAGAGAGAGGGCGTTGCTACCGACAGCTCTTCAAACGCAGGTGTGCATGTATCGCCACAAAATTGGATTCCGTGGTGGAAAATCCGAAAGAAAAAGCTGCTGTTGAAGCTTTAGCAACAAATTGGAGACATTGATGGCCTGGTTCAACTCTCCTCCCTCCGTGCGCCGCGGAGGGAAACCAGGGCAGAGGTGGCACATAAATTCCAAGAGTTGGACCAGGACCATTGTCCCCCACCGGCCTCCATGTGCACCCCAACATCAAGCCGGCCACTGGATCAGGCCACCAGGAGTGCATCGCTTAGGCGGAGGTGATGAGGGACATATGGTCAGCCACGCCTTTTCCAGAAACCAGAATCAATGGAAACAAAAAAAAAAAAAGCAGTTTCTCTACCACGTTGGACACACAAATAATCTCCCAGAGCACATTAGATGCCACAGATTTACTGATTTGAAGTTTATTGTTGTTGCAACAGCAACCCTTTAATGCAACATCAAAACAACAATCAGCGTGCAATCTTATTACCCAGAACATCATAAACAAGTTGACCTCTGTGGCAAAGCTACAAAAAAACATTCCTGTTGCATTAAAGTTGTACACACAGTAGTAGACCAAACGTAGTTGAGGAGAAGTCATACATAATCAATTGTTAAATGTTGTTTATATACTGAAACATTGCACAGCAACTAGAAAATGATTTAATTGTGAAAGTGTGTGTATTGTTACACCTGAGGTTCAGGGTAATTCATTCATTTATATGTATGATTATTACACTTTTGTACAGTTACTATAAAGTTTGTTGTTGTACTGGAACCACTGCTGCTCCATGTCTGTGCTGCATATTGCGTTTTCATTACATTCGTGTTGCACTTAGTCGGCGTTGCATTGCGTTCTCATTGTGTTGCATCAGATGGAAGTGCCAAACTTCAAAGACAATCTGTGGCAACTTCTTTGCCATACACCCCACTGATATAACGAGCAGAAAAGTTAATTTCGGTTGTTCTCTGGAGTAATGATTCACACAAAAATGATTAAATGATTGACACCCTGTGATATTAAGATGCTCCAATTGCAAAACAACCTTAACACAGCATATCTATCACTGAGACGACATAGAGGTGGGTGGGAGGATGTTCTTCCAGATTAAGGCTGCAATCAATGTCATTTTAGTCCTTTTAATTCCACATTACTTCATGGACCCATGTTGAAGTCACAGTTTATCCACCTACCAAGACATCACGGGCAAACAGACTATTCAGACTGGAATCTTCCACACTTGTATTTGGTTGCGACTCGTGGGTGTAATGTAGGTTGTCTCAGGGCAGGTTTTGTTTACAGATGGCACAAATACCTAACATGCATGCATAGTGATGAAGACTGAACAGATGCTTTTCCCCTCTGCTCCATTTCCACAAAAAGCAGCACTCAGTTCAAAAAATGTAATAAAATGACACCGCAGCACTGGAACAAATATTCAGCACCTTTACTAAAAACACAAATAACACTGTGAAAATGTGTTTTAATAAAAAGACAGAAGTTGTAATGGTTTCAGTCATGCACTCAGGAAAAGTTTGTAAGTTTAATCATTAAAATGGAAAATGGTCTTAAAGTATTAAAAGTAAAAGTACACAGTGCAGAAAATGCCCCCTGACAGTGTTATACTACTATTTATGATATTTGTGGATTAATATTGGTGCTGTATTCATGTGCATTCCACTGCTTTGATTGTCTAAGGTTGAGCTTGTTTTAACTACGTTGTACTTTATGTACTTTTGGTTAGTTTAATCAACAGCAATGCATCTTATTCTATAACAGAGGTGCCCAAATTATTTCCTATATAAAGAGCCAAAAACTAACCTGAATGGAGGGCTCATGTTTAAAAATCACCAAATTTGGAGGGGCATGGTTTTCCCGGGACAATAGGGGATGAGAAAGTGTAATCTTAAGTAAGTAAAGCTGCCAGACAAATGTGGTGGAGTAAAAAGTATAATGTTTCCCTCTGAAATGTGGTGCAGTAGAATTAAAATCTGCAAAAAATGAAAATACTCAAGTAAAATACAACTATCTTGAATTTGTACTGAAGTAAAGCACTTGAGTAAATGTACTTCCTCCACTAATCCAGGTATTTTCTGTCAAAACTGGCTGTCAAAATGGCAGATGGTAAATATCTTTACACATTTTTACCACCTGCCGTTACCATGAAGGAGGGAGAAAATAGGTGATGTAGAGATGCAGGTGTTATTAAAAACTGCAGTACTCCACAGTCTCATGTATTTCATAATCTCTTCTGTATTTTTTATCAATTAGCCTACAGAAACCCTCCGGGCGCTCTCATACACACACACAGACACACAGACACACACACACACACACACACACACACACACACACACACACACACACACACACACACACACAGAGAGAGATCTAATCAATCCAGTTGATTAAGTTTCGGGTTAGAGACAACTAGTCAATTTCGTGTGTGTGTGTGTGTGTGTGTGTGTGTGTGTGTGTGTGTGTGTGTGTGTGTGTGTGTGTGTGTGTGTGTCTGTGTGTGATTACTGCTCTGCCATAGGACCATAAATGTCAGACTTCTTCTTCTTTCTTTAATCACTTTTCTGTATTTTTTTTAATCTAATTTCTCACACAAAATGTAATACTCACCTCAACAGACACGCACATTCACACACACACACACACACACACACACACACACACACACACACACACACACACACACACACACACACACACACACACACCTGCACATCAGGGTCCGTCTGTGCATGATCCAAACCACGGAGGAAAACAGTTCAGCCACCGCTGCTTCTGCTGATGTATAACCATCAAAAGTCTCAAAGCACAATTACCAGCTGGCATGGGAATACTGCTCAAGGGACACTTGGAAAATAAATCACCTTTTGTGTAATCACATTAGCCACAAAAAAAAAGAAAAGAAGAAGAATTGCATTTCTACCACATCAAGTACTAAAATTCACTTTTCATGATACAGTAAGGCAAATCCAGATTTCCCTGGGAGAGCTTTAATGACTATCATGTTTTATTTCCCTACTTGTCTTGTACAATTCCAAAAAGCCCCTTTTTCCACTGCCGGTGCCGGGTTCACTCTCGTCGCTTTCCCAGGCACTAAATTTAGTTTTCCACTGCAGATGGTACCACTTCTATGCAGCGTCACTACTATAAAAATACACATTTGCTGAGTCCTAAACTGACCAAGCCGTGCTTTTACAAGTTGCCAACTACTCCACTGAATAAAAGAAATTGAATCCACTTCAGTACTGGCTAGTTAACAATGGCGGGTTGCAAGAAGTCCCGCGTCACACAATCAATGACAAAGTGATTGTGATGATTCTCGCTGACCAAGCAGAAGTCTACAATGTAAATTGGTTCAGCTTGCTTGCTAGAAATGTTATTGAAGGTGATAGCATAAAGTGTTCCAGGTGGCAGGTACTATCCATAACTTTGACCCAATGGAAAAGAAAAAAAAGAGTAGGGTGAAAAATGGGCTAAAGCTCATTCAGTGACACATTGCTAATACATCCATTGTAACAAATAAAACAATACTTATTTTATCACATTATGGTGATATTTCTTACTTTATTGCTATTTCTCAGACTAATTTCAATGGTGTTCTTATTTGAACTCCAATTTAATCCAGCTACCATTTTCAGAGATCCTGCTTTCAGTTCTCAGCTCCACCTCCATATAGACGTCTGATCTGACAAGGAGAAATGAGACATGAGCAATGCATTCGATCCGTTCAATCCACACCGACTCCAACATCCGTTTGGAGCTTCTGTCACTGGGACCACCTGCTTGTCTATCAGCTGCACAGAGGAGCGGGGAGAACCCGAACAAACTGTCTCTATCAGGCTGACTGACAGCAGAAACTTACTGTGGACAAAAAAATGTTTTCATTTCGGCTCAGAAGGGAGAAATCATCATTTCAATACATGGATTCAGGGATTTTATTGATTTCCTCTTGCTCTCATAGATAGAGGTGGATAGTTAAACTATGTTGTTACAGATAGATTTGAAAAGTTCACGATATGCAAACAGTTGAAGACTAGTGTGATTTAAACAGCGGACTGTGAAAATGATCCATCACAAAGCGTACCAGAGGTCTAAAAAAGAAGTGACATGGGTGGGAAATAGAAATCAAAATGCTTCAAAAATGTATTTTTATGTGGATCACCGTTGAGTGTAAAACTCCATGAACCAATCCAAAACCTAGAACCCAATCCCTTTTTTGTGAGAAAATATCCTTAATTTCACAGCAACAAACCATTAAACCACAAAGTCAACTCGCTGTCTTCTTTAGCAGATGGAGTTTGGTCACATGATTGCAACTGAGCTGTGATAATTGAGCAACATCAATCAGATGTGGAAGATGGTGAGATGTTCTTTAAAATCCACAAATTGACTTGTAAGTGGACCTTGGGCTCAGACTTGTTTTAGTTGAACTCTCATTTTGTCTAGTCCAACATTTACTTTAAAGCTGGTGTGAAACTACATTTTTTGCAAAAGTTTTTTTTTTTTTTTTTCATGAAAAACAAAAACAAAATAATGAGTCCCACATATGCATGTATACAAGTGAAAATATAAATATTGGACGTGTGTTCTCTAATGTCCTACAGCACTTCAATTAGTGCACTATTGAAAATGTTCTTATGTATGGTCGGTTGTACTTAAACGTGGCCTTTCCAGTGGTGGAGGAAGTGGTGAGTGCTGGCTCAGCTGTCGACTGAGCAGCTAAAAGGAGCTTTTAAACTTAAATTTAAAAACAAGAGGGAGAAATTTACACCAAATGGCAGCCAGTCATTTGATATTTGGACTGTGGAACATTTCTTTAGCTGCTGGAAATCAGCTAACATGCTGAAAATGTTAAAAGCAAAACAATCAGTTTAAAACACTCAACTATAGAGCCAAAAAACCTTCTCTTTCTGATTAAAACATCAATTACTACTATGAAACCAGTGGAGAGAAAATGTTGACGGGACCTACTTGATTATTATTGTTGGCTCGGTATTCGGACTCCAAATGACCAACTACCCATGGGCTGTCTGGGCGTCGAGGACGAGCTCTGTTGGTGTCAACTCGTCATAATGACTTGTGTGTACTGGGAGCATGGCCTCCATAAATGAGGGAGACAGAAGACTAAATATAGACATGATGGAGGGAGAAGCACAAACATTACACGACAAACACTATTAAGGCAGAGTCAGAGACAGACCAGGAATAGCACTTCATGCACAGACCCTGAAAACACACACACACACACACACACACACACACACACACACACACACACACACACACACACACACACACACACACACACACACACACACACACAGTGTGAATGAACGCGCATCACAACTGATGTACACTCAGCCACGATGCTTTTTAGCTTAATAACAATTAGTCAAACCATTAGCAGCTCCAAACCACCGAATCAATTAGTAAACTGATCAAACATTAGCATAATTTTTAATAACCACTTATTCATTGCCAACCAAATATTCTCTGGTTACAGTTTCCTAAATGTCAGAATTTGTTGTTTTTGTCCTGCTGTAAAATAGGGAAAAGCTTTTGGGACTGTTGGTCGAACAAAACAATTTGAGGTTATCCACTTGGGCTGTGAGAAATGGAGATTTTTGTACAATTTATGAAACTGTATAGGTAAAACAGTTCATTAATTGAAAACAATATATCAGCCATTTAATTTAAAAGCTGTAGCCCAAGTTACGTGACGAAAACAATTTCCAACAGCTCACCTTCAGCCATGTTGTACGAGGGGTGATTATGATGTTTTGATATTGATCCTTTAGCACGAGTGCAGCACAGTGATGCACGTGGAGCAGCGGTGAGCATATGCCAAGTTACTCATGATCAACACCGGTGTTACACAGGAAACCACTGTCATGTGAACATTTGCAATGTCACCATAGGCTGAAACTTAAGCAGACAGCACATATCAAAGTTTGTGTCCGATTTTTTTGGTAACATGGAGCCTAATCCAATGAGTTAGAGTGGTGCGGAGCGAAGATTATGTTGTTGTGGGCCTTAGTTGATATGGGATCTTTATTTTGCTTTGATTTGACGAGCACATATTTTAACAGTATACAATAGCAATCCATGTTTACATTTTATTTCAAATTATTGGCCTGAATACTGTGGCCATGTGTACCATTCTGGTACTGGCATGTTTTTAGAGTGCTGTAGTCATCAAAGGTCCTATGATGGTGTTTGGTGTTGAAAAATGATTAAATACAGTGCTCTAAGAAATGGTATTTACAGTTGGAGTCCCCTGTCTGCTTGTCATCTGCTCTGTTCATCAGCTGTATTCCCCGAGAGCATCTACTCTCCTTGTCAGTCCCCCTGACACTCAATTCTCCCTGCACCACTGGTCTGCACGGAGTGTGTGTGTTTGAGAGAGTGTGTGTGTGTGTGTGTGTGTGTGTGTGTGTGTGTGTGTGTGTGTGTGTGTGTGTGTGTGTGTGTGTGTGTGTGTGTGTGTGCAGGTAGCCCCATCCTTCCCCGTATGGATATTTAAAGGCTTTTTTGGATGGTTGGCCAGATAGCATAGACAATGCCTGTGCATGTGTGTGTGTGTGTGTGTGTGTGTGTGTGTGTGTGTGTGTGTGTGTGTGTGTGTGTTGTGTGTGTGTGTGTGTGTGTGTGTGTGTGTGTGTGTGTGTGTGTGTGTGTGTGTGTGTGTGTGTGTGTGTGTGTGTGTGTTTGCGTCAACAGCTTCTCCAGAGGGAAACAATGATCTGTGGTCAGGGTCAGGGACCCTGAGTTATGAGAGAATATTGATCCCAGCAATCCTTGCAGTGATGGAGGGTTGTTTGTGTGGGCAGTGGCCCTCCATCACTGAGCTCAAAGTGCTCTGTTGCGGATGAGAGGAAAAAAACCTCACAATATGTCAAAGTTTATGTGGAAGACTCTATCCTCCCTAAGTGCACCTACTGTAGAAACATGTGGTTTTAGCAAACAATCTGATAAACCCATAAAGCCAGCACAAAGAATACATTGTGTGTTTGATCAAAGTTTCCTCAGGAGGTTGACTAGCAGATGTGGTAGGTGATATTCTGCCTGAAATAATTGCTTCAAAGCAAACAGACAACTGCTGAACTAAATCTAAGTTCCACCAAAACAGCTTGAAATTGAAGCCAATGGTGAAATACTTCAATACCAGAGAGGGCCACTGGGTGCTGGCTCCACAAAATCTCTCTGCTCTATCTTACATCTGGTCCAAAGCAACACCAAGTGCAACGCAAGTGTCTTTGCTCGCTTTGGATCGTAGTAGTTGTAAATCCCATTAAGGGTCTATGTTGTTTTCATAGTAATGTACTTGCACCCATCTGATGGGACATGGACGTGCTGGTCTTAAAATAAAGTCAGGTCAATGAAGCGCTGAGGCGCCTTAATGCTGCGTCGCTATCTTGAGGCAGCAGAAAGCAAACTGACCAACCAAAGTCTGGGTTTGAGTCTTTTACTTGTATTTTACGGGTGCATCAGCACGGGTGCAGCATCGGCCGAGGAGGAACCCGTTAAGGTTTAGAACGGATCAACAAGTTGTGTTTCTCTTTCATTAACATTGCGAGATAGAGAGTTTGGCCTAAATGTCATACATGTTAATCCTGGATGTGTCACATCTGACATCACAGTAACTGAGGGCAGTACATGCACGTAGCCCGTACAGTACAACAGGTCCTGTGTGGCAGCAGGCTTTCACGAGGTTTGACAATCGCCAGCATTCATGGACAGTTTTCAAAACACCTCGAGGAAAGAGAAGTCCAAAAAAGCCAAACAGTTGGTGCTCACACTGAAGGTGCATCTGTCACAAAACCTACTAAATTATTTACATGGCACAGAAGTAAACAGTCTTTGGCAGAGAGGAAAAAGGAGAGGCAAGTCAAAGTTCGCTGAGAGGGACAGATGGAGACTTCATAGAAAAGATGCTGAAAGTATGAATTTACAGGTTTAAGAATTGCATTGAAGAACTAAATCAACATATCTGTGACAGCTTCAACTAAAACTCCACATCAAGAGACTCCCAAAGTTCGCGCTCATAGCAGGGCTGTCATTCAAAATCCAAGGCCATTTCAAAATGACATATAACCTGAACAAGAGAGTCTTCAGCAATATAAAAGTGATGCGATTCTCTTTGATCTTTTTCCCTCCATCTGGACCAGTTTCTATTCAGAAAACGCCATAAGGGGTCTTCAACTCACTGTTGCCAGCTAACTCTTGAGAGGCTCTAGGTCAAAAGACTTCAGCAGCGGTATGTATAATTTAAGACGCAGAGGGTCAACTGATCCCATATCCCAAGATAAAACACACATTGCTAAATAAAATCAACACTGCATGCATGACCGCCATAATGAGGTTCAACACCTTATTTGACTTCCCTAATCACCTGATCTAAACATCATTAAATCTGGATGGGAACTTCTCAGCCCTAGAAAGCCAACATGATTTCCATCTCTTTCAATCCCTCGACGATCTTGAAGCTTCCCTGTGGAGGGAATGATCAGATATGTTCTGACACAGTTCAAGACAGGTATGACAGGCTTCCGCAGGATTGACACTGTTCTGATGAGAGTAGCCATCCTCCTGAGAGTTTATTCAATGCATTTCCATCCAACACGGTACAGCGAGGTAATGACATGTATATGTCTGCCGTTGGCAGGAAAAACTGTTGCACATTGTACCTGAATGCTGAACAACTTCTTGGCCATATATACGTGTTTTGATGTCTTCCAGTCAGGCTTTTGACAGAACCATAGTACTGAAACCGCTCTTGTTAAGGTTTTCAATGACATCCACTTAAACACAGACAGTGGCAGAATTTCAGTCTTAGTATTACTGGATTTCAATGCTGCATTCGACACGGTTGACCGTGACATACTACTAGACAGACTAAAAATCTGGGTGGGACTCTCTGGCACAGCACTAAACTGGTTTTAATCATACTTGAAGGACCAATAATACTTTGTCTGTAGCTAATTACACATCAGAGCGGACTAAAATGACGTGGTGTTCCCCAAGGTTCAATTCTGGGGCCTCTTCTGTTCAACATCTACATGCTTCCACTAGCTCAGATTATGGAAAGAAACAAAGTGTGCTATCATAATTATGCAGATGACACACAAATCTACATAACTATGGCACCAGGGGACTATAATCCCATACAAAGGTTAGGGAAATGCATTGAACAAATCAACAACTGGATGTGCCAAAATGTTCTTCAATTAAACAAAGATAAAACAGAAGTAATTGTTTTTGGGGCCAAGGAAGAACGATTGAAAGTCAGCGCTCAGTTTCAATCACTGAAACCACAAACCGAGCCAGAAATCTAGATGTAGTTATGGATTCAGACCTCAATCTGAACAGCCATATCAAGACAATTACAAAATTAGCCTACTATCACCTGAAGAATATATCAAGGATTAGAGGACTTATGTCTCAACAGGATTTGGAAAAATGTGTCCATGCATTCATCTTCAGTAGACTCGACTATTGTAACGGTGTGTTCACAGGTCTCTAAAAAGTCACTCAGAACGCTGCAGCTGATTCAGAACGCTGTAGCTCGAGTCCTCACTAAGACCAAGAAACTGGATCACATCACTCCAGTTCTGAGGTCTTTACACCGGCTTCCTGTCCAACAAAGAATTGACTTTAAAATCCTGCTGCTGGTTTATAAAGCACTGAATGGTTTAGGACCAAAATACATTTCTGATCTGCTGCGACCTCATGAACCATCCCGACCCCTCAGGTCATCTGGGACGAGTCTCCTTTCTGTCCCCAGAGTCAGAACTAAACATGGAGAAGCAGCGTTCAGTTGTTCTGCTCCACATATCTGGAACAAAGTCCCAGGAAGCTTCAGGTCTGCTGAGACTCTCAGCTGCTTCAAATCAAGATTGAAGACTTTTCTGTTTGCTGCTGCCTTCAATTGAACCAGACTCAAGGATGTTGATCAATTTCCTGCATTTCACTACTGTATTTTATTTCTTAAACTGCTCTGCAACTTTTATTCTATTTTTAGCTTGTTTAATGTTTTAATGACTGTTTTTAATGTTTCGATCAATGTTCTAAATTGTTTTTAAATTTCCTTTTGCCTTGCCTTATGTTTTGATGTTTTTAATGGTTTTATGTGAAGCACTTTGAATTGCCTTGTTGTTGAAATGTGCTATACAAATAAACTTGCCTTGCCTAAACATACAATAGTGATGCGCTTAGACTACTATGTCTATTTTTCACTCGCACCACAACAAGTAACAGTATGCTTCGAAAGCAATTAAAAGACAATCTTAGAAAAACACAGTGAAATTTGGTTTACATTGTGAATCATTTGAATGGTGGTTTGTAAAAAATAACATTCAAAATGTAAGTGATGGGAATGAATGTTCTTGTAAAGAGTTAAAATTATCAGGAGCAACCAAATATTTCTGAGACTGCGCCTGTTGCACGCCAACACAGTGCAGCACCCTGACATACACCGAGCAGGGGGGAGCTATACCTTTCACTTCATCACTGATCAACATGGTAAATGTGCACTGACACCATGGACTTGAAACTTGGGTAGAGATCTAATTTTGGGGATCAGAAAGAAGTCACAGAGAGCCAAAAAAGGCACGTAGGGGGGGTCAAGAGCTACGATCGTGTTGTTGCAGGCAACAAACTTTTGCATTGTCACACTGTGAGCAAGCAAGTTGTCATGTAAGAGAACCAAAGTGTCATCGCTGTACAGTTCAGGTCTGAGTTTTACCATAGATGCCTCTGAACATCAAAGCTGAACTCTGTGTTGACAGTCTGACCCTGGGCGATGAATTCAAAATGCGCAGCCCAACAAATGTTAAAGAAACCCTTCTGGTCACCTTGAGGAAGTGTTTGTTCTGGTGCTCATTGTCTCTCTCTCAAATGCTGATTCTATATTTGTAGTGATATTATAGCCCACCGTCCTCTGTGTATTGCACAGTATGGGTTGTACTCTTTGACGAGCAGCATATGGGAGGTCTTGTTGTTCCTGCTGCAGGCCACTTGCAGTGTCAGGATGTGAAGTGCTTTCCTGTTTCCACAACAATGCCTCATACAGTTTCCATCATATTTATTTCTACCTTTCCAAAATGTTTGATATACAGTTTTTCATACACATATAAACATGCTTTCTCAATGTCAGCTTGTGCAAGACACTGCAGCCAAAAGTAAGTCCTGCAATAAAACCACGTGTTTTTACTGTTTTCTTTTTAGCAAGATGTTGCCAGGCAATAGACTGTACACTGACAACAACATCCCATAACATCCAGGAACAAAAGTATGCCCAGTTTTCACCTGGCAACAAAATATTTTCAATGAGTGACACAACGCTCAGATAAGTTTTTGGGAATGTTAGTAAAACATAGCAACTGGTGATACTGTTGACTGTGTCTCCCTAAGCAGCCATGTCATTCAATCATTCAGAGATCATCCAGTTCAGGGACTACTGCCAGCATTAAGCCACAGTAAAACCAAACGAGCCCCATGAGCCACTGGATGCAGCTGCACAGTAGTTGTCTTGAATGTGTTGTTTTATAAAAAAGGAACTAAGCCGCTTGCTTCTTAAATCTAGAAGCTGTTTATTTCCAGAACATAAATCAAGACGGTTCTAGTCATCCATTGCTTCAATATAAAGCCCAGTTCAGTGCAAAGATTTGTGATGAGACAAACGTGTTTTAGAATGTAGCAGGTAAAAGTTGTAGCAGTGTGAACTGACCAGTCTCAGGTCGAAGAAAGCTGTTGGTGTAGCCTCTGTTTGTCAAGACATAAGTGAGCGGTTTAAGAAGCCTATTAGGGGATACGCCAACTCTTCTAAACGGCAGAACTGCTCTGGCATAAGACGTGATCAATTTACAAGACAGGATGATCTTCTGTTTAAAGTTTATGGCAGACATTTGCATAATCCCGCTGGGTATTCTGTCGAAGCACCAATAGGAAGCTCCAAATTCTCAGCACTCTGCGACCGCAACTGTTGCAAATAGCTCACGATCACTATAGTCTTCACATTTTAAGATGCTACAAATTATTAGCCTGGCTCAGCCTGACTATTGCTCACAGGTTCAGTTTTCTTCGCTGTGATTATAGTCCGGAAACCATGTTGGCATTAACGTTTGCTCAACCAGTCTAAAGGGAGACCAATCAATGTTTCAGTGTGATGATGTTGAAGTCGAGCGTTTTTTGTCAAGTAGCTGGTAGCGGTAAAGTCTCGCCGCATATGGCGGTCAATGATGGCTGGTTAAAGGCTGCTCTAATAACACCAGGCTAACAAATTATATCCAGCTCCACAGTTTCAAATATTCTGTCACAAATCTTTGGTCTGAACTGGTCATACGTGCTTGGAGAATGAGCACAGACACAAAACTCCCATTCAAAAGCAGTATGACAGGATATTGAGTTGGGATCCCGTTTAAAATGTCCTACAAAAGCCATTAAACATGCAGTTCACCACAAATAAATTAAGAAAATTGCCCCATTCTACTTGTAATAATTAGGGTGTGCAACACAAAAACATGTTGAATTGGCTTTGGCTCATCAAACACATTTTGTTCACCCCAGAGCAATAACCTTTGAGGAGTCCAGCCCTTGAACTGCAACAGTTTTGGTTTAATGTCAATATCTGACCTTATTTACCACATCATCTCTCACATTTCAAACTCGGACATCTCAACCTCCCATTTGAAGGCCAGTATTTCAGTTGCAGTATGTTGGAGGTTTTTCCCACTGTAGGCTGTATTCATCGTCCCCATAAACCCCAAATGCAATGTCATATTAAGTATGCCGTAGCTGTTATAACATTCATGTCTTACTAGGCAATTTATACGAAAATATGTGAGCACTGATTGGGCCATACAGTTCTCTAAAAACACATCTAACTTCATCCTCAGAAGAAAATGCACAATCTTTCTATAAGGACTTTGCAAAGTAAAATCAGCCTCCGCTTTGTGTGCTTCAAGACAAGGAAATTCTAATGTGACAAATTGTGAGGGAGCAAACATGGAATAGTATTGAGAAAAAAATGACGGGGTATATCATCCATTTATTTATCAACAACCTTTACTTTGTTGCAACAGCCCAAAACAAATTTTGTAGCGAAGATGTCATTCCTATAATGACTAGGGGATGTCTGATTTATAAAAAAGAAGGGTGTTCTGGTGCATGCAAAACAGGCATAGTGGTAAGATACATAAATGTAAAATAAATCCCTGTAAAAGCAATGCATCATCGACATATCAACGTTTTAAAGTCTTTTGGAAATAAGATAATGGAGGCAGTACTTACAAAGTAAACGCGTTTCTCGAGGCCACTGATTTTAACTGGCCAAGAGAATCAAGACAAAATGGGTATCACCCGTCAAATGGGTGACTGCCATTAGATAAGTGCAGTTGATTGATTCATCCCTGTCTCAAAATGGTCCGTGGCTAATCAGCTGATATACTGAGAAACTCCCACATGGGAAAGTAGTGAAATTATATGTTGTTATTTTTTATCCAAAGTGATTTTTAAAAAAAAAACAACAACTGGTGTCAGTGTTTCTTGCTCTAAAACGTGTTATAACATATTCAAAACTATAGGATATCCCCGAAAACTCAGTTACTGCCAAGCTGCTCAGCTAAGACAGTTGGGAATTTAATGACTTGCTTGAAGCCACCACAATAGTGCCAAGATGAAAGCCTTAGTCCTTCTCCCACCACTCCCACAAATCTCTGGGGGTTTGCACTGACAGCCTGTGGTCACAAGGCTACACTCCTCTAACTTGCACGGTACAAAACCATATGAAGGTGAAGCAAGATGGGTATAAAAGGTAAAAAAATATATAAAAGGCATCATGTGCTATCGAGGATTTAAACAATATTTCACGTTGCTGCAATAAATATTGTCCTTATTTAATAGGCCGAGTATGCACTGGGGAACAAGTAATGAGCTAATTACACGGCCCCTTCTGATCATTCTTGATGATGAGATAAAATGTCATCCTCTGGGATTTTAATTGTCACTGTCCTCTTGTATCTTTACTTTTCAATTGGCATTCTGCAGTCAACATAAATCGTTTGGTATATTAGGAAGCCAACTGCAACCAATATCCATCTGTCCATATCTATCAGTTCATATATCCCTCTTTGTTCCTCTATTCCATACATAGTTGGTGGTCTATAATGCACTTGCGTCACTGCACAAGTGAATGCATCTAATTACGTTCATTGTATACGATGACGATCAAACAGTAATTGAAGACTACCGTCACCGGCCATAAACGGTGCACTAACTCAATATAGAAATACATTTAAATTGATATCAGATCTAACCTGCAGCAATAAACCTCATTGATTAAAAAAAATAAAATGTAATAGGCTGGTTGAAATCAGTTGAAAGAGCCCCCCCCCACACACACACACACACCCCCCGTTGCCCGTTTGATCTCCTCCCTCCTCAAAAGTCAATACTGACAGGAGTGGCAACATCTGCCTGCATACAACGTTAGTGTTACACTAATCCAAGGAAAGCTCAAGCGATCAATCAGTAGGCCTACTGCCCACGGTGTCCACGGCTCTCTCTGTTGCTTCAGAGGAGAGAGAAAGAGAGAGAGAGAGAGACAGAGAGAGAGAGAGAGAGAGAGAGAGAGAGAGAGTCGCGCGCCCGGACCTGTTGACTCAGGGCCACGTGAAGAACATAGACATGAATGATCCACTGCGTTTATGGACCGACCGTCGTCATGTAATTAAAAAAAGGCCTTCATTCATTCAGATGACTCTCCCCTTCGCCTCAATAACCAACATGGGTTTGGAATCCCATGATAATCACAAGACGTGTATCCTATACTCTATAACAGCATGCGTGAGGTATAATTAACAGTCCTTGTCAAATTATCTCGAAATAATAGTTGTTGGTTTTGTGTTTATAGGCACAGGCTGTATTGTTGGTTTTGCAGTGCGTATCATGTCTGTTTTGAATGTGTTTGTCTGCAGAGCTGACCAAAAAAAAGAAGGTTTCACGCAGGTGTTAAAAAGTGCTTTACTTTATAACAATTTATGAAAAGAAACCCTTTTTTTTTTCGTATTCAATAGCTATCAATCGTAATATTATGTATCAGCCACATCTGATCACATTTCTGCCGTAATACTTCTGATTAAATGTAATAAAAGCAAGAGGAAATAAGAACAGAAAACATGTTGCTTTCTCCTACCTTTTCAGACATCAAAGAAGAGTGCGTCTACAGTTGTTCAGGAGAAGAAAAGCCTTGTAATCCGTAAATACAGGCTCTACTTTGTAAATTCTTCTCGCCTGCTCTCTGGAACTCCAGAGCCTCTGCTGCGTCTCCGCTGGAGAGGTTTGATATCCGAACGATTCCCCTTCAAACCCAAAACAAATATCCGACGCAGAGCATTCCTGCGTTCAAAGCGCTCCCGTCAAACTTCTCCTGTTTCAGGTTGATTTCAGTTTTGCACAATAATCTGTGAGACAGTGGATGATACGTAGCGAGAGGAAACGGGCTGATGAATAGGACACCTGCGCGCATCAAACCCGGATCCGACGCTGCGCCTCGGGAATCCACGTGTTTTGCATCTCTTTCCACCTTTCCAGTCTTTTTTTTTTTTTTTTTTTTCAAACTTCACCGAAAAAGAGGGACAAACATCGTTGAAGGGCCGAGGAAACGTATCCAAGTTTACCGGGGAAGTATGGATGTCTCCATCAGCGCAGACTGGTGCGCTGCGCCCGCAGACTGGAGAGGTTGTAGGCGGCTCTATAGGTAGCAGATCGATTTCGGTCCACCGGGAAATATCAGAAGCCTTCGGGAAGAGAATAATCTAAGAAGACATGCAAGAGTGTCTTCTGGTAAGTCCCTGTGTGCTCCCTGTAGCTCCACTTTCAATCCATGCCCCCACGACCCCCGCAAGCTTCTCCAAAGCGATGTCCTCTGATGAATTCCAGGCAAAGCAGCCTCCCTGTCGACAGCTGGTTTTAAACTACCTGCTGGACTCGTCTCTCCAAATTCGGGGAATTCCTCAACTGAGGGGCAATTACGATTTAACTGAACTGTGAAGCCAGTTAACCCCGTCGGACTAGAAGGCAGTGGAGACTCCCTGCCTGTCGCGGCTGTTTGGAGCGTCCTCTGTGCATATTTCTAAGCGATGGGGTTCATCCAGAATTTGCCCATTCGGCGCCTGAGCCCACGCACAAAACATCGACGTGATTTCATCTCAGTGAGAAAAACAAAAAAATAGAAACCCTTCAATGCGACTCAACCTCTGAGCCACGGATCGCTCTCCTGTGATTCTTGCTTGATCGGAGGTCCGACAGATCTATTAAAAAAAAAAAAAAAACTGACGAGATTATGTCAAGTCATCAATTATTCGAGAATAAAAATGTTATAAACTTCAGTTTAATGTGGTTTGCGTTCATTTTCACAAACAACGGGTTCCGGTGTCTCCGCCGGAGGACACAGGTGGGAGGCAAAAGGGCCTTTGAGGTGTGTCGCAAAAGAATATTTTAAGTGGAAGCGTGTGCGCGCGTGCGTACCGTGGAGAGAGAGAGAGAGAGAGAGAGAGAGAGAAAGTGTGTGACTGGGAAGTGGAAGCAAGTGAGAAAACACTACAATAAAAAAAGAAAACAAAAACAGCACATATGACACGAAGATAGTGTGGCAGAAAACAGGGAGCGCGGAACAGAGAGGCAGATTGAGTGTGTGGGCAGAAAACAGATTCTCGGATCAGCACCAAGGACAGCGACCGGACAGAAAGTCGGCGATCTGGTTGCACTGGTTCACATTTTCATGTTTCAATTCACTGCAAAATCGTACTAAGCAGTCCCCTCGAGATTAGGCGAGGTATTTTTGTGACTTTTGCAGTCAAGAACGCTTGATTTTGCGGCGAATTTTCTCAAAAATTGCAGTTTTACGTGTTTTCTTACAACTGTAAGTGTGTATAAAACCAATTTAACACAGATAGTTCACATGAAAAACACAAATTCCTACTATTGCAGTCAATTCCAGTTTTCCCGGTTCTTGTGTTGTTTGTTTGTTTGTTTGTTTGTATGGGTTGAGATCTGTACAGTGTCTGCAATGACAAACCCTGCAAGCAGAGATCAAATCAATTAATTTACCTTATGACAGTTAATGAAATGTCAGCTACTGTTCTGCTATACTGCCTGCTTCAGTTTACTACCTGACCATATCGATCTTCAACATCTTTGGGGTCCTTGGGGCTTTTGGATTTGGCTAATTCAATTAAAAATCCACTCACAACATAATTTACTTTGACCCATACGCTGCACCACAAACAAGATTTTTGGTATCATGACACCTAAATATAATGGGAACATTAGATCGCAAAATTCTTACAAAGAGCTGTTCTACTAGTCATTATTTGATTAACAATGTATGATATGTGATATATTCTCCAAGATTGTCCTGCAATTTAGAGACCTTAAAAGACAAGCATGGATAATTCATACAGTTCCCTCATCTTAATGCTGAGCACGCACAAGGGGAGCTGATGACTGACAAGATCACAGAGCGGATCTCTTCATACTGAAGAAGGGATGATAGTCTTGTGTTTATGGATGTTAGTCATCGTCTCCTTAATTACCATCATCATTAGAGCTATTTGTAATATTTACTTTGCCTTGCACATCATGTGGTTTCAGTCGCTTACTCCTACTTAAAAATCACTCTGCTTATGTAAATGTCACTTTAGTACCGTATAATGCTATTGTGTCTAACAATTGAATAGGTACCACTATGAATTAAAAAAAAAAAGAAGATAACTTCTACATCACATCTCTGCAGAGGTTTTGACAGGTTTGCTGATAAATACGAAATACATAAAATGTTAATTCACCTGTGTCGAATCTTTTTTCTTTCTCAATCGATTTTCTCTGTCCTCAGAATATAAAAATTAACTTTTTGAAAATTCAACAGACATTCCTGTGCCTGAACGTAACCAAATTGCGAGATCCTAGAGCCACAAAAACTGGTATTGAGAACATTTTGAAGACTTCTTAAATTTGAGCTTTTTCCTTTAGCATTCATCATTTTATTTTTTTCTAATGATAAATGCAATATAAAAGTTAGAATAGAGGCTCATGCAACCGAGCAGCAGCCACATAAAATGTCCTACAATTCTTGAATGTTTTGCCGTTCACGATAAAGAAGTCGACTGTTTTTGCCTTCAGTATATCAATATCACAATGCAGACAATATCCAAACGGACAGGCTCAGTTGGCATTTGAATACATGGTTCAATGGTTCCTATAAGACCAAACCAGGGGCAACAACGACGTACCTCCAGCAGATGAACCGTCTCTACAGTCCCAGCACACTTACTTTACACCAAGCAAGCCTCTCTCCCTTCGTTTATCTCGCACACGGCCGCTCGCAGGAACACACAGAGAAGCACAGCGGAGGTGACAGCATGGTTTATCAAAATCGTATCGGATTTCACCTCGTCCCTTGCTACTGGAAACAGAACACGGAAGGTCAAGTGCCCTCCGAGACGCTGGAGAGCAATCCCACCCAGGAGGCAAAGCAGTCGTTGAGCGCCTCGGTCACGTCCGCGCTGTCCGCTCAATGCCCACTTGTCTCTTTTTACATCAGCTCCTCATACATACCGGTGATGGACCGCAGGGAACACGATGAGGCGGACCAGTGAAATATAGCAAGCAGCATGAAACGGTAGAATACACCCTGATTGATTTTTAGCCGAATTATTCCGCACACATGCTTGTCCAGGACAAACCTACAAGGAGGGCAAAAGCAAAATAAGCTGGAAAGCAACTGGTGGGAAGACTTGTGAATGTTTAAGTGATAACAGCCAGAAAAGAAGACATCAGAAACATCTTGGGAGGGCACTAGGAAAAATTACATTGGAGCTCGGTGGCTGTTTTTGGCATAAAAGCCAATATGTGCGATGGTGTTTGATTCGTCACACCAGAGAGCTGAATGTATCCTGATCCGATGGACTTGTCACTGTTGCTAAATTCTAGTATTAAGTCTGGTTTTGATTCATGCTAACTGTTTCCTGTTTGGGAGGCGTTGTATATTTTGCCCAGTCAGCTCAAGTGACGTATGTGTCCTTCCAATGTTATTCCGACGCCTCCCAAGCTGCCGTAGTGGCGCTCAGACCAGTTAACTCAATGTTTTATTTTCTCTTCAATCAAAGAAAAATGCCCTTCAAGAGCTGATGCTCCTCAGGCATGTTGTGCTAGTTGTTGAAGTACAGGAGAGCATGAGGACACACACACAAGTCAAGCAGACAAAGTTGTTGCTGTGTCTGAGGGTGTAGCCTCTGTTCCTCGGGTGGCAAGTTTATATACAATGGTCAATAATGTGTATTTCCATCACTTTCATTTAATAAAGTCAATAATCATGTTATTTTCAACTGTTGTTTGGGATTACTCACCAAACGTGTAAGTCACAGGTTCCGGAAAATATTTCACAATAAAAGCACAATTGAGAAATGGAGGGTTTCTGTTCACTGGGACACTAGAGGGCTCTTAATTTGAATCAGATAGAGGAAGTGTTGAGTTTGGATTAACACATAACAGTGTTACTTGAACAGTGAAAACAGCAGCGGATCAAAATGAGGCTTCGCGTTTACATCGTGATTCAGTCAACACACCTTAAATGTCAAAACAACAACTTTGCCCAATGTATGTTTTTATCGGCTCTCTTGCATAACATACAGTTTAGAGAGGATTGGATCTTCAAGCACTTAAATAATGTAAAAAAAAAAAAACGTCATTTCCTCACTTGGTAAAAAAAAAAAAAAAGTCTCTGTCATTCTGGTGCGTTCCAGCAGCGCTACGATGCTGCTGCTGTATAACAAACTGTGTGGCTGCACTGATCTCTTCAATCAGCACAGTACAAACTCTGCATTCTTTAGGGCTCTCAGAAAAACAGTGGGAGACGTTACATACACCACCTGTCCAGCTCGTGTCTAACACGTATGCTTTTGAGCCTTGATAAATACTGTGTTCCAAACTCTGTGCTCCACACTACTTATTTCTAACCATCATTCAGGCTTATTTAATCTGGTCGCTTTATTCCCAAAAGCTACCAACAAAAAAAGGTTTGCTGGGAAATGTTCATTTGTTTGTCCAGTGATCTTGCTTCCTGTCATCTGTAATAAGTTGCGTTGACATTATGACAATGCTTTCCTAAACAGTTCCTCAAATGTTTAGCGAGGAGCTCTTCAGAGAACAGACAGGACGTTTGCAGCAAAGGCTAAATGTGTGCATGTGCTTATTTTGGGGCCTTTTGGCAGCGAGAAATGACCCAAAAAATATTTACCCTGAAGCCAATCACAAGTTACGCTGCAGGGGGAAGAAAAACACGCAGAGATCCCTTTGAAAGGAACATAGATCACAATTGCTTTGCATTCTACATGGAATGACACAGGTGTAAACGATGCTGACATGCACATATGGTATTTACATGCAACACACACACACACACACACACACACACACACACACACACACACACACACACACACACACACACACTGACTCTGTTATGGATGGTGTGTAAACAGGGTGTTTAGAGATAGTCATATATCATCTTCCATATCATCTTCACTCTGACATTACTCGCTCATAGACCTGCTGGAGTTTTTTCCTCTCAGAAAAATGAAGTAAATATAAAAAGAAGTTGACATTCCTGGCAGTTTATTTACTTCAGGGAGCTGATGAGAGCCAGCTGTTTAAGTTGGACCAAGATTCATGCAAGCCTAAATTAATGAGCATAACATTAATTACCGGTGACATTTAAAAATATTGGCATCAGCTACAGGGATAAAAAAAAAAAAAAAAAAAAAGGACATTAAAACACCCATGCCTGCTTATTTTTTATGAACATATGATAAAACTGTAAATTCCAGTAATTTATGAAAATGAATCCATGATCTGAAAAACTGGATTTGGCTCAAGTTTGCTCTGCACATGCGTATAGTATGTCAGTAACGAACAGGGAAGCGGTGAGCACACATACAAAAAGGCCCCCCGAGGAGACACCCTCATCAGAATAAGGACTACCTGCAGTTCGTCCTTCATGAAGTCACCTTTTCGCCCTGCGGCTATGTGGCTGCTACACTCTGTCAGTCTGAGAACTCTACCAGACAAGGCTTTTATCACTGAAGCCTCTTCAAAACTACGCCTTGACGCACCCATGCACACATTAAATTCAAAGCTTTAGAAATCTTCTGTTGTCATCAAGTGTCTTACACACATTTTTTTTTTCATTCTGTAGTTAATTTTGCTAAAAAATACAAATGTATAAAACAAAGACATACTTTTGTAACCTGGAAGGATGCAGAATGATGTTGGCAGATGCAGTCGGCCTGATGGACCATTGAACAGCTGCAGCGGGGTGATCTTTGCTGATGCCACATTTCAACCCACTTGGGGTTCTGGTTCACTTTTGACCTCGATGTTGGAGTGTCATCAAGAAATCGGGCTATTAATGTCACAGAAAATGAAATCAAAATAGAAAGAAACTAGAATGAGGCCACATACAGACATGGATCAAATACTTCAATATTTAAGACAGGCTAATGCAAGATGTCAATCACAAAAAAAAAGTTATGCCCCAATATTTTGACCTTCCTGGCACTGAACATGTTGCCCCGCAGTTATTTATGTTTTCCAGCCACACAGAGAACTTGTTTTTATTCGACACACTAAAGATTAGATTCTCTTCATGTAACGTGATCAGTCAAAAAATAGACTTAACAATGCAGTTTGGACTGAAAATCAATGACCACCACAAGGTCCACACACACACACACACACACACACACACACACACACACACACACACACACACACACACACACACACACACACACACACACACACACCACCAAAAAGAGCCTAGGTACACACATCCATGCTTTTAAAGGTCAGCTATTCTCACAAACTGCACTCAAAACGCAGTGTCGAGCATCATAATGCACTGTTCCTGGAACATAGAGGCAAGACAGATATGTGGTGGAAAATGTCTTTTGTAACGGTTAAGGTCTGAACGACTTGTAATGGCTGGAGTGTACAAGCTACCTGCAGCTGCATCAAATTCTAGTGCAGGGGTAGTTTGGGAAATCATCCTTGCTTCTGTTTTTGTTCTCCGTTTCTTCTATCTGTTTTATTTCATCTGTGGTAGTCCTCTTACAAGTGCAGTACTACGTAGAATGAAATACTGAAAAAGGATTTGGTTAAAATGTCCGTTATCAGGATCATCCATCAGTCAAATAGAAATTACTCGATTTTCCATTTTACTCAGTAGGCGTATTGATTATTTAAGACTTTAAAATCTTTCGGGTAAGAACATGCTCCTTTATCTTTTTGCATCACTCCCTCCTTTCCAAGATCACAGACCTCTCTCTAATCTCTAATCCTCTTATCAATATGCTGAGTAAGAAAGAAAGGAGAGTTATTTTAAAAATACAACAAAGAAAAGACAGAGATATACAAAACTACAGGGATGGAAGAGGATTTTAGTTTTAATGTGCCACTGATGACAGAAATTAAATGAAAGAAAATAAAAACAAGAATTTGTCCGAGTAAGATAAACATTTTTTTTTTGTTTTTAAAACAGACACATCCACCAAACATGTTATGTTGTGATTTAAGGATAATCTCCATTACTGATCTTTGCAAGTGCATGTAAAGAGTTCCATGCTCATAACGTGTTTGTGCAATGTCCTCTATAGTCTATATGAGCCATTTGCATCAGGGAAAGATTATAGTCCGGGCATTAGGGTAACAACATCAGCAACAACACATTCACACCACTGTACGTGTGGCACAATTAAAGACTGCAAGATTATACAAGGAGACTGTACAAGTACGTTTTTAAGAGTCACATATCATAAACAGTACGTTATTTGTTTTCAAGCTTGCCTAAAAAGGCCAATATGTCTTCATTATGCATTCATTTATTGACTTATCCTCCCATGTGTTTTGTTAATAAATGCTTTTGAGCAGATTTATTATGTTATTTCTGAGTCGAGCACCTCTACACTCATGAAGTGTGCTTAAACTAAAACACCTACTGCTTTTAATGTGTGTTCGCGGAGTGAAACAGAAACAAATGAAAAGCTACTTCAGAACTGTACAGTAGATAATAATGTACTTTTAGGCTCAGTAGTTCATCATTTGTAACTGTTAGCTAACTTTATAACCAGCCCAACTGCAGGTTAGCTTGGTCCTAGCATTTTCTGTCTTTGTAGTTTCGGTAGCTCATAAATATACTTTAACGCTTGTGCAGGTTTTTTTTGTGACACAGATTTCAGGAAACTCAAAAACATAGCCTGCCATTACCAGAACCAAATTCACATCGTGAACAGATGCAGTGGAGTGGGGATTGTTTCCCGTCCTTGCATCTTAATCGAAGTAGAACTCGGGTTAATTAGAAACTATCGGAGCAGCCTTTAAACCAGTCGGCACTGACCATCATTCATGTTGCGCACCACAACTCACCAAGCGGTAAACAAAGAGCCTTCCCCAATGTGAGCAGAGCAACGCCATGTCAGTAAATGACTGTTGGATGCTTTCTAGACTCCTGCTTCAATTCTGCTGTATTTGCAAGCATTGCTACAACTGTGCGTATCACTTTGCTTAAGTCTATCACCGCCACCATTGTTGGGTCACGGAACAACACACAAATTGTGAGGGACTAAACTAGTATTCTGTTTTTAAGACCAACCGTTATGTACCAAGATGAGCATGAGGTGCTGTATGAGCCACAGATTATTATAACATGGAAGTTTCAGCACAGAAAGAAAAAAAAACCCACCTTGTTTTTCAGTGAAAACATTCACAAAACTTTGTAGTGATTCGCACATGCATTTGGATATTCTCCTAAACCTGAACTTTTAATGGTTAAAGCTGCACATGTAGCGAGTAAACAGGCTACACATTGCATAGACTAAAAGCTACAATGTCTTGCAAGAGTCATCACAAGCCGTATTGTTTTGGTGTACTGTGGAAAGGAGAGGCCGTGTTTACTACAAATTTAATCCATTATTGTAAAGGAGTCCTTTTTTAATCAGTATAAAATTGAACCACTATATATTTTATTCGTTATTTGTAACTTTTGTCGTAAAATTTAGAGAACTGAACCTGTGTGCTATATGGACGAGACTTATAACACTTTTAATTACAGTACTATCGTATTATCTCTGCTAACATGCATGCATTAGTTCCTTCAATTGCAGTAAATATTTCCACACAAACACCTGAGCTATAATCAACCATATTATATTTTATTACATATAATCTGTCATAAGGAGGCAGACGTTTGTAACTCCTGCCTGCTCCCCCCTCTGACAGTTTATGTATTCCTCTCTCTCTCTCTCCCTTCTCTGTAATGACACTACGAGACCATTAGGTAGATAATTAAATGTGAGCCTCAATCATCCCCTCGGTGCTCTACATGCCCTGATGGTACTTGTTTGTCTGTGTGTGTGTGTGTGTGTGTGTGTGTGTGTGTGTGTGTGTGTGTGTGTGTGTGTGTGTGTGTGTGTGTGTGTCTGTGTGTGTGTGTGTGTCTGTGTGTGTGTGTGTCTGTCTGTGTGTCTGTGCTTTGTCCATCTGTCTGTCTGTGGTTCCACAGGAGCACAGTTGCTCTTTCTTGCAGCGGGGGGGAACGACTGTTTTCTGCAGCAGGGACAAAACACTATCGGGCTGGAAACTGGCCAACCAATAAAATTAAAGAGAGATGACAGTGTTTCTGTTCTCTGCATAATCGCCATATGGGGTATTGAGGGAATTTGGATGATCTCAAAACTACCATGCAGCTACATCAATTGAGTTTTTGGGGTTTTTCTTTATTTTGTTTTATTTGTTTTTTTCGGATTTAATAAATACAAGAGGAATATGTTAAATGTTAAACTGAAGAACAGAGCTCTGCAATAAGTAGGTTCCTGCTTCTCTACAGATTTTAGTCATTCTAATGACACTAAACACGTCTTTGCCCAAATGCAATGTGGGTGTTGGATGTATAAAAATAAACAGCTGGTGGTATTAATTTTATACACTGTGCTGCCATGAAACCACTGAAGAAGAAAAGTGCACATCCAGATGATATAATAAAATAAAGAAGGTTATAATCTCCTCGCGTGTTGCCATTCTATGTCCGTTCAACCGAGCTTTTGACAGTACATTTGTATTTTATTGCAGTGTGCAGATTTAGTAAACTTTTGTAAAGTAAACAAAGTTTTCTTAAATTCTAATTTTCCTGTTTTGAGTAACCAGTGCTGCAGGTGCCGATGCTCGAGGACATCTAGCAAAGCCTGAGTAAAAGATGCTCAAGGAAATTCAGCTGTAAATACAGGAATTTGCCAAATCGACTTCACTTTGATTTGGACAATATTCAAATAAGTTCACCACTCCAGGATCTGTCCAGTTATTGTTTGTTGTACTTCAGTTGGGAGTGTGGTGTTTGTGAGTCACCCCTTTTTGATATATACATATATATATATAGTGTCTTTCTTGTTAGGTCAGCTGGATGTTTCGGTTTATGTTGATGTAGCCCGAGTTGAGTTCTGTTTAGTTGACCTCGTTTGAGGACCGAGAACTTTAGTGACGCATTTTTGTAAATTGTTTCCTGTTTGTTTTTGCGGGGAGGTAAATAAAACCTGTTCTTTGAAAAATAACAAAGCGGTGAGTCCTCTTGCCCGACAGCCCGCTGCCTTACACAGAGGTTGTAGCGAATAAAGAACTTCACTTCCACTGATTTGAGTCAGTTGTGTGTGTGAACACAGTACAAAGGGAAATGCAGATTCCAAAGTCCAAGCTGACGAAATGCTCGCATACAAACAGAACTCCAGAATAATTGAACTTTTTGTTCAGATCAATGAAGATTTTATAATGTGACAACTAGTAGTGGCAGACTGGTGAACGCACACAAAGTGATTAATAGAAAAAACAAAACCATGACATTGTCTCTGCATAGCAGAAGCTACCATGGACACTTAAGTCATATACTTTGTGTAAGTTACGATCTATTTGTCTTTATTGCAATTTGTTGCATCTGATGTTATCAATCAAAGTCTTTATGTGATATTTTGACGTTTCTCTAATTTTCAGTGTCTTTGCTTGGATGGAGGGAGTTATTACATGTCTTTTAAAATACTGACTTTTTATAATCCAGCCAGGAAGGTTATTTTAGATAGAATTTATTAAAACCATTAAGGCCTCAGGGAATACTTAAACTTAGAAAGTGAGCGGGAGGATAGATTGAGGCAGGATTCAGGTCAGATTGACCAGAGTGATATCTTTGCGGCCGTTGAGTTACAAGATCATATTTTGATCTTCATCATGACGGTATGAGAACCTACTGATGAGCATATATCTAAAGTTTACAAATAATAGATATGTATATAATATGTACATAACTAGCATTTATATCAATTTACTTTAATGTGTTTCATTTCTATAGAGGCAAATCAGAGCATAAGTCATCTCAGGGCACATAATAAACTTAAGACCTTACAATATTACACAGAGGGACCCAATAATTCAGCACATCATATGAGCAATGGTTGGAAGGAAAAACTACTTTTTAACTGGAAGAAACCGCCAACAGAACCAGGCTCAGAGGTGGACGGCCATCTGACTCAACCACATGGGGGGCCCGGGACCTCTGCCATAATGTCTCTTCACCTTCCTCTTTGAATACCGACGGTGTTCTCTTGAGCAAAGATCTTCCACACTGGAGCTACTTGGTGGAAGACTGCTGTTCTGCCACCTCACAAGTTTGTGTATGTGTGTGTTCACTTGGGTCAGAAAATGGAGGTTTAAAAATCGACTGAGAGTACATGACAAACGTTGGAGTTTTTAGCCCAAAGATACAAGATATTTGTGTTTGAATGTCTGTGCGCTCAGATTTCTGTCAGGGATTTGAGACAGATTCCGTGGGGGAAACTGCACAGCCATTCAAAGCAGGCAAGAGGTATGATAAGTGAGTGCTTTGCTGCTTTAAAGTTTAGTTATTGCTGCTTAGACAATAATGTGAAAATGTATCAGGGAGGCAGACAATCATTTCTCTATGAGTTCCTTCATATATTACTGTGCTTTTTATGAGTGTGGTGGATTAGCCAGCTGCTGCCTCTGTGGCACCCAATAACTCCTTTTTGTTTCATTCTGTATTCAGCAAAATCAACAACACACACTCAACACACTGATACTTAAAAGGACACTTGTATAAAATTTTGCCCACACACATACACCACATGTAGCTTCACATTCTCCAGCCAACTGCAGACTCATCAACACCTACAGACTTGGCCTACCTGGATGTACACACACACACACACACACACACACACACACACACACACACACACACACATACACACACACTTAAACACACACGGTTAAATGGTGCTTTGCAGTAATACTGGCAGGCCAAGTGGTGAGGTTGCTATGTACTCAGCAGCACTGCATTTTTTTACTGACTGCCAGCCAATAGCTCAGCACTTCTATCAGTGTGTGTGTGTGTGTGTGTGTGTGTGTGTGTGTGTGTGTGCGTGTGTGTGTGTGTGTGTGTGTGTGTGTGTGTGTGTGTGTGCGTGCGTGCGCTGGCATTTATCATCGAACATCTGTCAACATATGCATTATACCCATGACAGCGAAACACCTGTGTTGGTACATACATTATTCATCATGTCACATGTACAGTATATTATGAAGGACACAACACACACATATGGGAGTTGCTTCATTAGTATGCACACACAATGCTGCTCTTTGTCCACTTTGGAGGAGCTGGACCTTCTCCAAGACCTGCTCCCTGGCCGTGTCGCCCAGATTAGTGGCCCCTGACTGCGCTGCAATGACAGAGAGAGCTGCCTCATCATCCGGAAGGTCCGGAGACGCCGCAGGCCTCAAAGCTCTCCAAACAAAATGAAACACTGTCCTGCAAAGTGTCTATCTCTCTATCGGCAAGTGACGAAACTTGTGCTCCTTTGTGCTTGTGGTGATACTTTAATGGCCAATTATCATGAATGCACGGGGCTTTGGCCTGATTTGCTGAGACACCTTAAAAGTCTTGGCAGTGTGCACAAAATAAGGCCACAATGGCTTGTGTTGACTGTGCTCATCTTCCTGCTCTGCTGTCAGGCCAAAATCTAGACTGACGAGGATGCCTGATGATTTTGCCTTAAAGTGCACTACCACCGAGGGTCACTAGGGGCTCGTGCCGAAATAAACCTTGAGCTCCCATTCAAAAAGCATCAACTCCTCTTATAAAATACAAAGTCTTAAACTTTTCCCACAAGTCATTATGGTGTCATTTGGAAAATTGTCTCCTTCTGATCAGTGTTCTAATGGTCCTACTAAAAGGAGTCAACACTTAATGAGATATGAGGCCTCAAAGATAAAAGATTGATTCAAACTAAAACAACACTGATGGCATATTAAGGGAATCTTTGCATGGAAGTCAACAGAATTCAAGCAGATACTTCTTATTGACTAAAAATATGAGTTTTATGCTAGCATCTTTAAAGCCATGTTTCTTATTTTCTCACTGAAAGGCCAGTCCTCAGGTGGACAATGTTGTTTTTTTCCAAAAACTGATTTTTAATCCTGTTGTTTCCTTGAGAAAAGTAGAATACACTTCTTGGTCTTCCCCTTTTCTATTGTTTCTACTTAAAATATCTCACCAAAGAGTAACTGAAACAAACTAATTTCTCTCTCTATCCATAGTCCTTGTCTACACTAATATGTTACTGTCTTTCTTCCAGCTTCCTTGCCCTCTCCTTATCTGGTCTTTCAGTGCTGTAAATGAGCTGACAGACAGCCTGAAGCAAAGGGACTAAGCTCCAAGCACCAATCTGGTCTCAGCTCAAAATGTCAACCACTCAAACAAACGCACAGAAACTTTCTCCTCTCACCTTTAACTCTTCTATCTCTGTCCTCCTTGTCTCTTCTTTTCTAATACCCTTCCCCATTTTGTTCCTCCCTTCCTCTCTCACTCCTCCTCCTCCTCTGTCTCTCTTGACATTTAACAGCCTGCACTCGTTTGCTCTATAATTTCTTGTCATCTCCGGCAATCCAGTTATCTAAAGGAGGGTTAAGGATGACAGTTAAAACTGACAGGACGGTGACATTTGCTGGCCTTTTTTAATAACTGCTGCGGCGATCATAAACACAGTTGATCATTTGACAAAGGTGAGCGATCATTATGGGACTGGACTTTCAAACCAAGACATCTTGATTAGGAATTATGTATTAATTTAAGAATAAGTAAACAAGGCTACAAATCTGGCAGGACATTTGATGCCAGTTTTATGAAATAAACATATGGGTCATGAGTCAATCATTTTTGTCGTTATGTCATTATGGTGTCATTCGCTAAAATTCACTCCTCCTGATGAGTGTTCTGGTGATCATTCTGAAAATAATTCTATAATCAGTTCAATAATAGGCCTGAAAAAGGTATGTGTTTGGAAGCGTGTCTGGTTGGATTGGCATTGAGTCAGGTTTCCAGTATTGGTGGACAAGCATAGTGTCCTTAGGTTCTCAGTCAAATTCACTACTCGCTCCTCCCCAGCTCTTCCAAACATGGTCACTTCTGGCAACAGATTAAATGCCAGACTGGAGGTTTCAAAACAACAGTTCAGAGTCCAATCGGTAGCCATGGTCAGTTGCCGCTGGGTTTACTATCCAGATCTAATCGTGACTTAAAAAAAAGACTTTTGTTTGTGCAATGAAAACATCCTTTAAAAATCTCAACAACTGTGTGTTTCTCTAGAAACAATGCTCTGATAAAACAAAAGTTGATGAAACAGAAAATGTTAGCCGGGCCCTGTCCGGTCTCCACTGTGGAGGTGTGGAAACCTGTTTGCATTAAGGTTCGCTCAGCAACGCTCAAGGGCTGACCAATCAGTAACCAGTAGGGGTGGCCAAGTACAATGATGATGAAGTAGTTCCAACTTGCGGTGGTGTTAGAGTTTCGATGCACAACACATGGTGTACAGTAGTAAATGCCATTTAGATAAAGGCTACTCCAATAATTTCAAAATTAACCAAAGGACTGCACCCATTAGGATGCAACGACTGGAATCAATACACAGGGGGGTGGTACCAGACCTGAATGTTTACGGTGAGTTTGGGTCATAATAGCAGTTTTAGAAAAGTATCTACATTGCTCCGTCCTGCCATGGAAAAATTGTAAGATTATGTATGATTTTAGTGAACTTATTTTTAACTTGAAAAAGGACACTTAAAAAAAGATAAATATAAGCATTTCTATTTCTACTCGTATACTATTATTATCAACTAAATAAGGTTCATAGAAACAAAATAAGTAATAATAAATTAGCATAATTCATTTAGAAGCCAAAGTATGCAATCAAATTGAATCAAAGGTGCAAGTATGTACATTTCAGACTACACTTAACTTCTTAACATTTCTTGAAAACAAAAGAAAAAATGATTTTGAACACAGAATAAAATCAGTCTTCTTGAGTTCTCTTAGCTGTGATGTTGTCCTTGGTACTGGAAAGTTTAGGACATTTGAATGATTTCAAAATACACTTTTGCACCATTTCAAGGTCACAAATCATGGTTGCAGTCATCATGCAAATAATGATACGCTTTATTTAATTTCCAGATGAGAAGGTTTTTAAGTGTACAAGGCAGTGAGAGAGTGCCATTACCATCACATATTCCATACACTACATTGGACATTTAGAATGCAGTGAAATGGGCAAAAATATTCAACAACTGCCTGACTGGAATTGCTGATTGCAGATCCAATGCTGTTTTGCTTTTACTTGTGATATAAACAACACAAAGATGGTTTTAGTTTGAAACATATATGGAATTGAATGTGTAAATTCAGCATTTTCCTTTTCGAATGAGCCTGCGCAGTGGAAAGGCGGAGTAGGGTGGGTCTCAGGGTGGGCACTGGTGCTGTATGATGGGGGGATGGAGGCCCTGTGGGCAGGCTAACTCCTGTGGACGTACCATCTGGTGCCCCTGGCAAACAAGGGCAACAGTATGACCTGGACTGTACAGACCGACATGTTAAACATGACTTGCTCAACACACACAAAGGGAACGGGAGTGTCCATTCTTTACAAAGCGATAATAGCAATGATTCATATTTGACAATGAAAAAGAAAAATGGATGTGCTCTGATTTAGCAATGCTTAAGGAGAACAAATATAGGCTTAATGTACTACAAAATATCCAGTAACTCCTTCCTGTTACACCACCAGTACTGAGACATAACAAGCAATGACCTCAAATAAGGAAATTAAAATGGGGTCTGAGTGTGTCGCTTTTTTTTATTTTTTAATATCTAATTTGACATACTGTGATCTTTCTGCTCTCTTTGGCTCAGTCAGTTGAGCAAATAATAGCAAACACAGTGCAGCAGACAGTGTAATCTGGCACCACTGAACTCTTCACTCCACTGACAACCAGCGAGCCTCTAATGGATTTGTAGCTCAGCTCAGTGAAATTCCTTGAACTGTTCATCGGTGGTTTGCTCAAAGCAGCCATCAAGAGCCGCGCCACGAGTGACCAAACCGCGAAAAGTGTCTGTGTGTTTCTCTGAGAGCCAGAAAGAAGCTCGATAGAGATGGAGTGTGTGAGAAATAATCAAAGACCTGACTCTGGGCGGGTACGGGCACACGTGCGAGTGCGTGTGCGCGTGCGCGCGCACGCGTGTGTGTGTGTGTGTGTGCGTGCGTGTGTGTGTGTGTGTGTGTGTGCGTGTGTGTGTGTGTGTGTGTGTGTGTGTGTGTGTGTGTGTGTGTGTGTGTGTGTGTTTCCTCTCTATTCCCCAGTGTTGATTGAAAGTCGGTCCATCCACACATCTCTGACTTTCAGCTCCAGCAGTTGCATATTTTTGTCAGACTGCAGCGCTGCACTGGCCCCTACTGATCAGCGTCGGTAGTGCCACAAAGCTCTGCCACCCCCCTCTGTATTCACTTGTACAAAACATTTGACATTCATCTTCCCAATATTGAATTCCACTTTGGAGATCCATATTTAAATTATATTGAAGTATAAAATGATTTATGTCATCAGCTTCATTTTATCTAGATGTCCTCTTTCATGAATGGCAGAGATGTAGTGAAGGAAATCAGTGCGATGTAATATTTCATACATCTAGAGCTTATTGTTATTTTTTTTATTTTTTTTCCTGCATGATGTGCTCAATTGCAGATATTTACAGAAGCCTTTGAGATTCATTTGGGGAAAGGGAAAGTATGAGTCACAAATTATGGAAAATGGGAACTCTTTTGCTCTGCAGCCCCATTTGTATGACTTAGACTGAAAATGCGTTTTGTTTTTTACATGCAAACCTCGCATATAGTATAGTCCTAATAATCAGTCAAAAGGTTTTCTAAAACTTCTGCTTCTTGCTGAAAACGGAGTTAAGCCTATACTATAATACTATAGTGCTGAACATTCTCATATAATTGAACATCCATTTGATCGCTTGCCAAATGAGTTCGAACAATGCTGATTAAACCGACCACTGCCAGATGAATCTCTCTCTATTAAACAGTGTGCAGAGTTTTTACATCTGTTGTTGGTTGTGATGTTCCTGCGCTACCACATGAATGCAGGTCAGCTCTCTTATATGAGTGACCTGTCCAAAAAACTTGATTTTAACTGAATGAATCATTTTTTAACTGATAATGACGTTGAGAAAAAAAACTGCAATAAGCTTTTAGAGCACACAGCACTAGACTTGCCCTCAACAGATTAATGAATATGATCTGATTACAAAAAAATATTTAATGCCAGCTCTGCTAGACCTTACCACAGCCTTCGATATAAATGACGACTCTATTTTTGTTGACCGCCTGGTAAAATGGGTTGGTCTATCCTCAGTATGCGAGAGCGCTATTCACTACTTTTTAGTCCTTATAGCTTCCGGTTGGTGATGTCATCAGGCAACATAACGTAAACTCCATAGCTATACTGACGAGACACAGTTGTACATTTCCAAAGATCCTTCAGAGACCGTTTTCATTGACTCACCTCCGGCCTGATGTCATTGACAGCGGATGCAAATCAAGTTTTAAAACTAAATGAAGACAAAACTGAAATATTTCTGACTGGGAAAGCTGACTATTAAAACGATAAGTACAATGTTGGCAACCTGGGTGCAATTTCAGACTGAATGGTCAGAATTAATTTTTAACAAGAAGCACCTGGCCAACGGCGCCCCTATATGTGCTTGACCTTTTCATTCATGCATCTCTTTTGCAGAAAAGACTTGCATTGCTGCTGTTGCACAATTTATACTTTGGCCTCTAATGTTACTGCAGCCCAGTTAGATCTACTCTGATCAGTAGAAATTGCTGATTTAAAGGATTGAAATCTGCATTGACTTTAATATACATCCTATATTTACCCTCATGACATAAAGTTGCCTGTTTTTTCCTGCTCTGTGCCAATGAGTTGTTTTCATTTTGTTTTCTGTGTCTCCCTGTTTGTAGAGCTGTTGTTTCCTATTCTCTTTGATCACACTCTCCAAACCAATTTCCTGTGTCCCGGCCTATGTGGAAATACAAATTGTATTTGACAGTGTGGACCAGTTTGTTTGTTTGTGCTTGGTCTAACTGCTGCTCTGTACTACATATTGAATGATTTCCAAACTAACCCTTAATCAGTCCCAATCTGTCAAGAATGGGTTGCTTGATTGTTACGTAGCTGAGTGACATGTTTACACCCACTTCTGAAGAAGTGACATTGTTGATTACATAAATTTTGTTTCCACACGGAAGAGCAAGAAACTCATTTACTTGTCCTCTCATCTTCTTTTTACCCCATTTTTATCCGTCACCTCAATTTTATGTTTCCATTTGCTTGCTTTTTCTGCGCCTGATCTCGCTCTGCTCCTTGTAATTATTTCTGTATCTCCCACTATTCAAATCAACAGCTACTCTAACAAATGTTCAAATCACCCAAACAAATCAGTCAAACACATGGGGAATTCTTAATGCTCTGTGGATGTGCGGGGTCAAAATCTTACTTCTAACAAACAAAAAGTTCTGGGTCTTTGCTGAAGCAAACTGAAAACTGTTCACATATTATTCTACTGTTTTCTTATTGTTGACAGATCCACTGAAAAGACCAAAACCAACAATGCATTGTCCTCTATGCCTTTAAAGACTGATGTCTGTTCCTCTGTGCCAAAGAGCTTTGTTGTTATAGTCTCCAACAGAGGCATTAATTAATGCTGTCTGAGTCATGTTTGCTAACAACCAAAGTGCACTAAAAATGTAGATATGATATACCCCTTTTGAGAAAGAAAGAAAAAAAAAAGACGATGTGTATCTGTAACTGTTTTTAAGATGCTCAGTGGGACCCCTTGTGGTTGGGGGCAGGTTGGACAATTCCTTGAGTATTGCAAGATTGACAAATGAATTGACAGTTTTTATGGGATTTGTTGACAATAAAATAATTTTAGAAAATATTGGAGAAAGTGTTTCTTAATGACCAAACCTAGTTTAGCACTGCAGTTTCTTGTAACTTATCAGTTTAAATAGATACGACGATTCTAAACTTTTAATACATGCTTGTTTGTTTTTTGTAGGCGATGTTACTTTAAACCTAAAAAAACACCAAAATTCAAAATATAATCATACTCGATGAATATCCACACACTTTCTTTTGTTTTGTTAAGGCAATTTGGTTTCCTGTTATATTTGGAATCATGTCTTGGGCCTGAAGTACGAAGCAGGTGCCACATAGCCAGGATCTTTTTCTGTTGTCTGGCTTAAGTAAACATAACAAATGTAATCGCGCTAATCGGTCACATGAAGGTGGTTGACAACATGATAAATCAACTCTGGGTTTCCCAATCCAGCCAGAGTGTGTTCACTTAAAAGGGGTGGGGTTTGCAGCATCTGACCAATCACAAGCATTGGCAAGTGTACTGACAGCAGAGTGACATATTTTACAAACGAGCATCAAACTATAATGTTAGACAAATACAAAGAAGTTAGACACATAATGCAGGCTGAAAGTGACACAGCTGCAGCTGTCAAATACGGGAAGGACGGCTGGCAAAAAAAAATATATCACAGACCGTGTAAATGTGCAAATTAAAGGCTTTTAATATCACTGCTCCATCATAACAGCACCAGTATATCTGGCTACAATTACGTGTGTATTGCATTAAATTCACATGTTGCTCAGATGTATTTTTCAGAATCCGATTTTTTGCAGAGTACATGTTTACGTACAAAGTTTCGGTGTTGCGGTGAGTAAGACAAAAACCCAGTAACTCGAAAATCAATTGGTATATAAATACAATTTTATAACAAAGAAATGCATTAGTGTAGTATGCCATGTGATACTACAAAGAATACTGATGATTGCGTAATTGTAACACTCCATGTTGGATTTGATGAGTTCACAGATGAGCAAAACAGGATTATAGATTTTAATGTGACGTATATTTGTATGGCATGTACGACCATTTTAGCTTTATTCTTTTAGCTGTCGCCCCAGCGGTATCAAATGGACTGGAGAGGTTTGTCGGTCTGTGAACACCTTCCACAAAGACCCTCTGACTATCAGCACACCGGGCGCCACACAATTTTCCACGATACCGTTTTGATTGGTCAGTGTGCAGTGCTGTTATCTGACTTAATCCGTTATCTGGAAAATAACCTGATCATGTTAGGTCTGCAAACCTTGCTTCATCGTCCAGCTCTCTGGACTTCAGTGGACTGTATGAAAACTGATGAAACTGTCACACATGATGGAACCAGAAAAACAAAAAGTCACAACCACAAACATAATCTCATCATGCAGTTTATGGCAGACTGAGCAAAACAATATGTTCGTGTTCGATTGACAGTCCACACAACACTGCCCTCTGTTCCGTGAATTATTCAACTCTGAAGCCTGGCAGGGAGTTGTGGGGAGTCGGGTGTGTTCGTGAGTGTGTGTGGACATTTGCTCCCATACAGGTCTCTGTCTACACAGTATCTGTATTCCTTCATCCCTCCATCTATCTCCACCCACTCTGATCCAGCCCCGATCGGTGTGTCAGCCAAATCAGATGAATATGCATGGTATTCAAATGAGGGTCATTTCAGCACTGTTTGCAATCGCAGGACACACATGGGAACTGTTGCCGTGGTGATGAGCATTTTATTAAGTGAACCGACATACTTTGCATGTCAAAAGAGAGGAAACTCTCTTGAAAATCGGTGTAAGAGTTTAAAGAACAAAGACACTCAGGACCTAAGTTTCTTTCAGAGAGGGTAAAGTAAAGTTTCTGCTTGAAGAGACGTCACAAGATACACGAGTTTGACCCACATTGACCGACCCTCTTCAAGTATTCACTAGCTTCCTAAACGCTAAGTCCACTTTACTTGATGCAATATTTTTGTGATCCTGCAGCAGGACAGGCTCAACTATTCATTTCACAGCTGTTTAAACCTGAAATGCACCGTCACTGTGAAACACAATGATGCATGGATATGAGGCGATGAAGTGTGTGTCCAGTGCATGAATGTGAAGTATAGATTATCGTTGACACAGTCAGACAAAGGAGGTCAAACACTGTGCATCAAACTTAAACCTGAAGTCTGCCTCGGTGTAAGACCCTCGTGTTAATGAGCTTTCCTCTGTCTCTCCAAAGAAGCTGTCTGGAGACAGTTCAAAACTCTGCAGCAGACAAGTGAAGACAATTAGACAAAACTGACCAACAATTAAAAATCAACTTTGCAGCGGACCGTGCAAATAACAACATGAAACCATGTATGTTTATTCACCACACACCTCTAAATGCAGATATTCATCAGCTCCATGGAGACTGTAAGTCCACAAACATAATCCAGCAAAAAGAAGGTCAGCCATGTTTTTTTTACAGGCAACGCCACCTTTCTAGTAGTTGTTGATGAATTACATCCATCAGCGAGCTGCTGTTGTGGCACTTTTGCTGAGGAGCTTATAGACCAGATCATCATTGCCTCATCCAAAGTCAGCTCTCATCACCACGCCCCTTTCTGGCGGAAAACAATCCTGCATACTGCATTGACAGCAACGGTTGAGAAAGTCTAAACTTCTCTCCAAACTAAACAGTTTAAATAATAACGCTATGCTGAAGGGTTGCTGTGTAGCTGGTTGCACCATATAGATAGAATAATGTGAAAAACATTTATCTCAGATTTATTTTCCTTGCTTTTTCTTTAAAAAGATCTCGATAGAAAGGTTTTATCTCACCAAGCTACGTAAAAGGGAAGCCAACGGCACGCTGTGGGTTATGTCACTTGATCAGACGCCAGAGAACAATGCTGTTGTTAGCTGGCATACTGATTGTGGAACAGGACTGAAAAGTTAAATATTTCACTGGTAATTCGCTCACCTGGAGACTCAGTAAGGTAAAACTAGATGTCTGTATAGGGCACCTCTGATCACTGAGTGGGGTTATAGCACGAGCTTGATGCTGGCCAGGAGATTGAAAGGATATGACTAAAGAGGTATCAAATTAAACTTATATAATGGCAGGCACAGTGGACATACATGGACTTTACATGGCGAGAGTCAATTGTCGCTCATACTATTGCTGCAAGCCAAAGTGCCCCGATGTGTCGGTCTGATAAGACAATAGGACAATAAGACACTCACTAAAGACAGAAATAAAACACCCCACATCCAATTGTCCACTTCCAACAATATTTTCATCGACGTTGAAATGGTCATTCAATGTTTTTTTTTGCTGAGATATTGAATCAATTCAATATGTATTGAAATGAAACCATGCTGGGGAGAGTGCATGAGTTCATTACACTCCATGTCAGCCCAGATACTCTATGGGCTATATGGATAACATATGGATCACTAAACGGACTCCATCATAGACACAGCAGGCAGTTTTATGGGAATCCCAGCTCAAAGAGGCATCGAGGGAGGAATGACATGGACGTTTCTCAAGCTAAACAACACACTAAAGCATCACAGAATTATGGAGGTAGCTTTCAGCAAAGCTGAGGCTGAAGCAGTTATACTTAACGACATCATGAAGAAGAAGGGAACACAGGATGCCATCTATATCTAATGAAACAAAAAGTGTGGCCAATGAAAAGAATAATAAAAACTTCTGAGAGCAAAAAATATTACATCAAGACTGAGGTCGTGGCACGAAGGGTTAAATTAAGCTAAACACTAAATGGGGAGACATCCATCAGGAGTGCATGAATGCTTAAAATACTAAAATGATGAAGATGGCAGTCACTGCCAGAAGTATATATACTGAGTATATATATATAAGTATAAGAAGAAAGAGTAGGAGGAGCAGAAGGAGTAGGACTAAGAAGAAGAGGAAGAGGGAGAAGATGAAGAAGAAGGAGGAGGAGATATAACATTATTTCTTTGACACAGCACATTTCTAAATAAATAGTCATGATAATAATGTAAAATGCAAACACTGCACCAGTTTAATCTTCAACCATGTGTCATAAAAGCTGGTTATATTATCTATTGCGCCAAATCTCCATTTTACAAGTCACTAACACTGAAATAAATATAGTGGACTACAAAGTCTAATATTTCCCTCCAAAATGTAATGCAGCATTCTGTTCCATTATGTAAAATAAATGATCATCTCAGAGAAAACTACTTTTGTGCTTCAAACACCAAATGCATTAAATGTATAACAGGCAACAGAAGTGACTTTTTTTTTATTTTTATTTTTATTTTTTTTTAAATACGCACTTACCATGAGGCATCTTCATAGTAGTGATCATGAAGGCAGCAATGATTTAATCTCAGCACAGTTCCTGTGTTATGTCAGTGTTGCGAGCAGACACTGCTTCTCCAAGGTTCCAACCAGAGTCCACACTGTTGTTCAAAACTGTTCAAAACTGTTCAAAAGCGCCAGGAAAAAAAAAAAAAAAAAAAGGTTTGTAAATCAAGACGCTGCGTCTTTGGACACGTTGCATCTCGTCACGCAAATTGATCCAACCAACTTTTGGTCAGCTTGTCCGCTGATTTCCAAATGCCGGCTTATTTTTGAAAACCTCGCCCTCCTGGGGATGATTTCTAATGTCATCAATAGAAACGTGTCAGCAGCGGTAATCACGCAGGTTCCCTTCTTCATATCCATCGTCCATCAAGGTTCAAGGTTTGATGATCTATCCACTCTATGTTTGGGTCTAAAAGCATTTCCAAAGACCTTATGGAAATAGCCTGTATATATTGTTTTCTGGTAGACCTAGTTGTTGAAATAGTTAAAGGTAGGCCTTTTAATTCTTAATTTAAAAAAAATAACTTGTTTCTGTAGGACTGCATAAAATGTTTTAATATATTTTATTATTTATTTTAACCTTTACTTCTACACAATTTTTTCAAATTCACAAAACACTTAAGGTTACGAACTTAAAAGTTTTGTTTCAAGATTATATGTTTCTTGTAAAGATACAATAATATGTTTGTTTTCATAAACAAACAAAGATACAGAATATTTAGATTGATCAAGTCTTCTAATTTCTTTTAGATATAGACCTAGAAGACATCCTGCCTGGCGCCAGCGATTGACACTCAAAATGCAATGTGTCCTTGCAACATTTCCATTTCAACACGTGCATTTTGATCAAGAACAATTTATATACCATTTTTCTTTAGGTTTTCCCATTTGTACTTTCCACCTTGAGGTTCAACTAGCTGAATGCAGCAGGTTTACATTCACTGATTGGGGGATTGAGTAAAGCAGATGTCAGGACAAGAGGAAGCACACCACCTTTAATCAAATCATAGCATCTGCATAGATGAATTAATCCCAGCAAAAGAATCAGAATCAGTTCTTTTCTTCCGATGCAAAATTTTAAAGACGCTGCTTCATGCTGATAAAACTGTGATAAAGCATATTAAGCGTCATCCCGTACAAAAGAGAGTAATGGGCTGCATAGTGATTTCACTATAAAGCAAATAAAGATTTTTTTATTTTATTTTATCAATCTTTATCAATGCCAATTTATCTTTCAAATTATCATTCAGAAAACTTGAATGATTTCATAGTAACTTTTTTTTTTAGATTGTAATGACTTCTGATGCGAGAGGTTTCTGTATCTGGAGATTCTCTGGATTACTTGTTTTACTTGTGGAGACGATACTGTTAGATGTAAAACTGATGGCCACGCTGTTGTCTCAAAATCGTTCCTTTCTTCTCCGCTTCCTTTCACTCCCTCTTCCTCCTCAGATTTGGATACGAGACAGACTTGGCTGAGCAGAGTTCATTGAGGTAAACGGAATGAAATACAATGTTTGCTCACAGAATATTTATCAAACCTCTGAGTCTCTGTTGTCAGACACATTGGTCTCCACCTCTTCCATGTGCACTCAGTCACTCTCCTGATTTTCACAGTCACACACACAGTCACGCACATCGAACAGAGTTAACAGGACCATGAATGCAGAATGGCAGCTCTGCACCGAGCCATTCACGACTCCTTATCACCTGTTAGAACACAGTTTTATGAGCTCTCATGAAACTAGATGGGATATTTCATGGGCCTCAGCTATCTAATAAAACACAGTCAATAGGCTTCCATACACACATGCAAACACACACACATGGCAATACCTTATTTGAATAGTTACACCTGTACCCCTTTTGTTTTTCCTGGTCCTGCATAATAGGCTGCATAACAATAGATGTGCATAGAGCTGGAGGTCACCTTGGCAACAGCTCGCAAGAGGCAAGTGATTCTTTTGGTATATAAAAAAAAAAAAAAAAAAAAAAAAAAAAAAAAAAAAAAAAAATCATGCACATAAACATCGACAAGGGTACAAGGACTCCATTCATCAGTACCCTCATGGTGGGAATGCAGATTTTTTTGCTGATTGCTGTTGCACAGTATCATTTTTAATTTTAAGTTATTTAGATTTGCTCTCATTTATAGAAGGGGCACCAGTCCGATTGGACAAATTATCAATTCAAATCAAAACAAAAATCAGTCCAAAATATTCTGAAACATGAATTCTCATATAATATATCAAATCCTTTGATATTTTCAGAAAGGTATCACTGTGATGACATTTAGGTCCAATTAAGGGTATTTATTGAGTACACAAACATATGAATAACATGAAAATGGGATTATATGAATGTGATGAATATAATGAGATTACAAATACACCAGAAACAAACTTTCATGAGCTAATTTGGTAGTGTAATGAAAGAGGGAATATTGAAGGTGGAGCTAAAGAACATAACAGTTTTGGAAATGAATGTAGGGGTTTAATAATCTATTGATACATCATCAATTTGATCAAAGCTACCGTCCTACTATTGATGGAGGTGACGGGGCTGGAGAGTCCCGTCGTTGTCCTGCCTGTGAGCTGTGGTCGGTGCCTGGGGTTCAGAGACGCGAGTTCTCTTCTGGAGACGGCGGATCTTAGAAGTTCCCTTCCTGTATCGTCGTCTTGGAGAATCCTCGTTCTTCGATGGTTCTGTCCCTCAGCGGTCCCGGCAAGGCGTTGACAGGCTCAGGAATGTCCCGGTGACTGGTACAATGGTGGAAGACGACTTTGCTCGGGTGATGTCTGGACACCTTAGAATGATAAAGAGATAGCTTCCAGGCTCAAAACTCCAATAGCTAACTGCATTTGGCCGGACGACAGTCTCTATAAAAAAAAAATATTCACTGGGAAACTACAAAAAATGAAAAAAATGAATCTTGTAGAATGCTGCATTTCCGTATCCTCTCACCTCCAACTCTTCCTCTCTGTCTCTCAATCTTTCTCTCAAGTCTGTGATTTTTGTATTTTTTTAGCCAACCACAGCCCAGCCCAGCCCAGCCCCCCCCCGCCAAACCCAACTTTATGTCACTTTATTTGTTTTTATAGAGAACACTATCGCCTTCCTCTTCTCATTTTTACTTTTTACCTTCTTCTCTAACAGGCATTCAGGCATTTTTTTTTATTTCTGTTGAATGGTTGGATGATTTCCATTTCCAGTCCCTGAAACTGAGAATTGAACTCGTCTTGTATATTTGACACACAAAGAGATGAGGCATACCGCGGAAAAACATGACTCTGCAATATCAATACTGTGATGTGGAGCAGCAATATTTTTATTTTTATCTTTTGGAAAATCAACTGCTGGACTATTTATTGATCAAAAATAAGGAATGTTAGACATGATGGCTAGCATTGTATCATATCATATGATATAATGTCATACCGCAAAGTGTATCACATATAAAATCAGGTTTACATGCATAAAAGTCTTATAGCCGCACAAAAACATTTTGTACATGATATCATCACATTTCCTATTATGGCTTGATACATCCTGAGATTTAAGAAGGATAAATATGACTATAGAAATGGTTTTGCATCTTTGATGGTCTACAGATTTATTTTATCTCATGAAATAGATGGCCCTATTGTCCTATATGACTTACCATGTCAGCTGCATGGCCATCTGGATGTGCGTCTGTCCACCTGTGCAGACTAAAAATGTTCAACAACAATTGGATGGTTTGGTAAAAAAAATTTGAGTTATCATGACTTTATTGCTCGCCTGCCTTTTTTAGTTTTAACAACTCTCCGATTTGCTAAGATGAAAATGTCTTAACGATTCTTCAAACAGAGCTTTCTGAGCATTATAGGGGAACACCAGACTCCTTACTCTCCAAATCTTGTAGTTATTTCAAATCCGGTCACTTCTCTCAGACAACACTGTGGTGCCCTTTTAAAAGGGCTGAGACAAATCACTGCACCCATCAGGGCAGCGATGTCCTGCCACTTGAATTCGATATCACTACTCTCTATCTGCCAAACCAACCAAATGAAGACGTGGACAGATAACCTCACAAGAGTCTTACAGTGACTTAGCAGTCGGTGTCCACGTGCTAAAGCCAACTGATTTAGTTGTTCAAGTACTCAAATGAAAATGCTTAGCAATTCGGGTTAATTGTCTACATATATATGACATGAATCACCAAGAAAATGCCTCAGATTTAACAGTCAAGAATGATACTGACACTGTTATTTGCTTGACATTCATGATTCATCACGTTTTCCTCCTACTGAAGAACACTTCCTGCATGCACAACATTATAGTGCCAACTCTGGAAGTTTTCTGTGATGTGGGCTGATACCATACAGTATTTGTGATATATAAAAGAACATTTTATTAACATATTATTTTAATGAACAGTAGCAGCTTGACAATATTTATTCTGCGCTGAATGCTTAACATGCAGCGATTTTTTTTTTTCCGATCAATGACGGTTGAAAAATATTAATACTGCGCTCGTCACTGTCACCAGCTGTCCAATCCCAGTGAAGGAGAGGCGGGACAAACGCAGTTAACCACAGACGCAGTTCGCTGATTGGTCCGTCCTTCAGAGTGGATGTGCAAACACTAATACAAGCCGAGTTACCAGAGGTTATCACAGCAAAGAAAACTGAAGCTGCGAGCCACAGTCTGCTTGCAGCCAGGCTAACAGTTTGCTGCCATCGTGTGGGAAACACAATACCTACAGCAAGACCTTTTAAATTTGACATTCACAGTCCTACCACAGGTATCAACCCATTGCTACATGTTTTTATTGTGTAAAATATCACTGTAATGAATTACTTAGAAACTGGTTGGAGATGAGAAGCCAAATGTTTCCACGTTAAAATAAGATCAAGTAAATAATCAGAGATAATTTGATCTGAATTTCAAGAGCAGGACCACACCTCAAACACGCCCCTTCCGGCCATGCGCCAATAAATACCTGCCCATCCGGGATCAGCTCCACCATCAACCTTATCCTCAATACATCCTTCGACGTCCTCTTCGCCTCAGCAGATGGTCCTCACCGTCCAGCAAACCCACCAACTCCACTTTCTCCAAGGACCGAGCAGTTCACCAGTACAATCGCCAACATGGAGAGTTCCTGAAAAACCATCTCCGCCGTCCTACATCTGAGATTCAGCTCGAGGAAGATCATCCAATTGTAAAGTCACCGGCACAAAGCACTCTCCCGTCGTAAAGGGAGTCTCCGGGCACAGCTGTCCACCTCCAGCCGTATCCACGCCACCGACCATGCAAAAAAATAAAATAAAATCTCTCCAAACTAACTAAGCTCTGTCACCAAAAGTCCCATCAGAAAGAGGGCCCGTTACCACCACTCCGATTACGAGCTAAAGTATTGGAACTTCTTCCAACTTCAAAACTCAACTTCACAAATCGTTGACATTAAACTGTTTTTTTTGGTTTGTTTTTTTTCCCCACAGGTGTAATCCACGGAATCATCCCCTCCGGTCTCTGCCCGTGACGTCACCACGCACTCCCGCAACTTTGGGTTGCCAGGTCTGCACCTTCCTATCCTCTATCCCCCTCACCTGCTTCATCTTCTTCTTCTTCTTCTTCTTGGGTTTCATCACTCGCCAGACCAACCTTAAGGTGCATTACTGCCACCTACTGGACTGGAACCTAATCTTCTACAGTTCTGCCTTGTTTCTGGCATTGGGATGCCCTCTCTTCTTCATATTTATTCCCAGCAATTCCCCGTGTATTGTCTCTGGCACCAGGATGCCAGATATCCCTTCTACACTTCATTTTCCGCAAAGATGTCACATTCTCTCTTTCCAAAACTCCCTCCATCATTCCTTGCCGCCAACGGAACCATCCGGTGATCGTCGCTTCCATTTCATGGGAGTAGGGACCAAGATCAATTCTGCTCACACTCAATTGAGGTGGAGGTCCTTGCTAGTGAAGTGATGCTGTGCAAAAAAAAAAAAAACTGTAAACATTTTCATTCAGCTATATCTCAGAGCCTTCGCATCTAAACAGGTAACAACAGGTAGCAGACTGACAGGTAAGTGCTGTTAATTATCATGACTGAAAGATAGCAGAAGTCCCACCCACGCAAACAGGTTCAGCAAACCACAAATGAAGTCACCTCCTGGAGAAATGTTCTTCATCATCATTGCAAGGAAAACTTTATTCGTTGACGGGAACTTCCTGTTTTGAACAGAGCTGTCGTAAATGTAATATTATTTGTGTCATTTCAGTGTCTTTATTGCTTTCTTTGATGTGTTGGATTCCAAAAAGGAACATTAATTGTCGGTTTGATAAACTAAAGTAAAATCTCAAACAATATTCTTAAAAAAGCTGTTGTTGGATGGGTTATTGATGTCACATTGAATTTTGATTCAGTTAAAAAGCCCATTTACAAATTACAAACAGTTAGCAGCATCATCAGATTTGGTTTGGTATTAATTGTATTCACTTTAAGTTTGTTAATAGCTGTTACAATGTGAGCATTTACATGTAGTTCACAGCTCCATACAACATACTGACATTCTATGCTAACATGCAGATTGATACGGTTTGATAAACTACCAAGTGTTCGATGTTACACGCTCATGTTTAGCATGTAAAAATGTGCATGTTAGTCTGTTTTTTGCTTGCTGATGTTAGCATTTTAGTGTATATGAGCTCCTGCACAATGCTAACAGTTTAATTTTTAATCTTGCTGGAAACAATGATTTGACAGATGCAGCTGCCAAAAGTACTGAACTGCTTTTTAGCTTCTGTCAAGAGGTTTGGAGAGTATTTGTTGTCAAATGATTTTGTATGACAAGTGGGAATTTGTACTTATTGTTGGTGCCATATCAAAAGTTGGGAACAAAGAATTTCAAACAATAGTAGGTCTACTTTTGCAGACCAATGTTGCCATCCTGAATGTCACACAGAGAGGGTAATTGGCCGCCACAATTCCCTCCGTCTCAGTGTAGGTGCCAGATCCCAAATCAGATGTGGGTCTTTGACTTATACCCTTTTAAAGCCAGATCATTTTTAGCAAAATGTGTTTTGAAGGTAAAGATTAGCATCCATAAGAGTTAATGATACTCCTGCATTTTGTGAACCCACTTCACACTACATGTAACTGTATTAAAAAATGAATAAATACAATAAATACATGCTTTGACTTCAGATCAAAATATTTATTTTAGTTCAGTCAATAGTTTCCCTCCATTTCCTCTGTGCTTGCAAGTTCGGATGTTTTTGTATTTGTCTTCGCATCTGAATCCGTTTCAGTGTGTGTGTGTGTGTGTGTGTGTGTGTGTGTGTGTGTGGGTCAGCAGCGACATGCAGTGTGTTTCAGTAGCTCAGTGTGTTTCAGTAGCTCAGTGTGTTTCAGTAGCTCAGTGTGTTTCAGTAGCTCAGTGTGTTTCCTGTGAACCGACAGCAGGATTTTGTCACTTCTCTTTGTGGCTCTGCAGGGAGACCAAAATATACATGGTGAGTAACACGATGTTTCTGTCTCTTGAATGAGGCACATAACATGCTGACATTTTGAATTATGGCTTTGTTGACCTGCTGTTTTCTTAACCCTCGTGTTGTCCTCGGGTCAAAATGACCCGCAGCTGTGTTCAACCAGGTTCTATTTTATTTCTATATTTTTATATTTTTTGGGGATCATTGGTCATCATTCTTTAAAGAAACCCTCACAGCCTCCTTGTCACCAATGATCCCAAAAAATATGTAAATAAAATAGAACTTGGTTGAACACAGCTGCGGGTCATTTTGACCAAAGGACAACACGAGGGTTAACTACTGACGCACTTGACTCAGACTTCAGTGAAGGTACAACACGCTGGATTCAGTTGCACTTCTCATGAAATACACTGAATCCAGGTGAATCCGTGATAGCTTATTGATTTCATCTGTCAGGTCAATTACTTTCTCTTTTTTTGTGAAGAAAAAAAAAAAAGCTAGAAGAGGTATTATATCTCCACAGTAACTGACATAAACCCATCAAGGGATTGTATCCCTCTGAAACAAATGACTAACAACATGATTAGAAGTGCAGCACAAATAGTTAAAAAAGATTTTTGTAAGAGCATTTATGAGATGTATGTAGCTTTAAACAGTGCAGCAGAAAGCAGTGACTCTGCTGTCCTGACCTCAGTGTGGAGCTTGTTCCACCATTGTTTTACTAGAGCAGCACTATCTGTGGTGACTTTGGACCACAAAATATGTTGTTCCCATGAATGTGGCAGATACAAGAAAAAAAAAAATTGACACCATTTATTGCATCATTGCCGGGTTCTTATTTGATGAGTACATTGCAGAGATGACTGCTGTTTCTACAGCTCACTAATCAGTTCAACATTTCCATTTATAAACACAAAGTATTAATTTCTTCACTTTTCCTTTAGATTTTTTAGCATGGAGGCTACGGCCAAGTACAACTTTGAAGCTACAGATGGTGATGAACTCAGCTTCCAAAGGGGAGACTGCTTGATGGTAAGGCAAGCACACACACACACACACACACACACACACACACACACACACACACACACACACACACACACACACACACACACACACACACACAATAAGTTCTCCTTCAGTTTCTATGTATGTTGTGTTTCCAACATTGTAGCTGCACACCTCAGGTCATGAAAAGCTGTCGATATGAAAACCACTCAAACGGCGTCGCCTCGATATCTGGACTTCCATTCATACAGTGTGAATAACGACACTATTTGCATTGTGTTGTTCTCTGCAGCATCTTTATTGGTTTGCGCAGTGTGCTATGAAACTGTATTCTGCTGCTCAAGTTTATTTCCTATTTGCACCGTCATTGCAACAAAAGGACAATGTAATAGCAGAGACAAACACACAAATGCAGCAAACAACTGAAATTAAAGGCAGATTATTCCAAAAAAACAGCAGTTTTCAGTCCTATCACAGGAGGGTCAAAGCAGTGTTGTGACGAACCTTCTAATATTTTTGATTTTCATCCACAAATTAGCCATTTTGCTCTAGAAGTATTAGTTGAAGTTACAGTGACAAGACACAATCCTTCAGCCTTCGTCCAAAGTGCAGTAACCGTGTGTGTATGTGTGTGTGTGTGTGTGTGTGTGTGTGTGTGTGTGTGTGTGTGTGTGTGTGTGTGTGTGCTCCTGCTGTAAAGAAGGTCAGGGAAGCTTTTGGAGTTTGCTGTGAAAGTGTGGTCCTCAATACGGTAGCCATTCAATTCACAGTTAAATGTTATCGACATGAACACATTGGTTTTGATCTAGCAATGCAAGGCAAGACTATCTCATGCATGCTGTACAGTGCAGCATATTTCACCTAAATACTCAGTGCACCTCACACATCTATGCAAATACATATATGAACAGCATGTACATCATAGAGAGCAGTAAAAACAGACAGGTGCAACAGCAGAAAGAAGAAAGAAAAAGAAGAAACTGCTCAGCCTCTTAAAGATTTATTTGAAAACCTCACACCAAACATGCAAAGGGAAACCACAAGCGGAAATATACAATGAGAAAACAACAATTCAGTTTCCCCAGGTTGTCAGAAGCTGGGCCAAAGTAAAAGTGCCTCACCTGAAGACATGAGCTTTGATGAATGTTTTTTTTTTTATTTTTTTTTTTTAATAACTACAATTATGATTACAAAAATAAATAAATGTATTTATAAATAAATAAATATTGCATGGTGCTGTAGTTTTCTTGTTTCCCTACCGGCTTTATTATTTAGTTGGGAAATCTTTAGCTTGACATTGTTGAATAAGTTCATGCTGCAGCACAAAATATAAACAAATATACACATGTATATATATATATATAGAAACGCATACACTGTGGTATAGATTGAGTTTCAATCGTACTTCAAAATTGGCAGTATTTGTAGTATTTGATATCAACTGAATGTGTGTTGTGTGATTGTGTTTGTCAGATCCTGCAAACCTCCGGTAACTGGTACAAAGCAGAACTCAACAAAGTCGTGGGGTTTGTCCCGAAAAACTTCATCAACATTCACCTTCCCAGGTAAAACCAACAAGTCAAGCGGAAAATAAAACTGGATAATATAGATACTCAGTCTCATTATTTTCAAAACCATACAAAAGAGAAACTGAAGTCATCATGACAGGAAACAGAATGTGTTTCAAACAATTTTTGTTTGCTATTTATTTTCATGTATCTGGCATAGCCACAGACATTATGGTGTTTTCTGTCCGTATGCATGTTCAATGTTGATGAACAAGATATCTCTCGATTGCCCTGAGGTCATTTCCACAAACCAGGCACATATGTTCACTTGGTCCCACGATAAACTGATTTGATTTTTGGTGGTAAAAAGGTCAAAGGTCACTGATGTCACAACCCTCCCCTATCGTGACCACAATATCTCAGGGAAACCTTAAGAGAGTTTCATCATCTTGCCATAAACATTCACTTCTACTCAAGGATGGCCTGCTTACAGTTTGGTGGCCAGAGGTCAAAGGTCACTGTGACTTAACAAAATACATTTATGTCCATAACTGAATAATTAATTTCCCAATTATAACAACATTTAATACGCATGTTCAAAAGGATAAAATGGAAATTGATGACATTTTATATCCAAGAGGCCAAAGGTCATCTTTCTGTGACATCATAATGTTCTGCAAAAACATGTTTCCCTGCATTATGAAATGACATGACCCTGGAAAAGAAGGGGTGGTTGTGACCTAATTTCACATTCATTGAATCGGTGACAGTAATCTTGGCTATCCACCTTGAAACTGTGCTGATCATATAGATCTTCTGTGCAGGTTTGAAGATGTGGGAGAAGCAGCAGTATTGAACTGGTTTTCATGTTTGTCTCTATTATAATATATAATTCCCTCCTCAATGACTCCAGCTGGTACCAGGAAACCGCCAGTCGCAGTGATACTGAGGAGAGCCTGATGTCACAGCCTGTGGGGACCTTTCTCATACGAAGCAGACAAAATGCAGCAGCACCCACTGCTGCCTTCGCCATGTCTGTCAGGTGCATTCATTGTCTGTTTGTGCATATTTAGCGAAAAAGATGTTACCTTTACCTGACTAACTAAAAACGGTGTATTTTAGAAACTGCTCACAGTCAAATAATTAGCGGTTACAGTTTGGGTTTAGGATTAGACTCACCTAGCCCCATATTTCATGCTGATGTTTATTTTAAACACGGTCACTGTCACATCGTTGTGGCCAAGAGCAAACCACAAGACATGTTTATAGCTGTTTGACTGCACCGCTTCCTCCAGCAGATGCACTTTCTTTCTCAGAAACTTTTCTGCTTGCAGTTATCTAACATGATCGTGGGATGGCATATTTTTTTTAATCCCAATGTTTACATAGATAGGACAATATATAAACAAATACAGTAAAATAGGTACAGGCTTGTCATTTTTCACTGCAGTATTGAATGGAGCCATCCCTTGGGAGTTTTCTTTTTTGTTATTGTTTTAATCGAATAAGAAAATGCTCTGATACAGACCCTTTGAATTTTTTTCACCTCTTACATTATATTTTTGTGGTCTTCTGTGTTTATCTTTTGCATCTGTGTAAACAAGTACAATCTTCTCTTTTCTTGGCTTGCCTTTCTTGGTCTGTCTCTCCAAAATGCTAAAGTCCCAAACATTATTATTATTGTAACATTATTCCATTGAAAAAAAAAATCAATTTCTCTTCCTCGTTACATCCTATTCTTATTCACTTTATTTACATCCTGCTTCCTCCTGCCTGGCTGGTAGAGGATTGTGGTTGTTTGTTCAAGGACACAAAAGCTCAACAAGCTTTGTAAATCCAACTATAAGCTTTAGTTTAAAAAGAAAAGACATATAAATACTGCAGATAAACAAGGTGTGTAATCTGTGGATTAATTTTTATAAAGAATTATGTCAGTGTTCCTATTTTGTAGCTATGGTCGGTTTGATTCTTGCAATGGCTCACATTTTTAGAAAAATGGGAAAAAAAACATGATTTGTTCTGCACCTTTGATAAGAGATTAATAGAAAATGGATGCCGACCCTTGGGAAATAATTGATCCTAATTTTGCTTTACCCTCATTTTTAGGCATCCAGCAGAAGTGCAGCACTTCAAGGTGCTGCGGGACAGCAGAGGGCAGTTTTACCTGTGGTCCCAAAAATTTGATTCTCTCAACCGGCTGGTGGAATATTACAAAAAAAACTCTGTGTCCAAACAGAGTCAACTATTCCTGCAAGAAACACAAACACAGGTGACGCAAATCTTCACGTACACGTGTCACTGTCTAATATTTGAACAGAAACATCCACCAAATGACCTTTAAGAATATAGCCTGAAGGAAATGAATAAGTTATTTGTGTCCCAACAGCAAAGAAAGTCAGATAATCCACCAGATCTACCTGCTTCTCTTCCAACTTGCCCATCTCCTGACCGTCTACCTGGCCCAGCACCACGAGAGGGACTCGGCAGCACTGAGTGGGTGCGTTTGTGTGTGTGCGCACACTGCTTGCTCTCTGAATGATTGTGTGTACATACTGTGTCCCTGTCTGAATGTGGACTGTTTGCCAATTTCTAGAAGGCTCAACAAATCCAGTGCACTCAAGACACCCTAATTGGGTATGTTAGCATGTGTGTGTGTGTGTGTGTGTGTGTGTTATTGAGCCACAGTCGTGGGGTGTTAGCGCTTTGAATTTGAGCTGATGTGCATTTCCAGGTAATTCTAAAGTGCCAACTCTTAAGAAGCTGAGAATAAAAGGCTTTTTAGAGCGTGATAAGAATGTTGACACGATCTAATGAGATTTTTAAAAGGGTTTTATGAGCATTCAAAGTTGGATAATTGTCTCATCTCAAAAAGAAGTGTGTCATCCTTCAACTTCTCTGAATGCTGCCTGACAAGAATGTGAGAGGTATTTCTAGTGCTTCAAAACACATTAAGATGCCAATAATGAGTTCAATTACAGATCCTTTACAAGGCATTTCCTTTTAATGCTTTAAGCCTTTTCTGCCCAATTAAATGGAGACTTGACACAAGAAATGACATGTTAAAACTTCTGCTGAGCTAAAACGGGGTGAATTTGGATCATCTTGTGAAGGCCGATGCAATTTAATAGTATTCATGTGTTTGTCTGTATCTCCTCTTGTGTCCAGCACGAAGCATCATCCACGCTGCAGGTCAGAGCTCTGTACAGTTTTCAGGCAGAAGAGACGGACGAGCTGGAGTTCAACACCGGCGACATCATCACTGTGCTAGAGTTCTCCGACGAGGTCTGGTGGAAAGGCCAGCTGAGGGGAAAAACAGGCCTATTCCCCTCCAACTACACCAAACCTTTGAAAGAGAAACACATGTAGAAAAACTCATGAACTGTAACTTTTTATCCAAACTTGTGTCTCATGCTTAAAAAAAATAAACCAAAAACTGAACAGGAAGTCACAAAGACAAAAGGCTTGATGTCTTATGAAGGAATGTGTCAGCTGTCTGGAATAAAAAAAAAATGAAGATTAACTTGTTGGTTGAGGCGTGTGCGCACACAGACACCCACACACACAAACACACCTGCTGTACATGGGATTTCCCTTCAAGGAAAACATGCCACTGGTGTCTTTTAAACAAATAGATTAAAATGATTTGTTAATTGCAATATAAATGATTGTTTAAAAGTCTTGAAGTTTTCTAAAATGTATTTTTTAAAAAAAAAAAGTTTTTTAAAGCTGAGACAGAAATCCATAACATGATGCATTTAGTTCACCTGTTTCACTTGAGAACAACAATAACATGTATTTTCAAATTGTTATATAATATTATAATATTATATATATATATAATGTTATGTTTTAATAATAAACAAAAAAGGGTGACAGAATGATGGAAAGATTATTTTATATGATGGAAAGACCTACAGGTAACCAAGTCAGGGACTTCGGAAATAGGTCAGGGACATACAGGGAACTATAAGAATAAATAATTAGATACCGTGAGTGTCCTACAGTGTAAAGGAGGGCCGGAACCTAACTGTACACTGTATAAAGACCAGTTGCTCGGGTGAACTCCATACAAACTGGTTGGCTCACAGATCGCAAAAATGGGGACATGCTGTAATAAAATCGAAGAGATACCTCTGGAGGGAGACGTCCCGGTAACATCTGATCTGCCCGCTGCGCCTATTCCGCCTCCGGCTGCTCAGCCAGGTTCTGTCTCCGAACCCACGACACTGTCACCAAACTCCACCCACTCTACTCCAACCCCAGACGACAACCAAGAACTTTTCAGAAGATTTGCCATATGGTTAAGAACCACATCCCCTGGGCGGCACGGTGGTGCAGTGGTTAGCACTGTCACCTCACAGCAAAAAAGGTTCGGGGTTCGAATCCGGTCCTGGGCCTTTCTGTGCGGAGTTTGTACGTTCTCCCTGTGCTTGCGTGGGTTCTCTCCGGGTTCTCCGGCTTCCTCCCATCATCCAAAAACATGCACCTCAGGTCAGGTTACCTGGCGCCGCGCTAGTGGCAGCCTGCTGCAGCATCTCCCCCCTAAAAGATCCCCTGCTGTAGTGAAGAAATTTCCCCTCGGGGATTAATAAAGTGTATAAAATCAAAAAATCAAAATCAAATCAAAAACCAGATCAGGTAGAGACTATCAGAATCTGTCCAATAATACCGTAAGAGATGCACCCCCTGATAGAATTACCTAATCCCCAAGCAGGAGAAAAGGGACAGGAAGCCACAGTACAAGTTTATCGTCCGTGGACATTAGCGGACATTAGGATGGCTGTGGACGGCATTCCTCATCCAAAAGAAAATTCAGCAGAATTTGAAAATCAGCTAAAATTATTGTGTCAGAGCTACCAGTTAAATGGATTTGAAATAGAAAGATGCATCAGACAAATAACAGGAGTAGATTGGTGCCAATACCAAGGCGATTGGAACCCGCTCGTAAATGGAAACCCCGCCCATTTCGGTAGTCACCAAATGCAAGTTCAGATGGAAGCATTACTCCTTAGAATAAGGAATCTGACAGCAGCTAGAGCAGATTTTTTGCGTGTGGCAGAATGTACTCAAGGAGACGATGAGACAGTGGTGCAGTATTTTGCAAGATTAAAGATAGTGTTTGACAGACACAGTGGCATAGCACCAGAAAATCCATATAATGACAGAGGGCCCTATGCACAGCAGTTAAAGAACGCCCTTTTGAACGGATCGTGCGCTCCTATCAGCTCGTTTGTAAAGAAACATCAGAAACATCAGGTGGGCTGGCAGACAGCCGAACTAACAGACGTTAAGGCACACGCAGTACATGCAGAAAAAGTTCTAAAAGATAAACGAAAGAATAAAACAAGAACAGCGGACACATACGTATATGAGGATGAAGACACAGAATATTCTGAAGTATATTATCGAAGAGATGATGATCAAGGGGATTTCAGAAGGAGGAAGCGAGATGGATGGAGAGGGGCTGGCGGCCGTGGGGGAGGACCACGAGGGTGGTATGGCGAGAGCTGCTATACTTGCGGGAGGAGTGGACACTGGACAAAAGACTGCAGGCGGTGGAGAGACGCGAGGGACGGGAGAAGCAGAGGAGAGGAAGACAGCTGGCGGTCGCAGACAGGTTCAACATGACTAATCACAACCACTCCAGGATCAGGTGGTGGAAAACTAGTCGATAGACCTAAAACCAGGGGACTGGGTTTTCATTATGGTGATAAAAAATAAATACTGGAGCTCCGCCAGATGGGGAGGAGCTTTCGAGATACTCCTGACTACCCCAACAGCTGGATTGCTGAACGGACCTCCTGGGTACACCTCAGCCACTGCAAAAGGGGGAGACCTCTGCCCGAACCACACAACACAGACATACCAAAGTAAGGAAGCCGGCATTTCCCCTGTGGTGAAGTCTGACTACAAAGGGGGGGGTGATACCAATAGGGGTGCTTGTCTCAAACCAGTGAAGAAACTAACAACACCCAGGCGGTTTAGTTTCTGGTGAACTTATTTTTGGTATATCTGTGGATGCGCCGAGGCACGCCCGCAGCTGGAGTACTATACCACCCTTTATATGCAGAATTCTACAACTGACCAAATGTGTGAGATCACTAACACAACACCGATTCCACCTACGACTGAATCACCACCCTCTTTGTTTGAGGGTTCTCCAACCTGGAGAACAGGACATGTTCTTGGACACTGGCATATGACAAAATAATGAATCCCTTGCCGGGACTCGAGAGAAGGGCAATGAAGATGATGTAGGGTCAATAACTAATGTCTACCTGAACAATACCTAACAACAACAATTGTGTGATTGTGTGATTTTCCTCATGATTCTTTTTTTTTTTTTTTTGGGGGGGGGGAGGAGGGGGGGGTTCCTTTTTATGTACATGTTATGTTATACTTTGTATAAACAGGAGGGATATGATGGAAATATTCTTTTATATGATGGAAAGATTCTTTTTTTTTTTTTTTTTTTTCCTTTTTATGTACATGTTATGTTATACTTTGTATAAACAGGAGGGATATGATGGAAAGGAAAGATTTGTCTCTTCCTCTTGTTTGCATTGTGGCTCCGGAAAGTCTCAGGCCCCGAAAAATGTCCTTTGTTTTCTGTCTTATTTGCAAGTGATTCTTTCCGCATCTAACTGATGACTATCTTGTGACCGACAACCAACTCTGTATTACCATACAAAAGCAGATAGAAAGGGAATGGGGGTGATGGTCTACTGTTTGTCCCACTGAATAAAAGCTGACCTACGGAGGAGGGAAGGCCCTTCTTTTCTGGACACCTCTCTTTGAGGGTTCATGTATGTGTTCCTTCTTGCAAGAATAAATGTCCGATGTGTTTGATTTTGAACCAAGCCTCTTGAGTAATTTTTCTAACACAGAAGTATTACGGAGAGTCTACAATATATTTTTATAAAAGGAAAATGATGTATACACTTAAGAACAATTCAAAGATACTTGTAATGGAGTGCCTCTTCTACTCCACTACATTCCAAAGGGAAATATTGTTCTTTTGATTCCAAGTGTGTTTTAGATTAGGCCTTTAGATGCAAAACATATTACTTTACAAAATATCAATACAATGCTAATAGTACAAATTTGTCAAACTGGAAGACTGCTGCTTACACATCAGCAGTAATGTTCCAATAATATATCTTCTACACTGCAACATTCTTCCTACCACATAGTGTAACAATCTACCAAGAGCCATGTTAAATTACTGACATTCAAGGACCTTTTGAAGTTGAATGATCAGCCTTATTTGAACTAAAGAGTTGTGCAAAGCTAAAACAAGTGAACCATCATTTTTGTGTGATTCTTTCTGTTTTGGAAACACTGAAAAGTGAAATCAAAAGGTAATGGATCATGTACTGTCGTTTATAAACATCTGTTTGTTTATTTGCACCCCCTATAGTGAATAATGCAGATTTACTTCCGGTATTCAGGCTCAAAGTACAGAGAATATATTCAGATTAACATCGATAAACCCTTTGTCAAATCAATTGTTAACTTTGTTAGGCCTACATTTCTTCAGGAATATGACCTATCTTGTTTGACCCACGTATAAATGATCTGTTTGCTCATTTTATGACCAGGGCTGGTCTGATTTCACAAGATCAACCCCTGCATGCTTTTACAACACCAGCCTTTCCCAGACAAGCCTGTGCTGCATTCAGGTTCAATCTGTCATTCTGACAGGAAATTGTAATTTATCATCCTATTTTTCAAATGGGATGATAAGAAATGGAAATAATTCATTCCAGATATATTTGAAGTTCTCTGAATATGTACAGTGGTGAGTTGGGTATGAAGATACATGCATACAAATCAAATACGGTGTCAGAATGACCAGAATATGTAGGTTATATTTGCATACAAATATACGTAACAACGTAAACAACAACCTGCCTATTCATTCTGGTGACCTTTATTCCAATGGCACGTGAACGCACCACGGTTTCTGCGCCGGGCTCCACCTCAGGTAAGGAAAGTTTGCCAGTTTTGTTTTACCTCTGAGGTCACACATGCCATTCAGCAGACCTCACTTGGTGTGACAGTTTCCGACCTCCAGGAGGGAAAACTGCCATGGCCGAATCCCAGCTCATGTGCATGGAGGACGGGGAGATCGGAGCCAAAGTCCCGGACTCCAAACCGGAGTTTTACTACAGCGAGGAGCAGCGCGCAGCTATCGAGGAACTGCTCAAGAACGGCGACGGCGCCTTCAAAACGCGACTCAAAGATGACAAGATGAAAGACTTTCTGTCCGCACGGGAAGTCAAACTGTTGCTGAACACTTTCAGACAGCATGGAAGCAGCGGCAGCGACGCGTCTCCCTCCAAATCGGAGGAGGGAGCCGCCGCCGCCTCAGACGCGGATTCGGGGGTCCATTCAACCTACTGGCCCCAGATGTCCGACACAGATGTGCCGCCGCTGGATATCGGCTGGCCCAGCGGGGGTTTTTTCAAAGGGGTGACCCGGGTGGCCGTGCACACACACCCGCCCAAAGACAACGGACCTCACATCAAGGAGGTGGTACGGCGCCTCATCCAGGAGGCGCGCAAGGTGAGGAGGGGTCACAAAGGAGGGGCTCGAGACAGAATATATACTGATATAATACAGGCTAATAATTCTGAATTCATGGCCCACGTCATTTACAGGATAATGACAGGAAGTTAGTCGCCTAGTCTATGGCAGTTTGGTATTGGGCTTGTAGAATTTAAAGACAGGATATCTCTGGACAAAATAGCCCACTGGATAACCATAATTACCTGGAGTAGTGGTGACAGGTGTGCTGGAGATTTAATACACAGAGATTTGGGTTAGTTGGAAAAAGGAGATGGCAACTGATTTATTGGTACAATATAAAATAGAATCTAAACTAAGGGGCACAAACCATGAAAAACAGCCCCAGATGATTGGTGCGGTGAAGATGTATCCATATACTACGGATCATGTAGTTTATGGGTTGTAACTACAACAAAGCCGCGGTCCCCTCTGCTTCATTCTACTCAGTTACATACATTTGAGTTGTTAGCACGTCTTCACACAGAAACGGAGGGCCTGAAGTGGGTCTGTGAATCTGAGCTGCCACTCATTGTTTACTCTGGGACTGCCGGAGCTAACCTGAGTCATCTGTTCCGCTTGCTCACTGTAACGCAGTGACAGGCTCTGCTCGCCTCACCCTGCCTTATTATGCCTCTTTCTAGCTGAGTCAGGGAGGACGACAGGAGCTTGTGGCAAATATTCACTCAGGGTCCTGCAGGTCAACTGGAACCTTCCTGTGTGGAGTTTCCATGTTTTGCCTGGGCCTGTGTGGGCTTCCTGAGTCCTCAGGCTTCTCTCTTCAGTCCAATAACGTGCATGTTAGGTTAACTGGTGATTCTGAATTGGCCGTGAGTGTGAGAGGTTGTCTGTCTTTATGTGATGGCTCTGTGATGGACTGGTGACCTGTTCAGGGTCAGCTGGGCCTCTTAATTTGTTCCTTTGAAATCCTCTTTTTTTTTTTTTTTTTTTTTTTTTCTGGTGTCTTCCCTCCAAACTGTGTCTTTTATTTTGTGTTTACTTTTTGCATTCCCTTTTGCTCGCTCACATTCTCACACTCTTCCCTTCCCGTCTTTCTGTTTAAAAATCAGTTCATACTGCATCTCAGAAAAATCACACAAGGTCAAACTGGATCACAGGCCAATGACAGCCTGCTGCTTCCTCTCTTATATGCTGCTAATAAAGAAAGTTGTTTACAGTATGCACACCAGTCTGGACACTACTTTCCTTACTGGTTCTTCCACCTTCCAGCTTTGGCCGTAAAGCAGGTATTCATCAGCTGAGTGGTTTGTTTACCCGTTCACTTCCTCTTCTGATACATTTTCAGGATAAAAAAAAAAAACCTCTGTAAATTAACTTCATAGTACACTTGTTTTCCATGTTTGTGGGTGTTTCCTAAAGTTTTCACGTAAAGAAGAAGGCAAATAAATAAACGGCAGGTTTGTTGTGTGGTTAAACTGTATGAGAGGACTGGAACATACTGACCTACTTTGTTGTTAGTTATGAGAAAGAAAATGGGCTGTTCATAAAATACCAACAAACACACACTGGAGCAACATCTTTTCACACATATTACATTTCCTCTCTTTAGTTTTTATAATTTGCTGCTGATGATCCAGTGCTGAGTCGACCGTCCACATGTCTCAGCTTGTGTCCGTGTTGTTGCCCTCTTAGGTCGACTCAGCATTTTTCTTCAGTGAGACACGGAGTGGAAACAGCAGATCTTTTCTGCCTGACAGACAAGCTTTTGTTCCGCTTTTTTCCATGACATAGCTTTTCAAAGAACAGTGGAAGTTTCAAACAAAACACATTTCCCAAACCTCCACGCTTTTGCTGAACATGTCCCAACATGTTTAATAGGACCACCTCTCGCCTCTTTGGTCCTCTCTCAATCTTTTAATCTGTAATTCTCTATCACGTGTGATTATTGTATAGACCCAACACACAACTTGGATTATTTTTGCATATTTAACATGACAAATACTTCTTCTGGCCAGCTCTCTGTTTAGCTGATTGGTTTGCGTATCTGGGCTGCAACAAACCAGACTCAAACGAATTTACATTTAAATATTGCAGCATTATAAATGAGGGATCTTAATGTGTGACCGTGTGACCTTTTGTGTCGTGCCACAATGAGGCCGAAATGTCCACTAGATGCATATAAATGACAATACAATGATATCATGATAGTTTTACACTTTTTTATTTTTGCTTTTAGAAGGAACTTTTAAATTGAGCTTATCTGATGAGCAATTTAGCACAAACTGTGTTGGGCACCAGACAATGAATCCCTTTTTAATGGTAGAGGGGCCTTTTCTAGTATTTTTTTTTCATCACTTTTATTCCAGGATCAACCCAAGATATATTTTGGAAATTAATTTTGATGAAGTCAAACTGCCATATTAGATGATAGTAAATCAAAACTATTAATTTCACGATTTAGCAGAAACTCTTGGAGAATACACAATAGACTCTATAGCCAATCATATATTGCCATCTTGTAATCCCAGTTTTATGAATGAAATTGAACCGAGAACCATTCATCAGCAAATATAGGTGGTAATTACAAAACATATTACATTACATTACATTTAATAAGTGCATTTCAACCATGAGGGTACAAATTCAGAACAACAAGAAACAAGAAAATACAATTTTCTTCAAGATAGTCAAACTTCAAAGTTCTATCAGTAAGTGCCATTTTAAGCTACTAAAGTTCTCCTATTCAAGGTAAAGTCGGAAGAGGTGTGTTTTTAGTTTGCGGTGGAAGATGTACAGACTTCCTGCTGTCCTGATGTCGTTGGGGAGCTCATTCCACCATTTAGGAGCCAGGACAGAAAACAGTCGTGATTTAGTAGAGTGTTTAGCTCAGTGAGGAGCAACAAGCCGATTGGTGGAAGCAGAGCGGAGGGATCGGGCTGGGGTGTAAGGTTGGACCATGTCCTGGATGTAGACTGGACCCGATCTGTTCACAGCACGGTACGCAAGTACCAATGTTTGGAAACGGATGCGGGCGGCTACTGGTAACCAGAGGAGGAGGAGGAGGAGGAGGAGGAGCAGGAGCAGGAGGAGCAGCGGAGTGGGAGTGAATTTAGGAGGTTAAAGACCAGTCGAGCTGCTGCATTCTGGATGAGCTGCAGAGGTCGGATGGTGCTAACAGGTAGACCTGCCAGGAGGGAGTTACAGTAGTCTAGATGTGAGATGACCAGAACCTGGACCAGAACCTGGACCAGAGCCTGGACCAGAACCTGCACCTCCTCCTGATGTTGTGCAGCATGTATCTACAGGAACATGTTGTTGCAGTGATGTTGGCAGAAAGAGAGAGTTGACTGTCGAGTGTCTCCGAGGTTCCTAGCAGTCAGGGTCGGGGATAACACAGAGTTGTCCAAAGTAATAGTCAGGTCGAGGGTGGGAGAGTCTTTCCCTGGAAGGAAGAGCAGTTCAGTCTTGTCGAGGTTAATTATATACATGTTGTTAATGTTTTATATTTAAAGGTCAGTTTGCTGATTAAAAGAAAAATCCCAAAGCTTATCAAAATACTAATATTGGCATTAAATATATGCACTTAAATATGGAAGATTTTGGTTTGGTTTGGATAGCCACATTATTACACTGCATGTAGAAAAAGAACATGGATACATTATGAATGTAACAACTCCACTTCCTGAGCCACAGTTGACTTTTGAAAACGCCATTTAAAAATTGCAGGCAACTAACAAATATAATTATTAATTGGTTTGGTTTATGAAATTTGGGGTTCAGTGTCGATCTCCAAGGACATATTGGCATGTGGTTAGCTGGACTTCGGGATTAAACCGACAACCTCATGATTAGTGGGCAACCCGCTCTACCATCTGAGCCGCAGCCTTCCTTTTTCTTGTTTAACAAAAAAAAAAAAGTTATGTAGAAGTTTACAAGACGTTATAGCTTTAGATATTTTCTTCTTTTATCTCTTTATAGTTGATTTCAATTAAGAAGTGACTGTTAATGCAACCACAGTGCTGTTGGACACTGTGGCTTTGTCCTAAAACTTGTTCTTGTTATGTTTGTGATGTATTAATTCAAATTCATCTTTCGTATTTTCAGTAGGTTTTAACGGTCTCAGTTAAAGGCTACAAGATACATTTTACAGCAGTTTTGTTCTGCTTACATCCGGCTCTTAGAAATCCTTCTATTGGGTAAAAATGAAAGGAAAACTAATCCCAGCACGGGAGCCTTTTGGGAGTGGCTCTACAGACAAAGGCAGATTTAAGTCCTAAATTCCTCAACTGATCTCCTGTTGTTGTTACAAAGCTGTATCTGTATGATCTGACAGCCTGACTGGAACACAGCAGGAGGATAATACAGTGGCTTCCTTCGCTCTTGTAAGACTGGCATCTTTCATCAGGCCTTACAGTCCTTACTCTACCCGCCCCCCTGCATGTTTCTGTCAATCAGCTGGTGTTGCATTTCCAACAGTTCAGCTGTTTTTGTTGCAGGTCATAGCGATAGTGATGGACATGATCACAGACATCCAGATCCTGCAGGACCTGATGGACGCAGCCTCGCGTCGCTCTGTGCCCGTTTACATCTTATTGGACGACCAGGGTGTCCCACACTTCCTGGATATGGGCACCAGGCTGCAGATTGGCTCACAGCACCTTCAGGTAAGACTGCACCGAACCTCAACGCATTTTACAGACGAACAACTGCTATCATAAGATGTTTTCTTTGTTTTCTTTTTTTTATAAATCAAATTTATTCAGACCAGCCACCAAAACAAAAAATAAACTGAAAAAACAGTTAGCTGTCACCTTTTATACTATGTCACTTTCTCTCTGTGGCTAATCAGGGAGGGTCTCTGAAATGAGTGTCACTTAATTCCAGGTGGAATTAATCTTTCCTTATTTTAGAGCTACATGGCACTCAATTGCACTTTTAGAAGAAGCATAATAAAAAACAAAATACATATTGCAAGTGGCAGTGCTTCTTTGGGAATGACTATTACAGCAGAGAGCAGAACAAGCATGTGCAGCTTCTGCTCAGCACACATACCAGCAGAGAGTAAAGTGAATTAGCTGCAAATTGGGAGTGGGTGAGGTAAGGCATAACAACATTTGATAATCGAGTTTTATGTAAAAAATATAAGATTCTCCAATTCTATCTTATTTAAAGTGAATCTTTTTTTGGTTCCTTTCAGTTATAAACTGAATATCATGGGCTGTTTGGGACAAACCAAAGCATTTTAAAGATCCATCCATCCATTATCTGTATATACATTATCCTGAACAAGGTCACTTTTGGGCAAAGGCAGAGTTCACCCTGGACAGGTCACCAGTCTACCACAGGGCCAACACATAGAGACAGACGGAAACAAAGACCATTCACACCGAAGGGCAATTTCTAGAACCACCAATTAACCTGAGGTTCATGTTTTTGGATGGTGGGAGGAAGCCGGAGTACCCGGAGAGAACCCACGCAGGCACACGGAGAACATGCAAACTCCACACAGAAAGGCCCAGAATCGAATCCTGACCCTTTTCGCTGTGAGGCGCCAATGCTAACCACTGCACCACCCCATTTTAAAGATCAACCAGCTAATTAATAAATACTTGAGAGTAATCAATATTAAAAACAATCATGATTTACGGCTCCAGATTGTTTGATACAATACATTAAGTTGCGTAAGTCTTTGCTAATAATGGGTGGAGATTTCGGAGAGATTTAATCATACTAAATTGGACTTATGCCACAACCTGTTGGTAAATCTTACCTCCACTACAGCAGCAATGATGATTCTAACCTGCAGTGATATAGATGACTGTCAGTAACAACAACACAAACAAGTCTGTGAGGGAGATATCAACACTGGCATTGCTCTGAACAAATCCTGATACATCCAACTGTTAATGCTAGATATAAATAAAATAATAAATAAAAGCTCTAAAGGCTGGTAAGTGATTTTGTTTACCTTTTTGTGATCTGCAGGCACAATTGACACTCAGCATACATCATTACAATTCATATTGACAGATCAGTTTGTGATGATTGTATCTACTAAAGATATGCTGTTAAGCTGCTGATTGAAAAGACGTCCTTCCACAGGCAGCCAGTCGGAGGTTTAGATGAACTGATTTCTGGTTTCTGTGTTCAGCCCTACCGTCCCACCCTCTTTCTGCTGACTGTCGTTTCTCGGTTCACGGCCTGACTGTGACCCTCTTGTCGTTGCAGAACATCAGAACCAGAACACTTCAGGGAATCGGCTTCGGTTTGTCCTCCGGCAGACTCCCCGGTTCACTCTGTAATAAATACATGCTGGTAGACGGAGACAAAGTCATGTTCGGCTCCTACAGGTGAGGTCTGAATGTATGCTTACACATTTTACGTTAGTGTTTTATGCAGCACTTGACTTATATTTCATTCATTTTTGAAAAGAGAAACCGTGTGTGCATGCATTCAAAATACTGTACTTACTTAATTCTGTATTTTGTAGAATAATTAGGGAATTCAACTACATGTTTTAGCCTCTTCGTAAAAGATTTTGATACTGCTAGCATGGTCAAAACATTGATAGATAAAACTACTACTAATAAAAAAAGAAATGGTCAAAGCTATACAAATATGACCTAAGTCCTTGTTGCAGTAATGGTTTTAAATTTAGCTGTAAAAGTAACGGACCAATGAGGTATCATTGAATATACTGAAGTTGGTAACTGTTGTAAATCTCATCTCTGTCCCAGTTTCTCCTGGTGTACGTCTCGTATGGACAGAAACATGATCACTGTGATGACTGGACAGGTGGTGGACTTCTTTGACCAGGACTTCCGGCAGCTGTACGCCATCTCTGAGAAGCTGGACCTCTACAAGGAGTTTCACGTTAGCCCGCCTACTGCCAGCAAGACCGCCACAGTTCGTTCCAGAGCAGAGTCCAAACGCCCGCCGTTACCAGCGACCACGTCCCGCTTTCAAGTCAGCTTGGGGGATTCACGGAACGCCAACATCCAGGTGCCTGCGCACAAATACTACAACCCCAAATACTCACTGGTGTTTTGGGATGCTACTCGTCCCACAGGATCTCTGCCTGAGGCAGGACCTAAGCAGGGTTCAGTTCTGGCTAAGGTTCCTGAGGACATGGACCTGACGAGGCCACGATTGGCCAGCAGTGATAAGCTGGACCGGCTGAGTCCACTGCCCTCAGAAGCCCTGAGCGAAAGCTTCAAGAGCCCAAATGGAGGCACGCGGGACAAAAAGGGGCGGTTCATGTGGAAGATGAAATTCCACAGGAGGAAGTCTTCCAGCAAGCTTTCCGTTAACAGCGTTGCGTGCCCTTCACCCACAGAAAGTCATCCGACAGATGAGAATGACGACAGTTTTGAGGTGCTTGTGATGTCTCCATCCAAAGGGAGTAAGAAGCCGTCCAAACTGGGCCAGCGTACTGCGTCTCAACAAACTGTCAACACAGCACAGGACAATGAGAGTAAGTAACAAATGAAGGACATATTTATGAAGCAAAATGATTTAATCTAGTGGTTCTTTGTGGGCTTTATTCTCTCAAGAGGTTCTGAGATGGATCTGAAAGAAAGCTCCTTTTCTTAGTATTTTTGAGCAAGCCAATGAGTAGAGGTCAACTGCTCTTTGGTTCTTTGTTATACTGCAGATGTATGGTTCATGAGTGGTAAAGTCCACATATCTGCTCTCCCTTCGCCAATTTTTTTTTTATAATGGTGTTCCTCCTGTTTTTGTCTTACAGGTGTTAAAAATCAACATCCAAGAAAATCAGCATGTATAGTGTCCTGAGCTGCAGCGGCTGGTCTCCGACATTCTTCAAATGGATTATAAAACAACTTTCTTTACACTAACGTTACATTTGATTGGACAGTATTGATAAAATAAAGTGTTTTATCAAGCACCCAACAGAAAGACCAGATTAATGTACAGTCCTTCAGGTACTAACATATGCAGTTTTATGTTTAGTGCTGAATGTAAAATTAATGATCATAATATTGTGAGATGTATGCTGCCCTGGTCGGGTGCAGAGAAGTGTAATATGATATTCTATACTGACCACTGGCATCTTATTTGCTTATTTGTTTGGGCTTCAGTTTCTTCCTTGCTAGACACTTAGTGAACACAATATTCAGTGTTTGGCTGTTTTAATAATATAAATATAAACTTCCAGATGGTGGTGAGACATATTGCAGGGAAGCAGAATGAAAAACCTCTGATCAGGGATTATATGACACTGCCACACATGTCCACCTGGTTGAGAACCACTGATCATGAGTAACCTAAAGTGGGACATTGTCAGACATTGTATGATTTTTACTTTTAACTCTTCCTTGTATTAAACCAAAGAATCCTCCGAGCTTCAGTCCTCAAATACACAGAATAATTATCTATAAAAGAAGATGAGAAGTCGACCTTGGGTCAATAGATGGGTACAACATTACACTGCAATTTGTTGTGTCCTTTTTTTTTTAATGTAGTTTTATTTATCTGTAAATGAATGTTTGACATACGAATAAGTGTGGGATCTTTATTTCTTTGTGTTTATTAAATGGTTACAGAAAAGGAAATCCTTAACATTACCATTATGTTTTAAATATTTAAATTGTCCAGTGATTCTAGACTGAAAACAACCAATTATAATGTATTCCTACCATAAATAAATCTATGTATTTACAATCTAAGTCATAGTTAAGCTTTTAAAAAACATGTCTGTTGGATTCGATAGGAATTTGCACTAATTTAGGAAACTAAGGGAGGGAGATGATCTTCACAGCAACACACAGAAAACATAAGGAATAACATGAAAAGAACAGTGTTATATAAAAATATATTGAACGTGGGAGGGGCTATATGTTCGTGAAATCAGATGTAAGCTGTTTGCACGACTGTTTGACCATGAGGCATCGCTTTGACTGCAGCTCCTCCTAGTGGTGACATGCAGTAGTGCTCCAACACTTAAGATGATTGCACTTCACAAACTGACCGCCAGCTGCCTCCCTCTGCTTCTCTTCTCTGGGCGTTTGCTAACAGCTTAGATCTCACAGAGGAACCACAGGCCTGATGGGAACTCAGAGGTTGAGTTGCGGGTGGAGGCGGGGAGGTGAGAGAGGTGGGACGTTTGTCAGAGGTGTGTGTTGCAATACTGAAACAGGAAGTCAGAGCTGCATCAGGAAGAGGTGTTCTCACACTAATATATAACCTAAATTTACTGACGCATAGCAGGCGTGATGACATGTTATTTCCTGGGATACTTATATCTCAGTGTTTATCCTACAACACTGCAACTGTTTGTACTTCAGTTGACATTTTTCAGAATGGAATTGGCCTTTTTCACAGCAGATGTCTTGACTTGTTTTAGCAGGAAATGCACAGGTGGCTTTAATAATACTCCAATCACACCTGAAGTGATTGCACGAAACCATTTGTTTTCAGGGTACTGGTTTTGTGCAGGGTGGTTCATTGGCAAGGGTCATTTAAACACTTAAATGGAACTTAGTCATTTTGAATTTCATTACAGCTGTGTCTTTCTTGCCAAAACAGAATCAAAATGTCTGCCATTAAAAAGGTCAAAATACTCTTGTCAGGGAGAGGTCATCTCATTTCAAGATAAATTACACCAGCATTGAACCTGCAGGTGCAGCAATAAACTCTAAACATGCAAAAATGAATCACTAATAAGAGAAAAAGCTGACATAAACAATGAAGGTTTAAAATGTTCTAATGGGGTTATAAATGTCATGAGGTTGTAGGAACATTTTATCAAATGAATATAAACATGATAGAAAAAAATACTGCAAGATACCCTTCAATCCAAGCCTGTAATTGTAGGAAGAAGCAATCACAACAGGTTCAATTTTGTAATTTAAAGGTGAAAACATACCAAAGATCAAATCAGGTAGGACACAAATAACTAACTGTTCCAACAGCATTTCATTACTGCATATGTGCAGTTAGGACATGCTCCACACTGAAACAGTCAAATTAACTAGATAACCAAAACTGTTATTTCCTCTTCAACCAAATTTTCCTCAGTATAAAAATCACAAATGAACAAGTCCACATTTAATAATTTAAAGCAACTGAAGGTCTCTTACATTGGCTGATGTTAACATGTGACTCTACCATCAGGAGAACACTAAATGACAATGATGTGAACAGCAGAGATGCAAGAGAGATGTTCCGAAAAGAACATTGTGACCTGTCAGCAGTTTGACAGATCAAAAACATCACAAACTTACAAATCCACATTTAATGTGAAGTAATCATTTAAAATTGTTTTATTATATTGTAACACCAATAACAAGTTGATATATCTAAACAACATTTGATAATTTGTCAAATGAAGAAGGCCATAGGAGGATGTACAGTGGGGCTTGAATGTTTGTGAACCCTTAACCCTGCACAATATCTAAATAACATCATACCATTTTTACACAAGTCCAAAAGGAAGACAACCCGGTTAAACAAATGAGATACAAATACAATACTTGGTCATTTATTTATGAAGAACATCATCCAATATTACAGTATCTGTCATAGGCAAAAGTATGTGAAGCTCCAAGATTACTATTATTGGAAGGTGAAATCAGAGCGAGGTGTTTTCAGTCAAGTGTGATTGGACCATGTTTTATTGAAAGAACAGAGATTCATCAAAGACTGATCTTTCCAGCTTCTGTTTGTTGTGAGATTTCTGAGAAGCTCAGAAAAGAAAGTTGTGGATGCTCATCAGTGTGGAAAAAGTTATAAAACCATCTCTATAAAGTTTAGACTGCACCCATTCACAGTCAGACAGATTGTGCACTAAGAGAAAACGCAAGACTTTGCGCTCACCAGGGGTGTGACCAACAAAGCTAACACAAAGGTTTGTAATAATCTGCAAGATCACAGAGGAAGCCAGGATAACGTCTAAGCAACCGAAGGTCTCTCTCATGTTAAGTTGTGAGTCGACCATCAGGAGAACACTAAATGACAATGGTGTAAACAGCAGGGTTACAACGAGAAATGTTGCAAAAAGAACATTGTGGCCTGTCTGCAGTTTGACACAGATCACGGGAACAAGCCAGTAGGCTGTTGGGAAAAAAAAAAAAAAATTGTGGATGGATGAGACTGGAATGAGAAGCATTATGTTGGGAGAAGGAAAACACTGCATTCTAGCAGAAGAACATTATCCCATCTGTAAAACATGGTGGTGGTAGTATCATGGTTTGGGCCTGCTTTGCTGCTTCTGGGCCAGGATGGCTTGCCATTATTAATAGAAAAATGGCTTCTGAAGCAAATTATAAAGGAAATTGGCAAGACATTTGTCAGTGAACTGAATCTATGAAAACAAATGCCACAGCTTGTCTCGAAGAAAAATTAAAAAAAAAAAAATCCTCTTATCTTTGTATGTCCAGTCTACGAGGTGGGGGGGGGGGGGTAACCTCGTAGTCTGAAGTACTGAAATTATAGATGTTTTGTTCAATTTTCAAAGAAATTGTAGGCCATGCAATGAGACAACCAACCTAAGCACACAAGTCGTTCAACCAAAGAATGGTTAAGGAAAAATAAAGGATTTTATGAATCGAAGTCCTGACCTTAATCTAACATAAATGTGGAACAACCGGAAACAAGCAGATCATGTGAGGAAATCACCAGCATCCTAGAGTTGAAGATGCTCCAGAACAAGGAAGTAAAATGTCTCCAAGCTAATGTGAGGACTGATCAGTTTGCAGAAACATTACTTTGCAAATATAGCTGTGATAGGTTAGCCTGGTGCGAACCAGAACCCAATTTCACTCTGTGTGAACATATGGGTCTGGGGATTATCCAAAGAGAATCGTTTGTACATGTTTGGGCGCATACCTCGGGTTCATTTTAACCAATCAGCTCGCGCTGAAACCGGCCGACACTCTGCCACCGCTGCAACTCCCTACCATATCCACCAAAGTTTTTTTTCCTGAGCACAGCATGTTTTTAAAGTCGATTTTAATGAACGCTAGCAGTGTGATGAAGGTTTATTCTGCGCTGAGCGTTCAGCGTTTTTTTTCCCGGTCCCTGAGAGCTGCCCTCTTCACTGTCACCAACTGTCCAATCACAGTGAAGGAGGGGCGGGACAAACGCGGTTAACCACTGATATTGATCGATGATCGGTCTGCCTTTCAGAGTGGCTGTGCAAACGCTAATACAGGCCGAGTACCCAGACTGTATTCACCGCAAAGAAAACTGGAGCAGCCAGGCCAGTGACAGGTGGCCACACTAGAAAATAACATGTTCACATACTTTTGCCACTCACCAATATGTAATAGTAAATCATTTTCTTCAATAGTTAAAAGACCAAGTATAATGTTTTCTGTGATATTCAATTAATCTGGTTCTCATTATGCGCTTTTAGGGAAATTATGTTGTTTTAGATGATATTTAAGGTGAAACATAACAAATTCTAAAGGGTTCACAAACTTTTAAAACACCACCATATGCCCTGTCTTAGTTTGAAAAAAAAGCTTGCTAAACGTCTGTATGTGATATCGCAGTGAGCCAAAAATGTGGTTTTGGTGTTTCACCCAAAAAGAACATGCAAGGATAAGAATGGACATAGAAACAATAAATGTGAGGAAGTGAGGTATGGTTGGATGGTTTCAGAGTGCATTTGACTGAAAACACAGCTGTCAACGTGCTTCTTAGAATTTAAAAACAGGATCCATTTTACATGTCAAAAGAGATCTGAAAACTTTTTTATCAAATAATTATTCCCCGAGACAAATACAGTACTGTACAATGGTAGAATATATAAGGTACGGTAAAAGATTTCTTTCAATTATTACAATATATACAAGCCATTTGCACAAAATCCGACATAATGTATATTTGTATTTTTTGCACTGTGCTTTCAAATGAAGTGACATTAAAATAAAATTGCAGGTCCTTGCATGTCTATGTCGCTCTATAAAGTACAAACAACTGATGGAGGAGTATAAATCCCGAAAAACATATTTACATACTTAAAATGATTTCTCTACAAAATTAAGAAATGCATAAGCAGGTATATTCAGATGACACCTGACCAGGCAGAGCTTTTGTAATGAAATTAAAATGACCCAGTGAACAGAGGCACATCCGTCTATTTACTTGTGTCCATTTTTGAGCCTGTGAGAACTTAAGCTGAGAAACAACATGCCTGTCACCTTTTGATAGCATTCACGAAGCCCTTGAGACATCACACGCTTGATGTGTCCTCCTGACAGTACACGAAGCAACTTCTTATGGCTGAAGTGATAAGAAAGTGCAGTACATACACAGCCAAATAAACAAAAGAATCTGTAAACGATTCCAGTCCACAACATTGACTGGCACAGATTGAGATGTCCCAGGCATCGGTTTTCACACAGATGCCCTGTGGCTTGTCATGTTGATACTGAGAGCATCAGCAATGAGTCAGTGAGGTTTTGACCTTTGACACTGTTTCTTCTCAGTCTGTGAAAAGAGAAGTAGAAAGAGAAGTCCCTCTTTTAGACTCAACGACCGCTGATAGTGTGTTTCTGTCAAGGCTCCACTGTCTTTGCTCGGTTGTGTTGCAGGGTGTATGAAGCAACTTAAAGTGGAACAGAATCCCACAGTGGTGCAGTAACATAAATGTCCATGTGGTGGGGCGCCGCACAGCTCAGTCCTGAAGAGTCTGGTTTATCACCTTCTTCTTACGAACCGAGACCAAGTCGTAGAATGGATCCTTGGTGATACTGGCTCTGTTTGAAGTAGAAATGGTTGTCATTAGGTTAACTGAGCAATATATGTCTGCATGTACTTGTACAAATCCCTTTTTGAGACAAAAAGCAAGGCTGCGTTATGCAAAATGTTAGCATAAAGACTTGGTTTAAGGTTAAGGTAGAGTTAGGTTTAGGTTAAGGTTAGGGTAACATTTAGACAAGTAGTAATTGGTTAGGGTTAAGGTTAGGGTACCCGCCCAGGTAATTCATTTAAAGTCAATATCATGTGCATCAATATGACTGACTATCTGACCCCATAGTTTATCTGGAAGCGTTGGGCCCAATATAGTTCAGTGAGTTGGTGCAGAGTCTTTTTTTCCTTGTTAAATAGAATACCCCACTGAGCTTCATAAAACCCACCTGTACTTTTGTTCCCCCAGATGACCAAAAAACAAATAAGGTTCCTGGTTAGGATTATAATTTGAATTATCATTATTGTTTTGGATAACCTACACACTTGTGGAAAAAGTCTGGCTTTTTGTTTGGTTTTGTTCTGCGGTTTGGTGTCATTTGTGTTGTTTTGGCCACAGTTGATCATTTTCAGGTTAGTGTTTACTGATGTATGAGAAAAAATGTCCGTGTATGATGTCTGACCTGATGGCTTCGATCCAGGAGTCTCTCTCTTCGGCGCTGGCAGCACAAATGGTGTAGGACTGATGTTTCCCCTCCACCACCCTGCCGTCCGTCTCTGTTTTACAGGCTTTAATCTTCTGCCCTCGACTGTTGGGGTTGTACAACTCCAGACAGTACTAGACGATAAAAGATCATCAACATGACAGCCAATCAATACATTTATCAATCTGCCAGCTTTCAGTATTTACACAAAACCTCGACATTAAATTGAATTCAGTTAACGTTTCAAACATGTTTGTGTTGACAGGAACAGCAGACAGGATCTTACCGGTTTGCGAGGATATGGCACTTCTCTCACACAGAGATTCTCTAAAGGGATAATGCCTATGGGCTCTTTGTCCTGCAGACAGATTAAAAAGAGATGGATTGAGTCAGGTGATGGGAAGACGGTAAGAAGGAAGAGCTGAGAATAAAAATGTCACTCGCGTCAAGAAAAACAGGAAAGCAGAAGTGACAGAGAATCATGACCTGAAGTATAACAATCTGAGACCTTCTCTGAAAATAAAAACACATTTTGTTGATCAATGTCCAAAAATAAAATATAAACTCTACGTAAAAATGAAAGGTCCATGACTCTTGTGTGCATACATACATATTTAAGATTAAAACAATTAATTTTTTTCTTTTTCTGTGCAACACAAGAATGGGCCAGAAGAATGCTGCGGCTTGAAAGTCTTTCAGAAAAAAAGGTATATGAAGGACACTGTGGGCGCCTTACAGTGGTGAACTCAAAGTAGTAGAGGCAGTTGTCAGTCAGGATGAACCATCGTCTCTTCCATGTCTTCACTCGACCTCCTGAAATACAGAGAGAGCAAAAATACTGACAGTTATTTGTTGTGGTTTCAGTTGTCAGTGAAGGCTGGCTAAACAAGCTAATCCAAATGCAACATTTAGAGGTTGTTTGTGAGAACTTAAAACAATAGCACAACCAATCAGGGGCATTAAGTTTTGTTCTAAGGACAGTTAAGCGCCCTGAGTTTACTTTTGTTGTGATTTGGCACTGGATAAAAACAATTGAATTGAATTGAATTGAACTCAATTGAATTTACATTCAATTCAAATGAATTGAATTAAACAAAACTGAATTGCATTAATATTGAAATGAAATGAATTCAATTGAATTAAACACAAATTAATTCAATTCAATTGAACTGAATTGAACTAAACATTATTTAATTAAACCTAATTGAATTGATATCGAATTGAATTGAAATGAGTTGAATTAAACGTAATTGGATTAAACTAAATAGAAAAGAATTGAATTGAACTGAATGTAATTGTCATTGAATTGATAATAATTACACATCACCTCTTTGTAACTGAGTTCAAATAAATGTTTTTTTTTTTTTAATCTTTTTACAACGTGTTCTTGAGAAGGAGTTTACCAAGTTTGAGGAGCCATCCTTCTCTGTCAGGGTTGAAGAAGGTGTGAGTCAGATCATTCCCATCATCCTCTGGGATTTTGAAAGGCTCATTGCGGATGCTCTCGTACAGTTTCTGAGTGGGGGAGGGGTTTGACTGTTAAAACGATTAAATATACCAAACATATGCAACCCGTAAATGACCAGTTTCAGTCAGTGAACACACATTGTCAGCCAAAACCTTTTAATCAGTTTGAAAAATAAAATAATAATAACAATGACACCCAAACACAACAAAATGCGTGTGATTTTAGTTACATATGACGCTGAATCAACTATTTCCAAGGTAGACTGGCACAATGGGTGGTTCACATCTTTACACAAGCCTATTGTTAGTTGTGACTGAGCTGTCGGAGGAGAGTAGTCACGAGAACAAGCTGGATGTGATGTGATGGTGTTTCTGTGGCAGATTATGTGGTCACTGTGAAATAGTGGCATTATTTTCTTAAGCAAGAAAAGTATTTTATGGTTTTGCTTTCATTTTCCTATTGTACAGTGTCTCACACTGGCATTCATTGTTTGAATTCAATTTACCATGTTCTACTTCATTTTAATTGAATAAAGCAGAAGGATTACCTATCGGGTATACCTTGAATAATCTTACCATTTATTTTTTTTAACTGCAATATGGACACATTAAACGCATGCTATTTGGTTCTATGAAAAGTCTACACCCCAGTATCACCCCGTAAACAGACCTGTAATTAGAAACAACAATGAATTTATCCTACTAACAAGTATTGTCTGTGTTGTCAAAGCCTCATAGTGTATCTTCTTCTTCTGCCACCAAGCTCCAGTCTAAAAACTGTTAAAAGAGCAGCAGCACTGTTGCACAGAGGGACATGGTCCTACATTATAATGTGCATGGGCACTGCCAATTTTCAGTCAGTCCCAAATACAAGCTACAGATACAGTATGCTGCCATACATATTCATAGTGCCAAACGTGTATTAATCTGCAGCTGGAAAAAGTCCTCAGCAAATGCAGTATTTAATCCTGTTTAATTATACACTTTACAATCTTTAGTGTCTAACTGTCAGTGAAACAGTAAAACTGTAAATACTGGATGACAGGTTAACACATGTGGTCTTTACAAAATGTGCCTCTCCATTGCATGTATCCACTGTAGGGGGCTAATAATCAGACTCTCAAGGCCAAACATTGATGATCAATTTATCTCCAGGAGCTGAGATGTCGGCTGTGTTACCGCTTGGACACTGTGACTGGCTGAACGTTCTTACCGAGAGCAGATCGTCAGGTAGATTTTCTCCGTTATTGATGCCTCTGTTCATGGAGAAGAAACGCTCCAACGTGGTTTTGTCCTTCACGTTGGGATTGTGAAGGCTGGTGTTCAACATGATGATGGCAAATGACAGGATGTAGCACGTGTCTGGTGGTAAGAGGAAGATCGACACATACAAAGAATAAGAAGAAGCACGACATTACATTTACCATAAACCTTTGGAAAAATATAGAATCAGTGAGATAAAGAAAAAACTAAAGAGAAGAGAAGGGAAATGAAAGGCAAAAAGGCAGAAGCAAAGATATTATTTAGTCATTTATTACATTCACACCTCCCCCCACTCTTCAGTCACGCAAACTCGGTCCAGACAGGAATTAGACACATACTGTACATGTGGTGAAGCTTACCGGTCGACTGGAAGACATGAGTGTTGCAGTCACAGTAGCGTGTGGCGAAGGCCTCCATCATGCGGTCAATCTTCTGGGCTTCACCAGGTAGACGGAAACTCCACAGAAACTGTCTGTCACAGACACGCCACAATAACATCTCTGCATTCAGTTCATACAGGCTCATTTAGGCTTGTGATCAGTAGATACACAACATGTCTGGAGTCCACACTTCAGTACAATTCTGATGTTCCTCTTCCTTATACTTGAACATTTATTTATTGCTACTTTAGAAAAACATAACATTGTAGCATATTGGTTATGTCACAGTGCTCAGCAGCTAATAAAATACTCATTTCCAAAACTGACTTTTCCTTAAAAAGAGCATTCCAGCAATATAGAATAGCTCTTCTATGGAGTTAAAGGACTCGAGGGCAACAGACCAGTTTTGTAGCGGCACATGCATTGTGGTAATTTCATCTAAATAATACATTTTGCATACTAAGATGCTAATGTGAGGACGCTACAATGTTTACCATGTCCACAATTTTACCATCGCACGTCAGCGTGTTAACAATGACGGGAAAGGCTGCAGCAGATGCAGTTGCTTTGCAACTTTCTTTTTCGTATTTTTACATTGTGGTATTGATCACAGTGAAAAATGTAATCTACGTCCACCAGTCACTGAGAAAGGTATCTGAGTGTAACTTTCCACCGCTGTTGACATTCTGCAGCAACCAGCAGCCTCGCATAGCACTTGTGAGAACTGACTGAAGTTTGTGGCTTGTGTTGGGGCCGGTGACAATTGTGATCAGTATGCAGTAACTGACTGCATTCTGGATTATGCAATCATATTACAAGTGTAAACAATATTACTTACACTTTCTTGATCCTGAAAATATTTTTTGATTAAATGTAAAAAAAATGTATTGTGTTTATTTTATTTTGTGTGATTACTTTTGTCAGTTTCAAATTATTTCAGAGAAAATTGTGGGTTTTTCCTTCTTTTCCCGGAAGGGTACCAACAAATTCATCCACGACTGTATATACTGGAAATGTCCCTGCTGATTCGGTTGAAGTTTGGTTTGATGAATGATAATCATGTGATCGAAATAAGTGAAGATAAAGTGAGCTGACCTGAGAGCCTGGACCAGGTTGAGGTCGGAGAACTCGTGCAGCTCCACGAAGGCCTTCAGCGTCTGAAGGTGGAGCTCCTCCCTGTAGGATGGAGTGGGGAGGAAGGCAAATGAAACCAAAGGAAGTCATCCATCTTTTCCAGATGAAACCAGCATTCGCAGCTCACCATCCTGTGACTACTTTTTTTTTTCTCTACATGCCTTCACCTCGATTTTTATTCCACGTATCCTCTTAACTTCCTCGTCTACTGGCTGTTTCAACATCCTATCATGCTGTCTCGTTTGGCTCTCTGGCTTACTATATCACAACTCTCTCATTTATGCACCTAATATTCTATTTTCTCCTCCTCATCATCCTTGACCCTCTCCAATTAGGAACCCTCCTCTCTTCTTTGACTTTCATCCTCATGCCTCCTCTTCCTCACCTTTCTCCAAGGAATTCTCCGATGGCTGTCTTGTTGAGTCCTTCCTCCTTGTAGAGAAACTCAGCGATGGACTGAGCACTTCCATTCAGCAGCTTGTTCTCCACCAAGTAATGGATACCCTGCATGAAGGGAGTATTTTTTACAGGAAGTATAACATTTTTGCTTCACAATATTTGTTGTGTTCGATTGGTCTTAGTGCTCCAACAGGTAAGTACGTTTTACTTTATGAAATAGTGCGGGGGAAACATGCAGTAACACATAAACTATCCAGGGTGATCAAAAGTGTTGAGTGTCACAATGATCTCATCTCCAGTCAGCAAAACAAAAGTGAGCTCATAACTTCTGTAATTCCAATTCCTTAAAACGGATTTATCTTCCTCTTTCTGCTCTGTCACAGACTTTGGAGAGGAAAAGGAGGATTAGAAATACATTTGCCGACGCACATCCACTTTTCTTCACAACCCAAAACCGAAAACCAATCCATACAGCCTCAGACTTTTGACAATGAAGCCACGCTATGAACTTATTCCTCACATAATCTAATGGAGTCCTGTCTATCATCTGAATATTAACAATTTCATACAAGTTTGAAGGCACATTAGTGTGAATAACTTAAACATATTCAAGCGTTTCAGTCATCTCAAATATGCACTTTACCAAAAATATAAATTTAAATACGCAACACCTTGGTAATGCTTTTGCTTTGCATTTGTTGTTGCAAACCTGCTTTGACTCATTACAGTGATGCGCTTGACCTGACAGCGAAACCACGGAAACTGTGGGCCGGTGATGGAGGTTCACAGACTCGGCACCTTCAGTAAGAGAGGAAGTCTGTATAGTGACAGACAGAGCTGCTCGCTGAAGGTGCTCAAGTTGAAAATGTCAGAGTTTTTTTTTCAAACCCTTCGAGAATAGCAAAACGTAATTTCTTGTCAAGCATCATGCTGAGCAAGATGCTTTAACCACATGTTCACTTCGTGTTGATATTTGGGTCTCAACAGACACACACACACACACACACACACACACACACACACACACACACACACACACACACACACACACACACACACACACACACACACACACACACTTCTGAGCTCACCTTTTTGGGGTCCATGTTGAACTTCTTCTTTCCAATTGAGAATTGTTTGCTCTTCTCTACAGTTTTACTGAAAAAAGAAATGTATTGATTTACTTTTCACCAAAGCCAACAACAGGGAGCCATAGTCCCAATCAAGTAAAGCCTTTGTACCACCAGCCCAGTTCATATTTTTACTGCAATTGTTTAATAGTGTTTGAGTAACATCACATCCTATCTTTGTAAAGATAGAACAAAACAATGTATCCAAATATATCTTATTAGAATGCAAAAATGTAACCTTCCACAAGGTTTTGAGAGGAAACCCAAAAAGTGTAACCACTAATGGGATTGATCTCAGAATGTCTGCTCAATACACAGCCACAACCAACAGAGTTCGTTTAGTTCAAAACTATAAAAGTCAAGTTATCATCATTTTAAAAGCTTGCTAATAAGCACACTATATTGTCTTCTTTTATAAAAAAATGTCTCGTTTTATTGTCCCTACTAATTCTCTTTAATAATTAGTATAAACAGGAAACAAAGACCAAAACCCTTTTTGGTTTATCAATTACTTTTAAGATCTAATCAAACAAATCGCAAAATTATTTTTTTTTTAGATATTTTTTAAATGAGGACAGGTTATCTGAGAAACATCAACGAATCATGTATGAGAATAATTATTGTAAAATAAAGTGGTGAAAATGCTGCCCTGGAACTGGGAGAAAATGAAAAGCTACTGTGAAACTGAAACGTGACCACAACACTGATCACGCCAAAGCGTGTAATACACCTGTCAGACCACTAGAAGATAATACTGGTGTTAGATTTTGCCTCACCTCAATGTGAAAAGTATGCGCATATAAGAAGTCTCAAAGAAGGAGGTCATATGACAGAGTACAAAGAATGATAAAGTCAGAGTAGCGATGGGGTAGTTTGACAGAACAACAACAACAGGACTGTCAAACTGTACACATGTGTTCAAGTCCACGACAAAGCAAACGTTAATATGCCTTTCTTTCAAGTAATGTAAGTAAGTTACTGAGATAATGTGAAGTTAGACCAAAACTCACTTTTCTTCTCCAGACTCAAAGCTGTGTATCTCTGCCATGACGTTGTCTATCTCCATCTTTAACTTCTGGACAAGATGAAAAAAAAGTCTTTAACATTTGTTTTCGTAAAAATCAAAGCAGTTGTTGCTTCTCTTAGTGAACGTCAAAACGTAATACACTAAGAGAGCATTTATTTTAGTGATGGAAACATAAACGTAAACATGTTGTGGTTTGTGTGAATGCACTACCTGGATATCATCCAGCAGGTCCTGCTTATACGTCTTGATGCTCTCAATCTCCATCTTCTCATCTGCTGTGAAATCTGAGGAAACTGTAAAAAATTGAAACAAAAGATGTCAAACTGATTCCCAGTAATTTAAGTTTCAACAAGTCAGTTCTTCAAATTGAATGATCGCCCCACATCTCATATTCAGTTGAAATAGGAACTATATTTTGATGGTCGTTGTATCTTTACTGCGACTCCACAATTAGATCTGCTTTACTGTAGAATTAATTGAATTTCAGTGTGTTGTGTATTTAAAGACAACCACAGCAGAGGGAGTGAAAGTCTCTTTGGGAGACATGTCAGACAGTTGTGGTTTTCTCATGAATGATATCTGTCACCGCAAAATTCCATTTCCATGGATACATATTTAAACACAGACTCCTCGTTAAGTTTCCATTCTGTCAAACATTAACATCCTCACCTTCCACATTACAAGTCATGTATGAATCATAAAAAAATGAATAATAATACAAAGTTTTGTCATGATTACTAAATACAACAAATATCAATAACAGGAGGTTGCTAGGTAATAGATGTTTCATGAAATTGCACTTTCAGGGTTTAGATATCACTTCCATATGGACACTGCATCACCAGAGCTTAGTTCCCTTCAACCTGATTTTGTAGAAATGATGGCCAGAGGCCCTTTTACACATGCGAATCAGTATATTGTGCACAGAAATTTTCCATTTTCAATTTTCTGTCTTTGAATTGTGACCTTTGCCCCCCCCAGAATTCATGATAATTACTCACAGAATTCAAATTTGCTCTCACAATGGATGCCAAATTCTCCAAACGTATCTTCTTGTTGTATAAGGTTGTTGTAAAAAATGTTCCCTTGGCTCCTTTTGTGCCACATGCCGTTACTTTGATATAGACTAGGTTTGTAGCTATCTCTTAAACTGAGGAAAGGTCTACTCGCGACCCCTCCTCTTCAGTCATGATGTCAGTATGAACAGAAATTGGGCAGAGTTTGACTTAAGAGTGACTCCTCTCACAGAAGATTGATCATTTTAAGGATTTTTTTTTTTGGCGCCCAAAGAGGTGACGGCATCCAGTACTTTACAAGAACATTTTGAAAGATGTTGAAAAAAAGAACCATCACTTTATGAAGTTGTGTTTCTTATTTGTTGACCCCTCAGATATTCAGAGTGGTCTGAAGCCCAGGTTAGGAACAGCAGACTGGGCCAGAGTCTCTGGAAGCTTCTCATCTATAGTGCTAGGTCTTATTGTGTCAAAATCATGCTATTGTCACATATAGTTTACACAAAGCCAATAGAAAGTAAAAATGATACTGCTCTGACGCATTCAATGTCAGCTTGGAAGAATAACAAAAGTATCTCAAGAAGTTATCCAGAGGAATTTACAAATTGTTTTTAAAATAAATACTCAGTGAAGGACACTGAGTGCAAAAGGATTGCAAGCACACTTATTGTTTGTCTTCCAGGCTCAATATTGTAGCAGCATTAGTTGTGGATGAAGAAATGCTCCTCAGATCACTCATGTTGCAGCATCCAAAAAGTACACTGACCTTGTGTTTGGCTTGAAAACAGTCCTCTGCCAGCTAATTATGATGTTCTTATACTGTCTTCTTATAATGAGAATCAGCTTTGATTATTGAAAGCAGCTCCAGGCAAAGCTAACAGGCCAATTTAGGCGAGTAAAAAGAAGTTCCCATGAGAAAAATTTAAACAGAAGTGATATAAATATATTTCCTGTCAGCATGGGCGATTTTAGAATAATTTCTGACCAGGGTATGAGCTCTACAGTGCTCCAACATAGTTTTGTATCAAAGATAAAATATGCATTCAAGTTTTATTCTGATTGAGAAATGTATCTTTAAAAAATATAAAGTTAACCAAGCTTTAACTGACAACACTTCCTGTACAGATATGTTAGTTGTTTGCTGATGATGCTGTGACCACAGGACTTCCACTTCCCCACCCTTCCTTTACACTTCTTGTGCAATAACACTGGTAAACATACGTTATCACACTGCGCTCATTAAAATAGGTTTTAATCTGAAAAATAACTCCATAAATGTAGTATAAGCAGCTTGACGTGAGTACTTTAAAGGAGGATTGTTTAGACATCCAGCCAAAGACAGGAACTTCTGTTTTTAGTTTTTATATTATTATCAGTGATGAGTGTCTCTTCCCCATTTCAGTTAAAGACCCGCTCAGTGTGTGATGCGCATCGCTTAACCACAGGGTGCAGATGGTAATGAAGCCATACACCAAGAACTGGAATTGTGCAACCATGGCCTAAATATTAAAAACTCAGCTGTTCTCACAGTGCACTGGCCAATTCATGTTTAATGTACAGCTATTTCTAAATTATAAGTGTGAGAAAGTAGACGCTGCTAATGCACACAAAACAGCTGTGACACTAGTTAAGATTAAACGTGTAACTGCTTTTGTTTAATTTGTGTCGTGACCTCCAGCTTGTTGATGATTGTACACATATCAAAAACATACAGGGTAATCAAATACCTCATCATATGTAGGAATTCATTAAAAGACATTTATAGTAGGTAAATGACATAACACAGGTGGTAAGTTCATAAACTAATGTCCCATCGCTTATCTTAAAATGTCTAATAATAATTTTTGAGGACATATTGAAAATGCAATACCAACAAAAGTTTTAAAGTCTTTGTATAAATCTGAAATTAAATATTAAACATCACAACTAACAATAAAAAGGGAGAAGAAACCAGGACTTACCCATTTGGCAATCAGTCATTTATATCCTAAAAATGTTTTTTAAAAAGGCAACACCCAAATAGTTGAGTATGGTCAAGTGGCAATATCAAGAAAAGCAGGCTGCCGCAGCACACAGTGCACTAATAGCTGAATGAAGTGGGTGTTGTCTTTTAACCCCACCTCTTCCCCAACCATCACCGTGTCAAGCTTACATGAGCACAAAGCAGAGAAGGACAAGCAGACCGGCCTTCAAAATTAAATGTTTTCTTAAATGGATTAATCAATGTCCTGCAATCATGGTGGGTCACTTGGGCCATTTAAAAAATATATATCTATAGGTCTAAGGTCAAACAGTCGTGGGCAAACGCAAATGTAAAAAAAAAAAAAGAAAAGAAAAGAAGAACAGGTTTTTGTTTATTTACTTATTTTTGATTGATATTAAGATTTTTGCAACACTAACACATTGGTCCTTGTTACAATGTTGAACCTTCAAGTGGGCTTAAAAAAGATAGTTTTGAAACTTGGTTGTTCAATGAACCTTGGCTGCAAAACAGGCCAGGAAGTGAGTTTTGACACCCAAGAATCTTGTCACATGGTGAGGTAGGCACTGAACCGCTGACAACCATCAACCCTGCTGCCGATTCGGACAGAAATATCTTCGTCATTTGCTGCTACACAATAAGACAATAAGACATTTTCTTCTCACTGCAAATTAGAGACATTTATTTTGAAGATGATCTCACCCTCGTGCTTATTGTGGTTTCTTATTGTGATGTACTAACAGGCTGACTTGACAGTTGATGAGAGAAGTCATGCATGGTTAACAGCTGTCTTTTGGATGCAGCATCCTGTCACCGTAAACTTGTTTAACTGGGTTGCGGTTGAAACTAATTTCGAACCCACATTTCATTTAGGATATGCAATTACTATAGAAACATTAACAGGAGAGAGTAGCTTCAACACTCGAAGTCATTATAACTAAAATTGATGCACCTCCAACTTCTTGAATGGGTTTTTAATGATTGATCTCACAAAATGCATAATTTGTTTTCCTAAAAACAAAAACATATTCGGATTAAAATGAATTAAAATCAATAAATGTCCTATATCTAATAGTTGTACAAGTGCTGTGCAAGCAAAGGGTTTTCAATCTGCGAATAACAAGAATAACACTGAAGTGTCATCTAGTGGTGACAAAGCAATATCACAGGTATTATTAGGGCATGCACTTTGAAGATGTGTCTGTGTGGCTTACAACATATTTTCCATTTATTTCCATCGTCTATCATTTTACAGATAGATGAACACATTTTAACTTAATGATGAATTTCAAGGTTTGTGTGTAATTGCATTACACATTAGTCTGTTTTACAATGTAGCATTGTGAGGATCAGGCTACCTGTTGTTGACAGATGTCAGCCTTTATAAATGTAAATAATTAAATATATTAAGGAAGACTGGATTTAATTTTGGGTTTCGGTTGAAGTAGGCAAGTAGTGATTAAGATTAGGTTCAATGTGAGTCTCCAGGAAATGAAAGAAAGTCAATACAACATCCTCTGAAGTAACGGAAACAAGACTATGTGTGTGTGTGTGTGTGGGTGTGGGTGTGGGTGTGTGTGTGTGTGTGTGTGTGTGTGTGTGTGGTGTGTGTGTGTGTCTGTGTGTGTGTGTGTGTGTGTGTGTGTGTGTGTGTGTGTGCGTGTGTGTGTGTGTGTGTGTGTGTGTATGTGAATTTGAATGTGGTTTATTGGTAACTGTTGAAATCAAAATGTAATTCAAAAAAGTGTTAGCTAACCTTTCAACGTGTGTTTGTGAGTGCTGTGTCTGTATGCAACAAAGTAGGAAGTTTACAATAAAGAAGTTGTTACTGCAACACCTTCCCCTTTGCAGCCTTTCACAGTTCGTATCTATCGCAGAGGCTTTTTAAAGTATCATTCCCATCAAAAGTTTTTTTTTTAATATCATTATCATAAAAGTTTTTTTTTAATGTATCATTTGCATGCGCTCTGTATCATTTCTGTTGTTTAAAAGAAGATACAAAAAAAAAAAAAAAAAAAAACCAGGAAGGAGAGATGAGTGCAAAAATGACGAAAGGGAGACTGAGAAAGAAAAGGAGGCAGCATGGGGAGGGGAGGGAGGGAGGTGTGCAACAATTTCCTGTAGTTGCATGCTCTTTTGCGTCTCTCAACCTTCCTCTCTGAGTCGGTTTCTGTTAGACTGAAGAGCACAGGCGAAGCCGAGCGGAACAGGATGCAGGCTATCAAATGTGTGGTCGTGGGAGATGGGTACGCCATTATTTCACTTTACTTTACTTGTTATAAAAGCTGCCTTCTAGCGTTGAATTCTGCAGTGTTGGCTCGACGGATGCATGATGGAGATGTTTAGCCCTAGGCTCAGAATTTAGAGCTATTTGATAAAAGGATGGAAGATCAATGACAGTTAGATCGACTTCCGCAGTGACGTGGCTGTGTGGCATCGTGATCTTAAAGAAAAGTTTACTGCGCTCTTTGGCTGAGTGGAGAACACAATGTGTGCGCTGTTATATGAACATCTTTAGGTGTGTGTGTTTGACAGCACTGATTCACAGTGAGGGCGCTAGAGGAGCGGTGCAGGTCGCAACATGCAGGGAAATGCTTTAATGCAGAAAACTCAGAGGAAAGAGTCCTTGCTGTAGATAGAAATCTGAGGAATGCTAAAAAAAGAAAAAAAAAAGAAGAGTTGTTTATGAAACAGAAAAGAAAAGAGACAGAAAGACACAAAGGATCTATTTAGAAAATTAGGCCTCATTTTAACTTTTCAGTATTTAAAAACCTGGTGAATTTATTCGGTGTAAAGGCTGAAGTGTGCTCTTTCACGAGAAGTTTAGATAATGTGTCATATAGCACATCAGAAAAGCAAACTTTTTACACATTTGTTATCCTTAAAGATGAGGCAAAAGGGCTGTTTGTCATGATGAAGGAAATTGTGAAGCGGAAGTACTATACTTGTTTCTCCTATACATCAGTAAACAGTTAGAGAATAGGAACATGCACAGGTAGCACAAAGGTGCTGCAGCCGGATTTCCTTGTTCATGTTGAGCTTCCTGGTTTGAGACACTGATTTAAAATTATAGTGAAGAAGCGGTGAGGTTGAAGGCTGTGTTAACTTATGAACTGTCCCTCTACGACAAAAAAGGCTCACTTTCAGATTTGATTGGCAGGTGAGCACGCCGATTAAAACAAGACTCGAAGAAAACAAAAGTAGCAGTAATTTCAACAAACAGCAAAGAATGACATTTGTCTTTGTGGCAAAACTTTGCAGTGTTTTTAGGAATGAAGACTTTTGTCTGTCTGGAGAAAAAGAGGCACCAGTGTCCCACCCAGTCAAAACAGGGGGAGGAGGCTGGTGTGGCGGGTTGAACGAGGGGTGTTCAGTTGGCTGCAATCTGCAACCTCACCTCTAGATGCCACTTAGTCCTACACATGGCTCCGATACATTTGGACACAATTTTGAAAAGAGAAATTGCAATCCACTTGCAACAAACATGTTTTCTCAAGTCTAAAAACAGTTGACTGACAAGCTCAACTTAACAGAGGTTCTAATGAATTACAGCACTGGTCTGAACTGTTGTCTGGAACTTGACCCTGAGATTTCAGTCACTCCTCTCCCCTTTGTGTTTTTGAAAACAAACCACCAACACAAAGACAAATGGTGCAGTTAAGCTGATAACATAGACAGAAAGAGTAATGTCAAGGCATTTGACGAAAATAGTTAAGTCCAGTTTTACACTTGTTGTCACCTGAGCAGTCACTACTGCCAAAATATTGCAAATCTTAAAAAAATGTCTCTTTAAAGTGTCTGAGAGGAGTTTCGTCCAAACAGCATCTCTGAAAGAATGGGCAGTATGTTGGCCTCATGACAGCCAAGAAGTTGTCACTTAAAGCTCGTGCTCGTGTCAGAGGTACATTCTGCAATGATTGTTCATTTTTTGATCAACTCTGCTTCAACCTAACAATGCATTGTGGTGCAACATCTGTGGTGTTTTCTGTATGTAGCAGCAGCTTGGGACTCCACCTATTTCACAGGGGGTAAACTTTGTGCAGGTGGACCTTGCGAAGGCCTTTTAAGAGAATGTGAGCAGCTGCACTGTTTGTGTGACTTGTGAACATGTGTTTTGTTTGACTGAGTCAGATGTCAAAAAAAGATATATGGCCCCACTTAACAGACATAGAAGAGGAAGTTGGTGTGAGATTGTGGGGAAGTTTTCTGTGTGAGTCTCATTTATACTTGATCTCCATTTGAATTTATAACTTAACAGCACTAAACTCAAATGTAAACCCCTCAACAAGCCTCATTAGTTAAACATTAACCTGCAGTACTTTATTTGTGATTCTAGCTCGCTCTAGCTCTTTGCAAGCTGTTTATACATTTTGATCTTTGAGGAAACAAAGAACCAACGAATCTAAAAGGGAGGATGCTATTTTGGCTTATTAGCTGTTTTGCACCATCCACCTTTATTGAACCATAAAGTGCTGCTCCAAAAGAAAGAGTTTTACAAATGTGAAACCTCCATGAATTCAAAATACATTTTTAAGTTGCAATACCATGAATAAGCACTGGGAAAAAGTGGCAACAAAACACATCTTAAATGCACTGTGTATTTTACACTTTTCAAGTGTTGGTTTTTTTGTTGCAGTCTTGATGCCCAGAAGAAAATATTTTTGAGGTTTTAAATGTCAAAAACCATCTAAATAGTTTTATAACTCATGGTAACAGGTCAGTGTGTAGGAATTACAGGGAGCCTTGTTGCTAAAAATGGAATATACTATTCATATTTATTTGTCATTGGTGTGTGATCACGTGAAAAACCTATACAATTGTTTTCATCCCCTTCTTATCTGCATTGGGAGCAAGTTCCTGTCCCAAGTTCGACCACCATGTTTCGACAGCAGCCCTTAAGGGACAAACACGGGCTCTAGGGATTCCCTTTTGCATTTATTGTGAGTTTTGCGCTTATCACAGCTTCCCCTACAGGGAGGTTAAAGCAATGGATATTCAGGTGATTGCAGTTGCACACACACACACGCTAATGGAGCTCCCATGCAAGGTGATTGCTTGCTCTCAGGAGCAATTCAGGGTTCAGCGTCTAGCCCAAGGACACTTCGGCATGTGGATAGCATGTGGACAACCTTACAACTAGTGGGAAACCCGCTCTACCATTTTTCAGACCCAGAAAGATACAGTCCATGGCTGAATCCTACATACGACTCCTTTAAGTTTTTCTCTTGGGGACTCCACCAAAAACAGGCTGTTTTGTGTCTGTGTCTTTAATGTGCATTAATATCAAGGAGCCTCTGTTCTGATTGGCTGATTCTTTCCTTAGTTACATATTCCCTGGCCAATTACAGGTGTTCTCTGGACTTGTAGTTTTCTAGCTCCATGATAGACTTACTGGTCGACATTTTCTTCCACATAATTGGTTGTACAGATGTGCCGAAGGCGGACATAAGCATGAGCTTGTGACATCACAAACTTACACAAGTCCAAACCGCACATTTGCTGAATATACGCTGAGTGTATGTTTGCATGGACAGAGCATTCTGTACCAAGTGGAGGGATTAAGGGGTGTCTCAGACAAAGATGGAATAAAGTAAAGAAACCTAGTTGTCATGAAGGTTACAAAGATCAAACAACAGGCTATTGAGAAACGAGGAGAAAAAGTTAGAAAGATGCAGTTGAAAAAAAAGAGTGAGGTTTAGGGAATGAGAAGGAGAGAAGTGAAAAGTTGAAAGAGAGAAACAAAGACAAAGTAAGAATTTGACTTTGAAGAGTTTGCCAAGCTAAAACCGGATAATGTAGGAAGTGTCAGCAGGGGAAAGAAAAGCTGATGGAAAACCAGATTAAGAACAAACAGACAGAGAGAGATCTGAAGTAGAAGTCCTTTTTTCTTCTTGATAGCTCAGTTTGACTGGTTCCTGTTTTCAGCTCTAACCGATGGTTCTGAAACAGATCAGTTCCTTTTTGACTCACACAGCCACAAAACACACGTGCACACACTTGTACTTCTATACTTATGAGAGCCTACACCGACAAAAAAACAGTCCCTAGCCCACAACCCCCACCTTTACCAATGCAACAGGCCTTACCCTTAACCTTTGCATTTCACCATAACTATGTTCACCATAGAGTTAAAGAAGGCCTAACCACCGGAAACCTGACTGCATCACAGGCCTGTCAATCAAATAGACACACCCCTAAACATCCCGCTTTTTGAGGCCAAATATATAATTAATGATGGAATTATTTTCAGATGGACCATCAGAAAACTAACAAGAAAAGAATGATTTTAGCTGACAACACCAAAATCACTGATGGAAAACAAAGCAAAAGTTTCCTCTGCCTGTCAGAAGAAAGCAATTTACTCAGTATGGATATTTGATTGGGCTAATACAACTTACATTGGCAAGATTTACCGAGCTAGTCATGTGAGAATATATGATCTCGTCAGACTGTGAGTTAAAGGAGGTTAAAGAAGGCTTTAACTCTGACAGTAAAACCAAATTTGAAACCTCCGACAACCATTTGGAGAAGTGACAAACAGAAAAAAATCAAACTCAAACTTGGCCTCACAATGATAGAAATACTCTCTCACACACACTGCCCCCTTTCTCAGTTGCTATCTCGTTTGCTCATACCACTATTGAGTCATCTTGTTCCTCCTCAAAAATCCAACGTATGTAATGATAGACTTTTTTTTTTTTCTGATGGTCCATCTGAAAATAATTCCATCATTAATTATATATTAGGCCTCAAAAAGCGGGATGTTTAGGGGTGTGTCTATTTGATTGACAGGCCTGTGGTGCAGTCAGGTTTCCGGTAGGTGGACATATATGTCCCCGGAGATCGAGTCAGATCCACTGCTCGTTCTTCCCAGCTTATCCAAATATGGTCACTTATGGCTCAGAAATAGTAAGATGGCGACAAAAAATATTGAACTCCAGGCTTCAGAATGGCAATTCATAAACCAACGGTTGATGTCACAGTTGATTTCCACTTGGCAGTAACTCAGAGGCACTTTATAATCATCATTTTATCCAAGTAATCTACGGACATCACAATTACCATTATGAGTAATGTTCTATCAAAATTACTGAAAATCATCCATTTAATAAAAATAATCAAGTCTGACTTTTCAGTGTTGTACCACAAACGAAATTCCATTGACTCCCATCGCTTGCTCATGGGAGCAGAAGTTTTCTGTGGCAGATATTTTCTTTGCCATGATTATGAGCTGTAGGGATGCTTCATAATTGCAGGGACTGGAGAACCGGTCAGGAGTGAAGGGAAAATGGATTGAAAAAAAATACAGCTTAGTTCTTGAGGAAAAACATGATTCATTCTACTGGAGATTTGAGGCTGGGATGGAGGTTCACCCACTAGCAGGACAATGACCCTAAACATACTGCTAAAGCTAAAGGGAAACATTGAAATGTTTTGGGATGTCCCAGTCAAAGCTCAGACCTCAGTCCAATTGAGAATCTGTGGCCTGACCTGAAGATTGCTGTACAGCAACACAACCAAAACAACCCATCCAATTTGCAGGAGCTGGAGCAGTTTTTCCTGGCTGAATAGGCAAAACTCCCAGTGTCTGGATCTGCTAAGCTAATGGAGACATACACCAACAGACATTCAACTCTAAATAACACAAAAGGCGGCTCTACAAAGTATTATCGTTTCTAGTATAATCAACATATTTTGCACCTTCAAAGTGATACCCATGTTTAAACCAAATCAAATCAAACCCATTGTTGCTTAACCTATCGATGATGGTGCTTTAGAAATGCATTAATAAGAACTGTTATTCTAAATAAACTTTACATATTTTAGGCACCCTTGCACCTTGGTGTCTTATTTTTGAAAGAGAGATCACTCCTGACCACATCCTTTTACATACTTTATCACGCTTTGTGCTTAGTCACCTGACCTCCTTCTTCGGCCCTGGTCTTATACATACGTGTACTTTGTGTGTACAAATGTTACACTGACACTTTATCCTCTAGTTGACTGTGTTTCTTGGTTGTTTGTATATAATATATATACATATATACTGTACTGTATATACTGTATATACTGTGCATTTTATATTTTATATTTTTTTACTGCTATTTACTGCTATTTTATTGCTTTTCTATTATTCTATTATTATCTTATTGCTTCTGTATGCTGCTGTAGCGAAAAAATTTCCCCTCGGGGATTAATAAAGTAACTACCTAACCTAACCTAACCTAACCTAACCTAACCTAACCTAACCTAACCTAACCTAACCTAACCTAACCTAGTGGACTGATGGGTGTATTACATGCTTTGCTGTGATAGCAGGCTGAACAAAGACAGTGGTTGTGGGGGGGAAATGTTATTATATGTCAGTTAATGCAGCAAACTCCATCTACTGATGGAGTATATGAGATGCAGTTTAAAGCTTTAGAAAAGGTGAAAGATGGAATCTATATTAAAATGATTCCATCAGTGAAACATGTTTTTTTGATTTGCCTTTAAAGCCAACTATTTAAGTTTAAGTAAGCAACAGCCAAAAATAAAGTTAAAAATAAAGCATCCATAGATATTAATCATCTTTATGATAATCAAATCCACAGGACTGTATTAATGTGGTTGGATCAGATTGATTGGCAGTGATGCCTACTGTTAAATTCTGATTGGAATGCGTAGATATTTGACTTGAAGAGCACAGAAAAGAAACAGCACAAGTGCAGACATATTTCATGTGGTACGCCCTTGTATGCTGTGTGTTCTTGTGGTTGTTGAGAAAAAGGCTCCTGAAACTTGAAATGCAGTGAACTAATTATTATGTAATTATGTAACCCATTATGATGGGTTACATCAATTTTAGGCATAATATGGATTTTCTGAGTCACGCCTGCTCACAGCCTGTATGTGAGCAAAGTGACCAGTGAGACAAGTGAGACAATGACAGGCTGATTACTATAGTGTCACTATATAGAAGGACATCAGGAAAAACCCCTGCTAGAACATTTGGGGATTTAGGTAGCTAAGCTTTTAATTACCTATAGTTTCAGAGGGCAACTTCGCAGAATCTGTTTGATGAAAACAACCAGGGCACGAGTTCTGGTGGTGATGTGTTGTTTTTGAAACGCTGACAGCAGATCTCTGGAACAAAATAAGAACCTAGCTAGTTGATACTTGTTGGATCATCTCCTGCACGCTGTGGATGTTGAGACAAGCTGCTCCCTGTTCTCCTGTAATGAATCTAATGTTTGTGTCTCAATTAAAACCACAAAAGTGATCATAAACACTGTTTACAATATAGTTGTTCCATGCTGCACGTTAAATCTTTGCAGTTCACATTACAGACATGAAAACATGATCTATACTCAGAGAGGTGAGTTTATCCTACATAAAAGTTGTTGCACAATGAAACTAGGCGAGCTGCTCCTGGTTGGAACATACTGCATTGTAGGTGATTGTTCATCTATTTGGAAAGTTCTGAGTCACAGTTTAAAGCCGCGGTGTGACTAATATCTGCCAGTGTACATGTTGCATCATTTCCTGTCAGTATAACAGAGGAACGTACGTTGATTTCTTAAATACAATCTCCAAAATGGAATCAGGTACACTAATACATGTGTAGTACATACTGTAATGCCTGCCAGTATCACGACGAAGCTTGTACTACACCTGTCGGTCCACCAGAGGATTCTGTGATACTCTGTTACATTTTGCCTCGCACAAACAAGAAAAGTACACGCATATATGACCATGGTTAAAAACATCGTGTCCAGAGTGGTTAAATGGAACAAACACAGGACTTTCACCAAAGAGAATGGTGTTTGAGTGAATAAGAGACCAAATGTCAACATGGATTTATTTGAACTAATGTCAGGTGTTTAACATACATAATGCACATTAAGTCACTAACCGTATTTAACTCAAACCATGATTATATTTCAACCCTAACCAAGCAGTTGTGGTGCCTAATCCTAACCTAATTTTAACTGTGTCACATTTAACCCAAATTATTATCTTTTCCTACACGTAACCATGTGTTTTTTGGTACCTAAACCCAGGGCACCTTATTTGGAAAGTAAAAACACGACACTCACGGTGTACTCCTTTGTGGACTGTCAGGTGTGTTACACTGTTGTTGGTATTGCTGTACTGTACATCGGTTTTGTAGTAGTTAAGTGGGATATAACTCCAGCTCCCCGTAAAGCTTCATGAAACTGTATTATTTATCTAAAGTCAAATTTTACTGCCTGAAAAATTGTCATTGGCTTTTTCCTAATATCTCTCTCTATGTGTTTTTACTTGTGTGATTTAGGGCTGTGGGTAAAACATGTCTTCTCATCAGCTACACAACAAATGCCTTCCCCGGGGAGTACATTCCTACTGTGTGAGTACGACTGACGCACGAACGCACGCACGCACACACACACACACACGCACACGCACACACACACACACACACACACACACACACACACACACACACACACACACACACACACACACACACACACAATCACACAATCACACTCTCTGAGTGAGGCTACAATATACAAATACATGCACATTTATTTGTGAGCTCTCATGCTTTTGTAGGAAACATTAGACTCTCTGTATCTTTTTCCGAGTAATAGAGATGCACACTCGCGCTGCAGCACATCTGTAGATGTGTGATGGTGGCGACACAGACAGGTTTGGGCTGGCAGCAGCCTACAGGTTAGGAAAAAGAGATTTTTGCCTGCTCAAACCTCAACTAGTTACAGCAAATAGAAATAGAGGAGGAGATGAAGAAAGTAAGTGATAACCCTTCTCCTTTCCATGAACAATTAATGTCGCTGAGCCCCTGACAGTAGTGCTTTATATAAGTACTTAAGTGCAATTTTGAGGTACTTGAGTATTTTATTTTCATGCTGCTTTATACTTTTACTCTACAATATTTCAGAGGGAAACACTGTATCTTTCACTGCACTACATTTATTTGGCAGCTTTATTCACATCACAAGATTTTTATAAAAACAACAATGAAGTGCTGGTAAAATATAATTATCTGTTATAAATTAAACTATCAACATATATAAATATAGCTGAAATTATTACTTGATTGGCAGAAAATGAACCAGAAACTGTCTTAATAATTATTACAGTCATTTTTGTAATGCTTCAAATTTAATGACTCCAGCCTCTCAAATAGAATGATTTGCTAACTTTTCTATTCATTATTTAAATTTGAATTTTCTTAAGAAAACTTTTTTTTTGTTTGTTTTTTTAATGTTTTGGGTTTGTAATTTCCCTTTCATGAGATCTTATAGGATGAATAAAATTACAGTGAATTTAATTGAGGAGAAACTATTTGCAGCAGCAATTGTAGTAGGTCACGATGGAAGTTATGGAAAGAAACAGACAAATTGACAGATTGAACTGTAGTGTTTCACAGTAACCACACAGGGGCAGTGTTGCCTAAATATACTGTGTCTTACTATTCATTACTTCTGTTTTATGACAAAAAAAAAAAATACCTGTAACGCCTGTAATTGACTATAAATACAAATAAAAATGGTTTAAATTGTCAGTTTAGTTTAGTTTTTTTTTTTAAAGAGCTGTGATGTGATCAAAGGTATTTTCAGGTCAAATACCCAGACAAAGTTATTTTTCCCTTTTCCCCCACTGGTTTCTGGGATATAAAGCTTTGTCTCTCAGATCGTATATGTTTGAAGTCACATTATAGGACCCTGCCTTGATTTGATGGCATTTCTATGGCAAATATAAATCAAGCGATTGATTTTTTAAAATAATCCATTAAATTAAAGAGTGACTCGCTGACCGCTTGATTGATTGCTGACCTTCTCTGCTTCCCATAGATTTGACAACTACTCAGCTAATGTGATGGTGGACAGCAAGCCAGTCAACCTGGGCCTCTGGGATACAGCTGGACAGGAAGATTATGACAGGCTCCGCCCACTGTCCTACCCACAGACGGTATACAATTAAACACACACACACACACACACACACACACACACACACACACACACACACACACACACACACACACACACACAAAGTTCATTAGAGAACACAAAATCCATTCTGTCCCCAGCTGTGAAACCTTCAGTTTAAATTGCAGCTGTCAAACCCATATACAATACTGCAGTCTGTTTGAGCTACATGCTCATTAAAGTAAAAGACAGGAACAGAGCAGAGAGCAGATGTTAAGGAGGAAGGTGTGAGAAGATCAACAGACTAAAATCTGACACAAAATACAATCAAGATCTGTTAACCATATAATTTGAGACTTGGCTATTAAGGTACAAATAGAAGCAGAAAAGCAATAAAAATAAATATATTTGATATACAATCATACCAGAATGTATAGTGCGACTGGCTTTGGGCAAAGTACGGTGATCAATACTGAGGGTGATGTTTGGTGTTGTTAGTTCTTCTCTGAGACTAAATTAACAAAGAAGTGTTTAGTATGCTATTCAATTCATCTTAAAACAGGAATTGAAGCAGCAATTTAAAGACCCAAAAGCAAAAATATCCTTTTACTTGTATTATTATCCTGAAACACAGAAAATGTGTTTGGTTGTTGTATCACACTGCCTGGCAAAAAAACCCATTGTACATCTGATTTCAAAATAAACTTTAGAATTTGAGCTACACATTTAAATTTGTTTTATTTTGGGACCTTGAAAATTGTTTGATAAAAATGATGTCACATAGTTACTGCTGTTTTGTCATGGAAATGGTTCAGATGTTCAACTGCACACATCAACCACATGTAAATAAGATCCTTTTGGTCGCGTGATCAACACATGAAATGTGGCTAAAACTTTTAGAATAACCAAGTGAAAGAACATCTTTATATGTTTGTTTTTTTTGTTTTTTTTCAAATTAGCCCAAACTTAGTTTGAATCAAATCTAATATGCACTGCTTGATTTAACCAGGAAGCTTCTCTTCATGTGGTATTGTTACACAGGTGTAGACTCAAATCCACAGTGAACAAGTCCAACATCTAATCTATTCTCCCTTTTCTACATTGTCTTTCAATCCAGGATGTTTTCCTGATCTGTTTCTCCCTGGTGAGCCCCGCATCCTATGAGAACGTCAGAGCAAAGGTGAGTCTCATCTCTGTGACACATCATTCATACCTTTTTAGATGTCCCCAAAATATAAAAACAGTCTTGATTAAATCTAGTCGACCTGACATAAAACCACCAGTTTTACATTGTTTTATAGAAACAAACGGTGATATTGTTGCTGCTCTTTTTACCACATATGGTCAAGTTGAATTAAAGAGGTGGAAAGTGGTGTGCATGTGTATGCAATAAAAAAAAAAGAATATAAAAATAACCAGGGATAGGAGGAATTGTTACTTTGTAAATGACATGGAGTTGTCAAATATATTACTTAATGCTGTACTTTAGTCTGACAGGTGCAGAATGAGGGGGAGTAAACGAGTGCCACCGCCACTTGAAGTTTTAACAAACTGTGTCTATTTAGAGAAGCATTTCTGTCATCAGCACATTGTATAATGGATATATGTTAGGTCAACTTATATTACAGGTATACACACATTGTTGAAGGAATTAATATATATTATTACAATTCTGAAATCAAAGATTGAGACATATTACATAACAGAGAAAAATAAAAAAAAACCTGAATATTAAACAAAGGAAAAATGCTATGTATAAAATGAATATCACTGCTTGATTATGATGTTCCTGTTTTGTCTCACCAATAGTTCAATCTAAATATATTAGATATAAAGAGACAAAAGTTACCTAAATTACATCAAAAAACAATGATTGTATTAATCAGATAGGAGCCAATGTATTGTCTGTCAATTTATGAAACAATTATTCAATCTTTAGTTTGTTTCATCTAAATTTAGATTAACCTCCATCCATTCATTCTTCTATCCATATTTTACTCCTGCTTATTTCTGTACAGGGTCATAAGGGTTAAATCGTTCCGTCCTTCAGAGTCAACACATTGAAAAGAACCCAATTCCAGGAAGATAACAGTGCTGTCATGTGAAGAGCTATTCTGGTTTCCGCACTGTCATGTATTCACCATTTCCTGCTTTGCAAAAGCGGATGTGTGGCGTGATGTCTCTTAAAAACCACTCAGTGTTATACAACTCCATAGATGCCCTATGAGGACACAACTACAATGCAACGAAGGAAATGGCATCAGAATTATGTAGGTTTAATCATTTACTTTCCACTTTGAACATACCATCCACTTTCGATCCCATGTGAGTCTCTATAGTAACAAGAGTCTAAAGCAGCACTACAAACACGGCACCTGCTATTGTTGGTATGGAGGGAAATTCAAAGAAAGAACAGGTTGTGAATTATATGAAGTGACACTTGGAAGAGAAGACTTAATTTATAATTTTAAACAAGGAAAACATAATTTATTAGAATGTATTTTGCACCTTAAGTATGATTATGACAGCAACAAGGAGGCTGTATGTTTTGACTGTCACTGCTTGCACTAGCTGTACTCAAAAACAGTTTAATCTAAGTAGTCATTATTGTGACTGTGTGTTTCTGGAAGCTCTAAAATTTGGATTTCGTCTTTGGCATAAAATTCCACTTTTAAATGAAAATAAGTTTCTGGATTGAAATGTATCAGTAAAATGTGACTAGAGTGAAAGGCTAAGTTTACTTCTTGCTTTTACCTCTGGAAGACGATGTCTTCCACAGACTTCCACAAAAGTGAGTATTAAGATAGAACCACCATATGTTGTACATATATTTCATAAAGGAAAAATTGTACTCCTGCATTAAAGGTGCAAATATGTGAATGGACACTTTTGTGACTGAGTATAAAAGTGAATATTACTTTCCTTTACCAACATAAAATAAAAATGGGCATACAGTTTGAATGTTAGGTTGGTCTAAGAGGTAAACTACCTGTTTTCAAAATGCAAGTTAAAATTTGGGATTAAACAGGTTAGACATCATGATTCACAGAGAGTCTCATGATTTTAAACAAACCTGTCTCCCTTCACATTCCTTCCTTCATGAGTTTCAGAGAGCAGTTTGTTTTTGTGCACAGAGGTTAACACCTATTGACAGCAAGGCCCCCACCAGCTAAATATCAAGAAAATAAAAGCTTAATGACACAGTGGAGGTCAGATTAACCAGCAGGGAGACAGGTTCACTCTTCGCTGAAACAAAACTGGCCATAAAGAGCATAATGTTAGTGGCCAATGAGGATACAGAATTACACAAACATATCCCTCTTGCTTTTTATCACTGGCTTCCTTATTGGCTAAAATGAAACCAGCACTCACAATTTGTTCCCTCTCAATGGTGAATAATGAAATATTGGTGGTGGTTGATGGTGGTGTTTTGGGGCAAGTCAACTCAAACGAGTCAGAGCCAAATCTGAAGTCTGTTATACGAGTCAAATCAATGATTGGGACAAGTATAAGATACATTTGGGAGTCTTTCACAGCAAATATTTGAACTCAATCGAAAACAAGTCCAAGTCATGTCTTACGACATCTGAGACAAGTCCTGCATTCAAGGCAATTCCAAGTCAAATCAGAGGTGTTTCAGAAAAGGTCCAATGGCAAGTCTTGAGTCATTCCAGATAAAGCAAAGTCAATTCTGAATTAATTCAAGACGATTCCAAGAATTCAGCCTCTTGCAAGTTCAAACCTCAAGATTACAGCTCTGTTGTAAAGTGAGGTGGACCTGGTCACGACTTTCAGGAAACGTTCAGAAATATTCATGTGATAAATTCAGATTCCCACTCGACACAGGAACTATTGGCTGTGACCAAAACGATTCCCATTTCAATTTGTTCCAATTAAACTTCAGAAACAGTGACTAAATTGGATATTGGGAGAAGGAAACTCAAGAAATTTCAAACGGGTTTAATTTTTTTTTTTTTTTTTTCTGTTATGCACAGCAAGACATTTAAAACAAATTGAGTGAGGGAAGCAACAGTATTCACCAGGTAATACCCCCCCCCCCCCTCCCCATGCCAATCAGCTAGCCTGTGAGCGAGTTACTTCACTAAGCTGGATGGATATGGCAGTCAAAACCTACAACAATTACTGGGCTGTGGGCACAAACACAATCTACTTAATTCTTTTAGCAGATATCATCTCTCATTGCCGTACTGAAGAAAATGGATGACAAGAGCATAAAAGATGCAGAAGGGAAAGGGAGGGAGGGGAAAAAAAAACGAGGTTTAAGAGGGAAAGGGAGTGGTGAAGTGAGAAGGGAGAAGCAAAGAAGAGATCAGAGGTAATGTAGGGAGGAAAAGAAGCAACAATTATGGGCACCTTTGTGAGAGAGGTGTGAGGCAGCCAGGACCGGTCTGGAAATAAATTTGATTGACGACATGCAAGTCAGGGCTGAAACCTGGATTGTTGGATTGGAAACGTGCAGCCTACAGCAAACCCCAATCACACAAGTCTCCCAGCATGTCATTTGCATTTTTAAAAAAAAACTTATTTCATGACAATTTAAGAAACCTTTCATTCACCTTTTTACCCTTCCTGGCTTCAAACCTTTTCCCCATGTATCCCTTCACTCCCTGTCGTTTTCCTCGTCTCTGACACTTTTCAAGTCTCCCCATTTTCTCACTTTTTAATGTTGATTTCCTTTACTTTGTATTTTACTAGTGGTATCCAGAAGTTCGCCACCACTGCCCCTCCACACCCATTATCCTGGTGGGCACCAAGCTGGATCTGAGGGATGAGAAGGAAACCATCGAGAAGCTGAAGGAAAAGAAGCTGGCGCCGATCACCTATCCACAGGGCCTAGCTCTGGCAAAGGAGATAGGTCAGTCACACGCGTGGTGTTCTCTCAGGGTTGGTTTTTAACTTTGGCAACATGTCCATGTGGTGTTTTTTATATTCTCAAATTTAAAATTCTTTGTTTCCCCAAACTTCAAGTAGCAGCTGATAATAACACATTTGAACATTGCTTTGGTGATTTGCAGGTAAAATGATGTCTAAGTTTATGCTAATTGGAGTGAAGCACATGTGTTTGTTAGTAATTTAACTTCCCTACTAGTGTTTCAGCTGCTCTTCCATCACTGTATGTCCACATGCATATTCTGTCCTGTATACAATATTTCTACAAAAAGAGCACTACAGCTTATTGATCACTATTACAAGTGAGATGGAACCAAAACTATTTTCTTCAGCCTTTGTTCTTGTCTTTATGTTGCTATTTGTAGTTTTATTGATATGTGTGTGTGTCCTTGTCTGCCTAGATGCAGTGAAGTACCTGGAGTGCTCAGCCTTGACCCAGCGTGGTCTGAAGACTGTGTTTGATGAGGCCATCCGGGCCGTCCTCTGTCCCCAGCCCGCCAAGGTCAAAAAGAAGCCCTGCTCACTGCTCTAAATGGTAAGACTGAAGTGAACACACAGGGAGAAAGTGAGAGGGGAAGGTCAAAGAAAGAGTGAGAGAGGATGGAAACAGCTGAAAGATGTACAGTACTACATCATTGAAGGAGAGGAGGAGGGTCATTATCTTTTCCTGAACCTGAAGTTTGAAGGTACTACAACTTATGAAAACCCTTACAGAAAAATCAAATGGATTTCACACGTGCAAAAAAACTGTCGATCACATGTGACCACATGCACATGTGATTTTGTACATGTGAAACGTATTTTGGCCATGGAAAACGTGTCGTTTCGGAATGTTTTCATGGTGTAATGTGTGAATATTGGACTACATGTGACACCTACGTATTTTCTCACGTGAAACCCAACCTTGTCCCTGGTGAAATCCATGGAATCGCACATGAAAACCATCAAACTGCCACAAAAAAAAAGATATAACAAATATGCGATACAAAACAAGCTTTAATTTTAAAACATGCATTGACAAAACTTTCCATGCAAAGGATTAAAATTCCCCAAACCATCAAGGCCCTTTCTTCTCTCTCTGACAATCCCCCCCCCCCCCTTTTTTTTTTTTTTTCCTGTGATGGCGTGGTGTATGTTCTGTCTTTACACACGTTATTATGTATTTTATGTCATTGCTATTGTTGAAAATGTGTCTGGTAACATGTGTTCTACATGAGGTCACAATGTGTCCAATGTTATAAACATGGGAACAAAGGGATTATTTTTCCGTAAGGGAAATCTTGATCAAATGTGGAGCAGTAGGAATTTTCTGATCACTATTCGATCATCCAAAGGCTTCTTCTCACAGATACAAAACAAAGAAAAGAACAACCCATTTGATATGTGAAATTAAAAAAATCCTATCAAACATGTGAGTAATTATTTCCAAGCCTTCAGGGCAGATTTTCAATTTGCCGGGAGAAGGACGGATGCAATGAGCCTGAAAACACAGCAATAATTTGACAGACAACTATTCAAGCTTTACGCCACAGGAGATAAATTAACAGCCAAAACAAAATAATTCCCAACGAAAAGAAGGACCTAATATTGAGTTCCTGCCTTCTTAAAATTACCATAATAATTACAGTACTGATTGTATCCTAGTGGCATTTAATATTCAAAGGTTCAGAGAGAATTTAAAGACGAGAAAGCAACATTATTTTTCTTTACTAAATTGTTTAAGACTGAATGAGTAACTTTGCTGCTAAGAAAAAAAAACAATTAAAAACAAACAAACATTTTTTTATTTCCATGGCAGTATTGCATTTTCTTGGATCTCCTACAGGCACTGCCATTTTTAACCTGTGATTTTTTTTTCTGCAGGACAAAAGACAGGAAGACTTTCCGACTGCTGGCCCTGGGTTATAAGATGAAGCTTTTAAAGTTCTGTTATATCTAAGACAAAACTAAAACTACGTCTCCACTAGATACAAAAAAATAAGAAATCAAATATGTAGCCTTTGTCTACAGTAGTAAACTTCTCTGTACAGCATACTCTGAGACTTAAGGACATTATAGACTCTGCACCATACACGGTTATTCTGTTAAAAGATATCAGTTTGTAAGAATAAATGCCCCAGTGTCCACTCTGGAGATTCACCATATGAGTTTAAGTATAAAAACAGAAGCAGCATCCTATCAGAATACCTGCATACATCTCATTGCCCTTTTTAGGATTAATAATGTGTATAAAGGTGTTTTGTGAAACTTAATAATAACATTTGTTACTGGATGCAAGTACAGTGTTCAAATAAGATTGGTTCATACTGTGTTTATGAGTATTATTTAGAGAGTAAAGAACAACGATAAAAATACAGATTAGAAATGTAGGGTATATGTGAGCAAGGTATGTTAAAGAATATTAAAAACTGTATTATTTGTTGTGGTATTAAAATAAAAGTTATTTGAACAAGTGAAAGATTTGCCGAAAAAGAGTTATTTCTTTGACATGACTGTTTTGACTTTGGTCAAACACGCAGCTACTATGAAGATCAAATCTGCAAGCAGCACCAGATATGCATCATCATCTACATGATTGCAGCACTGAAATGAGTGAGCAGAGTGTGGATGCTGTGTTGAAGGCAATGCTGATGTATCTGATTGCACTTCTACCATCTGTCGCCAGCATCATCTGTCTCACTTTCTAAAGGGCAACCCACTAGGACAGTGATATCAATCTAATTTGCACCGATTATTATTGGCTGACTGATTAATGGTGTATATGGGGTCATAGTCACCCCTTCTCCAGGTGGGAAACATCGCTCATTAGTTGCGTTTGTGTGCATGTGTGTCAGAGAACGCAATACCATGGATAGCTAAAGGGTTAAAGACAGAATCAAATGCAAAATGGCTTAATTATCTTGTTCTGAATGTAATGGAATGTAGCAATTAGTTTGAGATGCATTTCTTGCAACTCTTTAAAACCCACACAATATTTTTTAGCTCGATGTGTGAAACTAAATGGTTGACGTTTATTGTTTTAGATTTGTGCTAACGTAAATTTACCAACATTCAATGCAGTTCTTTAATACTTTAATGGCGGGCAATCAAAATTGTCAGAGGGAGTTCCTGTTGCACACAAACTGAGTGCAGCACCAAAACTAGCAGGTGGAAGCTATAATGTTTGTGCTTAAATATTCCAAGTGACAGAGCTAGATTTACATCTGCCCCTGTATTAAATTCACCACAGTTAAGATCCTTTTCACCCAATGTTTTCCCCTCACAACGTCAACTCAGTTTTCGCAGTCTGACCCTGGGGGAAGAATTGAGGGTGCATAAACCTGCGAATGTCAAAGTAAACCCTCCTGATTGTGCTTCTGACCCTTTTCAGTCTTGGACAATGACGTTCTGCTTCTCTTTTTCATTCTGCGAATAACACTCAAAACACCTCGCCCGGCTCATTACTTCATTGCTGTAGTCTTTCTGAAGCATTTCAAAGTTTTCTGTTTCCTGAGTTAAAAAAATACAAATTCTGTTCAAGTCCATGCCAACATATAAAATGCCAATGAACCAGTGGTCACAAACCTGCATGTAACTGTAGGTTTGTTTTCAGGAAAGCAAGATTCAACTTTTTGCAATCGGACAACAAATAATGCAGTCGATAAAAAACACTTGTAAAAGATAAGTTAAGGGTTGTGTGTGTACGATTTAGCTTTTGGTGCATCTTCTTTGTCCCTGCAGATAATCAATTTGTCTTTATTTCCACCCTAAAACCTCTCCAGAGGCTCAGCGAATTGTCAAACAGCAGCCAGTAAAAGGGCTTTTAAACCTCAGCCGTGAGGTAGGCAGCCTTTTCAAACCAGATTACGCCTGACTTGATGATTGCAAAGAATTTAGGGCTGACAGCTCAGATTAGGATCGGTTCGCTCTTGACTTGACAAGACATTAACGTGCTCTATCATGGGAGGCTTTCTGTTAAATGTGCAGTCAGGTTGAAAACAAAAGGTCACAGTAACAGGTCAATAACCTGGTTTCGGAGTAAAACTGCATGACAACCTTGATCAGTGGGTTGCTTGTTTTGTTATTTAAAAACATCTTCCCAATCTCAATTTTAGGATTACTAGCGTTTGAGCAAATCTTTTCCCTCAATAACACCTTCAACACCCTGTGATGAACACAGCAACTATTTTGAGTTTTTGAGTTGTCAGAGCAGGACAAGCACAGGTGTTACCAACAATACTGATGCTATTTCATAGTTTTAGCAGTTATTGCAATGCAGCAATCAATAATGTGGGAGCTACACGTGTTTGATTGGTCAAAATAAAAATAAAAAAATCAATTCAATTTTAGGTTGACTTCACTCTGGCTTTTATTTGGCACTCTTACACCCCCGCCAGTTTGGAAACTAGATAGTGAATGGGTTTAGACAGCGTTTGTTTGTAGCTAAAATGTATGGCACAAGATAAGATGTATTCATCTCAAAGTAAAAGGGAATATTAAAAAAATTGTTGTACAGAGTTACATGTTCAATGGATGAAACCAGGTTCTTGCACTTATGCCTACTGTTGGTTTGAAATTTCAGGCACTGCAAATACCTAAGATTTGAATAATGTGGCAACAGCAGGAAAGAAGAAAGCAGGGCAACTTTGTCATGTTCATGACTTTGGATCTTTACCACAGGTATACAGTTGACACAGACTTGGGTGAGGATGTGAAGAATAGTGTGTCTTACTGTAAATTCACAGATTTTGGCCCTTTAGGAAGATGAATTGTAATTCTAACAAGTACCAATTGGATTGGGCGATTAAACAACAGTTTGAACAGTTTCCGCTAGCTGAACGTGGTTGTTTTGATGTTCAGATCAATTACATCCTCCAAAAACGATATTGTTTCGCCAACATTAATCAAGTTGGGTTTCACCATGTATTTTGGTGATGAAGCAGAAAGGAATGACTAAATTCTGTGTTGTTTTGAGAAGGGTCAATTTGGGCATGAAGACAGGCTCATTTCCATTATGTAAGAATAATTACATAGATCAGGTGGTGTCTGCCAAATTTGTCAGCAAATTTACTTGTTTGAAGGATATCAACAAGTTTCTACATCCAAGCACACACAATACATTTCTGCATCCAATACACCGTCAGGTGTTCACTCCTAATGTGATACCCTGAAGGTTAAAGTATGCCACCCGCTACAAAACCCGGTTGAACCAGAGACTTCATGACGAACAGTGTCGTTTTTCAAAGGGCTGTTTTTCAGTCATTATGGTGTCATTCAATCCCTCTGATCAGTGCTCTGGTGGTCCATCTGGAAATAATTCCTTAATTAATTAGATATTAGGCCTCAATAACCAGTATTTATTTAGGGGTGTGACTGGCTATAGGAGGGCTGGCATAGCGTCCCTGGTTTCTTTGTCAGATCGAATCCGATCCACAGCTCACTCCTCCCTACTTTTAGCTCCAAACAATCAAGAGGGTAACAGTCAAAATGCCAGTAACATGAGCTAATACCAGCTATAACAGAACTTTATAGACAGATATATCAGAATCTGAAGCATCTCACGATCAAAAAGCTTGAGATTATGAACAGTTATGTCACTCATTTATTACGTGGCCCTTGTTATTGTGATACATATCATGGCAATGCGTAACTGAAACGGCCACATTCAGAACAAGCACTTAAAACAGCAAAATGTTATATATACAGAGGATAAGAAGAGGATATAAAGAATTTCATAAAGAACAACTTAATCATATTTCATTACATTATACAAGAATCTGGATTAATGTAGTACTTTAGAACATATTGTTTACAGTTAAACCTGAGAGCATGTGCTGTTATGACTCTTCATTCTGACTTGCAGATTTAACAAGGAGATTTAATGTAAACACAGACGGAAAGCCAAGGAAAAGAATCAATCGGGTTCATTTTGAAACTGTTGGCACAGACTTTAACCAGTTTCCATTGACCACCACATGTGCTGAAACTCGGACACCTCTGCAACTATATTTAGAAAATAAATGCTTGACTCCAATATCATCACATTTAGCCACCAATACTTGTCATCGATTGGTCCGCACTTCACAGTGGCTGTGCAAACGAAACGGTAATGTAAACAGGGTTTCCAGATTCTGATCATTGCAAAGACTGAAGCTCTGAGCAATAGTCTGGTGGATGCTGGTTAGTGTGCAATAGGTAAAATATGAAATTTGAAGAAATACAGCCAGGTGAAGTAGTGGCAGGAAGGTTTTTGGTACGGTCCCTGATTGATATGATCTGACGTGCAGCTAAATCAGTGGCAGTTGCTTCTTTTATTTTGGTCGCGCTGTCGCTTTAAGAGCAGTGAAGCGTAAGATACGAGAGCACAGCTCACATGAGATGTAGACATGGAGAGCGTCAAATGCCCGGGAATTAGAGGCTTCTGACGCTGAAGGGAAACACTTGAACGACGGGTCAGCGTAAGTAGTGGGAGAAGTTGCTGATAAATGCTGAATCACCTCATAATTGGGTTTACTAACTGTTGTAAACATCGTATTGATGTGACAACTAGTGGGTTGCCTCGTTCAGAGGGGAGACGAAAGCTGCCATGAGTTCCAGGTGTCGGGTCCGAGCACACAGGCCGCGCACTGGAATACCAGCGCGTTAAAGATTTTCTTTGAAAATGTTTCTGTTCCTGTAGAAGTTAACGCTATCTACATATCTTCGAGAGTTGAACGGCACGAGACAGATGCTTGACAGGACGAAGCCACTACTGTTGTTTTCTATGTAGTTTTTCTGTCTAGTGTTTCCTTAAAGTAGCGTTTCCTTATAGTGTTTTTTCTAGTTGTCATTCCTGTTATATTGTAGTCATGAATGAGTGAAAAGCAATTGTTCCATTTTGATATCACAGATATTGTTCTGTAAACTCAAAATGTGCCACATTAGCGCTGTGCTCCAAGAGTACAGTCGGGGGAAATGAAAGACCCACAAAAAAAAAATATCAATTTGTTTGGTGTCCGGCCTCATCATCTTAACCAGGCCACATATGTAAGCACTCTTTGATGAAAAGCTCCTATTGTGACATCATCACTACAAGAGGGGTAGTGATGAGCTATACAGGAACATCTCCCTGATAGAGTCGAGACACTGCTGGTGTAGCAGTGGTAAAGAATTATGCTGAAGATCTGGATGGATGTGATGTGGAGCAGGACGACTGAGGAGCTTATTGGAAGGACACTGGTCCTGATGAAATGGTGAATGGGGTGGAAGAGGGATGCATTGATCCGACACTGTAATGAATGCTGACAGCAGCAGAGAAAAGAACAGTTTTGTAACGACAACAGTGAAACGACTGACGGTGATAGAGGCTGTGGTAAGATCTACTTGTCTTAACAGCGAGAGGCCAAGGAACAGAGACAAAGAGAGAGAGAGAGAATGTAGATTGATAGTATAAGCATGAGCGAGTCTTCTGATTGAGCTGCTTATCAAGAACAAAATATTCCCTAAGGGTTAATATGGAGTGGCGTGACACCCAGGAAGTCACATGCTACAAAGGCATGAGGCTAAAAACTCTCCAATCCATTATAACAAGAGACCGATTGATATGTTGTCTTGAAGGGGGTTTTGTTAGAATTTTTTGAAATCAACTAACACACAACATACGGCTTTTACACTTAAATCCAAGTCTGTTTCAAAACTGCAAAATCTACACACTGTCAATCAACTAAAAGGGTTAACACAATTCTTTACAGATGATTAATGAACGAATGAGGTTTTTTTTTTTTAAATCCAGAGTGATCAAAAGTAGAGCCAAAGCAATTGTATCCCCCCTACTTATATAGAGAGGGTTTAAATGTGTACTTACCAGTGATCACAACATTGTGTTTAACACAGGTGCTGATGTTGATCAAGCGATGCAACTTAACCTTGAATTGGCGTTATTATATTAATCAGTGATATGAAGGAATAGGAGAGGAAACCCTTTTAGCTGAAGGTTGCTCATTTATTCATATGGTGGTCATCTATTCAATTTTCCTTTGGTAAACAACCGGATGTTGAAATATTGTCAGTTAAAGCTTAACTATAGTGATGTGACTCAAAAAATATTTTCCCGAAAATGTTTACTTAAGCACTGTGAAACAATATACAGTTAACATCTACTGTATAATAAATGTGTTTACTGTTGACCTGAAATCTCTGTTTATTATGGATGTTTACTTATTTGAATTCACTTGTTAATTTTGTCTTTAATCCACTGAATGTAAGAACAGACGTCCGTGAACCGCGCTGGGGTGTTATAGGCATGTAAATCACTACTTTTGATGACACCATAAATCTTGTCCTTGTACATCACTCCACCACCTGAGTCACCCTGCGAGAGAAAAAAAAAAACAGTTAATGTATAATTTTGCTCCAAAACATCTCATGACAAAGAGGATATCACGTTAGGAGCCATGCCAACTCACAGCACACGTAGCCATGTTGTTTTTCTTGCCACAGAACCAGTGTTATGGCACGTTTGAAAAACAGACCTAGACGGGTCACACTTGGCAACGTACATTTTTGCACATTGGAGATTCTTTGGTTGACCGGGTTCTAGAGAATAATCAAAACGAGAACACAAATGAATTGTGTTCCATCTTATACTTATTAAATTGTATGTTAAAAAACGTAATAATCTGCTTTATTTCCAGAAATTGCAGATTTTTATCAACAAAATCTTGTAACTGTAAAACGGCTCTACCCGATCGACCGTACTGATTTAATTTACATCCACCAAAACCCGCGAAAAAAAATAACAAGACGTTATTGTCCAGTTATTATTTCTAATGTCCATCCATGTATTGTGAGCATAAAATACATCTAAATAATTTGTGAAATGACCCTTAAAGGGTCTCATATGATCACATGTATCACACATGTTTACCACATGTTGCACTATGAATACATGGGGAAAATATGTGGATGTGTTTTCACGGGAATCCACATCACACATTACTCTATGATATTTAGTGGTGTGCGGATCGATATGAATATATTGATGCTTCCTTCGATTCTTTGCGTTTTTTCTTTAGTATCGATTTTCTTTTTAATAGATAGATATCTAAAGTCAGTAATTTGGTGTAAATGTGGATTTAAAATGTGTGTCCATATTCAAACTACTGGAATTCCCCGCAATCTTAAAACTATGGGATGCTGTTTCAATTAGATTGATACAAATTAATGACAGCTAAATAAATAAATATATAAATACCACAATAAATAAAGCTAAGAGCAACTTTAATCAAATATTTCTCAGTCCTGATGCTGTTTTATTTCTGATTACTCTGTAAATTTGAATATCCATTTTAAATCAGCTATTTATTCTATAAGCAACTAACCTTACCTTCTAAATGTCCCTACGAGCAGCCATTGATGTTCACTCAGTCTCATTTGTTCTGACAGTTGACAGATTATTTCAAAGTGTATTGACTGATTTATATATGTATAACAGCAAGTCTCAGTAACCTGTCAGTTCCTCCTCTACTGCAGTGTATTTTGGGAGGCTGCATGCGTAGCTTATTATTTCCCTTTTCTGAACACCTAAAGCAAAGTATCGCATCGGTATCTGTGCTTCCTACCCCCATTTTACTTGGAATCAGATTGGATCAGAAATCTGTGGTATGGCACCATACTCATGATATTTTTCCAAAACACATGTTTCCCATGGGCAAAATTTCCCATGTGCATAATCACATATGTATGTGGTCACATGTGATCACAGGAGTTTTTGCACAGGTGAAATTCACATTTTTTTTCTGTAAGGGTACACAGTATACAGTGGTGTGAAAAAGTGTTTGACCCCTTCCTGATTTCCAATTTTTTTGCATGTCTGTCACACTTAAATGTTTCAGATCATCAAACAAATTTAAATATTAGTCAAAGATAACACAAGTAAACACAAAATGCATTTTTTAAATGAAGGTTTTTATTATTAAGGGAGAAAAAACAATCCAAACCCACATGGCCCTGTGTGAAAAAGTGTTTGCCCCCTCCTGTTAAAACATAACTTAACTGTGGTTTATCACACCTGAGTTCAATTTCTCTAGCCACACCCAGGCCTGATTACTGCCACACCTGTTCTCAGTCAAGAAATCACTTAAATAGGACCTGCCTGACAAAGTGAAGTAGACCAAAAGATCCTCAAAAGATAGACATCATGTTGAGATCCAAAGAAATTCAGGAACAAATGAGAAAGAAAGTAATTGAGATCTATCAGTCTGGACAAGGTTATAAAGCCATTTCTAAAGCTTTGGGACTCCAGATAACCACAGTGAGAGCCATTATCCACAAATGGAGAAAACATGGAACAGTGGTGAACCTTCCCAGGAGTGGCTGGCCGACCAAAATTACCCCAAGAGCGCAGCAACGACTCATCCAAGAGGTCACAAAAGACCCCACAACAACATCCAAAGAACTGCAGGCCTCACTTGCCTCAGTTAAGGTCAGTGTTCATGACTCCACCATAAGAAAGAGACTGGGAAAAAATGGCCCGCATGGCAGAGTTCCAAGACGAAAACCACCGCTGAGCAAAAAGAACATTAAGGCTCGTCTCATTTTTGCCAGAAAACATCTTGATGATCCCCAACACTTTTGGGAAAATACTCTGTGGACTGACGAGACAAAAGTTGAACTTTTTGGAAGGTGTGTGTCCCGTTACATCTGGCGTAAAAGTAACACCGCATTTCAGAAAAAGAACATCATACCAACAGTAAAATATGGTGGTGGTAGTGTGATGGTCTGGGGCTGTTTTGCTGCTTCAGGACCTGGAAGACTTGCTGTGATAAAAGGAACCATGAATTCTACTGTCTACCAAAAAATCCTGAAGGAGAATGTCCGGCCATCTGTTTGTGACCTCAAGCTGAAGCCAACTTTGGTTCTGCAGCAGGACAACGATCCAAAACACACCAGCAAGTCCACCTCTGAATGGATGAAGAAAAACAAAATGAAGACTTTGGAGTGGCCTAGTCAAAGTCCTGACCTGAATCCTATTGAGATGCTGTGGCATGACCTTAAAAAGGAGGTTCGTGCTGGAAAACCCTCCAATGTGGCTGAATTACAACAACTCTGCAAAGATGAGTCGGCCAACATTTCTCCACAGCTGTAAAAGACTGATTGCAAGTTATCGCAAACGCTTGATTGCAGTTGTTGCTGCTAAGGGTGGCCCAACCAGTTATTAGGTTTAGGGGGCAAACACTTTTTCACACAGGGCCATGTGGGTTTGGATTTTATTTTCTCCCTTAATAATAAAAACCTTCATTTAAAAACTGCATTTTGTGTTTACTTGTGTTATCTTTGACTAATATTTAAATTTGTTTGATGATCTGAAACATTTAAGTGTGACAAGAAATCAGGAAGGGGGCAAACACTTTTTCACACCACTGTATATTAACTTGACATGGTGTTTTTGGGTTATTTATAAACTCATTTAACTCTGGTGGCTTTGTAATAGTTTGGTTTTTGACACTATTTTACTTTAAAGTCTACGGCGAGGGTCATTTGTTTTCCCCCAAAAAGCCAAAGTTGGCAGATGTGCCGGTCTAATCTATAAAGACTGTTCTGAGGATGTTCTCTGTTATATCTGTAATTTCTTTTTGCATCTTGTAACGTGTTAAACTGTGTTTTTGTCACACAGGTAATTTATGCAGTTGACTCCTGCTATGTCTTGTCACAAGGCATCTTCACAGTGAGAGTCTGACTGGCTTCAAAGACAGTCAGAACCCCATTCAAATCAAAGTCAACACAGAAGTGCAACACTATATATTTACATTTAACACAAAATTAACATGTGACTAAAAAGCCGTTAGTTGTTTTAACGGTGATCTTTTTTACCCAATCAATGAGTTAGGATAGAGATGTTAATGTTTATACACAATGATCTATAAAAAAAAAAAAAAGAAAAAAAAAAGTGAAACAAGCTACATTGGACATGTGAACATCTTAAAGGGTAAAAACAAAAGACATGACATAAGTTTATTGTTGATCTGAAAGCTCAGAATGTTTATTATCGATGTCTAGTCATTTCCATGAACTACTTGATATTGTCTTGAATCCATTTCATGTAAGAGCAGACATCCTTGCACCGAGCTTCTGAGGCACAGGCAAATGTATTAGCTTCTTCAAAGACACCATGAATCCTATTGTTGTATATCACTCCACTACCAGAGTCACCCTGGGAGAGAAAAATATACAGTTTGTGTCATAATATTGCTCCAACAAATCTGTTGATACAGAGGACATAATGTTTAGAACCAAGCGAACTCACAGGACATAGATCCACGTTGCTTTCTCGGACACAGAACGAGTGTGTATGTGGCCTGATTGGCAAAATGTTCAGCACTAAAGCATTGGAACATCGTACGACATGCATGTTTGCACACTGGAGAGAGCTTGCTGTCGGGCCAACTACAGAAAAATGAAAACAAGACCAGTAGTCAATAGTGTTACATCATATGATTATTCATTCAAAGTGTGTCTTAGATTTCAAACAGTAACATAAACATAGTAATTGTAAAATACTCAGTCAAACACAGCCTTACCTTTTTCACCAGTGGCATCTAATGCATAATAACCGTGGCCTGCGACCTGGACTTCGTCACCGCTAGAAAATAACAGAAACTCTCATATACATAACTCCTCTTGTGAACATGGATGCAACCCTAATAACCAATATACTGAATAATTCTTAACTCATTTCATTTTATGAACTCACATGTTTGGCTTGTTTGCACAGTCAGGGAGAGGTACAGGTATGATGTTCGTGGGGCTCGGCAACTTCAGGAGCATGATGTCATGGGTCTTAAAGACGACAGGTCTGGCTTTGATTTGCACTGTAAATCCTGGACCGGGATGCACACCCAAAGTTGCATGCCTAGAAGAAAGAAGAGGAACATCCACCTCTAGTTTTAATGCATATCCATGTAAATAGACAGCTGTGAGAATGTAAAACCAACCAATTAAAGACTTTAAGCAATAAATAAAAGGGATTCACTGCAACATGCAAAACAATGCCAACTATATTAGCAACATTTGTTATAAATGGTGTGTAAACAGCATAGTTTCACACAAAGGCATTACACTGCAGATTTGTTTTATTTTTTGTGTGTGTTCTGGCTAATTCATGCTTACAAAATGAAGTAAACTGTGTTTTTCTTACATTGTTTTACTCCGGCAGTGAGCTGCAGTTAGAATCCACTGTTTATGGATCAGAGAGCCGCCACACACACGATAAGTTCCAGCAGTACCAGTATTTCCAAACAGTTTGACATGGTAATGACGCTCCGTTGATTTACAGTTTTTACCATTGTAAACTCTCTTCTGCAGATCCACCACAGTGCTCACTGTGACACCTGAAAGAGAAGATCCTCCACTTTGAGTTACAATAACAAAGAAAGAAAATGTAATAAATTGTAAGTAGTTTGTAAACAGCAGTTGAATACCCACCGACCCACAGCACAAGGAGAAGAATCGTGAGACGAGCCATCCCTGTCATTGACTCTCCAATGACTGAACTAGTGTGACAGCGGTGCCTTTTTAACTGTATTCATGAGCTACGCCTATTGGCCTTTGAATCACCAACACCGTCATTAAGGTTTATCAACACAAATCCATTGGTCACAAATATCTGCACGATCATGCCAAGTCTTGATGACTTGTCAAATGTTCCTGCCTACCCCGCTCTGCACCGCATGCAGTATCCTGAAACTCAAAGAAACAGTTACTGCACAGAAGACCAACCTGTTCAAAACTTGATTTTTTTTTTTTTTTTTTTTGTATATTTGTGCATTTGTGTTAGTCAAGATCTATTTGGTTTGTCAGTATATGAGATCCTAAGTGGGAAAAAGAGGTTTTCCATCTGTTCTTAATATTTGCTTAAACGTTGACTATCTACTTTAAAAAAAAATGCTATCTAAATGTATATCAACCATGTAAGACTAAAATGAACAAGAACAAATATCAATTCAATGATTTGTCCTTTTACTTTGTGGAATTATGGACATATTGTTTTACCATTTTTGACTGGTCATCCTGACGTACAGACTGAACATTAAGATGTCAGCGGAAATGCAGGTGGAAGACCAAGTAAAATCACTCAAGTCACCTGCACAGCAGAAGTGAGGAGTGGAAGAAGTGTTTGGAAAGACAGAACATACTGTAGATCTTTTGAAATGTGCATAAAAATGGCCACAAGTCTTTCACTGTCAATACAACTTTTTCACAATCTACATTTTTACAGAAGCAGGAAAATCCCAGGTGTAATTCATACTTTTAACAAGGGCTGCCTTTCATTAAGGTGAGCCAGGCCACATGTGCTTTATCCGCCATGATTAGTCACATGGCTTTAAAAAAAAAAGAAAAAAGGTCTGTATGGCTGTGACTAAGTTGCAAAGTGAGTACTTTAGCCATAGTCATTTTTTTCATTACAAATCATGTTTGCTTAATCATGTACTTTGAGACATAAAGTAAAGTCATGCTTATTGATCAATTCTCTGTACAGAATCTTCAAAAACAACTGTGACCTGTTCACTTTTTGTACATTTGAAAGTGTAGATTTAATTTTAAAGCTATAAAATGAGATGTTTTCACATCAATTTACAGTAAGTAACCTGTAATGCCCAACTGGACTTGAAGGAAGGCCTTGGTCAGGGAGAAGACCCAGAACCCAGTAACTGGGCACGGCCCTTCTCCCAGCATCTCAGAGTTTCTTCCTGTCAAAAGGGACTTTTTCCTTCCAACTGCCACTCGTGGGAATTGTTGAATTCTTTGGTTCTTTTCTACATTGTAAACTTTGGTTATGGTGACCTGTGTAAATTGCCCTGCGAGGCATTCTGTTGCAATTTCGGGTTATATAAATATATTTTAATTGAAACCTAAATTGAATTCGTGCCACCATGGTGGTGGTGGTACTTTAATGCTGTGGGAGACTTCTCAGAAGCAGGGAGTCGGAGACTGGACAGAACTGAAGAAAGATTAAGGTAGCCGGACACAGCGCGGTCCTTGGAGAAAAAAAAAAAAAGCTCCTGCAGAATGCAGCGACCTGAGAATGAGGAGACAGTTCACCTTTTAGCCTAATGGTAATGTTGCAATGGTTTCAAACAACTTAAACATTTCACCAAATAGAGGATTTCCACAAAATGTTGAATTACTGTCCATGTTGGGGAGGAAAGTTCTGGCTGAGTGCAAAAAAATGGTTCTGAGTTGCAGACTTTTGTGAATTTGTGAAATGACCCTGAAAGAAAAACACATACGTTTCCCATGTTTTCCACATGACAATTCGACATGTGTGCGCCGTGCACGTCACGGTGTTGCGCAACAGGAGCAGTCTCGGGACTTTCTGATTTCCCCTCGTACTTTTCTTTAGACATCATTACAATATCTCTGGTGTTTTCTGGGTATGTAGTTCTCGGCAGGCAGGCCACACACAGTCAGGTTTAACTTTAGCCGTGTTGCCTCCGCGCTGACAAGAACATTTGTGAGAAAGTTTTCAGCACTTAAATGATGGAAAGATTGTGCCACATTTGTTTTGTCTCTGTAGGATCGTTTTTTGTACTTCTAAAACATACTCTATTTCTTTATGAAACATGATGTATTGTGTATCCGTTTGATACATTTTGTATTTGAAAAAAAGAAAAAAAAAAAAGCATTAGCTTGTTAAAAGTGTTTTGTATTGGCAAACCGCACTGTTTGTTGATGAACCGTTGGACATCTGCAAAATATGTGTGGTTGGTTTTGTTAGTTTTGCCAGCAATGAACTCCGTAGGCCAACTTGTTTTCTTTACATGAAACTTGTGAAATTTCTGTCGAGTTGTACCCACAATTGTACTCAAGATTTACCTCATTTGTCATTATATCAGACTGCAGATGGTACACCCCGGACAGGTTATTGGGCCAACACAAAAAGGCAGACAACCGTTAACGTTCATACCTACAATTAATTTAGAATCACCAATTAACCCAGTACGCATGTCTTTGCACTGTTGGGAAGCCTGAGCACTCAAATAGATCGCACACAGGAACTGGGGGAACTCCACACAGTAAGGTCGTAGCTGACTAGCAGGTTTGAGGCCAAAACATTCTTGCTATGAGGCAACAGTGTTAACCATTGTACCACCATGACATCCCTGTCTTTTTTTTTTGGCAAGAAAAAAGAAACATCAACCAAGAAAACAAACGCATGTAATGGAAGGAGGAAGATAAAAACATAATAGGTAAAGCGAAGAAGAAAATGACTGGTCCTTGAAAGTTTGAGATGTTTCATAAATGTGCCGAACTCCGCACAAAAAAAAAAATCATAGCGTTACTAAACTAAAACTGCCACAGAACAAGAATTATAAACATATTTCAACCGTGAGAAGGTAAATAAAAAGTATAGTAGAAGAGCAATAAGACCAATAAAGTCAAGAAATCTGCATTGATGTTGTATTTTGGGTCATATCGGTAACAGCTGAGAGCTCGCGCTGTTTTTGAATCCTCATCATGATATGCAGATTGAACATCAAGATTTCTGAAACACAGAAGGAAGACCAAAGAAAAACACTCAAGTCACCCTCACAGCAGAAGTGGGGATGGAAAGAAGTTTGAAAAAAGACAGAACTTACTGTGAACTTTTGGAAATTTGCATAGAAATGGCCACAATTTTGGCCCTTTAATGTCAACAGAACTTTTCACGGCTGATATTTTGACAGAAGCAGGAAAAGCACAGGTGTAATTAATAATGTAAAATAAATGTTCCAGATGTATTTCAACTTGTGCTTTTCTTTGAAACGTGGTGAAAACTGAGGAAGGGATGAACGCAGTCAAATACAGAGCTCCTTGCTGAAAACGCTCAATGATGAGACAGGCAGAGTTACGGGACGTGATACCATGCAGGTAAACTGACGGACTGACGATGATCTGGAGGATGACCGGGGTATTTAATCCAGCTGGAGGTGATCAGTGGAATGAGATCCAGCTGGATCTACTGGAGAGGGCCGTGGCCGTGGGCGGAACTCGGAGGAGGGTACTGCAGGAGAGACGAAAACAAAACACAAGCACATGGCAGACCACAACAAACAGACAGGGGACTGACAGCACACATGAGGAGAGGTGATCGGGGGGGAAACAGAGGAAAACACACTAGAAATAGTCCTGACGGTATTCCCCAAAAGAGTATGTTTGTTCAGTATATGGAGGTTTTTCTCAGATGGTCCGCATCTGCAAAACATTGCATCACATATCCCGATGCTGTGCTTACATATTTGGCTTTGCAATGTCTTAAAGTGGCGCTAGAAAAACTGCAGATTGTGAAACAACAGGTGGACTGCTTAGGACATGAGCTGTCTTCAGAAACTGATATGGTGCAAGTAAATAGAGTACTTGTGACTTGGACCTCTGAAGCAGCCATTTAAAAACAAAAAAAAAAGATTTCCTTACTTTTTGTTTAGAAGCCTAATGGCTTGTGGAACAAATGAACATTTGGATATATTTTTGGTAAATGAAGGAGAAAAGTATTGCAGCCCAGATGGCAACAGTTTGAAAGATGAGGCCGGTTGGAGCCTATCATCCCCAAAACGTTTGCCTTGTTAATCAGCCTGTTTCAGGAGATACATTCCATACTTGTCAACGGGATTCTTAGCAGCTTACTGCCTGTGGGTACAAATGACGTCAGGAGTCACTGTAAACAGCAGCACTTTTTGGAAGGTGTGTGTCCCATTACATCTGGCGTAAAAGTAACACCGCATTTCAGAAAAAGAACATCATACCAACAGTAAAATATGGTGGTAGTAGTGTGATGGTCTGGGGCTGTTTTGCTGCTTCAGGACCTGGAAGACTTGCTGTGATAAAAGGAACCATGAATTCTACCGTCTACCAAAAAAATCCTGAAGGAGAATGTCCGGCCATCTGTTTGTGACCTCAAGCTGAAGCCAACTTGGGTTCTGCAGCAGGACAACGATCCAAAACACACCAGCAAGTCCACCTCTGAATGGCTGAAGAAAAACAAAATGAAGACTTTGGAGTGGCCTAGTCAAAGTCCTGACCTGAATCCTATTGAGATGCTGTGGCATGACCTTAAAAAGGAGGTTGGTGCTGGAAAACCCTCCAATGTGGCTGAATTACAACAACTCTGCAAAGATGAGTCGGCCAACATTTCTCCACAGCTGTAAAAGACTCATTGCAAGTTATCGCAAACGCTTGATTGCAGTTGTTGCTGCTAAGGGTGGCCCAACCAGTTATTAGGTTTAGGGGGCAAACACTTTTTCACACAGGGCCATGTGGGTTTGGATTTTATTTTCTCCCTTAATAATAAAAACCTTCATTTAAAAACTGCATTTTGTGTTTACTTGTGTTATCTTTGACTAATATTTAAATTTGTTTGATGATCTGAAACATTTAAGTGTGACAAGAAATCAGGAAGGGGGCAAACACTTTTTCACACCACTGTATATTAACTTGACATGGTGTTTTTGGGTTATTTATAAACTCATTTAACTCTGGTGGCTTTGTAATAGTTTGGTTTTTGACACTATTTTACTTTAAAGTCTACGGCGAGGGTCATTTGTTTTCCCCCAAAAAGCCAAAGTTGGCAGATGTGCCGGTCTAATCTATAAAGACTGTTCTGAGGATGTTCTCTGTTATATCTGTAATTTCTTTTTGCATCTTGTAACGTGTTAAACTGTGTTTTTGTCACACAGGTAATTTATGCAGTTGACTCCTGCTATGTCTTGTCACAAGGCATCTTCACAGTGAGAGTCTGACTGGCTTCAAAGACAGTCAGAACCCCATTCAAATCAAAGTCAACACAGAAGTGCAACACTATATATTTACATTTAACACAAAATTAACATGTGACTAAAAAGCCGTTAGTTGTTTTAACGGTGATCTTTTTTACCCAATCAATGAGTTAGGATAGAGATGTTAATGTTTATACACAATGATCTATAAAAAAAAAAAAAAGAAAAAAAAAAGTGAAACAAGCTACATTGGACATGTGAACATCTTAAAGGGTAAAAACAAAAGACATGACATAAGTTTATTGTTGATCTGAAAGCTCAGAATGTTTATTATCGATGTCTAGTCATTTCCATGAACTACTTGATATTGTCTTGAATCCATTTCATGTAAGAGCAGACATCCTTGCACCGAGCTTCTGAGGCACAGGCAAATGTATTAGCTTCTTCAAAGACACCATGAATCCTATTGTTGTATATCACTCCACTACCAGAGTCACCCTGGGAGAGAAAAATATACAGTTTGTGTCATAATATTGCTCCAACAAATCTGTTGATACAGAGGACATAATGTTTAGAACCAAGCGAACTCACAGGACATAGATCCACGTTGCTTTCTCGGACACAGAACGAGTGTGTATGTGGCCTGATTGGCAAAATGTTCAGCACTAAAGCATTGGAACATCGTACGACATGCATGTTTGCACACTGGAGAGAGCTTGCTGTCGGGCCAACTACAGAAAAATGAAAACAAGACCAGTAGTCAATAGTGTTACATCATATGATTATTCATTCAAAGTGTGTCTTAGATTTCAAACAGTAACATAAACATAGTAATTGTAAAATACTCAGTCAAACACAGCCTTACCTTTTTCACCAGTGGCATCTAATGCATAATAACCGTGGCCTGCGACCTGGACTTCGTCACCGCTAGAAAATAACAGAAACTCTCATATACATAACTCCTCTTGTGAACATGGATGCAACCCTAATAACCAATATACTGAATAATTCTTAACTCATTTCATTTTATGAACTCACATGTTTGGCTTGTTTGCACAGTCAGGGAGAGGTACAGGTATGATGTTCGTGGGGCTCGGCAACTTCAGGAGCATGATGTCATGGGTCTTAAAGACGACAGGTCTGGCTTTGATTTGCACTGTAAATCCTGGACCGGGATGCACACCCAAAGTTGCATGCCTAGAAGAAAGAAGAGGAACATCCACCTCTAGTTTTAATGCATATCCATGTAAATAGACAGCTGTGAGAATGTAAAACCAACCAATTAAAGACTTTAAGCAATAAATAAAAGGGATTCACTGCAACATGCAAAACAATGCCAACTATATTAGCAACATTTGTTATAAATGGTGTGTAAACAGCATAGTTTCACACAAAGGCATTACACTGCAGATTTGTTTTATTTTTTGTGTGTGTTCTGGCTAATTCATGCTTACAAAATGAAGTAAACTGTGTTTTTCTTACATTGTTTTACTCCGGCAGTGAGCTGCAGTTAGAATCCACTGTTTATGGATCAGAGAGCCGCCACACACACGATAAGTTCCAGCAGTACCAGTATTTCCAAACAGTTTGACATGGTAATGACGCTCCGTTGATTTACAGTTTTTACCATTGTAAACTCTCTTCTGCAGATCCACCACAGTGCTCACTGTGACACCTGAAAGAGAAGATCCTCCACTTTGAGTTACAATAACAAAGAAAGAAAATGTAATAAATTGTAAGTAGTTTGTAAACAGCAGTTGAATACCCACCGACCCACAGCACAAGGAGAAGAATCGTGAGACGAGCCATCCCTGTCATTGACTCTCCAATGACTGAACTAGTGTGACAGCGGTGCCTTTTTAACTGTATTCATGAGCTACGCCTATTGGCCTTTGAATCACCAACACCGTCATTAAGGTTTATCAACACAAATCCATTGGTCACAAATATCTGCACGATCATGCCAAGTCTTGATGACTTGTCAAATGTTCCTGCCTACCCCGCTCTGCACCGCATGCAGTATCCTGAAACTCAAAGAAACAGTTACTGCACAGAAGACCAACCTGTTCAAAACTTGATTTTTTTTTTTTTTTTTTTTTTTTGTATATTTGTGCATTTGTGTTAGTCAAGATCTATTTGGTTTGTCAGTATATGAGATCCTAAGTGGGAAAAAGAGGTTTTCCATCTGTTCTTAATATTTGCTTAAACGTTGACTATCTACTTTAAAAAAAAATGCTATCTAAATGTATATCAACCATGTAAGACTAAAATGAACAAGAACAAATATCAATTCAATGATTTGTCCTTTTACTTTGTGGAATTATGGACATATTGTTTTACCATTTTTGACTGGTCATCCTGACGTACAGACTGAACATTAAGATGTCAGCGGAAATGCAGGTGGAAGACCAAGTAAAATCACTCAAGTCACCTGCACAGCAGAAGTGAGGAGTGGAAGAAGTGTTTGGAAAGACAGAACATACTGTAGATCTTTTGAAATGTGCATAAAAATGGCCACAAGTCTTTCACTGTCAATACAACTTTTTCACAATCTACATTTTTACAGAAGCAGGAAAATCCCAGGTGTAATTCATACTTTTAACAAGGGCTGCCTTTCATTAAGGTGAGCCAGGCCACATGTGCTTTATCCGCCATGATTAGTCACATGGCTTTAAAAAAAAAAGAAAAAAGGTCTGTATGGCTGTGACTAAGTTGCAAAGTGAGTACTTTAGCCATAGTCATTTTTTTCATTACAAATCATGTTTGCTTAATCATGTACTTTGAGACATAAAGTAAAGTCATGCTTATTGATCAATTCTCTGTACAGAATCTTCAAAAACAACTGTGACCTGTTCACTTTTTGTACATTTGAAAGTGTAGATTTAATTTTAAAGCTATAAAATGAGATGTTTTCACATCAATTTACAGTAAGTAACCTGTAATGCCCAACTGGACTTGAAGGAAGGCCTTGGTCAGGGAGAAGACCCAGAACCCAGTAACTGGGCACGGCCCTTCTCCCAGCATCTCAGAGTTTCTTCCTGTCAAAAGGGACTTTTTCCTTCCAACTGCCACTCGTGGGAATTGTTGAATTCTTTGGTTCTTTTCTACGTTGTAAACTTTGGTTATGGTGACCTGTGTAAATTGCCCTGCGAGGCATTCTGTTGCAATTTCGGGTTATATAAATATATTTTAATTGAAACCTAAATTGAATTCGTGCCACCACGGTGGTGGTGGTACTTTAATGCTGTGGGAGACTTCTCAGAAGCAGGGAGTCGGAGACTGGACAGAACTGAAGAAAGATTAAGGTAGCCGGACACAGCGCGGTCCTTGGAGAAAAAAAAAAAAAGCTCCTGCAGAATGCAGCGACCTGAGAATGAGGAGACAGTTCACCTTTTAGCCTAATGGTAATGTTGCAATGGTTTCAAACAACTTAAACATTTCACCAAATAGAGGATTTCCACAAAATGTTGAATTACTGTCCATGTTGGGGAGGAAAGTTCTGGCTGAGTGCAAAAAAATGGTTCTGAGTTGCAGACTTTTGTGAATTTGTGAAATGACCCTGAAAGAAAAACACATACGTTTCCCATGTTTTCCACATGACAATTCGACATGTGTGCGCCGTGCACGTCACGGTGTTGCGCAACAGGAGCAGTCTCGGGACTTTCTGATTTCCCCTCGTACTTTTCTTTAGACATCATTACAATGTCTCTGGTGTTTTCTGGGTATGTAGTTCTCGGCAGGCAGGCCACACACAGTCAGGTTTAACTTTAGCCGTGTTGCCTCCGCGCTGACAAGAACATTTGTGAGAAAGTTTTCAGCACTTAAATGATGGAAAGATTGTGCCACATTTGTTTTGTCTCTGTAGGATCGTTTTTTGTACTTCTAAAACATACTCTATTTCTTTATGAAACATGATGTATTGTGTATCCGTTTGATACATTTTGTATTTGAAAAAAAGAAAAAAAAAAAGCATTAGCTTGTTAAAAGTGTTTTGTATTGGCAAACCGCACTGTTTGTTGATGAACCGTTGGACATCTGCGAAATATGTGTGGTTGGTTTTGTTAGTTTTGCCAGCAATGAACTCCGTAGGCCAACTTGTTTTCTTTACATGAAACTTGTGAAATTTCTGTCGAGTTGTACCCACAATTGTACTCAAGATTTACCTCATTTGTCATTATATCAGACTGCAGATGGTGCACCCCGGACAGGTTATTGGGCCAACACAAAAAGGCAGACAACCGTTAACGTTCATACCTACAATTAATTTAGAATCACCAATTAACCCAGTATGCATGTCTTTGCACTGTTGGGAAGCCTGAGCACTCAAATAGATCGCACACAGGAACTGGGGGAACTCCACACAGTAAGGTCGTAGCTGACTAGCAGGTTTGAGGCCAAAACATTCTTGCTATGAGGCAACAGTGTTAACCATTGTACCACCATGACATCCCTGTCTTTTTTTTTTGGCAAGAAAAAAGAAACATCAACCAAGAAAACAAACGCATGTAATGGAAGGAGGAAGATAAAAACATAATAGGTAAAGCGAAGAAGAAAATGACTGGTCCTTGAAAGTTTGAGATGTTTCATAAATGTGCCGAACTCCGCACAAAAAAAAAAATCATAGCGTTACTAAACTAAAACTGCCACAGAACAAGAATTATAAACATATTTCAACCGTGAGAAGGTAAATAAAAAGTATAGTAGAAGAGCAATAAGACCAATAAAGTCAAGAAATCTGCATTGATGTTGTATTTTGGGTCATATCGGTAACAGCTGAGCGCTCGCGCTGTTTTTGAATCCTCATCATGATATGCAGATTGAACATCAAGATTTCTGAAACACAGAAGGAAGACCAAAGAAAAACACTCAAGTCACCCTCACAGCAGAAGTGGGGATGGAAAGAAGTTTGAAAAAAGACAGAACTTACTGTAAACTTTTGGAAATTTGCATAGAAATGGCCACAATTTTGGCCCTTTAATGTCAATAGAACTTTTCACAGCTGATATTTTGACAGAAGCAGGAAAAGCACAGGTGTAATTAATAATGTAAAATAAATGTTCCAGATGTATTTCAACTTGTGCTTTTCTTTGAAACGTGGTGAAAACTGAGGAAGGGATGAACGCAGTCAAATACAGAGCTCCTTGCTGAAAACGCTCAATGATGAGACAGGCAGAGTTACGGGACGTGATACCATGCAGGTAAACTGACGGACTGACGATGATCTGGAGGATGACCGGGGTATTTAATCCAGCTGGAGGTGATCAGTGGAATGAGATCCAGCTGGATCTACTGGAGAGGGCCGTGGCCGTGGGCGGAACTCGGAGGAGGGTACTGCAGGAGAGACGAAAACAAAACACAAGCACATGGCAGACCACAACAAACAGACAGGGGACTGACAGCACACATGAGGAGAGGTGATCGGGGGGGATTCTTAGCAGCTTACTGCCTGTGGGTACAAATGACGTCAGGAGTCATTGTAAACAGCAGCGGTCAGATGGGAGTTATCATTACACCCTGCATTTTTATTTCCTTAATTTTCCTTCCTAGTCATCACATATTATCTTTTCTCTACTTCACTGTGCAGGTTATATGCAGAATGTTGTAACAGATCAAATCTCCGTGCACTTCACAAAAGGAAATGTACTCTTGTCTATGTATTGTAGCCTATATTCCAGTAAATGTTTATCTTAAAATATAATGCCCTTAACTGTCTGGAAAAGCATTTCATACATTTCCAAACCATGTTTTCAATGCCTGAACTCAAACTAACAAACATGGATATCATCTTTAGTTTCATAATTGTGAGCCTGTTGTAGACAGGTTGAGGAGTGGAGGGTGGAATGCAAACATTTTCTATCAGTGGGATTTTGTTTGCTGTGGCTCCAGAAACCAGGGTTAATGAGGAATACAAACCGCTGCACCATGTTTCAGTTCAGTGAGTGCAGATGGAGCTCTACTCAACCACTGAACGATCAGGTGAATAAATATTTTTTAATGAAATGATTGTAGTGATTCAGGACACTGAAAATAACTTTTTCCAGTGATATCCGCTTTATCTCTCTTTGATGAATACTCGCTGAGCTATTGCTTTCATCAGGTTCTAAGGATTAACCCGTGTCACAGTGCGCACAGCGGATACAGCAGCCTCAGTAACGACAGCCTATGCGTCATTTATTTTTAACCATAGTTACTCGTGAGGAATCACTTTTGAAAAGTGTGCCTTTTCTATCTTCCACCTCAGACACTATTGTTTAAATTTCCGCTGTTGTGGAATTTGTATTTTGAATTTCTGTTGCCATTTCTGTCAACTTCTCTTCACTCTCTCTTCACTTCTCCGCTTTCGTCATGACTCTCCAGCTCTCGACAAACCGATGTCCTTATATGGATAAACGGGGGCGTGTCAGTATGCTAATTGAAGAGCGTGGACATGTGCCTGAAAATTGAGAAGGATTCTGATTCACTAACACACACAAGGTGGTGAGAACAAAATTGGCCAGTACGCCGTGTCATGAATCCCGCGGTGATTTGGCATGCACACTCACTTTGTGCGCAAAGTAAGAACATTTCTAAGCACATATTAGTGAATGAGGCCCATTGTGAGTACAAAGTAGAACGGCAGATAAAATATGTGACTCTTGCTTAACCTGTTGGGACCAAGCGGCATCCAACAGTGACGTCACCCATTGGTTTGTGAAAGGCCGTTATGAAGCCTCAAATTCGGATTGTGGCTAGCGCCATTTTACTAGGTCGGAGCAGTTTGAAACCATTTTTGGACGAGCTGGGGGGAACAAACGGTGGATCTGACTCAATCTGATTGGAAACCCGGTGATACTACGTCCCGCCCAGCGATAGATGTAACCTGACTGCACCACAGGTCTGTCAATCAAACAGCCAAAAAACAGGCCTTTGAAGCTTATTTTCTAATTAACGATGGGATTATTTTCAGATGGACCACCAACAAACTAATAAGAAGGAGAGAAAAACGGAATTACTTGTGGAAAAATGTATTGACTTGACTCATTGAATGGGAGTCTATGGAGCCGGGGGCTTTTTGGGGACAACCTACAACCTAAGCTACATCCATCTTTACATATAGTAAATGGTTGGGACTTCAATGGTGAAGTATCTTTTCTTCTTAGTGTCCTATTAACAGACAGGTGTTAGTCTAGAAGTAGAAATATATTGTCCGTTATACTGAATTCCTTTTATCTAATGAAATGTATTTCTTTCAGACTCTCTTACATGGCTAGTTCCATATGAGCAATTTTGGAAGGTTACTTTTGAAATATAATAGGTTACAGATTAATTTCCTTGTTAATAATGTAATAAGTAAAGTAACCATTTTAATTACATTATCAAAGTTATATAACTTGTTACAATTGTTAAATTTGTAATTACTTTTCTAACAAATGTTTTAAACTGGGCATGAAAAGCTGCAAGGTCTGTAAAAAAAAAAAAAAAAAATGTAACTCATCCAGTGTAAGCCTCCCAACAGAACTCAACACTGATTACCATCAAACTTTCTGTACACTTCAAAACATCTGTAATATAACAAATTAAGATGGAAATGTTTTGATATTAAAGCACAACCATCAAAATAAATCACAGATATGTAGGTCACAGCTGACTGCAGTGAAGGATGATTATTTTAAAAATCGTTCTAATTTTATCTGACAACATGGCCAGCCGCCTTGGTGTGGTTGGGTAGAACAATGCGCACTGATTTGAGAACCAATCAAAAACAAGTCTCAAAATTATACTGACAAGTGAATGTGTGGAAGTAAACAAAAGACATTCCCATGCTACAAAAGTAATATTATATTATAAGCTTTTTACTGAAAGAAACACCTTTTACTGAAAGTAACACCTTTGTAATGAGCAACATTTTGAACAGTAACTGTAATTTGGTTAACGCTTTTTTTCCCTCTGTAACTGTAACAGATTATACTTACTTTTATTTTACAATTTAATTACATAACTCCATTACTCCACTAAACATTGTATGCTTGTACTAATAAAATTAACAAATACTGGCAAATGTTCACATTTGAGAAACTAGAACTAATGAAAATGTATGTTTTCTTTATTTCCGATAGAACACGCAACACTATGTGCAATTGTCTACAGAATCAGTTTTAGGGTTCAGTGGGACATCTGTGGCTCTGTAGGGTGTTTAGAGGACAAATGCTTAATGAGAGTCCTCGCAAGCATAGAAACACAGACGTGTGTGTGTGTGTGTGTGTTTGTGTGTAGGGGTGGTCGCTGTTTTCAGAGCTCTCAGCTCTCAAACGGAGCTCTGCGATGAGCGCGACAGTTTACAAATGAACTATAATTCAGTCTGAGAAGGACACTATTCATGCAGCTCCAATGAAAAAAGACTATTGAGGTGAGTATTTGTTTCTTCATCACGTTTGTTTAAATCTCTGGTGGTGCTGTGTTTTCTGTCTTGGGTGTGCAGGGTAATTTAATTCCTGCTGTCCGCTGTGGATCAACACATTGGTCAATTTAAGTTAATTACATATTTCCTCTGGTTTATCACGGCACGGGTCGTGGACAGACCCACTCTCTACATTTTTTTGCAGAATTTGCCTTATGGTATGAACATAATAATGGAAAAACTTTAGCCTGCATTTTAATAGCAAGTGTAGGCTGCTGTTGTCCATGCAGTGAATGCATTCACATATCAGTTTAAATCTCATAGTTGGATTTTATACAATGAAATTTGGATTCACTTTATCAATGGTCAATTAAAAGAAACCGTTTCTGTATCTGTATTAGGATAATTATTTACTTCCATGTCAGGTATCGTTTGTTGTTGGGAGTGATTGCTACTCATTGTTGAGAGGGAGAACAATTTGACTCCATCTTCCATGATTTGTACCTTGAGTAGAAAACGTGTAAAAAAAAAAAAAAAAAAAAAAAAAAAAAAGGAAAAGAGTGTAGAAGGAAAAGTAAAGCAGAGATATACGGCAGCAGAATAAGACAGGAGTTATCAGGCCATTTTAAGGGTGACAAGATGACTGTGATTTTTTTTCAACTTTCTTTTTTTTTTAGTTTCATCTATTTCTTATAAAATACTTAATCAGTCCTCTACAAATCCTTCAAATAAAACAATCTCTCAGGTGGCTGAAAGCTCACTTAAGTTGCTTGGAGGGGTCAAAAGCCAAAAAGGTTAGGAACCACTGGAATTGAGGACCAAAAAGGAAGGAGAGGTTGCAATCAGAGATGAGGAGTGACAGCAAGACAAATGTGTACAAAAAATGGAGAGGAGAGAAGATAAGAAGAGTTGGAAATAAGATGAGATCATGAGAACAGAAGGGGAGAGAAGAGAAAGATGGGGGAAGGAGGGAGAATAAGAAACCAATTGTAGCACATACTCTTCATTCAGTGTTTTAATTTTCACAGGTCTTTTATCAGTTTGAGTTGCCACCTGTTACTGAAGTAAAGCTGCTTCAATTAATGGGCTGCAGTGAAACAGAAACAAAATAAATAAATGAACCTCTAATGACCCTTCTTTCTCTCTGTGTTTCTCACTTTCTGTTATGGAAACAGACGCTTTTAATTTAATTGGTCAACATCCACTCTACCTTTTAAAGCTTTTTAGTCTGTTCTTTTCATCTGGCCAATTTGGCATGAATTTGTGTGGACTGCATATGTGGGAGGAGATAATTGTTGCTAATATTATGGTTAGCAGGACTGGGGCATTGCATGTCAACATAAATACACCTAAAAGTACTGTATTCCCTCCTGGAAACTATTGTACTTCATGTACTCTGTGCTACTGCAAAGTACTATGTTTTGTTATCTTTTTAACTCTTTCCCCTCAGTCAGAACTAAATGACTCGCTTGAATGTGAGCAGCCCTCTGTATGTTTATCTTTGTGTCTATGCATATGCGTGGTTTGGGGAAAAAAAAAGAGGGGAAAAAAACAAACAACTGTTTTGGTACCATGTTTGCCTCGGCACGCCTTGATCCACATGACACATTTCTGAGTATCGATCCGGCTTTAGTCAATCTGCCAGCTGTCCTCTTAATGAAACCTGTGAAGACAGAAGTGGGGCTGGCATGCAGACTGCATCCACCCCCTGCAAATCCGTTAATTGAACAGCAACAGAGGAAGTATAACCCCTCTGGGAGTAAGACTAATGGAAGGCCATGTTTGATGGTGTATTTTTTTTCCCACCTACATTTCCTTATGCGTGAGTAAAATTGTTAATAAAACATTCTTGTCCTTTATCTGACAGTTAAATAAGCCCCCACAAGAAGATCACTACGTGCTTCAAATACAAACACAAAACTTTTGTTTCTGCTCCCATTCTTCACGAGTTGAAGTAAATGATCTGCGACTTCACCCGTGCACACAGGAGATTTATTCCTCTGAAGTTTTGCCCACAAATTTGTTAAAATTCGTGTTAATAAGCACTTCACCTTTGCCAAGATAATTCTACCACCTGACAGATGTGGCACACCGAGATGCTGATTAAACACAATGATTATTGCCCAGGTTCACCTTGGAATAGTCACAATAAAAGGCCACTCTAAAATGTGCAGTTCCATCACACAACATAACGCCACAGATATCACAAGTTTTTAAGAGCGTAAAATTGTCATGCTAACTGAAGGAATGTCAACTACAACTGTTGCCTGTGAATCGATTGTTCATGTCACGACCGTAACTGCCTCAACTGATCAACTCTTAGGAAAGAAGACGTGTCACACCGCATGAAGCACATTGTGGTCACATCAGATACTAAAACCCCTCCCAAAAATAACAAAGCATGTATGATGTAGTCATGTATGTTATTGTGCATAATACTGAGTGAAATCAATGTAAAACTGTACATTTTTAGAGTGGCCTTTTATTGTGACCAGACCAAGGCGAACACGGGCAATAATCATTGTGTTTAATGAGCATCTCTGTGTGCAATAATCGTGCTGTTTATTACTCATCTTGATGGGTCACAGCTGTCAGGTGGATTAATTATCTCTGCAGAGGTTCAGTGCTCATCAAAACTGATTTTAACTAATTTGTATACACAATAAAATATCATATAACACCATACCAATATAGAATGTTTGTTGTTGTTTCTGTGTAAAATCTTCAGTTGTAAAGTTAGTAGTATACAAAAGCTATCAGATAAATGTGATGGAGTAAAACTTACGACATTTCTCTTCATCCACTATCCAACTTGAACAACAATGGGTGCAAATTCACAGATGCAGGTGTTTGTTTAAGGTTCTTGTGTGTGAATTCTTAGACAACATGCATGTCTGTTTCTGTGTGTATTTGTGTGTCCATGTTTTGGATGATAAGAACGCAACCTTGTGTGGAAATGGTGGCTTTTTAGAGCATGACAAACATCAAAAGTCAGTGGAGAAATAATCCCCTCATATTTTCCAACAACATCAAACAGTATAGAAAAAAGCTGATTTTCCTGCTTAAACACTGCTTGTGTCTCTCTGCTTGGATTTTAATTTAAATGTAGTTTATTTTAAAATTGTGAAGACTTCTAAGTATATTTTGGACAACTTAACAGTTTTGCATATGGATAGTAGCAGCTCCATTTCTCAGTCCATATGACACTGAGTTGACGTCGGTCAGTCTTCTCTGTGACCCCCGACCCTCCACGTCCCACCCGACGTAGCCTCGAGGCCCCACCTCCTCCAGTCACAGCACCCTCCTCATTTGTAACCAAGCGGTAGCCAACAGTGAAGGGCAGCTAGGTAGCCATTTGTTTGTGAACGGCCGTTATGGACCCTTGATTTAGGATTTTGGCCGGCGACATCCTGCTAGTTTCAAGCGAATTTGAGCCGGTAGTGAACATATGTGGGCGAGCTGGGAGGGAGCGAGCACAGAATCTGACTTGATCTGATTGGAAACCCGGCGATACTGCATCCCGCCCACCGATAGATCATAACCTGTCAATCAAACAGACACGCCATCAAAAACACAGCTTTTTGTCGCTTATATTCGAATTAACGATGGACCGCCGGAAAACTAATAGGAAGGAATGACTGGCTGTCAAAACCGAAATAACTCGTGGAAAACAATGTATTGACATAGAATTTTATGGGACTAATTGAATGGGCAGTCTATGGAGACAGAGGCTTTTTGGAACCAACCTCTGGCAGTGGTGACCTTGTGGTCTCTGGAATACATCAGCAGGTTGTTGTTTGTATTAAGCTTTGGCTTGAACAATTACATCAATTGAGTTTTCAGTTTGGTGAAAACACCTCTTCACCCCCAGTATTAAACATGTAATCATGAAGAGGCCTCTCATGCAGTCAACAACACTGTCAGCGTGACAGTGTCGACGTCTTTCAGAAAATTCAGTCATTGAAATGTATTCAAAGGCATGCTCTCTGTCTTTTACGCACTCCATTATCAGTGTCAGGGGTTAATCGCCACCAGAAATGTGACAGGTTAAAGCTCAATTGATATTTGGTTGCGCCACACAGAAACGTTGACTGAAAAGCTGTAATTTCTGTAAAATCACGGCTGTGGTAGCCGGAAACTGATGTTAAAAGGGTGCGCCATGAATGATTATGTCTCAAGTGACAGGTACGTAACCGCTGTGAGTTTAATGTAGGTTCTGGAAAATGTCAAATTTGGTCCTTTGAAAGGGTGGCAGCTAAAGCTTCCAGCAAGTACACTGAATTCCACAGAGTATCTACTAATATTAGGGTTCAAACCCTTCATCCAGTACATCTCTGAATACACTACTTTCAGTGTAGCTTCTGAGTAAGAAGTGAGTAAAATGGAAGTTTTCAGCAAAGTTGTAGTCAGATAGTTCAACGTAAGAATCAATAGTGGAGAGTTGGATTGTGCTTCCTTGCTTGTTGCCAAGGTGCAAACAAGTATGCTGCGAGCACACATTCAGTGCATTCGGTCAAGAAACAGTAAACATTGAGGTGTTGTGTCACTGAGCATAGACCTTTAATGTTTTTTTCCCATCTGACCAGGGCTTATTCTAACAAATAGGACATTATGTTCGACCAACAAACCATGAATCTGATAAAAAAAAAAAAAAAAAAAAAAAAAAAAAACATGCTGTGGGTGGGATCAAGCTGGATTTCATCCTCTATTTAATTATCTGAAGAACAGGATGGAAAACATTTACTGCCTGGCATTCCAGATGTTGCTTCAAATTCTGGTCACATATGCTGACACTGCCAATTTTGAGTTTTAATGAGCAACTGAACTTGCATCGCCCCTTAAACAACATGAAACTGGTGACAAACATTTTTCTCTGACACCTAGTCTGACATATAGTACACTCAGCAGATGCACACAACACAGATTGTCTATACACACCTATACAAATGCATGTATCACACATGACACCCTCTCACACAATGCTCAATGTGGCCTTTGTATCTGATGGTAAAGACTGCAGACTCCTCAATCAGCATACATTCAGACTCCCCTTTATCTCCTCGATTTGCTCCACGCGGAGCCTTTTGAGCCTTGTCTTAACCTTACATCACCATAGCAACATCTCCCAGGATGATTTTCTTACAGCTGGCCATACAATGGTAGACAAAAGAGGTGATGCTTTTTGGGAAGAAAGATTGTCTCTCTGCTCGTATTGTGTTCATCAGCGATTAGGATGAGAGGCTTTTGGGAGAGGGGAATCAGGAGGATGTGTGTGTGTGTGTGTGTGTGTGTGTGTGTGTGTGTGTGTGTGTGTGTGTGTGTGTGTGTGTGTGTGTGTGTGTGTGTGTGTTATCCACCAAGCTGTAAGAGAGTTCTGGTCCTCAGTGGGATAGTTTGTGTAAAAAGCTTTTTAATGTACCTGTAATCACATGAAATTGATCAAAAGATATCTCCGGTTCTGTCTGTGTGTTCATGCAACCATTCAAAGTTTCCATTTGCTCTTTCCAGAATAAACTACCTGCTGGTTCAGGATCATTTTCAGGGCGTGCTTGTTATGATTTCTGATCTGCTTAAATCCCCAGCTTGCTTTGCATTTTTGACTAAATCTTTAATAAATCAGGTTTTAATCACACTTTCTTTAAGAACCAATATTAAGCAGATGCTATTTTATTTGGATTTTTTTTTTTTATATATATATATATAAATGTAGCTATTCAAATATAATGTATCCATACTTTGTCTATGGATATCAATTCTATAGCAACATGTGTCCATAGCATTTATATGGCGTTGGGTCACAAGGCTGGATCAGAAAGCAATTTACATAAAACAAAAGAAAGACAAAAAACACACTAAAAATCTGACTCATGCATAATCATATAGCAAGGTTATGAACCCAAGGTTCTCATGTATACATAAATATCTGTGTCCTGGAAGCCCATGTGAGCTTCCCTCCTTTATGTGTATGCTGCTTGAATTAAATAAGTAAGTCATTCATATGTACAAAACGCTTTTGGTAACTATCAGTGTCCAGATTGGTTAATATTTACAAAGTGGATTGCCATTTTGAGTTGGAAAGTAAGTGTAAACACAGGATGGTGTTAAATGTTAAAGGGAATGGACAGGATGTTAAATATTCTTGCGAAACCACCCACTCCATGACATCATTGATTCCGTGGGATTGCTGTGGTGTAGTGCTCCACTTAATCTGATATTGATTGAAAACAATCAATGACTGAAGACAACATATTAATTGGTCTCTTGTTTTAATGGATTGGAGAGTTTTTAGCCTCATACCTTTGTGGCATGTGATTCCCTGAGTGTCGTGCAACTCTATATTGGGAAACTGAATATTTTGTTCATGATATGCAGCCTAGTGAAAGTTCAATCAGATGATAATGTCATGCTTACCGATTGACATTCTCTTGTCATTTTTCCTGTGTCCTACTCATCACTTCAGTTGACTGAAGGTGTTCCTCCCTCTGTTAACTCAATCAGATTTGGCCACAACCTCTGTCTTCAGCATCATTCTTTATCACTGCTCCACCATCAGTATCTAGACTTCATCAGGGGGATTTGCCTCTACAGCTCATGGTATCTTCAACATTTCCCTGTTGCACAAACTATGTCAAATAAATCATGACTAATCTTTAAAGCTTTGCCTTTATTAGTGTTTCCAGATTGAAATTAAGTAACATTTTGTTTTAAAAGCTTAAAAACAACCCTGGATCGCTGGATCAGTGTAAGACCATCATCATATCGGCATATCAGCATATTGGCCTATCACAGATAAATCCACAGATATATTGGTATTGGTGTTTATGTTAGCTCATATGCACTGAAATGAAAACCTTTCTTGAAGAATATTATGCGGAAAAAGAGGTTGAGGGTAAGTTAAAAATGTGTTCCATTTATGTTTTTTATATAGTTATTTATGACTATCAAATTCCCAGTAAAGGTTTAAGTGTATTGACATCAGTTTCGACAATAAATTGTGAAACAGCCTACCTCCACCTCACATCTTTGTCACAAGTGTTTTAAGCACATTTGAAGAAAAATCGCAAGACTAAACATCAGTATCAGCATCGGCGCCAATTAAGTTTTGGTTGGGCTCTATAGATAGCAGATGCTCCTAACACACACACACACACACACACACACACACACACACACACACACACACACACACACACACACACAATTAAAAAATTTCCCCTCGGGGATTAATAAAGTAAATACCTACCTACCTACCTACACACACACAGTTTCAAAAGGAAAAAAACAACCTACACTATTTTATTAATATATTTATTAAATTAAGGTATGTGTGCAAATACTCATGTACTGTATAGTGTAGCAATAGTAGGAGTAGCTCATCAGATTCACAGCATATACCAACCCGTGGTATTTACATTGAGTAATTGAGGCCTTGACTTCAAGTTGTCTCTTACATTCAGCCTAGAAAGGATATGTACAACTCGCCGGTTCTTTGCTACAGAAGAAAGATTCACGTGCACCAATATTTGAACATGTGTTTCACCAGAGACGATGTCTTGGAGGCGTTGGTCTAGCTGCCCTTCAGCTTGAAATTAAGCAAACAAAATCAAATGCCTACTTCTTCCTTTTTGTTTGTTCAATTTGTCTTTAGTATTAAAACTATAAAGGGAAATAAAAAAAAGCCTATATATATATATATATATATATATATATATTGTAATCCATATTTCTCACTGGTTTTAATCTCTCATGACACTGCCTGTGTCCTGTATCAGTGTCTCTTTTCCCTCCGCCCTCAAATCTGCATTATTGCACCTAGCTCGAGGTTGTGGAGGACATGCCTCTGTTATTTTGTCTCCATAGGTCAGTACATTTTGTTCCACACAGAGGACCAATTATCAGCCATCGCTGTCAGGGATGAGAATGTGCTGTGTGTGGCATGATGGTTATTAAGAAGCTGGGATGGCTTTATAAATAAGTCTTGTACTAATAGAATGAAATACATGATGGTTTTGTTCCTGTGCTGGCTTGTTTTTGTTGTGACAGAAGGAGGGCTGTTAAGTTGATTAGTAGTTCAGTATTCATAAAGCTACTCAGCTGAGATCGGACCAAACTTTGTTTTTAACTTGTGGCTGTTGTCTATACATCAACATCAGTGTCTGAAATACATTTAATATACCTTTAATTATCTATTCTTTCTGCCTTCCTGTTATAAATGGTATATATACCTTTATTTATTTATTCATTTAAATTAGTGGTGTTGTATTTTTTTACTTTATGTATTTTAAAGCCATATTTGGACATTTCGGAAAATACAGTGACTCATTTTCTTGCGAGAGTTGGAAGAAAAGACCGTGAGTTCTTCTGAAACGTAAAGGCGGAGCCAGGAGGCAGTTAGCCTAGTTCAGCATAAGAAGGGCGATTAAAAAGTTCCAAGACTGTCCCTGTTGCATGGTGATGGAGCACAGGACAGTCATGTGCATCGAGCTCGATCAACATCTGCACCTGTGTTACACATGGTTTTGCATGAGCATTTGCAATTTCAAGATGGCCTTGAAACTGGAGCGCACTTCAAATTTTGTGCCAAATTTTTGTGGAACAGAAAGAAGTTTAGGGAGCCCAAACCTGTAAGTAGGGCGGGCGGGGAGCTACATACTGTTTTGTTGCATGCGAGAAACTAGGCCAAAGGTTTTTCCTCGGAACGTCACAGCACAACTCGGGGTTGACAGTCTTCCTCCGGGGGACAAATGAAAAAAAACCACAAATGTCAAAGAAAACTCATCTGCTTGTGCTCCTGACCTGACGCAACTTTCTTGGGTCCTTTCTTCATTGCCGTAACTCCAAGAAATCACTGCTTCTATCCAAAACATGAACAAGTAATAACCGCCTCAGTCACATGTACACTTCTCTATGGACTCAACAAATAAGATGGATAATGGTGCTGAGTAAGCTCTGGAGGAGCGAGGAGGCAGAGTTGGTTTCCTTTATACAGCCAGGCCAGCTGTTGCCTCATCTTTACACTAAGCTAAGTTTAACTAAGAAGCTGTAGGATATAAGTTGATATAGCATGGACAGATATGAGAACGGTATCTTCCTATCTATCTCTGGTCTATGAAAACGTTGAAACTATTACAAGTATATAAAATGATTCTTTTAAATTGTCACAAATTAAGCTAACTGTGCAACTTAATTGAGGTTTAGACTTTTTGAAGGTCATGCTTTAAACTTTGGACTTTGCAACCTGTTATCCTTTTCTGTCAGTATTTGTGCTTAGCTAAGCTAATTGCCTCCTGGCTACAGACTAATACCTCGGGTTAATTAAGTAGGAGCAGCTTTTTACCAATCTGCATTGACCACTACATGGCTCCAAACTCTGACATTGTTGCCAGTGTTTGAACTACATTGAGAAACGCTTGACTTCGATGTGATCACACTTAGCTGCCCACACTGGTGGCTAATTGGTCCACCGTTCAGAGTGGCTGAGAAAACCCAAATGCAAACAGGGTTTCCAGACTGTCATCACAGTGAAGACTGAAACTGTGTTTTACAAAATGTTATACTACACCTTAAATGCCTGCAGTGTCTTATATAGGATTTGTGTATAACATGTGCTAAACTAACTACCTTTGCTTTTCTTTGCAGGGCTGTTGACCTGTCATTGATGGGATCTCACCAACCTCTGTTGCCTCATATTGCTTAACGCCTCTATGGAGCTCATCCAGGCCACCCAGGTTTCTTTGCTGCATCAGGGAGCCCCCACAGCAACCTGGAGCAACAACTCTGGCATCCCCTACTCCCATTTCCTGCTCCTCTCCACTCCCTCTGAACCGCTTCTCCCTATAAACCCAACCGATGGTTCTATTCTCTTTAACAGCACCTGTCAAAACTGCACGAAAAGTAAACCTGGATCCCTCCCTGGTTTGGCCGGAATCTTCATCCCTCTTATATACGGGATAGTGTGTGTTGTTGGCTTGGTGGGAAACACTCTGGTTATCCATGTTATTGTCAACTACACCAAGAATGAGTCAGTCACAAACATTTATATTCTCAATCTAGCCATTGCAGACGAGTTGTTTATGCTGGGTCTGCCCTTCCTGGCGGTGCAGAACGCTCTGCTTTCATGGCCCTTTGGCTCTCTAATGTGCCGTGTCGTCATGACAGTGGATGCCATCAACCAGTTTACCAGCATCTTCTGTCTGACTGTGATGTCAGTGGACCGATACTTGGCTGTGGTGCACCCCATTCGGTCCACCTGGTGGCGACGGCCCCGTGTGGCTAAGGCTATCAGTGCCACAGTTTGGGCAGGGTCCTTTGTAGTGGTGCTGCCGGTGGTTGTGTTTGCAGATGTGCTGAAAGATTATGGGAACTGCAGCATCGTGTGGCCTGAACCAGCAGAAGTGTGGAAGACTTCTTTCATTGTGTACACTTGCACTGTTGGCTTCTTCTGCCCATTGCTGGTCATCTGCTTGTGCTACCTGCTGATCGTAATCAAGGTACATTTACAGCGACACAGATATGATTAGTTGATTACTTTCCCCATTTCAAACAATGTAAAACTGAGTGTAAACACTACCCTCCCTGTTAATACTCATAGATAAATAATGTAACAAATGTATTGATGTTAGGAGGACCACTTTTAATTATGTACGAATTGTTTCTGAGAAATTGGGTTCTGTCCATAATTTTGTGGACTCAAAATACAACACTACTTATGGTCCTAGGCTGCTGTTGCTATGGAGAAGAGACCAATCAGAAGCACAATTGAGAGTGGTAGTGAATTCAAAACGTTTTACGTGAAATTTGTGAACAAAGCACGCTGCCATAATTAATCCAAATTTCTCCTTTTTTGTTTCCTGCCTCTTCCTTCCTGTTTCTGAAAGATATTTATAAAAAGTGAGATGTGCGCTATTGAAGTCCGCGGTGAAATTACAAATGCCCACGTACCAGTGGTCACAAAAACTAAGGTGCTGATGTTCGTCAAGCGACAAAATTTGGCATACTTACTTACAAAAGTTATTGCTTCCTCCTTCTCTATGCGCATCACTGTTCTGCTCTCCTTTCACAGGCAACAGGAGCTGTCTCAGAACTTTTTGATCTCCGTACCTCCCATTAGTTGAGAACATGCTCCTCGAAACTCAATTACAACAGCAAGTGCAGGTTTTGGAAATAAGTGCATTCTTCTCCTGTTGTCAATGTTCTGTTAACACTATTTCTGCAAACACATTGGTACACAATAATATCCTATATAATTAGACTGCTCTATGCTGATATTACAAATCATGCTGGAGGGTGCTGGTACCAAGGCAATATACCATGGCACACTGAATTATTGAAGTCAATTGCTGGCTGTTTTTATTTTTTTCAAAGCACTGAAAAATTACAAAACAATTTACAGCAAAGTGTTTCCGGGAGAATCCCCACAACAGGCGTTTAACAGATTCAGTTGAGCTAGAGGTTGCACCTACCTTTATATTGGGCTCGCAGCAAAATTCCCAGACAGGGATATTTCAGATTCTCAGCACAAACAAAGGCAAGATACTGAGAAAATTACTAGTTTAAGTGTGTTTAAAGATATTATAAAATCAGTTCTTACATTTCTTTTCTTTTGAAGGTCAGAAGTGTTGGAAAGCGGGCGCAGGCCACATCTTCAAGACGCAGGAAATCAGAACGTAAAGTCACCCGGATGGTGGTGATTGTTGTGGCGGTGTTCGTCCTCTGCTGGCTCCCATTCTACGTTCTCAACATCCTTAACCTCCTTGTGGTCCTGCCTGGAGACTTCAGAGGGCTCTACTTTTTTGTTGTTGTGCTTTCGTACGCAAACAGCTGTGCCAACCCCATACTGTACGGATTTCTGTCGGACAACTTCAAGAGAGGCTTCCGGAAAGCCCTGTGCCGCACTTCACGCAGAGTGAAGAACAACGACAGGGCGTGCACTGAGCTACAGCGACCCACCGAGGAGTGGGGCGGCATCGTGCTCCGACCGCAAAACAGCGAGAGCGTCAATGTGAAAATGAAAGACTGCGGTGAAAACGAAGAAGAGGAAACCAATGGGACCGAAGGGGCCATGCAGACGAGAGAAATGTGCAAAACGTCCCAAAATGGAAACCACAATGGGGTAAAAGAGGTTTCAAGGACACAAGTCGTGCACAGGGCCGAGCTGGGCCCAGGCTCTAATTCTGCTGAGTCAGTGTCCTCTACGGCCAGTAAAAGCAGAAACAGCGGGTCACAACCCGAAGAACTGCTGGACCAAAACTCTGTACTTGATATCAGCTATCTGTAACAAGATGTTGGCATGTTTTTAGTGGATTTGAGTACTAGCCATTTATGTGACTATACAATGCGAAAGTCTTTGAACTTGGCTATACCACTAATATGTAAAAATCTGTCAGTACCATTCAAGTGCTTTTGCCATTGTGTGAGTATAAAAAAATGTACTTTAACAAACCGTCAGAGCAGACATGGTGTTAACAATGTTGGATTGAAATGAATGGAAACCTGAAAGGTAGAACAAGAAAACTGAATTACCATTTCGTGATTGTATTTCCACCACCTAGTTTCCATCCATATTTGCTCAAACGCATATAATAGCTTAGGGAAGCTTTGAAGGACTCTTTATGTGTTCACATGTCAACAGTTGTAGTCATGACAGTTGACAATACTTCAAATATGTTTCTGCAAAGAAAATACAAATTCCTTGATCATGGATGCTCCGCACACATCTTCCACCCAACAACACGGAAGATATATAATCCTCATAATGTCAAAGTGGACACCCAAGATTAGTGTCACCAGTTTAGTATCCGAACAACTGCAAAATAAGATCCCCATGTCCCCTTCTGTTCCAGACGTATATCATCGTGTTCACGAGAAAGGTACGGTTGTGAGGTTCAAGTAACCTTTGTCCACAAAAATGCAATCAGTTAATCTTTGATTTCATGTGAATATTTATACCACATTTTAAGAAATTCCTTCAAAGCGTTCTTGAGATATCGCAATCAAAAGAAGAGGATAGACGGACAACCCCAAAAAAACAAAAAGCTATGGCTATCACCGGCACAGAGGCCTGAAAACACAATAGATGTTTTGGTTGTTTTAATTTCTCCGTCTTAATCTTGAGAATGTTCTGCTAGCTATGGTCCCTTTAAACTGACAGAACACTATCTTTTACACCACGGTCATCAGAGACTGGTGTCACCATGTACATCTGGGTGGTCCAGGGTGGCTTCAGCAACTTGAACACTTCTTGTGCCACACGCCTGAACATCCATACATGGAGCTGAACATGAACACAATTCAGTCACTATATTTCTTCAGAGCAGCTAAGTAATGACATTTCCTCATTTGAAGGTTAACTGACAACTTGCTTAAGCTCACCACCTGTGTTTGTTTATGTATGTCCTTGTCTGCCCCTCCTCGCATAGGTAGTGCATATTAAATGAAACATTCAGATGTAAAGGACAATATATATTTAAATCTTTTGACTTCACGTATAATTACTTCTGTTTGTGATGGATACAAGTACACATTTCCCTTTACTTCGCTTTTAATATACTGTGTGTGTTCGGTGTCCTTTTTTAGCAAAGATCTTTTCTTTAAAGGTCCCCTCCAGACATGTTTTAATGTGTATATAAATTACTAGACATTGAATAATAATTTGTGTCTGATTTTGACCTTTCCACAAGAAAAAACATTCAATTTTCTTGTACAAATCCTTAAATTATCTCGTATTATCTACATCCACTCTTTTTTTCAAAATTCCAGAATCAATGAATTTGCAAATGTATTTCATTTCAAAAGTTGAACTGCTGGACACAAGATGTCTCATACACTACGTCACTGTCGAGCCCATTCTCAGCACACGTCCACTGGAGCCATCAAGTTTCCACATCATACTTTTGAAAGTTTAACTGGAACAGATTTGGCTTGTGATGTCTCAAATCAAGCTTACTGGCGCGCCCCTTTAAGTCTCACTTATAGTTAGCAGAGGAACTTTGGACTGTCAACAAGTTAATGTGAAAAGAGCCTTCAAGTGGCAAACTCTGCACAGACACCATGCTGCACAGTGAAACTCAATAAAAACAGTATTGGAACAAGAAAAACAACATTTTGAGTGGAGGGGGACTTTAAAGGTGCACTACGTCATGCACAGCGACAACATATATTGACACAGTCAATATATAGAAACTGGATCAGTTATGATGGTTAAAATAGTAGATTTGTATTTTGTGGTGTATTGTGAACTCTATATTTCATGTCTTATAGATGTATGTCAAATCCCAGAGTGGTAGGTTAATACAAGGCCGACTTGCAACAGCATTGCTTTTTTTTCTCAGTATTAAGATGTTGTATTATGAGCCATGTTATCAGAGCTCAGGTGAAGCACTAAAGCCGAGTGTAATGTGGTGATAGTGGGCTGAATACATGTTTACAGATAATGTTGATAAGTAAATACGAGTAAAGTGAAACCTGGTGTTGTATGCAACCATGTGACTTAAACTGCTGCACAATGTACATGTATGCAATATGTATATGACCTGTAATGTATGTTACTGTTGTCACATTGTCATAACATGTTCACCAATAACTATTTAAAACCAATGGCGAACAGTCCTCTGCTTTATTTCTTAAAGTGACCTTCACTAACCAAATAAGAATTTTTAAGGTTTGAACAAGTGAAAGCTGAAGTAGTTTATTCTGCACCGTGTTAATTATGAACATGACAGACCAATGCTGCCCTCCAGAGGTCAACACATTAGAGGGAACACATTAGTTAAGTAAGGGGCTCAAAACATTGCTGCACCAAATTGTAATAGAAAATATTTCTTTATTAATTTGAAAAAAAGAAAACAAAATTCACACATTTAGCATTTAGGCTTTGTTTTACCTGATTTACCTTTCATGCAGTTAATAACAGATTTGAGCGTTAGTGTTCAGAGTGTGTTTAACCTGTTGAAGCACTGGATGTGTGTTTGAAAAGACATTTCACGTGAAATCGGATTCATTTTCACATCCATCCACCATGATTACTCCGGTACGATGTCTCCTATCCACTTGAGGTACGGCGGGTTGCCCTGGTCGATAGGCAAGCTGATGACTTCTGCTACCTCATAAGGATGGTTAGAGCTGAAGAGGACAATAACAGGGGTCAGTCAACCGAGTTCACAGACAGGCACGCAGAACATATGGACACCGGAGGGGTGCACTACGAAGCAAGTTCAACAACACCCAGACTTCCTCCGTCTGAGCTGGCTGGACGAAGCGGAAACTCGCAGTCGGAGATAGTCGGCACCACGAACGTGGTTATCAACGTTCTTTGTCAACCCAGCTCCTGACCAGTCACGGACATGGACAAGTGCACTGACAGCAGAGCGACATATTTTGCCAACAAGGAGCAAATTATAATAATTAAAAAAAATGAAGTTAAAAGTTAAACACATAACTGAGCAGAAAGCAGCACAGCTGCTGAATGCTGGAAGGATGTGCTGCTATAAAGTCTCTGACTGAATGAATGTATAGCTGAAGTTGAAAGGCTCAATAATATCACCTGACCATAACGTGCACGAGAAGATCTGACAATAATTAGATGTACTCTCGTGACGTGTATGAGGTTTCGGTCTCATCATTTCACCTGCAGCCCCGAAGGTGTCAAACAGACTGAAGAACAAACAAGAAATAAATGTAAAAACATAATTCAAAGCGGTAAGTAGGGTTACTATCAGATCTTATGTGCTTCAATCAGTCTCTGTTGTAGGATGATATCAGTAAAAAACACTATGAAATGAATCTATAGCTTATATACAAATCCCAGGGGACACCAAAGAGGTTTGTCTGTCTCTGCCCCCCCCCCCCCCCGTAGAGGACCATCTCACTCCGCTCACCGAGCCCCGCGGGATCTTCTACGACATGGTGGTGACATTTTTCCGAGAACTGATCGGTCAGTAGGTGGTACTTTTAGTAAGTTCTGATCTGATGTCTCGAACATAACCTGCTCCGGGCCAGGTCAGGGTCGCAGCATAAGTTACCACGGTGATCGGGCCAGGTTAGACGAGAGTGTCCTTCTGTCCACTGACAACCCTGGCTTTCGTCTCAGCATAGCCCGCTAACCCACTTATTTCGCTTCGTAGTACACAACTCTCTACATCAAGTCATACTCTTTAGCTGAGTCACGGCAGATAATGGAGCAGACGATCAACACTTAGGATGGAGAGCGAGGGGATTTTTGTGGTGAGATGAAATGTAAACTTACCGGACATATTCGGCAAGAGCAGGCACCTTGGAACTCCTTGTTTTAATCATCTGAATGAGGAGAGACGCTCGGTCAAAACGACTCACTTCATCAGACACTTGATGAGTCACATTCTGAGTCAAGAACCGGCTCACTCGTCTCTCAGAGATGGAGGCCACGAAAGAGCAAACCAATGTCGGTCACGGTTCAAATATACGGAACAGCTGTCTGACATGTCTGGTGAGGGAGGTTGGAGGCGCCGTTACGACACATTCTGTCAAAGGGAGCACCTTTGGAAACACCCTGCAATCTGTCCTAAATGATCAGAAAATGTGTCTCCGTTTGTCCTCGTCATTCCCAGTTTCTTTCATGTCACAATTATCAAGGCCGCTGAGCTCCAGGGAACCCTCGGCTTCAGAAATGCTTTTAGACTCTTGCTCTGATCTATGCTTCGCCACAGTTTTACTGTGGAGGTCTGCAGGGAAATGCTTGGACTTGATGGTTTGATGTTTGTCCAGACCCGCAGTGTGAATTGTGGGATCATGTATACAGAAGTGCGGGCCTTTATAAATGCCCCCCCCCCCCCCTTTCAGTTATAGTTATTATTCCAGCGAACAGGATGGACCCGACCACGGCTTGGACTTTCATATCGAAGGGTCCGAATACTTTTTTCAGTGAGAGAATGCAGCTTTTCGTTTTGAATACATGCAAACATTTCTAACAACTGCTTTTCACATTGTCAATTTGATTTATTGAGTGTAGACTGCAAGAGTAAAAGCCAAATCTATCCATTTCAATTTCAATTTAAATGCATAATGTCATCAAGTGTGGTCAGAGTGAAGCGGTGTGAATACTTTCTGCAGCAACTGTAGCTGTGCTGAAAGTAATCGCAGTTTTGGTCACAGATGGAGCTGTCGCAATTATAGTGTTTGAAACAATAACAGCAGTGACAGTATTTGCCTCTAAGTTGGATTTTATTGCATTTCTCTTGAAATTGGACAGAGTAACATTTTACCAGACGTAGCCAGCACTCACCAGAAGCACCTCGTTGTCCTCCTCGATCTTCCCCTGCCATTCGTATCTGAAGGAGCAAGACAGGTCGTCATTTCTACAGGACAAAAATCACGATTGATTTCACATCCTGGGATGTCCTGCCTGACAAGAACCCTTCATTTATAACGTGTCTATCAAAAAACACCCAGTTCACACTGAAAACGTTGACACAGACGACATGACGGTGAAAAGCAGCTGTTTCAAGACTTACATAGATTTGATTGCTGGGACAATGTTGACACAAGCAGCTAGCTTCTTTTCCACAATACCCCTGTGACACGGGAGAAAAGAATAAATGATAAACTGATTAGTGCATCCAACAAGACAGAAACAAATACATCATGCTGTTGACTGAAGGGCAGCAATGAAAAGCTAAGTTTGTCTTGCAAGGTGATGCAGTTTATTAGCTAAAATGATTTCCTGTGCGAATGTGACATCTTATTGTTGCCAGTGAGGGCGGAGACGTGAGGAATGGATTTTCAAAACAACGACTTTACATAATCATGTGAAAAGACGGAAACGTGTCAAGAACACAATTGAAATGTTGGCGACTGACTGACCTGGCCAAGTCTCGAGCAACCGTGTCATTAGGACAGGTGACGAAAGCGGCGGAGTGCGTGCCCGACGTGTACGTCTCGGTCGCCATGGAGAACGCCCTCAGTCCAACAGTCCTCAGCAGCTGGGACATAAACACACTCAGGAGCACGGTCTGCGAGGAGAAACCACGGAAGGAGAACATTGAGAAACCATCCCACGTGAAATTCAAGCGTCGCGTCCGCGGCGTCTGCACACTCACCGTGAGCAAAGCTTTGAAGGATCCACCGTGGACAGTCGCTGCACCGGGAAGTCCAATGCACATCGCCTAAGTGGGAAAAACAGACAAGGAGTGGTCAGCAAACTGAAACACACACACACACACACACACACACACACACACACACACACACACACACACACACACACACACACACACACACACACACTCAATGCTGCAAAGCTCTGTGTTAAAACAGTTCTTTGCACCTAAAGCAGATGTTTCTCTTTTCAGATTATGACAGCTGCTCTCCGTGGTCATAAATATCTCCACGTCGGTGACTCAAATATTTATGTTGCCGATTTCTTCAACTTCACTACATTTGCGTATTTGGATCAGCATGCGTGTTGCGTTTACACCCGGTTTAACAATAACCTGCCTGGAGATAGAGGACACGGGACTGTCAGATCATATCATAAGTGGGACTTATGCAAGTTATTATTACTGTCCAGCTCTACTTTTCAGTTACTTGCTTCCTCACTGATGAGAAAGCAGCTTTGTGAGCTTTTCAATAATGATTCCCTTTCATTGAGATCATTTTAATAAGGTCTGCTTGTCTACTTGAAAATGACTTTGGCAACTACAAAGGTCAGCTGTAAGTTTCAGAGAAAGACAGCAGCTTTGGAGACATGAAACATCCATAGTTGTAAAAAAAAAAAAAAAAGAATGACGGAGCAAAGATGGAACAAATCACATCTGCAAGTCCTCCATGTGTCTGTAAAGGACTTCTGAGTCCGATATAATAACACGCTCACAACCGCGGGACGTTTTTTATTCCTCAGGATGTATTTCTGCCCACGAACACGAGATAGATATTGGAGGTGGCAGACAGATTTACAGTTGAATGCAGCCCATCCCAACGCCTCAGCTGTTGCTGCTGCTGACTGATAAAGCTTTTGATCTCAGTTCAGTGACAACGTGAAGTCAATAAGAGCCTTTATTTCCACAAGTGTCACCTGCCCTGATGTCCATCAACCACTGATGTCCTCTAACCACTGATGTCCATCAACCACTGATGTCCTCTAACCACTGATGTCCTTTAACCCTGCCACATCACACGCGAGTGTCCTTCAGCACCACATATCGGAAAACCATGCAAGACAATAGAGTACAAAATAAAACCAGGTATAATAATAAGTTATATTCATGTTTGCTGCCAGTCACGTGTTTTAAACTGTATTCTGTGTTTGTTATATTTGACCTCACGTTTACTTTCATACATCAGGTCAGTCGTGTTGGACACTTTTGATTCCGTGAAGTGTTTCAGAAAGGTGTTTGTTGTTTGTTGTTTGCAGGACAGTTTTTTTTTCCTGCAGTTGAGCTGTTTAACTCGTAGCTATAGCATGGGAGCGCTAACAGTGACGTCAGCTGTTTGTTGGTCGCAGGCAAAACCGCCGACGACTTCATGAAAGAGCGACACGGACTGACTTAACACGTCCGCTCACGTGTTTGGTAGAAGCTTTGACAGCTGCAGCAGGTGATATGTTCCTACTTTACCTTCTGACAGCTGCTTGCTTCAGCCTCTGCCCAGCGAGCGACACCCTCTGCCGTAAACTGTGACGGCTGGATGTTTGGGCAACTGTCGTAAATCAACGCTGAGCTCTCAGCGTTTAAAAACGGTCTGCAGCAAAAACCCGCGTGTGTTTGATGACCCCGGTGTTTCAGCGGGTGTCAATAACGCTCCCTGTGAATTATAAAGAAACATAAAGCACAAGGGAATAGTCAACTTGATGTACAACTGTGCAGCCTTGAGTCTACTGTATAAGTGCATGAACAATACTTGTTACTAATTGTTTTTAATGCCAGTCAGAGTATAAATGTGAACAATATAAACTGCACGGCCACGCCAACTTTACTTTGCTTTAATGGCAGTTTATTCTTAGTTAATTGCAGTTTATTGGCTGATATTGTAAAGTCTTGCTGTAAGGATTTTAATGTGTTAAAGTGCCATGACATAACCTGTGATGTGATTTGGCGCTATATAAATAAAATTGAATTGAATTGATATTTTTGCTGAGATAATCATCCCCTGATCAACTGGAGGGCGGCAAATCGTAAACCAATGGAAGACCTGGCTGGGTTCACGTTACAGCTTTCGTGAGAAACTTCAGTTTAAAGAAAGTTTACTGCGTAATGGCTGAATATCCACTGGACAACAGAAATGCTCACAGGAAATGTCCACAGGGACGGATACATATGGGCATAAAACGACTTAGCAATAAGCTCTTTTAAACAAATAAGCTTTTGCACCTCAACAAAACAAAACGGAACAAAAAGAACATTGCTTTAACTGGACCAGACAAACGGTTACTATATAGTCTAATTAGGACTTTGCAAAAAAAAAAAAAAAGGTCAGTCCTGGAATTACTGCAGAGGGTCCTCTTTAACAATAGTTTCACACAGGATAGTGTTCAATTCACAGCCAATGCAATTTATTTGTTTTAACTCGACACACACACAAGTATTGCGCACGCACCTGTCTATGCACAAACAAAAAACATACTTCAGATTATTGATTTTTTTTTTTTAAATAGCCTATTTTTACACTACATGTGACTTTTATTAACGACAGGGTTCATTTAATCGGAAACATATATTTTTTTTTTAAATTCAGCCAAACCACTGCTTTAACTATTAGGTTTTTTCTGCAAGACCTGGGAAGGTCACGAGGCCCAAAGCAGAATGAGATTGATAATAAGAACTCGATGTTGATCCTATCTGATGCACGTAATGAGGACTCACAACATGAACACTTTAGAGTTTTTTGACCATGCAGTGGCAGTGGACAACCATGTGATGGCAGCTTTTATACAGTAGGGAAGACAAGGATATTCTTTACAATTAGTTCTGTAGTTCTAACACACACACACACACACACACACACACACACACACACACACACACACACACACACACACACACACACAATAAATCAGTTCCTGTCAACAGGGTGCCAGCTATGTCTTTGATTGTGCACACAAATGATATTTGTCCGATGCGTGTGTGTGTGTGTGTGTGTGTGTGTGTGTGTGTGTGTGTGTGTGTGTGTGTGTGTGTGTGTGTGTGTGTTTGTGTGTGATTTCAGCGCACAAGACAGAAAGCCACTCTGTTTGATAATATCCACCACCTCCCTCACACTCTCCTGTCTTCGCCCTCATCCTTGATTAAGGAATGAGACGAGAGAATGTCATACATACTAATGTCCACACACACACACACACACACACACACACACACACACACACACACACACACACACACACACTTGTACACGTACACTCATGACAAGACACGTTGAGCTGTAGCTGATGTGAGAGCTCTACCGCGCGGACACGCATAAAGACGAAGCGAGAAGCATTAGAAGAGCTTGTCAAGCTTTTGCAAGAGCAATGAGGAGCGATGGGAGGAGAAGGGATATGTTAGTGGTGGTTGTGGGAGGGGAGGGGGGGCTTGTTCCCATGGAAACTGTGCAGTCAGCACATCTGTACGTGTTATGCGCTGTCTTCTCTCATTGGCATCCTGCGGCCTCTCCCCACCACAGCTGGACATGACAGCATGTGCTCACATGCACAAGTCACACACACATACAAATACATACAACTGTGTGCCTTGACCCCATTGCCATGGTGACAATAGAGCCCTCAACCCATGGGATGTTATCTTAGAATATGAGACAATGCATATGTGTGTGTGTGTGTGTGTGTGTGTGTGTGTGTGTGTGTGTGTGTGTGTGTGTGTGTGTGTGTGTGTGTGAGGGAGAGAGAGAGAGAGAGAGAGAGAGAGTAGATCAGACATACACACAAGTTGCTACCAGCACTGAGCAACTGTTTTACCCTCTCTGTGTTTCTTCACCTGTTTCTTTATCTTCTTCACTTCACTTCTTTTTTTTTTCTTTTTTTTTTGCTCCTGTCTTTCTCCGTCTCTCCCTCTGTTTCTCGCCCCCTCTCCCTGGAAGCATGAGGAGAATCAATATGTTTTCAATTTGCAGCAGAGCCTTCCTCCTCTGCATTTTAATCAGTCTCCACTGGCCCTTTAACTTCCAGTGAGAGAGAGAGAGAGAGAGAGAGAGAGAGAGAGAGAGAGAGAGAGAGAGAGAGAGAGAGAGAGAGAGAGAGAGAGAAGTGGGTAAAGGCGGACTTCAGCCGAAAGACTTTTCAATATGGAGCTAAGATGTCAACTTCAGATTCAGTGGAGCTTGTCCTGAAGAACATTTCTTTGCCGTTTCACTACAGGCCATTTGAGGCGAACTCCTATGAGAAGAAGTCCTGACGTCATATCAGGCCTATTCACTGTTCCACTAGAACTCAGTGTCGTCTCTCATTGGAGGTTCTTTTCTGTACTCTTTCTGAAAAGTGAAATGTGTCTCTCTGCTGGTTAGCCCTCATTTTCCAACAGCACACTCACGTGGAAAATGTGAAAGAATCACATTTTTACATTTTTAAATGTTCTTCGGACAACCTAATATGGGTTTATGAATGCAGAATTGGCCGTGTGAGGGTTAAAGAAACACTGTACATTGATAGTGTTTCACTGCATCCATAATAGATGGTTTTAAACACCGGCAACAGAATTTACCTTGCATGAGGAGGTATCTGTGATTGTTCATCTTTGTTTTGCTCTACACTATCTGAATGGGCCCAGACAGAATTGTACCACTCATAAGCAGGCTGATGCCCAAGAATGAAGAATAATTGCTGCTTATACAGAACCTTATAATAACGGTAACTCCACACGGGGACCCACTGTGACATCATCCATTGGTTTGTGAACCGTCGCTTTAAATCCCTGAGTCTATTTTGACCGTCTCCATCTTGGTTCTTCTGAAGTCAAAAGTGACCACATTTGGACGAGCTGTGGAGGAGTGAAGGATCACGAGGACACTATGCACGGCCACCTGTAGAGGTAACCTGACTGCTCCTCAGGCATGTCAATCAAACCCGGCAATCATCCCTCTCTTTAAGGCCTAATATCTAAGTAATGATGGATTTCTTTTCAGAGAGACAACCCGGACACTGATCAGAAGGAGAGTATTTACTGCAGCTAATGACAGCAAGTTGCTGATTTTTGAAAGAGGTCTACGGTGCAGAGTTTATTTTTGTTGCCAGCACCCAGTGGTCCTCGGTGGTATTGCACTTTAAGGTATTAGCTTCACATCAAGAAGATTAAAACACTATGTTACAGCTGGCACAAGAAATGTTTTCTGTGTGCATTACTATATTGTATATTCCTACATGTTGTAGTGTTATTTTAGATCCCAATGCTTTCAGTTGTCTATTCATGTATTTCTATATGTTGAAGTTGGTGGGTGCAATGACATGTCCTCTAATTGGACATTTTCTCTTTTGTACATTCAGTCTTTATAGACTCCTGTTGCTATCTAATGCCGTAACAAATAGATGTCTCCACAGGGAGTAGTCATTATCACATTTTCCTCCCGTGCTTGTATAATAAAGGCTCCTGGATTCATTAGGAAATATCATGTCTGAATCACTTTTCATGAAACAGATAATCTGGTTCTTTCATTAACACAGTGGGGAAAGTCCATAATTTGTCCACCATAGGGATATCAGACATAGAATGTCAACAACCATGAAGCTGGTTACAATGCAAACTTTGACTCAATGTCAACTAATCAGAGTGGATGTTTGTTGCAGACATGAGGGTTTGAACTCAAGCCCTCTGATCAGAGGAAACTGTACACTTACTGACGGCGTGCACTGACTTTTTCCCAGGAGTACACAACAAATACCGAATGAATGCTGCCACGTGGTGTTAATTTGGAAGCAAGGAACACAAATACAAAGACATTTTAAAAAGTAAAACACATTGGGCCTGATTTACTAAACGCTTGCATGTGTAAAATCACGTGCAAACTCCACACCCCCCGCAAAAACATATCCTAGCAGATTTACTAACAACGTGCAGTGAGGATTGCGTCTTTCAAATGCGCAATTTAACGCACGTTGTCCATTTTGCATGTTTGCCCTCATGCATATGTAATATTGGGCGTTTCGGCTTGAAGTTGCAAAATACTGTGAGGGGAAATGCAAATAGAACAATTTAGCACCCGCAACAATATTTACTAAACATGAAAGTAGAAATAGGAGAAGTGATTGTGTGTATTTTAGTACGACTGAAAGGAACGTATTAATCAGATGTACATCAGGAGAGACGGATGACCTTATTGTGGTGAGAAGAAGACGCAGAGAAACCAAAGAATACGTAGAGAACGAGGTTTTACATCCGTGGAAACATTTTTGGAGATGACAGACGCAGAAATTATTAAAACATTATAGTCTCTCCAGAAATGACATTTCTGAGTTATTGAATGAACTGAATGATGATTTACAGCCGATAACAAGGAGGAGCCATGAAATACCAGCAATTAAAAAACGTCTTACGACTCAGCATTGTCCTGCCTCTGGGTCGTTCCAGCGTATCGCTGCTTGGATATCCTGCCCAGTCCTGTTATTCAAGGTGAGCTGTCACAGGTCCTGAATGTGTCCCGCAGAATTCACAGGTAGCTTCATAAGGTTCACGAGCACTCGTGAGACACTGAATGAAACTAATTCACCAGCTCATCACAGAAACATCTGGATCTGCTGATCGGTGTTTGTTTGAGCATCTCATCCACCGTCCCTCCTCTTTTATATGCCGACGTTTTATTATCAAGCCTTTTTTTCGCCTTTTTATTTTTCCCACAATATTGACTTTCTTGTTAATAATCTTCTATATATCGTTTTGTTCTTGTTATATTAACATGTCTTAATTTCTATGGGCTTACATTTCCTTTTCCTTTTGCGGTCGCTCTGTTTTCTATTGCTGGAATCACTTTAACACACGTAAACCCCTCATTTAAATACAGCAATTTGCACCTGATTTCAATGACGCAATTACTGTTAGTAAATCACCTGCAAAACGAGTGCAAAAAAAATGTGCAAACTTTTGGAAGGAACACGCAATTTAGTACCCTTTATTTGAGCTCTTAGTAAATCAGGCCCATTTAGTATAAAGACTGAACCATCGGCAACTTGCAAGGAGAATCCAAAAGCTATGTCTCTTTGACAGTATAGGGTCAGAGGGCGGCACTATCTCACTGAATGTCCAAAACAGAAATGGTTCATACCTTTGTGCAAAATAAACGTGCCCACTGAATGCCATACCAGTCTGCCCTTTAGATTTTTGAGATTTTTGAGTCGAAGTGGACATTTTGGTCTGGTAGAGGTGTTGAAAAGAAGGTCAGGTGGTCGCCAAAATTATCAAGATTCATCTTCAGGGGACCAAATTTAACTTAACAAATTTAATGTTAGTTTAGCTGGTAGTTTTTGTAACAATTTGTCATGAACCCAGAGACAAAATGAAATATGATTTGCTGTTATAAGATTCATCATCCACCATGAAATGCTCAACTTTGGCCAAGTGTATTGGCTGTACGTTTCATTTGTTGCTTATCTCTGCAGAGTTTTATAATGAGACGAGCATCGAGTTCCATCTTTCATCTCTTGGATAAATCAGGTTAACAAAGATTTTATCCCATGCAAAAATACTGGATCCGTGTTTAGTTTGGAACACTAAATCCAAATATGTTTTGAGAATTTCTCTATCATCCGTGGTTTGCCTTTTTGTTCCAAGATACTCACTTAGAATAGCGATGACAAAGACAGTGGAGCTGGTGTGTGCAGACTGATGAAAACTAAAGGAGGATGTTCCTGAGCCCAAAGACACTAAAGGCAAAAGTCATACACTAACCTTGTAGATATTTTCAGAGTAACAACGGCCTTATTTATTAGGAAGTAATTGGGTAAGTAGGTTAGAATTGTGTTGCCCAGAGTAGTAGTCATCCTGTGGGTTTATGTTGTGGAGATGAGTGTATTATAATTTGTTTTAACTCCGGTATTTTTGATTGTACTAAATATTACAAAACTCATGACTCACGAGCTTCAAGAGGTCAGTAAGAAGTGAAAATCAGATCACCTACAAAATATCTCTTTGTTGCAGTTGGGAACAAATCACGGTGCTCTTCTTTGCCATCATCTTCATCCATGCTGATGAACTGATTTAAAATGGAATGCATCAGGTATCTACTCAGTGTGATTCAGCAGCACACACACTTCAGAATCCTGAAGATTGTTTGATTTCTCTACTCACTGTAGATGTTTGTACTTTTGACTTGAACCGTAGAAGATATTTTCTCCCACAGTTGCTGATCGTTTGTACTGATGTGTCAGTTCTCACAGTTTTGTGCCTTGGAAGCACTCCAGCTGCTGGTCACATGACATGTCCATGCAGAAAAGGAATTGAAAAGGAATTTTCTGGAACCCAAAATAACTCCCTATGCAACTCTGAAGCACATGAACAGACATTGTTTTCATGACAGATGGTGCAAGCATCAATGTGCAGTAACTGTAATCAAAGTAGGGGAAAATAAAGACAACAGGTGACAGCAGATAAGAAGGTTATCTGTGTATGTTGGTGACAAGTGTGTTACCTCAGCATCATCAAGACTTTGGGTACCAGCCAGCATAAAACATTAAAAGAGTGCCAAGAATACACGGACAGATAGAAAACCCAAACAGGAAGTCAGAATTCAGTTTAAACAAAATTGTGGCGATCAAATGGAAAATGGAAAAAGGGAAGAGTGAAAAAGAGAAAAATAAATCTTAATCGGGCTCCCGTCTTTCTCTCTCGCTGTTCTCCTCTGCCCCCATTAACACTGACTTGTGAAGAGGGAGGATCACCCTGGGACCTCCCTCCTTCACCCAGGAGATGAGAGGAGAGAGAAGTTCACCTTAGTAACAGCAGGGTCTGCGAGGCAATACCTTGGAGGACTGAAAATCCACAGCAATTAGCCCATCTCTCCCTTTTCCCTTCATCACACTCAGTCCTGCATTTATGTGCTTATTTAAATAGCACCCATGGCTTAAGGATGGAGGCATACATGTTGTCTGGTGATTAGCTTTTGACCCACAGTCCTGACCTTGAATGTGAGGCTTTTTATAGGTGATGAGTCACTCATCATCTGTAAAAATGCTGATTACGTTACGCAGCACTCCAGTTTAATTGTTAATTCATGCATGAACATGTCAGGCATAAATAAACAAGCATGCAGTTTCCACACACTGAAAAAGGAACTCATGATTTCTTTATTTTTGCTTTTGAGGATTCAGGAACCTCCAACAAATATAGGCCTGAGTGCAACCCCAGGATTTGTACGAGTGTTTGACCCCGACTCCGACATCTGTTTAGTTAGAAAACACTAAAGGAAATTAAAAAAGTGCACTTTATACATTGATAGTTTCACAGATAATTGGGTCAGTTTTATGTGTGTGTGATGAGGGTGAAACTGTTTTACAGTTTTTACAGTATTTACAACTGAACTGATTCATTCTGAATACATGATCAAAGCCGTTGCCTGGCAATTTAGGTTCTTTGAAAAGAGAATGCTTTTCTTCTGCTTTCGTTTATGCGAGTACTGTGAGCATGTTGCTGTTTACCCCTCTGGTAACAGCTTTTGATAACAGAAGAAATGGATTGTGACCGGGTCAGGTTAATGTGAGGAGCCAACTGGAATAAAGGAGGAGGATGAGAATAAAACTGTAGCTTGTAAAGTGTAATATTTCCAATACAATAACACTTTCAGCAGATTCCACATAAACTCTGACCCATTTTGATTCAGACATCTCAATGATGCTCTAAATTGTGTTAAGAGTAATTATAGTAATGTCTGAATATGAAAGTGGACATGGGTTATTTAAATGATTCCACTTTAAATGTTTCCACCGTAAATGAGAAAAAAGTGTGAAAAAAAGGAAGTGGAACAAAAACCTTGAATTTCATTTTATGCATTTTTTCCTCCAAAAGTCCAGTTTGAGAAGAAAAACTTTCAAGAAGAGAGGTCAAATAAAAAAAAGGAGAGAAAGAACAGATGGACAAACAGATGCAGCTATATCCATTCGGAGAGGCTTTTCGGTGTCTGTTTTTTCCTCTTCACTACAGCACGAAGCCCTTTACATCAGCCCTGGCAAGAAGTTTCTCATTGTTCTCCCACTGAAAACAATGAATAACCAGTTTGTCCTCTATGGAGTACTGCCACAATGTGAGCGTGCTCTTAGAAATATATTAAAAGCTGTGCACTTTCACGTCTTTCCCCCTCTCTTGTATGCCTCTCTTCCTCCCCGCACATTGCTAATTCACCAGCCCACCACCTCTCTCTGTCTGGCTGTGACTTTGCTGGTGGCGGTGGAGCAGAACAGAGGAGGAACTTTCGAAGTAGGCCAGGTTGCAGCAGGTAACGCAGAGTCATTCATGCAAACTGGAAGCTCGCGATGAGAGCGAGAGGAACAGGACACCCTGGCTTACCCTCAGGCAACAATGGGGGGCAAAGGGAGAGGAAGAAGGAAGAAAAAGAGGAGGTAGATGAGAAGATAGAAGAAGTGTTCGGGGATGTAACAAAAAGAAATAAATGAATTGTGTGTTCAAAGGATAAAAGAGAGATGAAAAGCGAGAAAAGAAAGAAGCTGCATTAGCCTTAATTAGACATGTACAGATAGGACTTCTGTATCTGCATGTGTCTGCAAGATCTGTTGGGTGTAAAATACTTAAATATTACCATAAATTACAATAACACTTTAAAATGAAATGTAGTCCACATGCTTGTGCACCCACCTCTCACACATTCATACACAGATGAGCCAAAAACAAAACCGTTTACACCAGCATGATTTCCTTCAGTTGAATGGAACTGCTGTGATCGATGCAAAAGTAATCTCTCGTGGATCTCTGATAAATTTTGGCGCACTAATTTAGCCTAGGTTCAGGTCCCGGGCTGATCTTTAAACGGGTGGACACAATATACTGTTTTAATTGTCTATTTGAGAGCAGCAAAGCAATCTGGAAACAACATTCACATATTATCACCCAACCCAATATCGTGGGGAAACGTGAGATAGCCACACTTTGGCCTGTCTCGGCGTGAAAGTTATATGTATATAAATGTCACATGTCGAAGGATTATGTGACCAAGGTCCACAACAGAGGGATTGCGACCAAGTACAAAGAATATTTTTTGGCAGTATTAGTACGTTGTAGGGTCGGCTTGGTGGCATTATTCACAGTTTGCCGTGTGGTATGATGGGGTTTGAATGCAGGACGTTGCTGTTTCCTGAGTTGTAGTTTGTTTTCCAACCCCAACCACGTTGTTTGTCACTAACCCCAAAAATGTGTTTTTTGCGATAAGTTTAATTTTCTCGTAAATCACATGCCTCGATGCATGCAGTAGGTTTTTATTTTCATCCACTACAGGAAAACTTGTAACTTTCACGCCTAGACAGGCCAAAGCATGGCTATCTCATGTTTTGCTGTCGTGGACAGGCGTGTCTATTTCACGCTTTGCCGTGATACCGGATTGCATCACCCAGGGGGAAAAAAAAAATCTGTCTTTTTAGCTGCTACATGTTCCCAGTCCTCTTTATTATTAGGTTTCTTTGACTGTGGGTGGGGTGGGGGGGGAGGGGGGGGAGGGGGATCTTGTGGGTTTCCATTAGTGACCCACAGTACAGGAGGTGATTAGGATAGGAGCTACCGGGTGAAGGGGCAAGTACTACTAAATGCAAGGGCCATTATTGATTATGTAAGGAGGATGTTGCCAGTGTTGAAGGTGATGCATCTGCTTATCAATAGAGGCAGAACAGCCAGTGGGGTTTACTGTGGCCCAGGAGGAAAAGGTCTCAGAGTTTGGATGGCAAGGTGTTGGTTTGTACTTGTTATTCTGGTTCTTTTCAATTCCGTGTCTCAACACATATTCCTGTTTAAGACATCAAACAGTCTTCTGAGGCTCCTTCCAGAAGTGTTCATCTGTATATTTTCTGCAAATTGACTGTAAATATTCAGGACCTGAATGAGGACTGGGATGGAAAATGTCCACCACGCATCACCTTCCACCTTCTAAACAGTGGATGTGGAAAATAAGTTGATGAGTTGTTTATGCAGAAAAGTAGGAAATCAAGTGAGCTAAAATGAGATTTAACTCGCTTCTGATCGTGTGCATAAAATGACTTGATTTGATTTAAATTCTGATTTCAGTGGTAGGCATTGATGAAAACTGTGAGGCCGAATCAAATCCAGCTGTGGACCGTAAAACCAAAACAATTAGCTAAAAGGCAGTAAAACATTTCTTAAAACAGAGCAAAACATCAGATTTAGGTGATTATTCTCTGTGCGCTCCTCAATAACAATGACTTGATCCACTGTATAACAACACTGATTAGTGTGACTTTAAACTATAGACTACTTTTCTGGGAAGATGTACAGAATTACAACGTAAAAGCACTGCGATGTGGTTCACAATCAGTCATGCAGCCATGATTGAGTAGATGTACAACTGTGTTTTTTTTAAACTAGCTGTAAAAGCAGCAAACGATGTACCTGGCACCCCCTGCTATATTTATATGTGTATGATTAAGAAAAATATGTTTGGACATTTTGCTCGTCTGCCATTTTATGTTAAAGGAAAAATACGTGTCTGTGTCCACAGCCTGGACTGCCACCATGATGTGAAAGGTTGAAAACCCAGACAAATGAATCATTAAGTGACTTCCTACTGTTTTGTTTTTATTTTCATTTTTTCTGCTAAAGGACATTTTGGTACACAGCTCTACTCCCCAACAGATATTTGGTGCTGTACTAAATATGTTCCTTGACAAACAAAGCTTTGATCAAGAGACTTGGTAAAAGTCTTTTAAGATGAAAATACCTAAACAACTGACAAACTGGTGTCAGATGCTGCTTGCGCAGAGCGAGTTCATAAGACGCAGCAACAACAATGCAGTAACAATGCCGTGCCGGTCATGATTAAGGGATTTTCAGTGCCTCTCTTCTCGTCTCTGGCCATCAGTAACCAGAGTGCAGCAGGGACTTGAGGCTGTGGCTGGATGAGAGGAGAGGAGGAGGAGTAGAGTAGAATGTTAAACATGTCCTCTAGACCCCAGAGGAGGAGGAGGAGGAGGAGGAGGAGGGAGGGCGGCCAACATGGCAGACTGTTCGCTCTCTGACTCTCCCTTCCTCTCTATGGCTCTGTCGCTTTTCCCTCCGTATCACTTTCTCTCACTTTCTTCCTCCCACTCTATCATCTCTTCTTTGGATATTTTTTTTAATTATTTGGAAACCGTTCATACTTGTCATTGTGTGTGTTTTCCTTGATCTCTCCTTTTTTGTTTGTCACTCTGATTGGAATTCGCTCTGTGTATGAAATGGCATTAGGCTTAAGGATTTGCGTCACTAAATGAGGTAACACTCATTTGAAAATGTTCAGCCTGTTCTTTTAGAATGATTGACGGTGTAACGTCAGGACACCTTGCCGTACTTCCTAAATTATTTGGGAAACTTAAGCACCACCACTTAAGCAAATCACAACATCATTTTATATATTTCTGGACAACGACCTGACAGGCAGGCTTCTGCCCCAAAACACAGCATGCTGCAAAGGTTATTCTTGTCAGACTTTGTGCGTTTTCACGAATGAAAGTCTGAGTCTGTGCTGAGGGTCACGTTTTTCTTACATTGTGAACATTTGATCTCAGTGTTGTCAAATTAATACCGTTCTCTGTTTGAACGGAGAAAAATGTGCGATAAACCAATCAGATTTGGCGATGATCTTAATCAGCCAATCATGCCGTACCTATCAAATTTGACATCTGTTCTCCTCTCTAAGCCAGATGTCATCTCGGGGTCTGCTGCTGCCGCCCTACTCCACCCCATTCACCTCCAGTCAACTCATCCAGGCGGTGCCCATCAGAGTCCACTCCTCATCTCATCCATATCTTCAGCATCTCGCTCTTTCCATCACCACCACCACCAGTGTCTATACCCCGGGGGGAGGGCGGTTCCTCTTCAATGCTCAACCTAACCCTCCTCCAACAAGATGAAGAAATGATCCCAAAATGATGAAGGGGTCAAATTGCCAAAGACTTCATTCTCCTCTGTTGTGCACTTTGAAAATAAAAATGACTTATTTGTTTGCTCATACTGTAAGTATTGCCTCTTGACATACCATTGGACCAAATTGCTTTGTGTCCTCTCCAAGGCTCAATTTTACTTCTCTTCCTGTTCTTTTTCATCTTCTACTATTTAATGAGTGACGATAGCCTGCCTTAACTTCCTGTAAACCATCCAAAACTGTTTTCACACTACAAAAAAAATTAAAACATTGTTCAGTTTAATCTGGACAGACAACACCTTCTTTGGTCAGACCCAAGTTTGGTCTTCAGGTCTGGACTGTGGTTCAAGACACCTTTCACACCTGCAGTTTTAACTCAAAGCAAACTGAAATGTCTGAAAGTCCAGACCAAACAACGTAGGTGTCATAGCACCCTTAAAGAATCCAAAATAATTAACTCAGCTGGAAATGTACAATGTTCAAGGAATATTTTCAGCTGGAGGTTTTTTTCTTTATTTATTTTCTAATGTTCCTGGATTTTCACTAAAAACATAGTAAAAACATTACAATGCCACCCAAAACATGTCCACAATATTTTTAATGCACATCATTCTACTCTAAAACCCTGACATTCTTGGAAATCTAAAAAACAACAACTTGCTACTGAAAACATTTCAAGAATCAGGAGACAATGAGCTGACAATGCTGTGAAAAAAAAACTTTAGGGATGTTAGTGCTAATTATTTTAAGAATGTCTTTTGCAAATGTTATCATACCTTCAAGAAAAACATGCTGAAAACATGACTTGAACACTGCATACAGTGCATCCGGAAAGTATTCACATCGCTTCACTTTTTCCACATTTTGTTATATTACAGCCTTATTCCGAAATGGATTAAATTCATTTTTTCCCCTCAAAATTCTACACACAATACCCCATAATGACAATGTGAACATTTTTTTTTTTTTTTAATTTTTGCAAATCTATTAAAAATCAAAAACGAAAAAAAAAAAAAAAAAAATCACATGTACATAAGTATTCACAGCCTTTGCCATTACAGGTGCATCCTGTTTCCACTGATCATCCTTGAGATGTTTCTACAACTTGATTGGAGTCCACCTGTGGTAAATTCAGTTGATTGGACATTATTTGGAAAGACACACACCGTCTATATAAGATCCCACGGTTGACAGTGCATGTCAGAGCATAAACCAAGCCATGAAGTCCAAAGAATTGTCTGTAGACCTCCGAGACAGGCTTCTATCGAGGCACAGATCTGGGGAAGGGTACAGAAAAATGTCTGCAGCATTGAAGGTCCCAATGAGCACAGTGGCCTCCATCATCCATAAATGGAAGAAGTTTGGAACCACCAGGACTCTTCCTAGAGTCGGCCGCCCGGCCAAACTGAGCAATCGGGGGAGAAGGGCCTCAGTCAGGGAGGTGACCAAGAACCAGATGGTCACTCTGACAGAGCTCCAACGTTGCTCTGTAAAGAGAGGAGAAACTTCCAGAAGGACAACCATCTCTGCAGCACTCACCAAGCAGGCCTGTATGGTAGAGTGGCCAGATGGAAGCCACTCCTCAGTAAAAGGCTCATGACAGCCCACCTGGAGTTTACCAAAAGGCACCTGAAGGACTGTCAGACCATGAGAAACTAAATTCTCTGGTCTGATGAAACAAAGATTGAACTCTTTGGCCTGAATGCCAAGCGTCATGTTTGGAGGAAACCAGGCACCGCTCATCACCTGGCCAATACCATCTCTACGGTGAAGCATGGTGGTGGCAGCATCATGCTGTGGGGATGTTTTTCAGTGGCAGGAACTGGGAGACTAGTCAGGATGGAGGGAAAGATGAATGCAGCAATGTACAGAGACATCCTTGATGAAAACCTGCTCCAGAGCACTCTGGACCTCAGACTGGGGCGAAGGTTCATCTTCCAACAGGACAACGACCCGAAGCACACAGCCAAGATAACAAAGGGGTGGCTTTGGGACAACTCTGTGAATGTCTTTGAGTGGCCCAGGCAGAGCCCAGACTTGAACCCGATTGAACATCTCTGGAGAGATCTGAACATGTCTGTGCACCGACGCTCCCCATCCAACCTGATGGAGCTTGAGAGGTCCTGCAAAGAAGAATCAGAGAAACTGCCCAATAATAGGTGCCAAGCTTACAGCATCATACTCAAAAAGACTTGAAGCTGTAATTTCTGCCAAAGGTGCTTCAACAAAGTATTGAGCAAAGGCTGTGAATACGTATGTACGTGTTATATTTCCATTCTTTATTTTTAACAGATTTGCAAAAAATGTAAACAAACTATTTTCACTTTGTCTTTATGGGGTATTGTGTGTAGAATTTTGAGGAAAAAAATTGATTTAATCCATTTTGGAATAAGGCTGTAACATAACAAAATGTGGAAAAAGTGAAGCGCTGTGAATACTTTCCGGATGCACTGTAATATTTAAAAAATGTTTTTCTGAGAAATATATTTCTAGCCAGGAAATCACAGTAGTTTCAAACTATTGTACCTAAATGATTAAATATTTTGCCTTTACATGTCACCATCTTTATTTGCCCAATAACAAAAATAACAAAAATATGGAAATATCTCACACACATATTTATATTTGTCTCTTCATTATAAAGCTAAAATCAGCAGCTGCAATCTGCAGGTTGGCGTTACGACTGAAAACAACCTCTGTTAAAAAGATCTGCCTACCAGCCCCTCTTAAACATGAGGTTACATGGAGAAAAAATGAGGAGCCAAAAGCAAGTATCAAACACAAAGCATGTGATGCCCAGTGTGTCACTGCTGCGTGCATGCCGAAGCTGCAGGCCTTGACAGGTGCACGTATGTAAATGCACGTTAACCAAGACAAAAAGCAAGACGTATTCTGTCCATGTCTTCACCCGCAAATGGTGCAGGCAGCTGTCGGCCAATAAGTGACAAGATAAAGCTTCTCTCGATAAATCCAGATCAGACTGTGCTGCAGCGTGTTTGGCCTTTCAAAGTTTGAAGTTTTGACATTTAATTACATTACCCCCAACAGGCAGCGTGGTACATTTTTTTAAATAATCGAAAAATGCTAAAATCCATCTTCGGCAGTAGTAACGTCTCATCTGAAACACGTTGGATTGATGTAAAGATGAACAGACGGGCTTAGTGCTTCTCGTTTTATACATTCCCCGCTTGTGTCCTGATTGCTCTTCCAGGCCTGCACCAGTAACAGCCTTGTAGCTACAGCTGCAGTGAGCAACTTTGCATATCAGAGGCTGCAAACGGCAGTGAGAGGTAACTGTGAAAAATCTGAACTTTGGTACCTAGAAATCATGAAGTGTTGTGTAGGAATGGCACCTCCTCTGTGACACAGCCTTTGTACTGCATAGCCCACAGCTATGTAGCTCCTTTATGTGTAGGATGTGAGGTGCATGCATCTGAGACGTCACAACTCCTCTTAGCTGAAAGAACTCTTGGTGGCAGTGTGTCTAATCATTCTCTCTAAATCCGGATTTCACTCTATATATCCAGTGCAGTTCAGCTGTGTATCATATCTGTTTTTGCTTAGTTGGGATTTAGTCAAAGCGGCGCTTCAACCATTATGAACTTCAGTTTATTTGACATGAGAACTAAATGTTAGCCCGTTAACACAGCATACAATAAAATATAGTATAATGCCACCTGTGATTCTGGAGGAGCTGACCACATCATCGTTACTATTGTGATTCTGGCTTTAGAAGTTATTTTATAACTCATCTAACTCATCTCGTTTTTTTTACAGTGGAATGGGAGGCAGCGTTTTCAGATTTCAGTTCCCAGTTTGGGTTCAGGAGGCAGGCACCCTCTTTACTTTTAAGATGAGGCTTAGAACTTTCCTTTTTGCAAAAGCTTATAGTTAGACGTGGCTCAGATGACCTTGAGTTTACCTTAGTTATGCTACTATAGGCCTATAATGCTGGGGGACTTCCCATGATGCACTGAGGGACCTCTCTTCTATCACCATCCATTCATTTACCATTACATCTCCTTCATTTTATGACAGATGCTGAAAACTTGATTCATGCCTTCATTTCTAGCTGACTAGAGTATTGCACTTTTTATTGGCTTCACAAAAAAAACAACATAGAGACTTCAGCTCATCCAAAAAACTGCAGCTCGAGTATTAACCAGAACCAAGAGGAGAGAACACATCAGTCCAGTTCTGGCTGCTCTGCACTGGCTGCCTGTGAGACACTGGATTGACTTTAAGGTCCTCCTCCTCATACAAAGCTCTGAATGGGCTCGGACCGAGTTACATCTCTAACTCTCTGGTTACTTATGAGCCTTCAAGAACACTGAGGTCATCTGCTGCTGGTTTATTGGAGGTTCTCAGCAACAGCCAAAAGAAAATTAGGGATTCAGCTTTTGTCAGCTACGCTCCAAAGCTGTGGAACAAACTACCTGCAGATATCAGGGAAGCTAGCTCAGTTAATACTTTCAAAAGAAAGCTCAAAACATATCTCTTTACCTTTAACTAGATGCTCTTGAAGCTCTCTTACACCTGCAATGCACTTGAACTACTGCACCTTGAAATGTATATTGCTCAATTTTATATTTTCCACTTGTATTCCTTTTTATGCGTTTTATCTGTTTCTTTTACATTTTATCTGTTTTATCTAATTTATTTTCTATATTTGTAATTGTTCCCTTTTATCTGTTTTTGTAATGTATGTTCTGTATGTAATTATTTTTGCTGTGAAGCACTTTGAGCTGCATGTCTTGTATAAAAGGTGCTCTACAAATAAAGTTTATTATTATTATTATTATTATTATTATTATTATTATTATGACTTCTCTCTTGCAGCTTTGTACTTTTTCTGCAGGTATATCTGTATCTGCATGTTTATGAGCTGAGGTTACTGGCCCCACCAACCAATCCACTGTTTATTGTTTGTTGTCTCTCTACGCTATTCTTTTCTCTCTCTGCTCCCCTCTTACTCCACACCAGTTGAAGCAGGTGGCCAATCACCTCTGAGCCTGGTTCAGCCTGAGGTTTTCTTCCTGTTAAAGTAAAGTTTTTCCTTCCATGTGGGAATTGCTGACTCATTGGGTTCCTCTCTATAATATTGTAAAGTTCTGTTGTAAGGACCTTTCAATGTTAAGTGGCCTGACGTGACTTTTGTTGGAATTTGGCACGATATAAATAAAACTGAAATAGAATTAGTTTAAGCTCTGGATTCTAATATGTTTCCCTAATGCAACCTTGTTTTGTGATCTAGATTACTGACCTTTCATCATAACTTTACTTTTTGATTTATCTGAAAAAGGTTATTTTCCCATCCACCTGATGCATCCATGGATAATAAATCAAGATCAACAACAGGCAGAAATCTGTTTCTGTTAGCTCCACTGAGTATGTTTGTGTTCGTTTGTGTGCATCTGTGCCTGTCTCCGTGGCAATCCTCATGAAGACACCATGTGGCTACAGTGCAACCTATCACAAGAGGGAGACAATTGCCGTGCTTCTGGAACGACTGAAGGAGCTGTCCATTTCAGCACCACGCAGAGGCAGCACTAACCTCAGAATGAGACTAATAAAACATAAGCAAGCACAACAAAAAGGTGCATTTTGCACAAAAATAACAATATACTTAGTGGTACAATTAAACAAATATACAGAAATGTTTCAGTCATGCATGCAAATGAGATCTATATTTATACGTATTCCAGGTACTGCTCCATATTTCCACTCATGCCCTGCTGACATCAACATTTGCATGCATTCCTCAATGCTGTTTGGCAAGTCAGAGCACTTTGCCTTTTAAATGAATTCATTGTATTCTATGTGCAGTAAAGGTCTTTGGAACATGTGTCTAAATGTAACGTGAGGTATATTTGAGTGGCTGTGACAGCATTAGAATCATTGTCTTTTCTGCAAGGTGCGGGGATATGAAACACATGACAGAGTCAAACATACAAAGCACGGATCAATGAGTTTTACAACCTAACCCATCTATTTCTGTTGAAGTCATCCAAGCCCTTAACTGCTCGGTCAGGTGTTTTATACTCGCTGCTCACCCCTTTCATCATTTGTGACTCATATCTCCCTCACGTCAGGAAATTTAAAAAAAATACACAGCAGCCTGCTGAAAAATAACAACGTGTTGATGATAATAACGCGACACCTTGTTGATCCCTGTCAGATACCCCCCCACCCCCCGCCTCCCTCCCGTTTGAATGAAGAGGTCAAATGTTAGAGGTCAGATACAGAGCAGCACCCCGAGGGCTGGGGTGCTGCTTTGCTGCAGGACAGTTCAGCAGAGTGCACTTGGTTTGTACATCGTCAGACACATCTGCGGCCTGATGAAATTGAATCAACACGGTCTGTCTCACCTGTACAACAACAAATAAAGGCACAAATTCAATCATCCTCAGAATCCTTTCGTAATTTCAGGCAACCTCCTCGCAAAACTACTTCCAGGTCTTATTTCAAAAGTGTCATTGCCACCATTGAGGTCAGAATCTTTATATTTTGAGGGACTTCCGAGGGTTTCGTACAAATTTGAGGATGTTTTTGAGATTAAAATGTTAGGCTACTACTTTTGTACTAAGGTACTAATTTTGCACCTTCACAATTACAGTGATTGAATAAAACATTTAGCACAAATAAACCAGAGAAAAACATATAATCTTAGACATACATACATAAGAGTCGTGAGCAGTTGGAGATTTATCAGATTATCTGAAATAGAACTGAAAAAAAAAATGCATTGGACAGCTAAATAAATGAATAAGATATGAAAAATGAAATGATTTAACATATTTTTGGTATCTGGGGTGGTAGTTCTAAAGTTCTGACTACAGATCTGTTTTGAATTGGTGTGCTCTTTTTCTCCACTTTTAAATAATTGAGAAATTTCTTTGAAAAATGATTGTTGTTGGATTGATTTACTGTGATGTGGAAATGGATTTGTAGGTCTGGTAATTTTGATCTCATTTCATTTATCTGTTAAATATCATTTTATTTTATGTTCATGCATTTTATGAATATTTTACTTGTGTTCATGAATATGGGTCTGATAGATTTCTACACCTCATGTAAAGCATTTTGAGCTGCCTCTGTGTTGAGGTGCTGATATGAAGTTGCCTTCAAAGGAATGACTGAAGAAAATGATTCCGCAAACAAGTTGATATGCCACGCGCATTTTTTTCACCTTGAAGCCATTTGCTCTGTCGGAAAAATGAATGCAACAGTGAGATTCATCGTTGGATGAACTGACTTGAAAACGATTTTTTTTTTTTGCAGTGCGCTTGTTTTTGCGTAAAGTGCTGCTGCTGCGCACGGAACATCTCTCTCTCTCTCTCGCTCTCGCTCTCTTTCTCGCTCTCTGGTTGTGTCGATTTTTTTTTCATCCTCTGCTCCTAACCATCATCCACCCCCTCCTCCTCCTCTCCTCTCTCCACTTCTATCTCAGCTCTGCGAAGAAGAAAAACGAGGAAACCAAGGATTGATGTGTTGCTCGACTTGAAATTTTCTAATTTTTGCGCACATAATCCCCCCACGCCTGAAAGCCTGGCCAAAATTACAGCTTTTTGATTATTTCTGATCATTTTTCATGTGATGACAGTAAACGGCTGTGTGTGTATGTGCGCTCGTTGTTCTCCGGTTGGCCGTGATATAACCGTCTAGGATCGTTTGGATGCAGGAGGAAGAGGCTCTGACGCTCCGGGAAGCTTCGTCCATCCCTCCGTGTCCTCCTCGTTCCTGCGACCGGCTGCATGACCGGTGATGCTCGGCCTCTCCGCCTGGATGCGCCCCTCTCTCCGCGGTGTGCCGTCTGTACCGCTGCCCGTATCCCCCTATAGCAGATTTCCACTGTTGCCGGAGAAAGGTCTAGGGACCACATATGGAAACTGGGGATCAGAATTTTAGGAAAAAGGAAAACTAATCAGGCTGTCGTTTGATTTACATAACTTAATATTTTTTTCTCCTCCTCTTGGCTTTATTTTATTTTTTAATTTGGAGAGGGGGGTTGATCGTCCCTGGTTGGTTTATTTTCTATCATCTCTCAAGGAATGGCTGGTTTTTATGTCAGTCATGGTACCGGCTGATATTTGGCATTATTTATCATTCTGCCCTTGATTTTGGGGGAGCGCTTGATTCTGCTGGTTTGAATCTGTTCTTTCATTTCTTTCAGCACATTCAGTCCTGATTTTCTCCACATAGTCTGGGCCCTGCCTGTCTGTCTTGCTTGTCTCCCATCACCCTCTTACCACAGAATACATGTGATAGCCTTATTCTTCAGCAGTGCTTGAGATGAACCTTCATATTTCACTGATCCTCTGGGTTACATCAAGGTAGTCAGATCTCATCACTGAATTGTGTCATCATCTGTTGGAGGTCTCTGTTTTTGTTTCTTTTGGGGGATATTTTAAAGAAATCAGGCCGCCAACTGTGTTAGTCGTAACAACACTCCACCCCCACCCCCCATGTTTCTTCATCCCTTTTCAGTATGAATTAATTCACACTGCATGCATGCGCATGCTCCTCCATGTACAGGTGTGTGCGGGTGAAAGTTTCAGTCTGTGAGCAAGTGTGTGTGCGTCTGTGTGCGAGCAGGAGAATGACAGTGTAGGCTGTGCGTGACGGCCTGTGTGGGAAAAAAAAAATCAAGCGCTACGTGCACATCATTCCATACATCACCGTTGAAGCTGTGAGGATTGTAATACATGTTCCTGCTTTAGTCAGCTCAGAAAGCCAACAAAAAAAAAAAACAGGCCTGAAACAGCCACAGAGAAGCTGAGCGAAATCCACCATCTTCTCATTATCTCAGCCTTTTTCAGAGTTTGACGTTTAGAGGCCTTCCAACTCAACAAAGTAGGCCTAGATCCCAGACCAGGTCTCTAGTGGGATCTGCTAGAAGCCTGCGTTTTTAGGTCAGAATTTTTTTTTTCCAGAGCAGGGCAACTTACTGCCATTTGAGGACTAGGATTTAAAAAGCTTGGTAGCTGAGGGTTCTGTCTTCATCGCCAAAGTCTGTTTGACCCGTCTGCTGGGCCAAACAGACGCAAATCCACCTCAAACTTCACCCTTATCTTAATTTTCACCTGTTTGCTGACCCACCCCCCCAAAAACCAACCATACGATTTCCCCCGAGCTCCCCTAATTCCCCCGCCCCCCCAGCGGCCCCCCGCTACCGTCGTCCACCCGACGCCGCCCACCCCCCGTTTTCCGAGCTGGCGTGGCGACGCAAACTCACAAATATTTACTTCCTGTACATCAAGAGGAAAGGGGGCCCCCCTTTCGTGGAATGCGGCAACATGGGCGTGTTTGACCGCGGAGTTCAGATGCTGCTGACCACGGTGGGGGCCTTCGCCGCCTTCAGCCTGATGACCATCGCCGTGGGGACAGACTACTGGCTGTACTCACGCGGCGTCTGCAAGATCAAGAGCACCAACGAGAACGAGACCAGCAAGAAGAACGAGGAGGTGATGACGCACTCGGGCCTCTGGAGGACCTGCTGCCTGGAAGGTGAGCCCGAGATACCCGAGCGGGCACATATACACGCACACATACACCAACGGCAGCGCAGCTCAGGCACACAGGCAGATCGATCCCTACATGCCCACACACACATTTACACAGTACTGCATTCGTACTCACATGCCTACACATACGCTCACATGCCCACACTGTTCTGTATGTTCGCTGCATCTATTTCCTCACATAACGCTCACACTTTCTAACACACACTCATGATCTATCTATCTATCTATCTATCTATCTATCTATCTATCTATCTATCTATCTATCTATCTGTCTATCTGTCTATCTGTCTATCTGTCTATCTATCTATCTATCTATCTATCTATCTGTCTATCTGTCTATCTGTCTATCTATCTATCTATCTATCTATCTATCTATCTATCTATCTATCTATCTGCAACCTGTGACATCATAATTCTTTGTCTGTTAGAATGAATGCGGCTTGTTCCTGAGAGGTGATTTGGATGACACGTTTACCAAATGGTCGCACACTTATCGGTGGTTTGGCGTGTCCTCCTTCTGGTCTGTCGGGGCCAGAGTGCAGATTGGCTTTTAATTGTCCCAGCAGAGAGCAGCTCGGCCCCATTAGCAAAACCGCCTAACCAAGATTTCACAGGGCACACACAGTCCAGCCAGGCCAAGTCACACAACCACCAGTCCTGCTAGAAGTGTATAATTGTTGAAAGGGTTTTCTTCAAGACGGGCTGACAACACATATTTCTTGCCTCTGTCTATGTCGGGAGCGTTCAGTAATCTCTGTAATCCTTCCTTTTCTATGCACCAGCCTTGAAGTGCTAACTAACCTGCGTGAGTCTGTAGGAAATGAGGAACAAAATCCACGATCCTTATTCCATGTAAAAATTCCTTTTAAAGTTGAGGCAAAGCCAGTGTAATGCTCCCGTAGTCTGGTTTAGCCAATTCAAGGGCTTAATTTAGACCTGGGTTAGAGATAAAACTATATATATATATATATTGGGCTCATACCAAATAATTTAAGCCTGTTTTGACTTCTTGGGCTTAAATCTGGACAGCTGCATCACCGTGTTCAGAATAGTGGCTGCTCTGCTGGTATGTTAGGGAGCTGAGATGGACAGAAAACTGGGAGAGAGAGAGAGATGTGAAAGCATATGTGAGCGGTAGTGTGAGTTTATTTGTGATCATACGAAAGAAAAACTGTGAAATGTCTCTTTATGTGTGAAAGCAAATTTGACACATGCACACAAACACACACTGTAGAGGGTCAGGTCACACACACACACACACACACACACACACACACACACACACACACACACACACACACACACACACACACACACACACACACACACACACACATACACACACACACACACTAATTGGTGTTAAAAGGGAAGGACAGTGTGTTGTATGAGCATTAACATTGTGTCCATCCTATATGGAAGCCTGCTTTGGGAGTGATACCTCAAAATCAACATTTAAGTAGTAAATATGACATGTTGCTGACTCTAGATATGCTCAGTAGTTTGTCATAAGAAGCACGACTCATGCACTGTGTGTGTGTGTGTGTGTGTGTGTTTGTGTGTGTGCGTTCCTACACATCCAGTTATGGATATGCGTGCTCTGATGTGCAGTTCCCTGATTGTGACCTCACGTTGTCATGTCGGTCGAGCCATGCAGCCTGATCCTGTCACACACCTTGCTTATTCATCCTCACCAGGCCTCAACGTATCTTTAAGATCTATTGTGAGACCATCTCTAATGAGCTCGTCTCCTCAGTTCATCAGTGATTCGATAGCTGTTGGTAGCATGTAGCAGAAACCTATTTTTACATGGTCGTCTTCATATATTCTACACCAGCGATGCAGATGATTGTAAATTGGTACAAAATCATAGAGAAGTAATGAAACAGTGCAACATAAAGCTCCTGTGTAATGTCGATCACGATGCATTGGAGGTTGCTGGTATTTTTTAAGTCACCAATTTCGCCCTGACATTACATAATCTTGTTCTAGTCTCAGCTATTCTGCCATTTGACTCCATGAATTTCAACTCTGCTCCCATTTAATGAACTGTTGAGGGTTCACACTTTTACCAGCTCCCCTTTCAAACTAGCTCATCTTTTGTTTGCTTCATAGAAGGTTAAAACTATTCCTGGGTCTGAGTCTCTTCAGGTTCAGACAGGTGATTTTCTGCTGCTAACACATGCAGCACATCCTGTGGCAGCTAGAGCTGCGACATTTTAATAGACATTATGTTGTTTCCACATCAATTAGTCAACTGGATTGTCTTGCTTTGCTCCATATTTATTCTTTTGACTTTTTGACAGTTTTAATCCGAGCCTACCACTGCTGAACAGAAGGACATATCAAATTGCTCGGCTTCTTCACTTTGCCGAGCAAAATCTGCACTACACCTTCAATTACGTCTCATTATTTAAACATTATGCATTTTCTTTTCTACTATGTTTTCTTCCTACCAAGAAGTAATGTGCTCTGTTTGGGTTAGAAGTCACAGAGACACTATGCAGACCATCCTGTCTTTGACAAGAAGGGCTTGGTTCTTTGCTGTTCAGGTTACTGCTACAGTTTCGGTCTAAGACTATTACACCTTGTTACATTTGTCTCCATCAGTTCCAAAATTGATTTTTACCTTTCATCTAATGTATCGCCAGCTTTCTCATGCCCATGGCTACATTTCCTCATGTTGACTCTGTATGAGGTGAAAAGGTCAGGCTTTGAGCTGACGCTGTGATGTCACTGTGTGGTCATTTCTTTTCCAGGTTTAAAGTAAAGACAAGGGGGGGGGAAAAATAATGTTCAGGCTCTTCTTTTATGTTATTATTCAAATCTTTGTTATTTTCTTAGAATTGGTTCATAAAATACAGAAAACAAAAAAAGTATTTAAATGTGATGTAATTTAGAGATATTTATATTTAGGCAGCTAATAGTACATGTAACCTACAAGGTGTAGTGTCTTTTCACATGAGTAAATTAAGGGTTTATGAACCTAACCGTGGGTCCATAATTAATGATTACCTCCAGATATATGGTGCAGCTTTTAGCAATAGGCCGGCAGCGGGACAGTCGCCCCGGAGTGGCAGCCACATTCAGCTACACTTCATCACCTGTTGACACAACCACAACAAGAAAAGTAGCCAGCATGAATCAGCCCGGATACAAACAAGCATCAACAGTTGCTGATGTTAACTTGTTCCAGAAAAAAACGGTACTACTTTTCTGCGAAGTTGATGGCTGACACTGGCTATACAGCAGTTAAGCTGAAGCCCCTGCCGATCGGTTACGAGGCTGCCGCCATAGGCGCTGAGGTGCGAATGCCTGCTCGATACGACCTGCGTAAAAAGGCTGTGAAAAGGAGACAACTGCTGGGTGTCAGGCTCACTCACCGACAATGCTGATCTTTAGTTTTGCTCATGAAGAGTGAAAAGGGATTTGCTCCTGTTGTGCAATTTTTTTTATTTTTTTTGCCAATGTTCTTTTTACCCTGCAGCATGAGTACTCCTCCTGTCAATGTTAGCACAGAAACAGAAAGCAACTTGTTTCACACCTTCTTTTTTTTCTGTCTTCTCTACAAAAAACATTTACTCATTTTCTGCAGGTGTGATAAAAGCTACCCTTGATCGGCCATGTGTCCACATTATGTAATCATGTTTAAGACCAGGTCTGTACTGCTGCAAGTTTGGAACTACTTTCCCTGCTTGGTTGTGAGTGTAAGGACAAAATGTGTTTATTTTAAAGACAGAAAACATACAATCTTGGCAGAAATTGCAAAATTGTGTCAAATCACCAACACATTTGTCGACGTGAATGCAGCCACGCCAACTCACTCCATGTGATGTGCTTATTTTCCATCGCTAAGTGGCTTTACTTTTCACACTCTAAGCTCGCTCGGTGTCCTTGGCACCAGAGATTTGAAATGGTTAAGAGCAGAGAGGAATCTGAAAGAGATCCAGCTTGCTCCGTGTGCTTCGCCTTCAGAGCTACAGTTGCTTTATAGCTGCGTGGTGCAGAGAAGAGAATGAGAGGGAGGAAGAGAGAAATTGGGAGGTGTTGAGAAAGAGAAAAAAAGAGGGGGAAAGAAGAACAAGAGAGAGAAAGAGCAGGCAGCCCTGGTTTGCTGTCACACCCCCTCAGGCATCCTTTGCTATCTTTAACACACAGGCCCACGTTCTATCTAACCTATCTTGCCCCGGCTTTTAACATAATATGTCACAGTGTGTGATTTTATTTCAATGCATGGGACATGATGTACATGATTTGCAGACACTGAAGAGTGGCTGTTTTCAGTTTTGCCATCACAGTGATATGTTAGCGTGATCACACGGGACACTTTCATGTCTGCGGATTTGATCATGTTTGTGCTTTAATGCTCCGGCCAGTCTACAGTCGTAAGACTGTGCGTGTCTGCGTGTGTGAAGCAGGATGTCTCCCGATTGGAGTGCATTATGGAGATGACATTAATTATGCTAATAGCCAACAGCTCCGCGAGCTTCACCGTGCTCATCGTCAACAGAGCCTCTCCACGCTGCCTCTTTATCTAAAGCTCTGGCTGGCGATATACCAGGATAGGGAGTAACTAATTACATGGAATCAGATTACAAAAATAATCTGCTGGTGGGGAAAAAAAAAAAAAAAAAAATAGTGCAGACCACCTCTTTATCTAAAGCTCCAGTAAGTGGTTCAGTGGATGGGGAGAACACATGACATGTAATCTGATTACTGAAGTAATCTATTTGGGGAAGAAGAATCATGATCTTTCCTATCAAGCAACAGCCAGGCAGTCACGGTAGGTAGGGATGACAACCAGCAAATGACATGTAATCTGATTGCAAATTAACACACACTGGTGCTTTATCGGACGCTTCATTACTTGATATGTGGAACGGGAACTGATGACTACAAGCAGATTCCTTCAAAAGTCACCTGATTATGTGTGATGTGGGATCTGTATGCTCCTAGATAGGAAGGAATTACAAATACAGAAGAAAAAAAAAATCAAATGCTGATTTAAGCATTTAGAGTCAAAGCCTGCTCTTTATCTGCCCCGTCCTATTGTTTGGCCAGTCTCTACAGTTCACAGCAGATCTCATTTGGTTGATATTGTCATGTTTTGTATTTTCTGTCAAAATACAACTATTTTTATTAACTTTGTATGACAATACCAAGGATTATATTCTCTTTGGATGCTGAAATATGAACACATAATATTTTATGTACTGTTTAGTGCACAGTGCACCGTCAAAAAAAGAGAGCCTTAGACTGAATATACAAACTCACTACCAGCCTTCTTTGATCTTGTAATCTACAGAGCTTTAAATAAACCCCCTTTCTTATGGTCAGTGTATTGGTTGTAGGTCACACAAAGGTTGGATTTATTTAAGCGAAAACAAGTCAGAGGTAATTAACACCTACTTGTTTTAGACCCTGGGATATTACAAAACTGTGAGTCTGCACCCTCCTACAGTAACTTATAAAATTAATTTTAAGGAGAGCAGAGGTCAAAGTCAACGTCCCTTAATAAAAATGCAAAAAAATGGAACACATTATTCATGATGTGTGACAGAAGAGGGTTAAGAAAAGAGAGTCATTGTTCTGCCTCTGCGCGGAGGCTTGCAAACAGTCAGCATCCAGCAGCGCTGTGTGGGCTTACTGCTGTTGATACTGTAATAGAAGTGACTGACAGGTCAAGGTAGATGACAAATTTTAGCCGTCACTGTGCAGCCACCCACCTCCTGGAAATGTGTCTCAATAAAGCAACAAAACCTTTAAAGAAAGTATTTTTAGCTTCATAACATATTTCAAGAGAATAATGTCTGTTGGCCACAGAAAGTCTAAATGCACACTGTCACAATACACTCATGAATGTTCCACCTGAAGGTATTATATTGACATGTTCTTAGAAAATACTTTCAAATTGGAGAATAACGATGTGCTGTTTTCATCACTTGACATCATACGACTTTATATCCCGGTAATTCCATTATATTAAACTGATTTTGCTGAGTGAAAATATGTTGCTACACCTCCCTAGCTGGACGTTGCCACCGTGCGAGTTATGGAAAACACCGAAAAAATATTATGTTTGAGAATAGGTTGTCGAAGAAGGAAGTCATTTGACGGAGTACAAGGGGAGACAGTGTCCTTGTAAGAAGAAGGTTAAGTTCGGTTGGCTGGACAAACAGAACTTTCACCCAGAGGAGGGTGGCATGTTTGAGTCTGTGAGAAAGAAAAGTAACGCACTTATTTGATCCAAACCATGATGTTTTCCTAAGCTTAACCGTGTGGTTTTAGCGCTTCATCTTAAGGCACTTTGTGCGTATGTATGAAATGCCAGCAGGCTTTGTTCGGCGGTCACATGATGTTGATGCAGGCCAATGGAAAACCAATGCATTTTGTGCTGTGGAGCAACATAACTATCACACATTTTGATGTGAGACTGCTCACAGCTTCAGTTTTCCGCTGTGGCAATAGTCTGAATATGCTGCTCATATCAGCAATTATTCAGCCACGCTGAAGGGTGGACCAATCAAGGACCAGAGACGGTATTAGAGTGCGTTTGTCCCGCCTCCCGTCCCTGTGAATGGACAGCTGAGTAAAAAGTGACAGTGCAGATCGCAGCGTTTTACCCAAAGTAAAAAAAAATGTTTTTACTCTCAGTTGACTGGCTCGGCGCAGAATAAAACCTCAGGGTCTCGTCACACTGCTGGCGTTTGAAAAAACGTGGCACTCCCATCAAAAACTATTTAAAAAGTACATAAAGTCCCATCTCAGCCTCCTGATATCCGTGCAGCCATCACGTCCTCCCGGACCCCACACTTCTCCATCCAGCAGCTATCGAGTCTGCTCCAGTTGGATTCACTCAGAGTGCCTGTCATCCTGGACGGATGGCCCCGTGTCGGTGGTCCAGCTGTGGAGGCTGGCTCCAGAGATCCAGCCTGTCGCGGTCTTCCATGATGGATCTTGCCCCAGGACAGTCTCTCGTTCCTAGGCACAGACCGGAGCTGCCCTGGGGGCCTCAGCCTTGACAGGTGGAGCTCAGCAGGCTCTAAATGCTGCTATTAATCTCCATCACGGCGGGTACGAGAGCGAGCGAGGTGTGTGTGACAGGAGATATGTTTCTGGGAATGAGGTGTGAGTGTCGGAGAGTGTACTGTGCGTGTGTGTTTGTACCACCAGTCAATTTAAGCTTTCATCACACTCAAAATCATTGAGTTACTGAGGACATCTGAACCCTCTGAACCTGTTAAAACAGCACCACATTTAATAATTACCAACAAAGCACTAGCACTGGATTGAAAAAATAACCCACACAGGGTCTTCTATGTTATCGTTTGTAATGGATGGCTTGCAAATTTATGTGTGTGTATGCTTGACTTCATCACATGGGGATGAAAAGCTGTTAAGACAATGAGGGGCTCACTCATTGTGAGGCTTCACCTCCTAGTGAGGTTTAATTTGGTTTCAGTTCCCACAAGGTTCACTGTTTATTTCACGGGTCAGGCTTGGTTTTGTATTTTCATTTAGCACAAAGTTAAAGGAAACTTCTGATAATTTTCAAAGTCAGACATGTTAAAGTCAAAATGTAGTCCTGTTCAGGAACTTTCTAACATTGAGCAGGTTTGGGAAAGAAGAGAATGAAATGTCAGAAGTGTCTGTCTGAAGTGTGTCTGGTTCTTGTACATGTGTGAGGATGATCTTGTATCTTCCATGTTGCCACAATACGCACACTTGTACACTTTTGATTTCTGGCATACCCGTATGTGTAGTGTATGTTGCTATACATAACTATATAAGGTGCGATCAAAACTTTCTGAGGAAGTACTCCAAGTTACGTTGCTTAACCAACATTACTGCTTGTTTTACACACATTTTTGTGACCACTGATTTGTGCACATTTACAATTTCACCATTGACCTGAATCTATGGTGTCAAACTTTTAGGGAACAGAGACAAGTTGCTGGGAGCCTAATCCAGCAAGTAGAGGTGGTGGGGAGCGACGATTGTGTTGTTATGGGTGAGAAAATTGTGAATTTTCAACGTGCTGTCAGTGGGTGTTTTGTCACTTTGAAAAACTAAAGTGCTATCGCATCACAGTTCAGGTCAATTGTGGCAAATGTTTTCCTTAAACGCCTCAGACCGTCAAAGTAAAACTCAGGGTTGACGGCCTGACCCTAGGGGATGAATTCACAGCGCACAACCCTGCGAATGTCAAAGTAAACCCACCTCACTGTGTATGTGAACTGATGCGCCTTCGCTCTTGGACATCCTGCCCCTCTTGGAACAGAAATGCATCTAAAACCACATCACGTGGCTAATCGCTTCATTTCTGTGGAGTTTCTGAAGCATTTCAAGAGTCTCGGCTGCAGATTTCCGGAGGTTTAAACAAAATTGTATGTGCGCTCTCAGCTGAAGTTCATGAAGAAATCCCAAATACGCACGTACGAGTGATCACAAAGACAGGTGTCACAGTTACTAATGTTGATCAAGCAATGTAACTCTGAATATTTATTTAGTGAGGTCTTTCTGCTGCTCCGCTCCATTCACATGCAACACAAACGGTCTCAAAACCTTTTGTTTTCCCTTTGTATGCCATGAACTAGAGAACTATAGTGGCAAGTTAGTGACCCTGGCCTAAGCAACATTTGCTCAGTATTGCAACACTGTTAAACTGTCCGTATATGTATTGACCCTATGAGTGACCTCAGGCTTATTCAAATAGTCCTCCCATGGGAATTATTACAATTGTTTTGGTAATTCTGCCCATGTGATTTAGGTGAATGGTTTAGGGGCTTTTTCAATAATTTTTCTTTTCGACTTTATGTCATGTTATTATTATTTTGTTAATAATTGAGATTATCTGTAGCAGTAGTGAAATATTGAGCCTTTCTACCCTTCTTCCTTTCTATAGTTTATCAAAGTGAATACATTATAGTAGTTCAAATAAAACAATGATGTCCTGCTACAGGGTTGATTCTTAAATCTATTTGTAGTTTTGAGATTACTTTATCTTAAATTATTGTCTATTTTATTTTGAAATACTAGTAGTAATATTGCAAGCAATTTGAGAGCAAATGATCTAAAACCTTATGGATTTGTATGAGACAACTTACTGCCACATCATTTAGTGTAGTGTACATCAATTTAATCATTGAACATTGATCATATATTTTTAGTAAGATTGTATACATCACCCTATCCCCCAATAACCCTCTCCTCATTAACTAATTAATGCAGTGATTCCTATCTCTGTTTGTAGCAGCTCTCCTCGTCCTCCTTTGTGGCATTGCTGGGTATCTATGGCCACATGACACTGCGTAACTATGGCGATGCAGCGCTCTGTTGGCAGCACAAGGCCGCCTGTCAAACAGGCATCACGGCCTCTCAATCAAAGAGACTGTTTACGAGCTCTCACACACCACCTGGGACTGACACACACTCCGCTCCGCACCATGGGAGGGACATCAAATGCACACACACATGGACACACACACGCAACACATTTACATGAGAAGAACATGCACACATGTACAGTACAGGTGTAGTCGAAACACGAGGTCATACAAGCATTTAAATTGTGCTTAATATGAAAAAATGGGACGAACAAATGCATTTATATAAAAAAAAGAAAAAGTTACACAATTAAAAAGCATTTTTAATGTGAACAGTGTCATAGATATCCCGAAAGACAGTGAGATGAGTGATTTGAGCAAGTTTTGAGGACCAACCTAAGAAATTGACTTGTATTGTGTACTTTATAGGAATTGGAGTCCAATGTTCTTACATTAGCCATATTTGAATTTAACAAACTTTAGCGGGGGCTGAGTGTTGGGGTATTTCTAAATCTGATAAATCCCTCGATTTATATCATTTTCTTGTGTAAATCTTATTTTGCAAAAAGTTTAATGTGTGCAGGACATCAAGAGCCTCCAATGTGAATCTTAAAATTTCTTCCGAAAGCTGCAGCAATGTGTCCACCAGTGTGTTTGTCCTGCTGCAGATGCTGAAGTGTTGCACTAACAGGGTTATGCAACAGGACAGAGCTGTTAGCAGTCTGTGGTGTGACAGGAGGCAAGTGTGCCAGAGCTTTGTAGTCTGTGCAGCAGTGGCCACTGACTGTCCTGCATCTATGCTGTATTATAAATATAGTGAAAGTCAGTATGGAAGTCCTGCTCAACTGTATTTATACAACTAATTGAAATGTTTCTTCTCACAATGATTATGTTGTCTTAAAACAGGAGTTTAGTTAATTTTAGCTCTGTCATAGAAGATTGAGAGTTGTGAAAATGCACGACACCTGATTGGACAAATGCATTACTTGCTGGCCTTTTCTTCCTGTATTTAAATTGAAAAAAACAAACTTTGCAGTCTTTTTTCCACAAAAGTTAGTTTCTGAATAAACATGAGGCCACAAATAGGCCATGTGACAAAGTGGAGCAGTGGCTCCCAACCTGGGGTTTCAACCCGTTCTAAAACCAGGGCGGCAAATACGAGGGTTGGCCAAAACGCTCCGAGACTCCTCATGTTGTGTGTGATGTGCATGAAGCAGGGAGAAGCTATAACCTTTAAGTATAACAAGTTATATCACTTTATCAACATCAGCACCTGAGTTACACTAGTCACAAAAATCTTTGATTTGTTAAATATGTTACGTTGCATTAGTAATTTACTAATGTTACTTGAAAGAAATCCCCTTTTGCTTTCTGACGGACTTCAATGTCGGTTTCATTGGTAAAAAATTCTGTCTTTGGTCCATCCAACCATCTTGACCACTTGCTCACGTGACCTTCGTTTTCGACATCAACACTTAGCTTGTGCGTATCTCTCTGACGCCAACAACTTAGACCAAAAGATCCCTGGGAAGGAGAACGGACTGGAGGTTTGGGTTCACATGATAAGTGTGAGGGATCGAACCATGATTATAGAAAAAAAGTAAAAATATTTCTACTACAAAATGCCATCTCTTCATGTGCTGTAGGAACAGTTTTATTAAATACTGCATAGTTTTCCTCTTGAAGCTAATCTAAAAAGAGAAAAAGCACTCTTTGGTTATTAACCCTCCATCGGCCTACGCAAACTGTGATTGGTTCACTGCGAAAAACAAAAAGGTTTTGAACCACTTGACTATAACAAAGTCTCTTAGAGTACACTGTTTGTATATAAAGCCTAGTTTTACAGTCTGATAACAGTAAATCCTGAGCTGTGTTTTAACATCTGTAAGGATTCACCCAGATCACAGAATTTCTTGAACCTTTAGTAAACTCTGGGGAAATTTTAACTATACCTGCTCTCACAGTATTGAATATATTTCACCAATTCAAACTCAAATCATTTTTGACTCTCTAATTCACTTTTCATAGTGTTTTATGTGCTTCCAAAACCTGAAGTACTTGACTGTGCCTACACCAACAGATTTCCATTTTCCCCTCCACAGCACCTCCATTTATACAGTAATAAAGTCACTCTGTCATACTAGATAAGCTTGAAAGGCACTTTTATTCTTGTAAGGGCATAAAACCTGACATCTGTTAAAATCTCAGCTGTGACTTCGAAACAACGTTGAGATCCTTCTAAGTATATTTTAAAGTGTGTTTATTTGTAAGTATTCCTATTTTAAAAGCGAAAGTGCATTTTGACTATAGAACAATCATACTCATTGTTTTTTTTATGTCTTTTTACAGCATAGTAACAACATAATAATTCAGTATTTCACAGAAGGGTAGCAACTACAAGTCTCACTTGTATTATATAACAGTGAGTTCTATTGTAATAATAGTATGTCATGTGCTGTGCTTCTCAGCAGAGTCCAGCATTTTACTGTAGTAACAGTATGTCACATTCTTTGTTTTACAGTATAGCCAGTTGAGTGTAGCGTAGCAGAGAGCTGTTGGCACCTCCACACAGCCTGTTTAACGCCTGGTGGGAGAGGTGCTGACAGGCCGCCTGCTCCCTAATCCTACAGACATCGGGAGCCAAAGGGAATGACCGGGAGATCCGTGTGTCTTTGTGTATGTGTGGGCATCAGTGGTATGTACGAAGAGGCTACATGGAGAGACTCAGTGGTAATTTTAGGGCTGTTCACATGTTGGAACCGTGGATTTCATTTGTTAAACATCCACGTGGTCACTTAAAATGAAGGTACATGAGAAGAAGTACACACGCGTGCCATGTTAATGTGAAGGGTCTGGATACTGGTCGCCAAATAGATGTCACCTGTGACTCCGCCCACCATCAGTCACAGCAGAGTGACAGATCAACCGAGCTCCTCTCAGTGGGAACGCGGAGTAAAGCCACTGTGGAGTTGTATTGTGTTTGCAGCAACATATGGCCGAACTAATGGAGTAACAATGTTATCATCTGTAAGCTACATGACTCATAAACATAATTCCTGGATGTGTGTGTGTGTGTGTGTGTGTGTGTGTGTGTGTGTGTGTGTGTGTGTGTGTGTGTGTGTGTGTGTGTGTGTGTGTGTGTGTGTGTGTGTGTGAGAGAGTGTGTGTGTGGCCCTGTCTCACTTGCCTAAATTAGCCCATTGATTAAGTGATATGCATAAGAGGGGGGGTAAAATAAGAAGACTCAAGCGCACGTTCATGCACACACACGCACACACACACACAATAAGACAAAAATAATGCTTTGCACACACACAAACTCAAATTACATATATCTATATGTTATGTAATTATGCTTTCACTTACACACTGTGTGAGTAATGGTATATTTGACTGTTGTGCATTGACTTTTGTGAGAGAGCCTAAGAGAAGCAGGACCTGGAGGTTCTGTTCCTGCAGTAAAGAAACCTCATTCAAAATCCTATTGACATTTATTTGGAACAACACTACACTAAAATTACAGCCTTGGTACTGAGCCTTTCTCACCACTATGAGGTGTTGCTTGGTTTATATGTCACGGCGTGTTTTTTTTTTTACATGTCTCTGAAGAACACCATCCAATAATGTCCCCATTAGCAGGCATGCTGCTGCAGCCTTCTCTGTGTGCAGAGTATTGACAGCCTGCAAGTGATGCATTTAGGGTACATCTGTAAATTGTAGCATCTAAAGATGGCTTGCATCTGTAAATTGTTGGTACGGAAAATGAAGTGGGTTACACTCTCCCTAAACTACATGGAAAACTAAAGATTTGTATAATAATGTAATATAAATTACTTTTTTTTTTTTTTTAAGAGAGATCGTTCGTAGGGTTGTGATTCATTCAGACATGTTTGTAATAACAGCGGGGCAGGGAGAACTGAATGCTGTTAAACATTTTACACAGTAGAAATTACAGATTTTAACATAGAGCTTTGGTGCATTTTATGGATGTGGATGAAATAAACTTATAACAATGTAAGTACCCGCACTACTGCAATTGTAAATTGGATTGGATTTGTAGGGTTGTTTTGTGCTTGCAAAGTAAATGTTAAGTTTGTTAAAATGATGAAGGTTTTTATTTATAACAGTAAATGATGTCGTGGATGCAGATTTGTCTGAGAATATGGAAAGTAAACCTGTGGGAACACACTTCATTATTTTCAGACAAACATGAAAAAAAATGCTGAATAAGAAGTTGCTCTGAGTCATGCAAGCTAGTGGAACAGAGGTGAGCCCAGATGTACGGTTATTTTGCCATTATTGACTGTTTGTTCAAATGTATTTGTGCCGGCCTTCACTTTTCATCAAGGAGGGCAGAGTTCAGAGGGGGAAGGTTGAGTGCTGTGTTATATGGACTCTCTGTTACAAACACACACTCACAGTACCATAAACCGATGACCTTTGACACCGATGGATAAAATGAGTATTATGACCTAATTATAGCCATAATTATAGCCAATTCTTGAAATCCAGACTAAATAGCCACATTGTAAAACTATGACTTACTTACATCATGTTTTCAAAGGAATAATAATAATAGTTGCATAAATTTTTTTTGCTCGTTTAAGCAAAAGAAACAGGGTTAATTGATGGATGCACCATATAACTAAATGTTCCTATCTTACGCTCTCCATTTTGCCGGGTTAGGCGTCACACTACAAAAACTTCCACCAGATACTGATGCTCTCCACTGCAAAATAATAAACAATCTGCTTTGGCTGTAAGATGATATTTATGTTGTTGCAGATGCATTATGATGGGATACAACCCTGGACACAAGCCATGCAGTGCACTGTTACACCATCTGGCAGACACCGAAGATACCATAACATTGGGTTGTTTTGTTGTTGTGATTGAGAGTATATGGAGTTGAAATCATGTTTGGATGTACTGCATGTGTGTGAGTGTTGAGAGGATGGATGTACATTTAGATTAGATCTCGTTGTAGGTCTTTTGGTCCAAAGTTGGTTCGTCCCACTTTAATTACCAGATTCTAATTGAGACACATTGCGTGCATGAGTGTGGTACCATTTTGAGTGTAACCAATGAACCCGTTGAAACTCCAGTCACCGACTTTGCTCAAGACGAAACAAATAGCTCTATAGTCTGGTTGTTGACCGCGTAAGAGGTAACCAGATGTCGTTGCGCATGGTACAAATGCAACCCAGTGAGGTGTCAGGTTATGATTCATCAGATCTTTATGGTCAGTAGAATGAGTTTACAGCTACACGGCAGATGTGGCTAACTCACCCTAACGGTAATGGTGCAACATTAAGCAGGCTGTGATGAACTCGGCTGTCTGCTTTTTATGACTCGTGGTCTGCTGTAAATCCTCAGTGTGTTTATGTACTGTAAAGCGTGTGTGTATGTGTAGTGATTGTGTGTGTGTGTGTGTGTGTGTGTGTGTGTGTGTGTGTGTGTGTGTGTGTGTGTGTGTGTGTGTGTGTGTGTGTGTGTGTGAGAGAGAGACTGTGTGCATCTGGGCATGTTTTTGTGACTTTGCACTTGTTTGGGTGAAGTTGTACATATGAGCCTGTCAGTAATTTGTACAGACCAGATTGTGTGTGTGATTCTGTGCATGGGTGCATTAAATATGTTTGAGTGTGTACCTATGGAACTAATGTCATGCCAAAAACCTGAAATAAACAAACAAAACATGTTTTACAATTGCTCTTGCATTTCACACAAAAATAAAAACCACAGTGTGGTGTGAACATACAAAGCACCATTAATAAACCATTGCGTTTTATTTTGAAAATACAACATGTAACTATCAAACACATATTTCTCAAATGTCTTGCTTCAGAAACAAACACAGAATGTCTTACAAGCACACAAAACAAAACAACCTACAAAGACATTTGGTCTTTCCATCGTATTTCTGCTGAAAATTTTCCCACAGAGATCCTGCGTAATTTGCACTATACATCAGCAGGTGCTGCCATGAGTTCTGCCTGCCTGTTGAGAACTGCACACCCAGAAAACAGACATTACTTCTAAGGCAAAGTACAGCTTAAAAATGATGTAATAGTCTTTATCCAAAGTGTATAGTTTATGAACGTTCAGAGTTATTAGACACGTTTAGAGAAGTAGCATTCTTCATACGCGTCATCTGAATTATTTCCAAAAGCAAACTCTTTTAGTCTGTGTGTTTTTAGACACAGCATTTCAGCCTGTTGTATATTAAAAAAAAAAAAGGATTTTACATTCAGCAATGAGGTATTTAAATTGAATTAGTGTCAAATGCATTAAGTCAAAGTTGATAAAAAATATATTGGGCGTTTTAGAGGTACATATTATATTTGCATACCAGAATGGATTTGTTTGTTAATAGTGTTTTATATTTGCAAACTCAATTTTGTTTGTTTGTGAATCTTAAGGCATTTGTAAAACCTGTTATGTTTGCTTTTTGTTTTGGCATGAAATTAGTTCCATATATCATCCTGTACTTATATATATATGTTAGGATAAATTGGCTGACCTTGACAATGATGACATTTTATCCTCACTGTCAAGTTGTTAAAGGGGTTGTTAACGCTTTAAAGCCCCAGATAACTCATTTTTATACCGAACCTATTTGGTTCTGTTTAAGTAAACTCTGGATCATTTGCCTGGTTAATACGACTCGTTTGGACTGATTAGAAAACTGCTAATCGAACCCTGAGTGGGACTATACAACTGCAAATTTGAAAATTTGACCATTAGACCATGTGGAAATAAGATGTCTCTCTGGTTCCAAGCAGACGCTGGTGTGGTTTGTTTGTGGTGTGAAAGCAAATGGACCAAACACAGTATTTTTCGATAGCTAATTTTTTTATTTTAGTATAAATTTAAAAGCTAAATTACCTATAAATATATCTCCTTTTCATGAACTGTTCAGGATGCCATCATATAATAGACGGGTAAATCAGCATGTGAACGCAGGGATTTTACCCTTGAAAACTTAGACAGTCATAGCTACTTATTGTCTATGTATCTTCTGTGGAAATGATCAGTTCATCAAGTCAAGAGACAGAGAGCAGAAAATAATGATTTTCATCCCGTCTCCACCTGTAGTAACCTGCTAACAATTCTCCAAAACAGTGAGTTCTTAGTAAGGCCATTATTTATTACCATGAAACATGAGCATAGACCAGTTCAGTGTGACCTGAAGCGCAGACTGACCTTCTGTTCATTTAGTCAGTACAGCTTTGAAAGGGATGTTAATATAAATTATGGAATGAATTAAAATTTCGGTAAAACTTTCCACAGTTTGTTTTTTTACATGAAAGATCACTTCTGTGCTCCTTGATCCAATCAAAGTTTGTCAAATATTTGAACAAGAATCTGATGATAGGTTGATGTCAAACATCAGTTCACACCTACCTGGTCCTGTAGATTTGTAGAGTTGGTGAATGTTAAACTTTACAAAACTTTAAATTTAATATAATTTAACTGTAAATATTTAAAGGACAAATGTGTTGATTTTACACATCAAAGATCACAGATGTTGGAGAGCACTACGCATGGGAAGTTCTTTAAAGTCCGTGTGGCTCCGGAGGAAGAGAGATTACCTGAGGGGATTTAACTTGACTCAGTGTAAACTGGGGTTTAACAATACAAGTTTGACAAGGAAACAGTATCCGTAGTTGAAGAATTGGACAGAAGTGAGTATTTCAGACTTACGACTGCATCTCATCTCAATCACCAAGGACGTGAGCTCCACCGCTAAAACCTGACCATTGTTTGGGTCAGTGAGAGTACTGATGCACTTTAGTGAACTAAGTCTGAAAATTCATTGATGGAGGTTTGTTTGCACTTGTAAAACATATACAACACCTCAAATCTTTGATCAACACTTTGGCTCTCTGCAGGGTGAAACGATCAGGGTTCTCTAAAGAGTAGAGAGGACAAATAGGTGCTGATTACTATAATTAGCAGCTGAGTGTTTTCCTGAATCGATTGTAGTGCTGCACTCATGTCGCATGGACTGGAAGTAATGCACATGTCACATATAGGTGGAAGAAATGGTATATAGGGAACTGAGCTTGAAGAAATTAAATATACATTTATTCAGAATTGGTAATTTGCACAAATTAGCATTGTAAGGATCTCAGGTGGAGACTGTAACAGTTTGATAGGAGGTGAAAACTGAAGCAAGAAACATCTCCAGACACAGGTGTCATGAACAAAAAACAAAATAACAAGACAATAAATTAAGGTAAAAGAAATCTATTGTGTGCTTCAGTTTTGTAAAATAGTACAAATTACAGTCAGCTTGTAAAATTGTTGATGGATTCAAAAATAATTATAACTACAAAGTTGAGCCTAACGAGGGGTTTGAGCTGGGTTTCACACTTCAAAACATTTGTGGCACAGACTGAAATGAAGATAATTTCCGCTGCTGAATAATGACTTGTTATTTGGTATCAATTTCAATACCTAGGCTACAGCCACACGAAAACATTGTTGCTTTAAAACAACAATAACCTTTGCTCTATGTACGCTGGAGTAAATCTCAGCAGCAACAGTGAGCCACAGTATTTACCATACATACGATTTGTTCTTACAACAGTTTGTAAGGACAGTTTGTACTTGAATTGTTTTAATACATTTTATAAAACTGGTATCAAAAAAGAATTGTTCAGGAACTGGTATCAAAGTCAGGGCATTGGTGCCGGTATCAAAGATTGTGGAGCGATACACGGCCCTACTGGCTTTCAGTTCTGTAGTATTCATCTGTCCTGCAGGACTGAAGTGGAGAGTTACAGAGAGACATACAGTAAGTAGCAACAGAGTGCATCAGTTACTGAGACTTTTAACTACTCATTGATCAACTGCAGCTGCCAAATGACCCAGCAAAGAATGTGCTCGTGTTGGGCAGGTGGTGTTGTGTGGCGATGTGTAAACGTGACAATGAGATGGTGTGTGTGTGGGAGTGTGTGTGGGAGTGTGTGTGGGAGTGTGTGTGTGTGTGTGTGTGTGTGTGTGTGTGTGTGTGTGTGTGTGTGTGTGTGTGTGTCACTGAAACACTGCTTGTATGCTCATCCTTGTTAGTTAAAGTTACTTTGAATTGTGAATTTGTTCACACCATTTGGTGTTTTATCTCATTTGTCCTCAAATAGTCTCCACACATTGAAAGTAAATTTAGCTTTATTGGGTAAATAAAATGCTGGAAAAATAACATTTTAGGGGAAAACAAAAATTAAATTGAACCTTTTAGCTCGTTCAATGTTTGGGGTAAGAATTATAAAAATGTTTTATAAAATTAAATACTTGTCAGATTGTTCTCATCAAGCAACAATAAATCAGACTCCTGACCATCAGAGAAGGAGCAAAATCACTCCAAACATACGTGGATTTTATTCTATACTGCATTCTAATATACTGCAAAAATTCCATACAATAGTCAAACATTGTGATGTTTCCTTTGGTCTTTTCTAACTTAATAAAAACACACAGTTTATTTAGGATAGACACGGAGCAAACTAACACTGATTTTGATGTACAAGCTAGATGTGCTTTACCTCATGCAAACAGCTGATGACATGGACGAGGACGTGATTGTGCTGTTTTGAGGGAACAGGGAGCCTCTTCCCTGCAGCAGGTGCTGTAGCACATGAGTTGAGTCAGAATAAAGTGAAACGATTCAGCAGTTTCCTGAAGCCTCTCAGAGTTCAGGTCAGTGCAGTGACAGCAGCGTGTGGACACAAAATGGCCTCCAGCAAGTCTGCTTGTTTGGTGTTTTAAAAACTCTATTCAGGACGTGCTGACCGACAGGTGACACATGCACAAACAGCTATGCTTTATTCAGTGCAGGTTATCACAGTGTGTGTGTGTGTGTGTGTGTGTGTGTGTGTGTGTGTGTGTGTGTGTGTGTGTGTGTGTGTGTTCAAATACATTTTTGTACGTCTATATGAGCATTAGTTTCAAACCACATTGCGAATGAAGTGACTGTTTAAAACACATTGCGTCGCCCGTCAGCTTGCCTGTTCAGCGGAGCGTCACTTCTCACATGTTATTGAAGTGTGTGTGATGCTACAGATTGTTTGCTGTTTATTTATTTGCTGTTTTCATAAAGGCTTACTGTTGAGTATGTCTGGAAACATAAAGCACAACATCTTTACACTGGAGACACTGACGAGATGCCAAAAACATTTCTAGACACACTGCGTCATTTTACAACAATTTAAAATGTCTCTCAAACAATAAGTCACTAACACAAATAATAAAAAAAAGACTAAATGTCACTGGCACTCTTAAATGAGCAATCTGATAGATTTTGGGATTCCTTTTTGTAAACTTTTTTGTGTTCTAACTGTGGGTTACACAAAACCCTCCTCCCTCTCATTTTTTTCTGTGGTTAAGTTTCTTTTAAAGCATTTTATATTAGTATATTGATACTGTGAAAGTGTCAAAAACACTCAGCATAGGGTCTAATGTCATGTGTTTTGCCTGCACCACAGCCCACAGTCCAGCTTTTTATGTTGAAGAAAACACCAAGCAGGTCATTCTGTACAAGACCGAAGAACACTGTGATTGGCCAGGGCAGGTGTCAGTCAGAACAGAGTCAGCCAATCAAAAGACAGATTATGAGAGGAGATTTAAAACTACACTTAGGTGATTTTTGGTTCTTAAAAAAAAACAAGTTTTTTTAATAGATTTTTAACACTACAAAAGAAACGACCAGAAAGTTTAAAATATGGGTCTTTTAAATCTCAAAATATCAATATAGCTTTGATCAGGCTTAAGTTATAACAGTGGAAATTGTGGCAAGATGAAAAGGAACTTTTAAGAAATCTGTTTGCTGTAGGGACAGTCAGGAAACTTTAATTACATTATTCTCAGTCTCTCACTGTGACAGATGTTAAAATATAAGCAGTTGTTTAAATAGCTGGATATTAAACTCATTTCTATTTTGAACACTGGAAGAAGGCTGGGATGGCAGTTCTCTCTGAGCATGCTCTTTAGAAAAGACTGTCCTCCCAAGGCAAAAAACAACAGCATCTGCCAGACACTTCTGCCAGTGCCTAAAGATGACAAATGTGGACCTTTAACTCTGAAGGTCATGTGTGAATAATGACTCCTGTCTGGAAGTAGTGGGACAGCCACACAACTTTGTGGGGAGGAGGTTGGGGATGATGGAGCACAAAGCATGCTATCTTAATATGGCTGATGTTTGTTTTTCCCTAAATCTAAAACCAACTGAGTCTGATGGCGGATTAGAAGACAATCTAAAGAATAACCTGTCACTGGACAATCTATTTTATCCAGCCAACATGTCTTGATGTTTGTCAAATATATCGACATGCCTTTTTCCCCCCTGCTACTGTGTTTATGAATGGGTATCTCACGAAAAAAAAAAGTCAATGTCCATGACTCTGAAAGAAAGTGTTTTGCCTTTGCCTCTGGTGTTTTAATATTGCTCCTTGTGATATTAAATGAGAATTATTATGTGAATTTTCAGCTGCTGATGAGTTAGTGTTTTGAAGTTGTGGAGAAAAAAACACAGCTAAAGGCTGGTCCTCTTGGTTTCAAGATATTTATGGAACTAAATAGTTTATGAACTTTAGGAGGGGCAAATATTTTTGTTTTTTGTTTTCTAAGCACTTTGCCCTCCTCCCCCCCCCCCCCCATCTCTCTGCCCTCGGTTCCTTCCTGCTCACTGCCAAACGCTCAGGCATTTGTTGAATATTCACAGATAATTTAGACAACAGAGAAGGCAGGAGGGAAGCAGAGGGGAGAAAAAAAAAAAAGGGAGGGAGGAGGTGGGAGAAGATGGGTAAGAAGAGGAGAGAGAGAGAGAGAGAGAGAGAGAGAGAGAGAGAGAGAGAGAGAGAGGGATGGATGGATGGAGGTGATTTTGGCGGATTTAAACTCACTGCACCCCATTGGCTTTCTCTTAAATGAAGGACTGGAGGCGAGAGCTGCA